>NC_067166.1:25703681-26347413 GCF_903995435.1 Acomys russatus | reverse complement strand
TCATGTTGAACTTGACGTGACCAACAACTGTCCTTTTTGCAGTCCATTGTTAACTCTTACCTGCCTGTCATTCTGTACAAGCACTGTGTGTGTGTGTGTGTGTGTGTGTGTGTGTGTGGGTGCGCACGCGCGTGCGTGCGTGTGTGGAGGTCAGAAGACATGAGATCTTCAGAGCTGGAGTTCAAAGCTTTTCTGAGCCTCCTGATGTGGAAAAGAATAAGCCTTTCCAGCCAACTAACTACCTATCTTTCTAGCAAAACTCCTACCCCCATTTTTTTGTTTGTTTTGTTTTTTGTACAGAATTTTAAAGATTTCTTTGTTAAGTTAATTTTATGGGTTTACCAATGTTTCAGAGTGTACTATTCTTTTGGGATGCTAAATAGGCTAGTTATTTCCTTACTTTTGTTTTCAAATTTGATAATTCTGTTGGAAACTTTTTCTCCCTAAAGTCAATGGGGTTATCTGATTAGTTTCGTGTAGATTTTGGAAGTGAAGACATTTAGTTTACTGACATAGTAAGTCAGGCTCTAAAATGCTTGTTACTATAACTAGTCAGTTATATATCTAGAAATTAATCTTTTATTTAATTCCATTTTCTCTTTTTCTATATAGAGAGATACAGTAAAAATTTTTTAGATACAAAAATCATTAGTCAGAATAATTTCATCTAAATTTGAAACTATAATTTGTACTTTCTAATATTGATTTTTGATTTTTAAATTTTGCCATGCAAATTTTTCTTTTAAATACTAACTTAAATATTAATTAGGAAATTCCATCTAGATAAATATGTTTTCTACTTAAACATTTACAGAATATAGCTTTGTTTACTATAAGTTGAAACGAAGTAAAAGGTAATGATTTGAAATAATTCTTAATCAAATTATTATAAGCTACTAAAAGTTAATAATTTACTTGGTTATATGAAAGTATTTTATAAACCGTAAAACACCATATATGTTTCTATTTACCATAGTATGAGAATGGAGTCAAGTTTCTCTATCATATCTTGATATGTAGAAATAAATCTCAATAACAGTATCTTATAAATGTTTGTCATTACTTTTAGGCACATAGAAGATATGAAGTGGGCTACCATTGTGACAAACTGTAGATAATTTATTCATGTTATTGCTCTTTTTAAAAATCCTGTTTACTCCCCATTTTTTCCCTTAGTGACTCATTTACTGCTGTTCCCTCCCTCAGTTAAAAGATTTCCTGCTGTAGCCTCTTTTCACGCTGAAATCCTGATGTTTTTCCACTGCCTGCATGCCCGGTATATGCTGCACTCTTTTATTCATCTTATTTTTCATCATATGGCTTGCCCTGTTAACAAGTCTGAAAATTACTTGAGGGCAGGATTCCTAGCTTCCTTTTGTTTTTGTCTAAGTTATAAAAGTATAGAAGCTTATTCACTGTTGGTAGTGGTTACTATAGTGTGTATTTATAGTTTATTAGGATGTTTGAAAATAATTTTGCTTTTAATTCTATCTAATTAAAATAACTGTATGCTACTAATTTTTAAAGCACTATTGCCATAAATGTTCTCATGTTTCTAGGTTCATGTTTCATTACTTCTTGCTACTTTGTACAAAGTGGATGCTTTAGAGTTGTCAAGGACTCAGGGCTCAGCCAGCAAGCTGCTTGCCATGCAGATCAAGGGCCAGGTTTGCCCTCCTCCCCCAGGGCCCGCTGTGTGAAAAACAAGCAAACGGGTGTGGCTGTGCACGTTTGTAATCCTCATGCTGGGAGTTGGGCGGAACACCACCTGGAACTGGCTGACCAGTCAGCCTCGCCTATTTGGCAAATCAGGCACAAAATGGTTGGCCAATAGGGTTTCTAAACGCAAATGCCATTGATATCTAAGTATACTGAATTTAAACTCTAGTGATGAGGATACTCCTGTGATTTTGATGATTTTGTTTGTGACTTTAAAAAATAAGTATTAGATATGATTCCGTGTATTTATATTATCCAGGAAAATCAGAGGGAAAAATTGCCTTATGTCTTTATTAAAGTTAGAGTTTTCTTTGAATACCTCCTCACTTCCTTATATGGTGTTAAAGTTCTGAATTCTGTCTACAAATTTAAAGTTTTAATTAGCTTTTAATTTCAAATATTGTTTTTTATTATACCCACCCACCAAATGTTTTGTACGATGTATCTTTTTTAAGCCCAATTTGAGCTTCTCATAAATTCTGGAGCATGGTGAACTTACCAGGGACTACACTCCTAAAGAAACAGATTTTCTTCCTCCCTCAGCATCTATCAGTTACCAAGAGCTCCTCTCCAGGGTGGGATCTAGTCTGATTAGGGCTTGCACACGTTTTTGTGCATGCTGTCCCAAACCTCCGTGAGGTCATAATGTGCATCTAAAAGACACTATTTCCTTGACGTCATCGGTCCCTTAGTTCTTAGCTTTTCCCCTCCTCCTTCATTATCCCAGAAGCTTGGTAGGAAGGGGGTCTGATGTAGGCGTTCCATTCAGAGCAGAGCCTTCTGCAGTCTCTCATTCTCTGCACCTTGATGAGTTGAGGATCTCTGTGAGTCCCCGGCTACTGCAAATGAAGCTTCTGTGATGAGGGCTGAGAGATGCCCCTGGTCTACGGGTGTGGTGCTAAGTCGTTAGCGGTCTGCTTGATGCTACATCCATTTAGTGCATTAGTTGTTGTAGGGTCTCATCTAGGTTCTGTGACCCGTCTAGCCAAGCCACGTGCATCTGTACACTGGGGAGTAGGGGACTGACATTTCTGCGTTTTCAATGAGAAAGACTTCCAGAAATCAGGAAACAGGAATCAGAAAACAGAAATCGGAAAACAGGAAGTGGCATTTAAGCAGCAGCCTTGCTTAACAGCAATTCTAACATGCATACTTAAATGACAGTGATGTGAAGCAGGTATAATTAAACACCTTGCCAAGTGGCATTGGTTTTCAGCAGTGTACGCTTAGCCATCCTCCATGCCTTTTCATGACTTCGTTCGTCACTGAGTAAGGCTCTACTGGCTGGTGTGCTGCAGTTCTGTCTTCCCGTTCACCTCCGGAGTGTCATGTGTAGGTAGTTACCAGTAAAGCAGCTGTGGGCAGGCGGTTTTGTGTGGACATAAAATTTCATTTTCTTTGGAAAATACCAAGGGGCACAAGTGCCAGGTTGTTTGGTAAGAATTTCTTTAGTTCTCTTTAATTATTTCCTCTAGGTTTTCAGATTACAATCACTACATCATTGTGTGAAGCAGCCAAAGTTGCTGCACAGTTTTCTAGGTCCGCTAACAGGGAAGGAAATTCCTGCACTCTCCAGCCTTGCCAGCATGAGGTATTGTCAGTGCATTACAGTTCAGGTGCTTTCTTCTGTGTGCTTCTGTTTGCTGTGTACATGTGTGCTAACATTACAGTTTAGTGCTTTCCGTAGACTTGGACATACATGTTCTTTTTCTCTTTTTGCTGCTTGTTAACTGTCATAAGATCTTTAATAAAATCTAGAAGTAGAGTTATACTATCCTAACGTACAAAGATGTTTAAAATTTTTATTATTTTTTTTCTTCTCGGTGCTGAGAGTTGAGCCCCAGGTTTGTGCCTCTTGACACCGAGCTGCGTGGCCCCTGCAGGGTAGCAGCATGGCTGAGACAACTTTGACTTTCGAAGTGATTTGGAAAGATAATTCCTATTTTTCTATCTCTGAATTTGCTGTATTAATGGTGGTAATCTTTCCTTGAATAAATACAATATAAGATTTAATAAGAACTTATTAGACATTAATTTCAAATGTGATCCAAATAATTTTAAAAATTAATGTAATTTAATGTAATGAAATTTTGTTCTACAGTGAAGTTGAAGAAAAGATATTTAAGTAATCTCAAACTGATTAAAAGTAATCAAAGTGGAATATTATGAAATATAAGGTCATATATCTGATGTGGTTAACTTCAAAAGTGAAAATGGAACCTGATCACTATGTATAGTTTGTTCCTTCTTAAAAAGTAAAACTGAGCTTTGTGTTAAGAAAATAAGGCTGGATTAAATCCTTCTTCTGCTACTTAAGAATGCTTGGTTACTTATTCTACCATGGCCATTAACAACTCTGTGCATGAAGAAGTCACTGTGTTAAAACTGACCCAGGAAAGCTCATGAGAAAACAGTACCTCCATCTTTGTGATAAAGCCCCGTTACAGGCCTGTCACAGTGCTGCACTGATGGGCGTGCCTATAGGGCAAGTGCAGCTGCCAGGGGATTCCTGTTAGAAGGAATTGACTCTGAAATCTTGACACCTGTTCTAGCGACAAGTAGTAGTTGTTTTCTCAGTTTGGAGAAGGCACTTTAGCAATCAGTAGTGTCCTTTTCTAGTGAGAAACTATGTAGGTATCATTGGCTCTAAATATATAGATACAAGTCTTTTTTCCATTAATTAATTAGTTAATTAATTAAAATCGCTTTACAGCCTGGTCCCAGCTCGCTCTCTCCTCTCCTCCCAGCCCCACCCTCACGCCCTTCCTCCTGCCATTCTCTCCTTCTCAGAGAAGGGGAGGCCCCCAGCGAGTACCCACCCACCCTGGCATATCAACTTGAAGCAGGACTAAGTGCATCTTCTCCCACTGGGGCTTGACAGGGCAGAACAGCTATGGGAAATGGAAACCAGAGGCAGCAACTGAGTCAGAGACAGGCCCTGCTCCCGTTGTTAGGGACCCACACGTTGACCACACTGCACATCTGCTGCACGTGTGTAGGGAGCCTAGGTCCAGCCCATGCATGCTCTTTGGTTGGTGGTTCAGTCTCTGGGGACCTCCCCCCCCCATGGGCCTAGGTTAGTTTAGTCAAAATATTATTCTAGGACATTTTGCCTCTGCTTGAATTATGTTTCTTCCTATACCCTCATTTCAGAGTTGAAGTTAAAAATCCATAGCAAACTGCAAAGTTCAGAACACCATGGGATAACAATACTTAATAGAGGTGTGATACAGATTTTTACTTCCTATTTTCGAACAGTTTTTAGTAGTCCTTTGTGTTGTTTTCTCTGTAGCAGTAACAGTTCAATACAGTTTCATTAATTTGGCAAAGTTTCCCTACTCAGAAGTCATTTGAGTACTTTTATTTTGATGCCAGGATCAATATTTTCATGGGAAGAAGAGTACAGCTGTCTTACTTTCTACTGCTACACACTTTCTACATACTACACTACCACTCCATGATCAAGGGAAAACACACACACACACACATACACACACACACAGATACACAGACAGATGCACAGATACATACAAGGTAGACACACAGACAGAGATACAAACAGACAGACACACAGACAGAAAGACAGATGGACACACACAGACAGACAGACAAAGAGACACACAGACAGACAGACACACACAGATAGACACACAAACAGAAAGATAGACACACACACACACACACACACACACACACACACACACATAGTGGTAATTTGAATGAGAGTGTCTCCCATAGATTTGAATATTTAATCACCAAGGAGAAGAACTCAGAAGGGATTAGAAAGATTAGGAGGCTATCTCTGAGGATAGCATGCGCATCAAATAGATCATGACTATGTCTTTTGAGAGTCCATAGCCTTACTGGAGGAGGTGTGCCACTGGGGGTGTGGGGGGGCCTTTGAGTTGTCAAAAACCCATGCCAGGCCATTCTCCCTCCCTCTCTCTCTCTCTCGCTCGCATGTGGATCAGGATGTAGGTCTCAGCTTCTGCTCTAGCTCCATGTGTGCTATCATGCTCCCTCCATAATGGACTCACCTCTGACTCTGTAAACACGCCCCCAGTTAAGTGCTTTCTTTTAGGAGCTGCCTTGGTCATGGTGTCTTCACAGCAAGAGAACGGTGACTAAGACACACGCGTACATATAACAGCTATAATTACAGATTAAGAAACTTTGAATTTGAGGAGTGGGTGGGACACAGGGATTGGAGGGAGTGGGAGGATGAGAGAAATACAGTACTCATGTGAAATTCTCCAAAAAATAAAATAAACTTTGCGTCTCCTTGTGAGGGCAGACAGGAGGGTCCCAGGAGCTTGCTGCTCAGCATCTAGGTGAGACAGTGGGCTCCATTAGACTCTGTCTCACAAACTGGTGCAGAGGGACGGGTGAAGACAGCCAGTGTCAACATTCGTCCTACACGTGTACACAGGCACACTCACCTGCACATATGTGGACACACTCATGTGCTGCTCACATAAACAGTCACAGTAAATAAAAATCAAGAGCAATGAAAGCAAACTTTAAGAAGATAGATATTCTTAAAAAAAAAAAAGAAGATAGATATTTTGTTTAATTTTGCATAAAGATTTCAATCTTGAGTGGACATTTGTACTGAACAACATCTGCTGGTGTTGAATGACACTTTGATTTTATAATCATCATTTCTAGGAGTGTCACTTCACACACATAGTACAAAGCGGCAGACGTACACTTAGGCCGTTTCAGAAATGTTGGAGATCCTTTTATAACATTAAGTCAAACTTCATGCATTTTAAATGAATTAAAGGAAGTAACTGAAATACAAGTTCTTAAAAATCAAACATTCTAAGACACTAAAATCCAGAGATAAACTAGCTTGATACATGATGAGGAATGATGCTAAGAAATATGAAAAGTCTTTGTTTTTATAATTCAAACCACACATTTCTAAAAGCTGTAGAAAACTTTGTGTGTATTTAAAAAAACTTCGATTCACAACAGGAAAGTCTGGAATCAGGGCCGAGTTGTTGAGGAAGTGGTTGTTGGCACACTGTATGGTGTGGTGAGGTGCACAGCGTAGTGCTAACGTGTGCTCAGGCCTGCAGCCAGGTTGCCCGATACTGCAAAGCAGGCGTGCCAGAAGCAACGAATGAAGTTCTGATGATTGTATATTCAGAAGTATCTTGTTCAAAAATTCTTTCTTTTTTTATTTAATTAATTATTCAGATTACAACTCAATTGTTATCCCATCACTTGTACCCTCCCATTCTTCCCTCCTCCTGCTTCCACCCTATTCCCCCTCCCCTAGGTCTATGACTGAGGGGCCCCTCCTTCCCACATATGGTCATAAACTATCAAGTCTCATCTTGGTAACCTGCTTATTCTTTCTTTGAGTGCCATCAGGCCTCCCCAACAAGGGGAGGTGGTCAAATATGGGGCACCAGAGTTATGTCAGAGTCAGTCCCCACTCTCCACATAACTGTGGAGAATGTTCTGTCCATTGGCTAGATCAAAGTAGGGGTTTGATATTTACTATTGTATTGTCCTTGGTTAGTGCAGTAGTTTGAGCAGACCCTCCTGGGCCCCGATCTACCCATCATGATGTTCTTTTGTAGGCTTCTAGGACCTTCTGGGTCCTTCTATTTCCCCGTCTCCTGTATTTCTCTTACCCAGAATCCCAGTAGGATGTCCTCATATCTATTCCAATCTTCTGGTAACTGAAGACATTATTTACTTCATATTCAGTTAGATAATTCCAATCATTGTTATGACCCACTGGGGGCAAATCCAGTCCCATTCATTCATCCTAAGTGGAAGTTTAGTGACATACTGATTTTGGTGCTAAAATACTGAAATAAACTAAACTACAATAAGAATTCTAAGGTCTCATGACCAGTAACATGGGTGCATGGCTGTCTGCTGTCTGAAGACAGCATGGACATCAGACAGGACATAACCTCATTTGTGTACTTTGAGATCCCACAACAAGTAGGAGCCTTAGGGTTGTCTTCAGCTTGAATCAGAGGAAATGCTGTTCTCAAGCGAGGCCCCTAGTGTTTCTAGCACATATGGCTTAGCGCAAAGGTTGGATGGAAGGTGTTTTAAAGTTTGTTTATTTAACCCTGTGTGTACATACGTACGTTCATCGCAAAACACACATGTGGAGGTCAGAGGAGGACAACTTGTAGGAGTCATTTCTTTCTGTCATCCAGGAGGGCTCCAGGGTTTGAACTCGGGGCATCAGGGTTGTCTGTCAAATGCCTTTAACTGTGTCATCTAGGTGGCCCTGGATGGAAGCTTTGTTTACATTTTATGAGTAATTGTAACTCCACAACTGTTGATTCGTTCTTTAAATTAATTCTTACAGTTTTATCTTTGCCCTTCGCAGCTTTCCAAAGTTGTTATTAAACGTGTAATTTTTAACTTGCCTGTCTCAGGAGGCAAGTGGTTTTTTGTGTGTGGGCACACCTAATCGTGTATCGCTTGCTTCTATTCCCAGCATAAAGCAGCAGCAGACTAGTGTGTGTGTGTGTGTTTGTGAGTGCATTGTGCCTGCCTAACGTACCCATCTATCCAATGAAAGACACGTCTTCATTTGTGTCCTTCCCTGTGCCCACTGATGCTGAGAATATGAGAAATAGACATTTTTAGTATGACTTTAAAAAGCTTGGTTTTAGCATTATTGTGTGGTTTCACAGTTTTTGACACTCCAAGTCTGTTTTTTAGCCTAACTGTTAACGACGAAGAAGTTTAAGAAGACAATGTTAGAAATAGATGTCTAACTTTTCACACCTCCTTAGCACCAGGTTGCAAGTGCTATTAAACATTTGATCAGGCATCTAGTTTCACTTGCTAATAACTGCTTACAGTCCCAGGAGTAGCCGTTTAGTGGCTGCCAAATGCCAAATGAGACTCCTCCGTAGCTGTAATCTGACAGACTATTGGCGTTTTATCACCCAGGGGTTACATTTGGACACTGACATGTGTCATTGGTCAACACTGGGATTATGTAGTGGCTTAGGAAGGGAAGTGTCTTTTTCTACTTGACAAGTATTTGAGAGACACATAAGAGAATCTGTTCTTTCTTAAAAAAAAAAATAACTAAGTATTGCTATCATAAGTTCCCTTCCTCTGGGATCTTTGTGGTATGGATGACCCGTCTTGGCTGCTTTGAAGCAGAGTAGGGACAGAGAGGGCTGACCGGGTCCCTCTTTTGGTTATAAGGAGGATGGGGTATGTGGCATCATTTGAGGTGATGCAATAGCTCTTGGTGGAAGGTGGTGGTCATGGTGGTCAAGAGTTGATATCCTTTGGCAGTATTGTTTGATGCGTTAGTGCCTGAATCCAGAGGCATCAATCAAGAATGAGCACGAAGTGAAGACACAAAGCAAAATTCAAACAGTGAGAATCAGGGTATGATGTCTTTGCAACAATCTGTTGAACTCTCGAAGAGCTGATCCTAATCAGTCACAAAAGGGCAGGGGACACTTAAGAACGGCTTTCCAGTACTTATGTGAAGTGCGTGTTTGGGATCCCTTTAAAGAGGGTTGCAAGTCCTCACTCTGTTGGTTTACAGTTTTGTAAAAGAATCTATTCTTTAATGCTTTTCTGGTAATTGACACTGAGATTTAAGGTCTAAGCATGCAAAGCGAGATTTAAAAAAAAATAGACTACTCAGGACGTTTATAAAATATCCTTCAGAAAAGTCTACCATCCTTGAGAGTCTCTAATCTTCCTTCATTGCCTTTTAAAAGGGAATCAAAAAGAAAAATAGAAGTTGTTTGTTCCTTTTAAAGATTTTTAAAAATTAAAAATAACAAAACACATGAAGTAAATATATAGCAATGAACCAATTACTTTTTAATTGTCTTTTTATGTAGAAATTTGAAATCAACAGGAAGGCATTACCTCCATTATGTCCGCATGGTGGAACTGTTCATTATCCTATTGAAACCAAATGTTAAAAAATATTTTATTAACTCTGGGAATTTTCATGCATTTTAGTGATATTTACCCCATCTCCTCCCAAACACCTCCCATATTTACCTTTGCCTCCCTCACAACCTTGTGTTCTCTTTTTAAATAACTCATCAACTTCCCTTTGAGCTGCCATTCACCCATGGACTTAGAGCTACCCACTGCGATGCAGTTGGCTTACCAGGGGCCACACCCTTTCAGAAAGTTAATTCTCTCCCCCAGAAACTACCATCTGCCCACAGATCCTCAGACATGGTGGTTGTGAACCCCTAGAATGTTGACTCGCTTAGCCGTGTGCAGGCAGCCAAAGTTGCTGTGAATTCATGAGCGAAGCACTCTTGTCATGCCTAGGAAACATGATTTTACTCTGGTTCTTCCTGGCCTCTGGCGCTTATAATCTTTCTGTCCTCTTTTCCATGATGATCCGTTGTAAGCAATGTGATAGATGTTCTATTTGTGGCTGAGCACTCCACTGACTTGTGTTTTTCTGTACTTGAAATTGTGGGTTTCTACATTAACCAGCATCCATTACACAAACATTATTCTCATGGGGCATGGGACCTGAACAATCTATGAGTTGAGAGTTGCAAATTCATAGGGCAGTTGGATGCTATGACCATTTAGCAGAGAAATATTAGTAGATTCATCGCTGGGACCTGTATGACCCCTACCCACCCCGACCCCCAACTATGAGTTCTTGCACACAGTTACAGTAGCAAGCATGTGTTTCCGTGGGTGGAATGGGCCTTAAATCCAGTTAGAAAGTAGTTGGTTGACCCGTAACATTCGTGTCACCATTGTATCCATGTGCATGTCTTTTCCCTACTAGGCTTCATAGCACCTTCTCTAGGACTATGAAAATCAGTTAGCAGGATGAAAGTTGTTGTTTTTTTGTTTTGTTTTGTGTGGTCTATACCACTTGATTTTTACATGTTTTGTAACCAGTATACATAGCAAGGAGACCAAATCTTCAGTGCTCTGAGGAGATGTTGTGTTAGAATTGGTACCTAAGAAAAAAACTTACACTGACCTTGAATGCCTTGAGAGGACAAAACCTAATAACTCTTTAAGTGCCATACGTATGCCTGATCTAAAAGAGCCATTCATTTATTCATTCACTCAAAAGTATTTGCTGGATACTACTCTTAAGGCACTGGAAGTAGACAAACAAAGTCATTATGATCGTGCTAGTTTAATTGTATGAGATTAGGGGCAGTTTTTCTTTACTGTTTTCTTTTTTTCTTTTCCTGAAGCTGTAATTTGTATGGCCTCTGCCTAGTTATAAATCTATAATACAAAACCCAAATAGTTTAAAAATTACAAATAACAATTCTTTACATTTCAGGCTTTGTTTATTTGCATAATTTTCCTTGATAAATAAAAGGCAGTCAAATGGAAACATAATCATTTGTCATCACTGAGTTAAAATGAAGTGAAAGATAGTTTAAAGAGATTTGACTCATAAATCCTTGATAGGAGTTTTCATCATTGTGTCTGGTGACACTATTCATCAGAGTAGTGTCAAGAATAAAGGAACTTAGGTCTACCTGCTGCAGTGGCCTTTTACGACAAAACTTTTTTTTTGTATGTTTAAATTGTTTTAAGTCATTAAATACTCATTTTGTGTATTAGGAAAAGTACTTAAACCTCTGAAAGACCAGAAAAAGAAAGCTAAAATGTTAGTTTAAAAGTTTATACCTTTCAAATATTAGTAAATTCAGTATTGCTAAAAATTACCCTGTTTGGTAAAACGATCTAAATTTTTTCCTGTGGCTCTTATGTTTGATGATCTTGGTTGTGATTTACCTGGGCAGGTGGAGAAAGTCACTTTCCACTTCTTGAAATGTCCAACTTCATTGTAGAATCCTTTTCCCAGAGCTGTCCTGGCTGTTTTTACGTAAGTTTGACACAGGCTAGAGTCATCTGAAAGGAGGGGAGTTCAGCTGAGAAAGTGCCTCCCTGAGAGGAGGCATTTTTTACTCAGTGATTGATGGGGGAAGGCCCAGCCCTTTGTGGGTGGTGCTATCCCAGGGCTGGTGTCCTGAGTTCTTTAAGAAAGCAGCCCTGAATAAGCATAAGAGCAAGCCCCCTTCCATGGACTCTGCTTCAGCTCCTGCTTCCAATTCCTGCCCTGTTTGGGTCCCTCCTGTGCTGACTTCCTTCAGCGATGGACGGTGATGTGGAAGTGTGAGCCAAGGAAACCCTTCCCTTCCCGGCGTGTTTTGATCATGGTGTTACAGCTAAGACAGCTTTCAGAGAATCTTATTTTAGTGTTTTCAGTGCTGTTGTTGTGAAGAGCTATTGGGAGGCACTGACCCTCTGTATCCACTGCTAACAGCTCCTGCTGCTCCTGTGTGTAGGCTTTTCAAGAGCAGGAGGCACTAGTATCCAGTGCATGGCTTAGTTATACATAACTGGGGATTAGCCAGTCAAAAATTAAAACAGTAATTATTCAGAAATAATGGAGGGAAAATGCTCTGCATTGGACAGATTGAGGAAACAGACTCAAAGAAACTTTTTTTTCTTAAAAACTTGAACACAAGAACCGTAAAAGCAGATGGTCAAAGTGAATTTAACTTTGGATGCAGTGAGTGTAAAGGACTGGAGAAACAGTTGTACCCTGTCCTTCCTTGTCTCCTCTTTACAAGCCCATCATGCCCCTCTGCTTCCTCCTGTCTCCTTCAAAATCCTCACACTTGGTGGAACATCCTTTTCCTGCAGCCTTGGACATAGGCCCTGTCCCCTGCCTAGTGGATACTGGTGGGCTTTAAACCCAGGGCTTTACAAGCCATAAGGGATTGTATGAAATTACAGACAGTTTCTTCTCACGTAGCAGTTGGGCATCTGGCCACGCGCGGGCAGTTTTGAGGCGTCACATCCACCCAGAAAAAAATACTCCATTCCTCCCTTCTCAAAGTAAAATTCACCAGCATAGTCCGTGAGTCATATGATTGTGCGGCTCATGGAGAAGCAGGGTGTGTAGGGTGTGTGGGTTCAGTGGCTGTTCAGAGTCACTAGCAAGGATGTTTGTGTAAACAGCAGGCCCATGACAATGGTTGTATTCCCTGTGGTTGTGCTCAGGGTGAGCCACACTTCCATTGTGAAAGAAGCTGCCGTGCTCCTCATGCATGGTAGGTAGGAGTGCTAAGCAGTGGCCTTCCTAAGAGTGTCCCTCTCATTCGCACTTACATTATATACTCTCTGCCACTGACATGCGTTTATCTGTGAGAAGTTCTGTGAATGTTGACTTGGTGGTGCTTAGTGGTTCTCAGTAAAATACTTGTTGATTTTGAAGTGGAGAAATAATTAAATGGACAGAACAACTTCATTTGCATAGGAATTTTTTTTTTGTGTGTGTGTGACAGATGCTTGGCGTGTTTCACAGGAATGAGGAACATTATCACTTTTGTAAATGCATCAATCTTTAATAATCAGAATTCCCTTGCAAGAAAAGTGGCGTAGCCATACAGAGTTGTGGTTATTGTTACATTGCATTATTTACGGTAAACCAGGCTCAATATTGGTAAATATGCTGCAGGTGGAAACTGAGCTGTTGTGAGATATCTGGGCAATCTGTCCAAGATATCATTAAAATACTGCCTCAGACTCACTCGGTTTGTGAATAATATTTTTAACAGCTCAACTGAAATTGAGCTGCATGGTACAGTTTAAAAAATCTGAAGCCACAAGATAAGCAGAGCAGTAATAAATGTATACAACACGCTCAACATTCTGTATGTGAGTAATAAATCTATAGATAATTTTGTCTAACCTTTAAGCTGTTAATCCCAAAATGACTACATATTAAGTTGGAAATTTGCCTAATGCCAGGTTAGCTGTGAATATGAATACCATATAAACTAAAATATTAATTCATCTAGTAATCAAACCTAAAGATTAAGTAGAAGGTAAAAGCTTCTAAACAAGTGTTAAATTGATACTATATACAAGTTTTGAGCTGGGTGTATACATAGGTGGGTTAACAAAAACTGAAAAAAGCCAGGGTAATAAAATCTAATCAATTAATTTACCTATTTACCAATGAGATAAATTTTACCTTAAAATGGAACTTATTAACTGTTAAGTTTTGGTTTTAAACTATTGCTTATGTTAAGTATAACAAAGAGAATGTTTAGATAAGTGAGATGGTTGAAGAAAAACATTATGTTTTTTTTTTTTAATTGCACTAGTACCCATATAACTCAATTATAATACAAGGTTTACTTCTAATGCTTTGAATGTGCTACCAAGCACATTAGATTAAATCATGGTCATGACAATTGCTAGTCTACTTTGTCCCAAGAGTACACATCTTAGGTACAGCAGATAGATATGACTCTATACAAAGACAAGGTCTGAAAAAAAAAAACCCCAGAGACATGCAGAATATAGCATTTAAAAAGGTTTTCATTACTTTAAAGATTCATTGACACTGAGATAGGTTAACTCCTGGCAATACCCAGCCTACCTCAAAGAAGATGATGAGCATCAAAGAACCTCCTTATGGAGATGGCTTCAAATATGGCAAACAAGCCACTGAGCAAAAGGTCCTCATTTCTACTACAGACAGAATTCTAGCCCAAAAGGGGGGGGGGCGGGGCGGGGAGGCAGGCTTGGAAGCAGGCAGAGTCGATAGCCACAGGATAAGCAAGTCCTCAATAGTTTCCTGCCCCACAAATATGTCTGTCAGATATATTGGGCCAGAAGGCTGAAGAAGATGCTCCAACATTATATAGAATTTTGGGTGACTATTCAGGTAGAAAACTGTCTCTGTCATCTTTTCATTTGGAAAGCTAGTAACCTGCACTCCGGATACTCAGATAATCAAGTTTACTCCTTCTCAAGTCTCTGAGGGAGTTGAAGACCAGGTAGTTTTATAATGGAGCTTAATTGTTTAGGGGTTAAGATGTATTTAGGTCTAGATAGGTGTTCTAAGTTGCTAATGACAAGATGTGATGGAGATTGATTTAAATACACCAAAGAGGAAAGATGTCTTTTTCAAGGCTGTCAAATACAAATAGCCAAAAACACTAAGAATGTAACATTTATATAATTCCTGATTGTGTCACAGTCCTTCTTGCCATAGGTAATCTAGGCATTCGTATAATTAAATTTCTTTCTGAATAGAAGCATATACTCACTGAAAGGTTGTGGGCAAAGCTTTATTTTCTGTCACTATCCGTGTGCAAGTATCCTTGACGTAGAATGATATGTAGAAACAGCGTAACTGTCACCCTCTCAGCGAATGTCTCATCTGTTTTCCAGGTTAGCGCTCTACGTGTATGAATATCTGCTCCATGTAGGAGCTCAGAAATCGGCCCAAACATTTTTATCAGAGGTATGTTTTATGAATTTTCTGCATTATGTTTGCTATATAAATGAATGAGAAATATACTAGTGTGATGGTTTGTAAAGTTGCATGTAATAAGCGCTTAGGTATCATTTTGCATGAGACAGTCTTGTAGATTTTATGTAAGCACTTTCAGCATAACTAAGTGCTTTTCCTGTGCAACTCAATAACATTCTAGTAAACTTTCTAAGTATTTGATTCCCTCAGAAAGTTATCTCAGCCCTGCAATAATAACCAAGAAAGCAAACTTGCTTTAGATGCTTCCTCTGGGTCTGAGGAGAAGGCTCAGTTAGTTTAAACTCCAGGACACACACCTCACTTTGATTAGGCTGTGCGTTTCTGTTTCCAATGGTGGTGAAGACAGGCAGATAGCTCCTGCGTGCTCACAGGCCAACAGCCCTACTCATATTTCAGGCCACAGAGAAGGTGGATGGGGGCCAGCGAGACGGCTCTTTGGGTAAAAGTTCTTGTCAGCATGCCTGATGATCTGAGTTTGATCCTGAGGACAAGAGTCTCCCTGTAAGTTGTCCTCTGAGCTCCACACAAAAGCCATGGCACTCATTAGTGCTGGGACACGTGAGCGTGTGAGCATGCACACGCATACAAACATGCACGTCCACACACATTAAGCCTTCTTCCTCTACATATTTCTAAGAATATGTTATGTTAGCATTATTTACGAGTATTGATAATGTGGATCTGTTTGTTTTTATTCTACATGAATAAGAGTCGATTATTTTGAAATATTTTTGATAATCTGATCTCAAGTTCTGGACATTCTCTCTCTCCTCCTTCCCTGTTGAGTTTCGAATTTGTTGTTGGAAACAGGCTGATCTCAAACTTGCCATCACGCCTGCCTCAGCCTCCCGAGTGCTGGGTTTACACACAAGTGCCTGTGCCTCCCACTCCTTTTCCAGCTCTGGATCTGAGCTCTCTTCCAACAGGACTCTGTTTTTCTTCTCCAGTCTACTTTATGATAAGGATAGTGAAGGCGCTGATTTCTGTTCCTTAGCAGGCACATCATGTACCATGGTTTATTACATTTATCATTTTAAGTTCTTATAAGAAATTTGCAAGACACATCGCTTTTTTGCTGTTTTATTAACGGGAACATGATTAACTCAGGGTCACACGGGTTAGTGAGTTATGGAAGAAGAATTCAAATTGTCCACGTTATTTCCAGGGCCACTGGTCTACACTCGCGTGTGCAGGAGTTCCATTGCTGATACTGTTTTGTATGAGTGGTGGCTTTTTTTTCTTTGCTATCCAAAAACTTCAGACATTGACACACAGAATAACCCTGTTTTGTGGCTATTCTAATTCAAACCACTGCAAATACCAAATGAGTAAATCGAAGACACCAAAAGATTAGAAGATCTCCCACGTTCATCGATTGCCAGTGTCAGTATAGTGACAAACAGCTGTGTTACCAAGAATGACAAAATTCTTCAGAAAAAGGAATGTTAAACCTCACACAAGAGCATATAAACCCCTAGATTGTCAGAACAATCTTGAGAGAAAAAAAAAAAAGAACAATGCTGGAAGTATTAAAGCCTATAATCTCAAGTTCTCTTATAGGTCTGTGATAACAGAAACAGCATGGTGCTGGGACCCAAACACATATGTAGATCCATGAAATACAACGCCCCAAAATTAAACCCCTAAAGCTACAGCCACTCTTGTTTGACAGTCATGTAAAAAACATACATTGAAGAACAGGAAGTCTATCAAAAAAATAGTGCTGGTAAAACCGAATCCATACATAGGGGAATGAAACTAGTTTCCTTACTCTGCCAGTGCATCAAAGACCTTGATGTGAGAGTTGAAACGCTGCTGTATGGAAGGGCCGGGAAGACATAGATAAAGATTTTCTATAAAACCCTAAAGCGCAGGAAATAACACCGAAGCACTGCCCAATGGTATTGCGTGAAATGAAAGAGCCACTGTATAGTAAACATTGAAGTGAAAAGGCATTCTACAGCAGAAGAGCTCCTTGCCAGCTGTACATCTGACAGGAGACTAACATGTAGGGTGCATGAAGAACTCGAGAGCTCAACACCAAATGATTCCCCAAACACCTCAACCAATAATGAGATGAGTATCTCAGAAGATGAAGAAGCACAGATGGCCAGTACTCACAGGAAACTGCCTCATGCTAATTAACCAGGGAGTGCATGCAGAACTACCCGGAAGTGCCAGCTCACCCTGTGGTGGCTACAGACAAATTCAGAATTCTGGTGAGCATGTGGGTAAAGGGAGCCCTTAGACACTGCTAATGGAAATGCAGATTAGTTCAGTCACTATAGAAATGATCATGGAAGCTTCCTCAGAACTCAATACAGAACTATTGACCCACTGTACCCCGTTCTGGGTCTGTGCCTGTAGAACTCAGTGCACCACAAATATACTTGTATTTTCATGTTTATTGCAATACTAATTGTTACAGCCAAATTATTTAGGTGTACATAAATAGAGGGATACATAAAAAAGATGGTAATATGTAGAGTGAAGCTTTAGTCAGTCATACAGAAGAATATAATTGTTATTTTCTGGAAAATAGATGCAACTTGAGATGATCATACTGAATAATATAAACCAAACTAAAAAGGTAAATATCATGTTTTCTCTCATTTGCAGATCCAGACTTCGTGTAGTTTATAAAGAAGTGTACATACATACACACACACACACACACACACACACACACACACACACACACACTCATACTCACACTCACATATACCATTAAAGTAGAAGGGAGGCTGGGTAAGGGAGTAGACTGGGTTGGAGTGGGGTGGAGGATCTGGTTAAAGCGCATGAAATACCTGAGAGAAACTGTTATGACGCCAGCACTGTGTACAGTGAATGTGCACCAGCAGAGAGGAGGGGAAGGAGGGGGTCCAAACAAAGGATGGTTTATCCTTAGTTGTAGAATTATTTACATATAAAATTATGTGTATATCTTTATAATTGATTAAAATATTAGAAATGCATTTTCTTGAGTGTCTTGAACTCAGAAACAGGAGCCTGGAATATATATTACATTGCTGAGCACATGCTCGAGTTCTTGGTAATTTCAGCTGGTTGTATTTCAATACCTTTCTCTTTACTCCCTCACATCCTAAGTGTCTGCAATAGCTAAGTGTTTGGTGTGTGCACCATGAGGCTTTCTCTTCTGGGCAATGCTCAGTGTTATAATCCTTTGCTGAAACTCCCTCCTCCTCTTATGGACCTAAAGAAGTAAGATGTCAGCACTCACTAGGAAGGCTTTCTCGGGGCTGTCTTTAGGATGTTCCTGCAGCCTGCAGGGTCCACACAGGAAGAGCATTTACTGTAGAAGTTCTCACACCATCTTCCTGATGAACGAGCCTATGGAAGTTTCAAGTAAAAGGATAACATCACTGGGCCTGTACTTTGGTATCCATGTTACCTTGACCCTTGACTACAGAGAGGACAGAGAGAGGAGAGAAATGCCTGAAGGTGTAGTGCTTTAGAGCTCTGCCCCCCTACTTAGAGTTGCTCTCTCTCTTATTTCATTTGAAACACTCACAAAGTTAGAGGATGCTCATTGTGGACTGACTTTTTAACCAGTTCAGGTGTGTATGACTGCTCACGTCTATCAGTCCTCCCTACTCTATTCCCGGATTGTTCCCTCACTCAGAATTGTTACCCAAGAAATGTAAAAAATCTCAGAATGACTTATCTGGGTTGAGTATTTTGATAAAGAAATGGTTGAAATAGTTGCTTCCATCTAATGTTTTCACCCAGGTCTAAGGCGAAGTAGCCACCACCTTACATTTTCAAGTTCCCCTTCAGGACCAGTGAGACTGTGGATGGGCACGATGTTAGTGAGTTCTCTGAGTCAGGATTACGGAGTAAGAAAGTGGGAAGTCATGCAAACTATAACTAAAGGAGACTAAGACATGTTATTTCCAGAATCCCACCCCTAAGTACAGAGAGCTGAATGTACGAAGGTCAACTGGAACTGAGCCATAGGTAAACTACGAGTACCAGCATGCTTTGAGGGTATTTATTTGTTTATGTTGCCTTGTTTTGGTTTTAGTTTTTGATACTGAATATTGCCAACATCCCTGGCTGGCCTAGTGTTTGCCACATAGCTGAGGTAGGCTTCAAACTCTGGAAATTCTCCTGTTTCAGTCAACTGAGTGCTAGGTTTATAGATGTGAGCCACCATGCCTAGTGGCTACCAATACATCTAATAAGAAAAACCAAGAAGAGACTTTATACCCTATGAGCATATACAGGGGAAGGAGGTTCCCCTCAGTCACAGTCATAGGGGAGGGGAGTAAGGGGAAAGCGGGAGGGAGGGAGGAATGGGATAACAATTGAGATGTAATATGAATAAATTAATAAAATATATTTTAAAAAGGGTGAAAAGTTAAATATATGTATATTAGTTTTTTGTTTTTTTTACACACATTTTTATTATACATACTGTTCACTGCTTTGGTTTGCCTGCTGTTGTTGTTATTTGTCTCAGATTTAGAAACTTGGGTTTTATTGATTAAAAATTCATAATCCTCCTTTTATGGCTGTAGACTATTTTATTCAGTGAAATGCTCCATGATCTATTACATTTTATGAAGCCCACTATAGGTGGGTATTTGGGTTATTTCCTATACTTTGCAAATGCAAAAAATTGCTTAAGTAGAAAATATAAAAATGTAATGTATAAAAATGTTACACACTTTACAATTTTTATTTATTTATTTTGCAAAGTTCCAGGGAGAGGAATATTTCTTAAATTTTAAATGGGAGACCCTTAAAAACCTGACAAACAGTAAATGGGCCCTCACCTTAGAAAAATATATATTGCCTTTTTTTTTTTTTTTTTTTTTTTTTTTTTTGCAGCTGTCAAATGCTCACTAATCCTGTAACCCAGTTCTTGACCCAGATTTAAAAATCTGTGGTATAAAAACAGTAACCAGACATGGTTGAAAGGCTTTTTTTTTTATTGCTAATATTAATTTTCTAATTTTCCTCAAATGAAAATGGATTGTATTTTTATACACACACACACACACACACACACACACACACACACACACTTCAAAGCCAATCCTTTTTTTTTTTTTTTTTTTATGGAATGTTTAATTGGTCTTGTGAGATAAATTCTCTAAGCAGCAAACTTTACCTGATCATGCTTATGGGATGATTCATAGGAGTCCTGTTATATGAGATAGCAGGGATGTAATGTGTACTTGTACCGTAAGCCAGGTCTTACATCTCTTAACGTGTATTTTGTTCGTGAATCAGTGTTTGGTTCTTAGCTTATGTAGAAATGCTAGAATATATAATAGAGCTGGCATAATCGCAGACAAGGCCCTCAAATCCAAAATACAGCAGAAGTAAAGTAAAGGTCTTGAGAATGATATGAAGTTATAGTTGAGTAGAGAGTAGAGCTGGTCCTGTGGTGGTATGAAAAAAAGTGATGATATTTGAAAAGGAAACTGCATCAGAGAAGGTAAATATTTATTGGGACTGGAACAGCGGGAGATGTGAAGCCCAGTAAAGCCAGGGAGCTTGCTAGCATAGATGTTATCCAAGCACAGAAACAGGCCCAGGGCCCACAGTGCGGCTTTCCGTGAACAGAACATACCCATTTAGAACAAATGTTTCTAGAATAGCAGCCAACGTGGCTACGTTCTGGTCATTTGCCAACACCACCACAGATTATTAACGGATGGTAGCTAAAACAACAAGATTTAAAGTGGAAATTTTCGTTCTGTTACTCCTTTCCAGAAGGTAGTTGTAAATTTGGTGTGATTTATTTACTATGCACATGGTCAGCTGTGCACGTGCGCATACCTTTGCTTTCAAACAGGACATTTTCCTATTGTGTATATAGCTCTCCTTTAACTTGCCAAGCTAGCAGAGCATGCCCTTTGCGTGGGGATGCAGCCTGTGCTCTGTAATGGCCTCACGCTGTTCTGGGAGCACAGGTATCACACTTTGCAGTACATTTGCGATTGCTGTTTCTTAGATTGTTTCTGATGTTTATTTTCCCTGACCCTTTTGGCCTTTGTGAGAGGATGTCATTCTCCCTGTGAGTAAGCAAGCTCTAGGTAGGCTAGTGATGGCTTGGAAATAGCAGGATCACTCACATGGAAGCCTTTCTGGCTTCAAGTGCTGTTCATTCAGTAACTGTGAAAGAAAGGCTTCTATGTCTGACAGGCCAAAGTCCAAGCTGCGTCTGGCACAGAACTGTAATTTCAAGTGGGAAAGTTGAACTCTAGTCACTCTCTAGTAAAACATTATTAGAGCAAGAGCAATGTGATGGATTTTGAGTTTCTTTAAGATGTAATGCTTTAATAACACATACAGATTACATTCAGGCTTCTTATAAAAGGCTGTATCAATAAAACACATACAGGTGGCTTCTCAGAGCGCAGCCATTCTGCAGCAGCTTCTGACTGGATGGACGTGCATGAAGGAGACTGGTACGCAGGGCGGGTGAGACCATGGGTCTAACCTCCAGTGCGCCTGGCACCAAGGCCTCCTGTAATTTAACCTTGTCTTGTTAATTAAGGCCTGGCTGTTGTATTTCATGAGCATAGTATGCAAAGCCAAGGTGAACTGGCATGAAGGATGAGGACAATCTTCTGAAAAACATGTAATTTCTAAGATTGGGTTAATTTCAGTGATCACAATATTAGTGTGTTCGGGGCACATTTGTGATCTTGTGTCCTTTCATGACGACTTCAGTAAAGATCCAGAGGTTTAGGCAAAACGATCTTTAAAGGCAAAAGATTGAGAGAGCAAGAAAATAGTTTAAGGCTAAATTGTATCTAGTAGGACTTAAGGGACTTATTTATCACCAACCTTAAGTAATATTCCTTAGTGTTTTTGAATCAAAGGATATAAAAATGAGTGTCTTAAATTATCAGATACAAGGAGACAAAAAAAAAAAAAAAAAAAACCCAACTTCTTCCTTGTTACTACGTAGGAAAATTAAAATTAAGATCTGTCTTACGTTTATATGATGTATTTGTGTTTATTGCTCACATTTAGTCTTCCGAACTTCATTGATTGCTCAAGTTTTTATTTAACCTTCTTAAGATTACTTTATGTATTTTTTAACTTTTAATAGTACAGTAGCTGTTTACTTTAAAATTCCAATTCATTTGCATATTACATACCTCAGAAATTTAGATTAAGGTGGCAAAACAAACAAAAATTTGCTTGCTGTCCACCTCTGCACATCACGGAGCCTCCACTCCGAAGCTGGGATCAGTTACAGTTTTTGGACTTACCCAGTATTTAAAAAAAACTATCAGAGTTGAAACTACAAAACTTGTTAGCTTTGTGTCCCCCTCTTTCATGACTCGTGTATTCCTTTATCTGCATCTAATCCTTCCTCCTCACCCAATGTGACCCCTTCTTTGCCTTCTTACTAAATGTTAAACTCTACTCACACCTACAGCTGTTTCCACTGTCAGCTGCATAGGATGGATTATCCATTATTTTTTCTTTCTGAATTTGGGTGACTTCATTTAACATTATACATAGTAAGTCCATTGATTTTTTTTTCTTGCAAATTTTGTGATTGGTTTCAGACCTGAATAATACTCATTTTTTTAAATCTGACATTTCTTTAGTTGAAGTAGAATTACATTACTCTCCTCTTTTCCTTTCTTTCTTTCAGCCCCTCATAGTTACCCACCCTGGAGCTCCCCAACTTCCCTCCCCACACTCTCACACTGAAGCCTCTTTTTCTTTGCTGTATGCGTCCACATGTTGACAGCTGTCTAGGAGTGTTTCATGTCCTTGCTGTAGTAAATAGAGCAGCAATAAACATAGCTGTCTGTCCAAATATCTCTGTGGAAGGAAAGAGAGTTCTCTGGACATACTCCCAGGAGTGGAATAACTGGGTCATATGGCAGTCCTATTTTTAATTTTTTGAGGAAACGCCAAGGTGATACCCATAATGGCTGTATTAGTTTGCCCTCCAACTAATCCAGGTGAATAAGGGCTTCTTTCCTCTACATCCTGGACAACACCTGTTGTGAGATTTCGTGATGACAGTAGCATTCTCACTGGGGTGAGATGGGATCTTGTAGTAGTTTCGTTTTGTCTTTCCTTGATGACTGTAGATAGTGAACACTTTGAAAATAGTTATTAGTCATTTGGCTTGTTTATTTGTTTTTGTTTTTGAGACCACTTGTTCACTGTCACTTCATTAACCCATTTCTTGACTGACCCTTTTAGTTTCTCGGTATTGAATTTCTTCAGGATTTTTGGGTCAAGTATGCATGTTAGCCCCCATCTGAAGTGTAGCTGGGGAAGACTTTTCCCCCATGCTATGGGCTATTTGCTCTGTTGATAGTTTCCTTTTAATGTCATGTAGTCCTGTCTGTGGATACTTGGGGCTCATTCATTCCTCTGTTAATGAAGTCTGATTCAGAAAGTTCTTGCCTTCCCCAATGTCTTCAACGGTGCTCCTAATGTTTTCTTCTATACGTTTCAGCATTTTAAGGATTGAAACTGAGTCTTGAAACTCCTTGATCTGCTCCCTGCTTACTCGCGTAGCTTCAGTACTCAGTACTTAGTACTTAGTGCTCAGTACTCAGTGCTCCCTCTTCCACCTTTTGTTCTTGCCCTAGCAGTATACTGGAACTCTCAGATATGTTACAGTCTTTCTTCTATATTGGTTTATAATTACCAAAACTAAGAGATTTTCCCCTCTAAGTCAGATTCCACTTATGTTTCTTAATCACAATAAGTATAAACCCTCCCATTAAAGTAGAAAGAAACCTGACTATATTCTCCAACGTGCTGACAAACAATAACGTGGGTGTTACCAGTCTGAGTAAGGTGCACCCAGCAGTGCAGCACCCTACAGCAAGGTCTGTAAATGGAGCACGGAGCAAAGATAGCATCTGCCAGGGACACTGGGAGCGAGGAGGAGGAATGTTCAGCCTCTCTGTCCTAGGCCAGAAGAACATGAAGGCAGCTGAGCACATGGGTGCTGTGGACCACCAGTCATGAAGACAGCTTTAACAACCACAGAAGGGTCATATGCATTTGTGTAGAATTTGGCCTTTTAAGAGATTTGCAAGTGTCACATTTTAGGAGGAATCTCAGGTTTTGGCTGCAGTTTTCCTTAGAAACGGTGTTGGTCCATGGATGTGGCAGTGGAGGGAGATGAGTGTTTAGATGTCCTCTTCCTCATCAGAGATATCTGGCTCTGTCTAGAACACATTTGCAATTAACCAGCCAGTTCCAGAAGGTTCCTTTTGAAATCAAGGAGGATGCCTGCAACGTTTCTGCTGTAATCTCCACATGTGCACTTAGTGGTCATTTTTACTTGGGCATTATAGAAGATGGGGCATGCAGAGAGGGGTACAACTTAACAAAATCCCAACTGCTAAGCTCCTCTGGGCAGCCTTCTGTTCCCTCTGCAGACTGGGTTTAAAGCCCGCCCTCCAAATGTTGCCACAGTGTGATGTCACTTATCTCCAAGCACAGTTACCACCTGCCCTACCAAGGGAAGCTTCTAAGGGCTGGGATTCTGTTCTGTCGTTGTTTTCATTACAACTAACCGTATTCTCTTCCCTGGCTGTATGTATGATATCCATGGAAGTATTTTACATTGTTCCAATTAATAAGCTAAATTTTGTTTAGTATAAACCTAAGCACTTAAGTGTTTCTGTGAGACATAACACTGGCTTTTTTGTATGGGTGAAAATAATGCTAGAGTAATTTTTTTGTGAGAAAGTTCTTCAGGGTCAAAGCCAAGGATCCAGCAGCTAACAGTTGCACTATGTCTGTATTGCCTATTTTAAGTGATGTACTAACCACCTTACTCCTCTCAGAACCCTTATAGGTAGGCGATTACCAGCATAGTTTATAGATGAGAACACAGAGCCAAAGGAGAGCATTAGCTTAACTTTTCCTTCCATCACATAGCAAGGTTGTAGAAATGCTAAACTTAATGCTTATCCTTCATTCTACTTAAAAGTAATGCAATTTAAATGTTCTTTCGTGAAGTGCTGTGGTGTGCTGGTATCAATCAGGATCCAGACATGCTAATTAAAAGCACACTAAAAGCATCAACAGAGAGAATGCATTGTTGGCAGATAACTAAACTGTTTGTTTAAAGAAAACATAGGAGGAACATTAAAGTCTCACACACACACACACACACACACACACACACACACACACACACACACACAGTTATTCATCTCCATGATCAATTATGAGGGCTGAAAGATCAAACTAAAGAGACTGTGATTACAAAAGTGTGGATAAGGGATTTTGCATAGCGGATTTTAAAAATTAACGTATTCAGATTATATCTCAATTGTTTTCTCCTCATTTTTTACCTCTGAGTAGAGAGAAAGCTCCCTGGCCTCAGTTGCTTTAGAAGGGTAGCCTCATGGAACTGGACTATAGCTCTTGAAGAAATGGTGTTGCACAAGTGTGTCTGCACATCTTAGAGGCCAGGAGGAAACTTGTCTGCTTGTGCTAGAAACAGGTGGAGCGGGCTGAGCTGCTGTCCTCACTGTTGGCTGCTGCTGCTGGTGTGAGCTGTCTTCCTCCTTTCCTACTTACACTCTCCTCCTAGCTTCTCTGTGTTTGTAAGAACTTAACAGCAAGGCAGTTAGTGAATGACTAAGGTAGGAAACACATTCTCAGCGGCAGTTTAGTTAATTAATGAACTGGCTGACAGATTCTTATGTGTGTGCGTGCACATGCAGTTATCATGTGGGGGAATGCGTGTAGCGTGGCATGCATTTAGAGACAGAAGGACAACTCTGTGCAGCTCCCTTCTGCTACTTTTAGATAGGTTCCTAGAACTGAACTCTGGTCGCCAGGCTTGCACAGAAAATGCTTTTACTGGCTTAGCCATTTCTCTGGTCCAAAGTCAGCTTCTTAAAGATCATGGACAGATAAACGTGGAACAGCAACACATGACAGCTTATCACTGAAGCTGTGGGAAGCAAATTCAGGACAGTCATGGTGGCATCTTCTCACACACCAGTCGGGTTCCTAGCCACTGTGTGAAGGCAGGCGTTGGAAAGTCTGAGCAAAGAACAACAGGAAAATGATGAAGAATCTAAAATCACTGCTTCATTTTAAACGAGGAAAACATTGTTTGGTAATATGTGCCAAGGAAAGTACTACAAGGAAAGGATTTAACATTTCTTCTTTGTTCATTTTAGATAAGATGGGAAAAAAACATCACACTGGGGGAGCCGCCAGGATTCCTACACTCTTGGTGGTGGTAAGTATCTTTTAATTTCAGTTGTATTTGATACTGCATTTCAGTAAGCTTTTTGTGAACCACCCTTCTTGCTTTGTTTTTTATTTTCTAAAGTTATGAACTAAAAGGTAGTATCTGAAATGAAAACAAACAAAACCTCAAGACCAACATTTCTGTGTTTAGTTAAAGGTATTACATTGAATCAAAATGGTGCTAGTATGTAGGATTCCAGCTGTGCTCCTTATATTCATGTTGGAGAGCTGCTGTAAGAAACACCACAGGTTGAATGGCATATACAGTGAAGCTTGCTCCCCCAGGTCTGCAGAGGACGCAGGTCCAAGGTCAGGGTGCTGTTAGATCAGCCCTCGAAGGAGGGATGTCCTGATGGCTTGTAGGCAGCACATCCTTGCATGGTGGTGAGGGAGAGGGAAGGCAAGCTATCCGTGTTTACTCTTAGAAGGGAACTAATCTCATCACGAGGGTCCTACCCTCATGATGTCAGCTAAATGTAATTATTTTCCAGAGACTCCACCTCAAAGTACCATCCCTCAGGGAGTCAGGACTTCAGCGTCTGAATTTGGAGAAGGTACAATTCATTCCATAGCAGTTTCCTTCCTTGTCTCGCTGTGGCAATGAGGATGACACTTTTTCTTGGCTCTTAACTTACTAACTAGCTATGAGATTGCTTTCTGTAAAGAGTGCTGAGAGTTGTCATGACACTAAATTAGTAACTAGGCAGTCATATGTGTTGGTATGCTAGCCACCCAATTTCTTCTTTTGAATGTCACTTCTTTTGGGAGCATTGTGGGTAGGAGATAGTGGTCCTAATCAACAATAGACTAGTTATGTCTTAAAGTAACAGCTGCTTATCTAACAAAGAGTTCATGAACATGAAGGCAGTGAAGTGGCTTTGTGTTGTCCTGACGTGGAAGAGCACATTCCTATGAACCAGTTTCTTCATACAGTGATCATCAGGTACTGAACTGTTCAAAGGGATTTTTAAAAAATTTGCCTTGGAGAAATGCTTCTTACACTTTATATATTTTTGTATTTCTGTCATATAGTGGAATCAAATTTTAAAAGTTCTATTTACTCATGAGGGTTTGAACAAACATCTCTTGGAAAACCTAGTAAAATGTATTCATTGCGTATTATCAATAAGCACTCAATAAGTGACTTGTATGTGCCATGCAGTATATTTGCTGTGGACATACACATTAGTGCCTTCTTATTAAAGTCTTTGGGGCAAGTAAATAATTCAATAGGCAACAAGAAAGAAGTGTCGTATGGGGCATATGCAAATTACTTTATAGACATTCACTATATGCATCAAGTGGAGGAGTTGCGATTTAAACCAAAGCCTTAAGTGTACAGATATATCCACTGAGATGTGGAGAAGCAGAAAATGGAAATGTTTTGATAAATTATACCCTCGGCGAGGATGTGGCGGTCAAGGGAAGAGAACGCATGGACTGTAGACAGAGTTGACGGAGTTCTGGGGTGTTGGAAATTGAGGTGATGGTGTGCTTAGGGATTGGGTTGCATTGGCAAACTGCGAGTTTGAGTATAGTTGTAGAGACAGTACCAAGCAGGTAAGTTTTTAGTTGGCAAGCAATCAGAGTAATCAGAAAATGTCAGTATACATCTTTGTAATGTTAGCTCCATAAAATGGAGAATGGATGGAACTAGAATAAATCCAGAAGCAACAGAGCACTTAGAAATATCTGCAGGGAAAGGTAGAGAGTGGTTTTGTGAGCCAGGGCTTAAGCAACATGGAGCAAATAAAGTGAGAGATGTAGCCAGTGGGACGCTGGTAGGGTTTGGTGGCAAGTCAAGCTTGCCACACATGCTGAGGAGCATATGCTTCCAACAGGATGTGTTGAACAGGCAGGCCAGTATGTGTCGTGTTCACCGGAGAGGAAGAAGAGTAAATGATGTCGTCTGTGAGTAAAGAGAGACGTACTCACCATTCAGAACACTGGCATTATTAGTTAGCATCTAAGGAAAAAGAGGAAGAGGAGGCTATGAAGAAGAAGAAGGCCCCTTAAAGGATGGAGGGAAAGCCAGCAAAGTTTGTGACAGGAAAGCCAAAACCAGGGAAGATTTTTTAGAAGAAAAATGATAGGTTGCTGATATCCTCTGTGCTGGGAAGGGAGAATAGCAAGAGGTAATGTGTTTTCTTAGGAGTCAGTGAAAGTTCCTCCAGCGAGTGCTGGATTGAGCGCGACTGAGAGCGTAAGGGGTAGATCCAGTGAGCCCATTCAAAGGCTTCCGCTGTGAGGAGAGCAGAGGGCCATACCTGGAAAAGTGTGTTTGTTCGACTGGGCAGGTTTTCGTTTCACATTGGAGAGTGCTAGCAGTTCTGATGCTCACACAGAGGAGTAGAGCTTGGTACTACAAGGGATCAGTAGAGGTGGAGGTCAGACAAGAGTGGATGATCACACACATACTTGGACATGAAAGAAGAGAAGTCCATCTCTGTTACTGTGAAATGACAGCGAGTGCAGGGATGTGTGTAGGTTTGATGATAAGGAACTCGGTTCTTCTTCTCTGACATGATAGGAGGACTTCTGCGAGGGGGCTGGGGTACTGATAGTGATAGTGTCTTTCTAGAAGGAAAAGCATTGGAAGTATTTATATATAGACCAAGGGTGGTGGGTGAGAAAATGAATGAAAGAGAGAAGAAGAAGAAGAAGAAGAAGAAGAAGAAGAAGAAGAAGAAGAAGAAGAAGAAGAAGGAGAAGAAGAAGAAGGAGAAGAAGAAGAAGAAGAAGAAGAAGAAGAAGAAGAAGAAGAAGGAGGAGGAGGAGGAGGAGGAGGAGGAGGAGGAGAAGAAGAAGAAGAAGAAGAAGAAGGAGAAAAGAGGTTGAGATTAGAAACAGAAAACCTTGTTGAAGGCCCAGTTAGTGCTGGTATATGTACAGTCATTGTGACACCAGTATATACAGATATATGTAGCTTTTCCGCAGCAGCAATTGATAGAACACATCTTTGAATAAACTAGGTTAACTGGGTTGGTCTGTCTCCATTTCTCTCTCTCTCTCTCTCTCTCTCTCTCTCTCTCTCTCTCTCTCTCTCTCTCTCTTTCATTACCTGTTGCCTTGGCCACTCATTTTCAGCATCTTTAAAGAAGGGAACAAAAGGCCTCTTTTAATGCCAGGCATATGGTTTCCTATTTATTCATCATCTTTTTAACTTCTCCCATAGAGGAATGTCTTAGTTGAAGTTCTGTGATACTAGAACCGCACTTGGTCAGTTGTGGTTGTGGGTTTCCCCTGTTTGTCTGTCACACACAGCAGGAACAGGTGCAGGCCTTTGTTTGAACACCGGTTCCTGTAATTGGACCAACGGTTCACTACAGTTGAGCAAGGTCATCATGCTGTTTTCTGGGTTTAAGGCTGGTCTCTTGTATAATGTTAAAAAAAAAAAAATCAAAATTTAATTTGATAAGTGAGGCCTTTAAAGGAGTCAGATCTATACATCCTTTCGTAGAGCTGAGTGCGGGGTCTTGTGCATCCTGAGAAGTGCTCTAGCACTGAGCTGTTCTTCAACCCCAACCTCTCAGCTGCCTTCTAGATGCCATCCAGTCTTCTCACCTGCTGGCACCTGTGTAGACAGGCTGCTGCTTATCACGCAGAGGAGCATAAAAAATCACCACAGGCATCTGTTCATCTTGGAGAAGCGTGTTAAAAGAATGGCTTCCAGTTTTTCTCTTATTTTATTTTTTATGCCTGTACATTTTTGCTAGTTCTTCAGTAAGTTAACCGAAATCTGCAGCATGTGGTCAGTACTAACTTCCTGCACACCCTGCCCTTCTTTGTACTTGACCTTAGCGTTCACATCAGCTATCAGAAGGAGCAGTGTTTAAGCCTGCTATTGTTCTTCCTTTTCTCTGACTCGGGGATTCAGAAGAACACCTTGACTTTAAACTTTCAATCAATTTGGAGATACCAAGTTAATATTAATAATTGGCAAATAAATATTTTAGACTGTTTGTTGAACTTAAAATATAGCATGTGAATATTTTAAATTTATTTTTATATTTCTCCCCATAAAACTATCAACATGCTCTTTTCAGCATTTGCTTCATACATGGGAGCCATCCATGTTTAATAATTTTGAAGTTAAGGGGGTCTTCTGAGAACTGACAAAAAGTTTTGATTTACTCTTCCAGAAAAATGCACGATTCATAAGCCTTCCTGGTCATTGTGAAACTTTAGTCAAGGGCTGCTTTCAAATCCAAAGATGCATGGCTGTCTTACCATAAGAGTTTAGAGCTGGCCTTGTAGTCTGTGGTCTGAGGAAGGAACCCTCAGGTACCTTTGACATTACCCAGTAACGCTGCTGGTGCTGGTGCTGTCCAGTCAAGTATTTGATACTTACAGTTCTGCCAATCAGTGGACCAGTTGAAATTTTATGGCTTCCTTTTAAAAAGGCTTTGAAATTGGAATTGTCTTTGTGTTTAAGCCTGTTTACCCAGTATGGAGGAAGTGAAAACTATACCACCCTCCAGAAAATCCGTGGTGGGCTGGATAAACAGGTCAAACAAAGCAGAAGTAAGTGTGTGGCTGCAATACAGATACAGGAGCAGCAGTCACGGACGTTGGAAGAATGAGAAAAGAAAGGCACTGCAGAGGACGTAAACTGAAGCTGACCTGAAAGGTAGTGAGGGAAAGTACCAAGGGCAAATAGTAGTTACTGGAGAATCTGAGGGGAAGTACCAAAGGCAAATAATAGTTACTAGAGAATCTCAAAACAGGGTCCACTGTACATTCAAGGAGTAACAGGTGGTTTGAACTAGTTGCTGTTGACATTGTAGTACTGGGAAAAGAGAGGATACACAACTGGAAAAAGAAAAATCAAACAAACAAACAAAAACTCACACAGAGACAAGGTTAGGAAGTTGTGGCATCTACAGAGGACTTTGGACTTCCTGCATGGACATTTTAAACAAAGTACATGTCGTGCTTAGTTATGGGCTTTCAGACAAGTCCTGGGCATCAGCATAGTACGCATTAAAGAGGATTGAGAACAGAGAGAGAGAGAGAGAGATTAGTATGCGGTGCTGCTTGTAATTGTTCAGCTGAAAAGTGATACGGAGAGAGAGAGCCCGGATAACAGTGTGTCATCATTTTGAGTTGAAATAACAGGTTTTTCACTTTAAGGTTTGAGAGATGGAATGGTCAGGATGCCGCTGATGAGGTTAAGAATACAGAGGACAATGGGCTTTAGAGAACAGAGCATGCGTTAGTTTGTTCAGGTTGAATTTTGAGATACTCAGTGTAAGATGCGTGTACAGAGTGAGAGACCTGGGTCTCTACTTCTGAGTTTGTACTTGTGAATAAATGTTCCTACTTCTTCCATTAATTTTAAAAATAAAAATGCTGCTGTTTGATGGCATAATTAAAAAATACTATGCATTTTAATTTAATAACATAAAAATAAACTACTATTTAAAGTAACTTTAGGTCTATACATTTATATTCTAAAATATATAACTGACTAATAAGATTATCATAACAACTTAGTTCATTTCACTTGGCAGCTGGAAATCAAGTCTTACAGTATGCTAGCACTTTAATGAGTTTATACTGTAATGAATGACATCAGATAATAGCTAAAATTATCCAAATACTTGGATGAAAATAGTGGCATTAGAAATCTTGAGCTGGCTTGCTAGAAAGGATGGTTGATGATTGATGGACTGGCCCTTTCTACTGCTGGTGTGACTTTCTAGGTAGTCAGGGAATTTCAACTGCTCAGTCAAGTCCATGTGAACTGAGCGTCATGTAAGACAGCTGAGGTAGTGCCCAGGACACAGAAAAGGGTATGGAGAGTGTGAAAGTAGAAGAAACCTGACAGCAAGATCAGACAACCAACCAACCAACTAACCAACCACCAATCAATCAACCAACCAACCAACCAACTAACCAAGACAGCCGAGTTAGTGCCCAGGACACAGAGAAGGGTGTGGAGAGTGTGTAAGTGGAAGAAACAGGACATCAAGATCAGACAACCAACTGATCAACCAACCAACCAACCAGGACAACTGGGGTAGTGTCTGGCACAGAGAGGGGTGTGGAGAGTGTGCAAATGGAAAAAAATCTTACAATAAGATCAACCAGCCAACCAACCGACCGTCTGACTGACCTACCAACCGACTGACCTACCAACTGACCAACCTACCTACCAACCAACCAACCAACCACCAGAGTTGTCATACCATAGAGAAAAAGCAGGCTTCAGTCTTGGAGAAGAAGAAAGGAATAGTGGAATGAGGAAAATTAACTGGAGAAAAACAAAACATGAAACATTGAAGGAATCATCAGTGAAACATAAAGAATTGGAAAGAAAAGGGAGACAAATTTTATTGATTTAATGTGAAACTTTTTTCTGATTGGGCTGGCTATAAGAAACTTGTTAGAATATTTTTTTAGTACTTTAAACATCTTACATGTATGTTTGCATATGTCATCATTTGAATCCTCATAAGCTCTGTAAAATAGATATAACTTTTTCCATTTTTATCAGAAGCCAAGCACCTTGATTTGTAATCAGAGCCCATTTCATTAACAGTTAATGTTTAGTTTTTAAAAAAATATCTGTTTATTTATTATTTTTATTATGTGTATATGTCTGTGGACATGAGCCAAGAGTGCTGGTACCTGTGGAGGCCAGAGGTGCTGGCTGAGTCCCTCTGTAGCTTCAGGAAGAGTCAATTGTGATCTACCTGATGCGGATACTGGGACCAACCTTGGGTCCCCTGCAAAGTAGGATGAGTTCTTAACTGCAAAGCCATCTCTTCAGCCTCAAGGGTTCTTCTTTTTTTTTTTTTTAATTGAAAAAAATTTCATCAACATATTCTTATCAGTTTCCCCCTCCCCATTCCCAGATTCTCTTCACCCACTCAACTCTACACCTTTTGTTTCTCCCTCTAGAAAACAAATGAGCAAACAAGATGTGAACAAAACACTTATTTATTTATTTATTTATTTATTTATTTATTTATTGGTTTGGTTCTTCTGTGTAGCTCTGGATGCCTTGTAACTCACTTTATAGACCAGACTGTCCTCAAACTCAGAGATCTACCTTCCTCTGCCTCTCAAGTGCTGGACTTAAAGATGGCCCTAAAACAGAATTTAAAAGACAAAGACAAAATAACAATGAGACCAACAACAAACCCCAACAAAATAAGAAACACACACATATACACAAAATCAATAAAAACAGAAAATCAGAAACCATAATTAATATACAAACAACAGAATGGTAAGACAAAAATAATGCCCAAAGTAATATGAGACAAAGTAGACTTTGTCTATAAAATACCATTTAGTTCATTTTGTGTTGGCTGTCTACAGCTGGGCATGTATGGGGCCCACTCCCAGTGAAATGCCATTGGAGAAAACGAAATTTTCCTTGGCAAACGTATGTTGTTGGAGATAACCCCTTGGTTAAGAGTGAGAACCCTGTCTGCTTAGGCCCTCTTAGTGCTGTGCTTCTGTCTGGCTTGAATCTGTGCTGGTGTAGCGTGTGCTACCACAGTCTCTCTGAGGTCATAAGCATCAGTTCTCTTGTGTCTTAAAAGACTGTTTCTTGTTTGTCAACTATATCCCCTCCGGCTCTTAGAATCTAGTACTCTGCTGGTGAGGCTTACCACTGAGGTTTTTGCTAAACTTCCTAAATTTCTCATCTCCAGCTTCATTTCAGTTTGCATTTTCTTTCATGATCCTGTTTCTACTTCATGTCTTGAACTGTTTTTCTTATCCCATTAAACTGTTTTTTCACACGACTCATTGAGAGATTTATTCATATAGTCTAGAAGGTCCTTGCACACATTCGTAGCTGTTATTTTGCTGTCCTTGTCCTACTCTGCAGCTGTTTTGCGGTTCTCGGGGCTTGGTAGCAGGGTTCTGGTGGATGCGTATTGCCTTGCTTTCCATGTCTGTGGCTTAACGATGGTGTCTAGGCAGTGATGACTGAGGTGACTCCAGGGGCTGACATCTGGTCTTGTCCTTTCCTGGGTTTCGGTTACCCTCTCTGGATCTTAGGATTATTAACTTTATAGACTCCTGGAGCTATCTTGTTTTCTTTTCTTTTCTTTTCTTTCTTTCTTTCTTTCTTTCTTTCTTTCTTTCTTTCTTTCTTTCTTTCTGTATTTATTAGATTACAACTCAATTGTTATCCCATCACTTGTATCTTCCCATTCCTCTCTCCCTCCCTCCTGCTTTCACCCTACTCCCCTCCCCTAGGTCTATGACCTAGGGCACCTCCTCCCCCACTATATGGACATAAGCTATCAAGTCTCATCTTGGTAGCCTGCTTATTCTTTCTTTGAGTGCCATCAGGCCTCCCCACCAAGAGGAGGTGGTCAAATATGGAGCACCAGAGTTCATGTCAGAGTCAGTCCCCACTCTTCACATAACTATGGAGAATGTCTTGTCCATTGGCTAGATCAGAGTAGGAGTTCGATATTTACTATTGTATTGTCCTTGGTTAGTGCAATAGTTTGCGCAAACACTCCTGGGCCCTGATCCACCGTCATGATGTTCTTGTAGGTTTCTAGGACCCTCTGGGTCCTTCTATTTCCCCACCTCCTATATTTGTCTTACCTAGAGTCACACACACACACACACACACACACACACACACACACAGAGAGAGAGAGAGAGAGAGAGAGAGAGAGAGAGAGAGAGAGAGAGAAAGAAGAAGAAGAAGAAGAAGAAGAAGAAGAAGAAGAAGAAGAAGAAGAAGAAGAAGAAGAAGAAGAAGAAGAAGAAGAAGAAGAAGAAGAAAAAGAATTTTTAAACATTTTTTTCCATTCATGAAGGATACAATAAAGAGCTTCTGGCTTCAATGTCCTAATTGTCTAAATTGTAAAATGAGACTATAAAAGTTAAGTATGTTGTCTCCTGTTCCTGAATCAAGCATGCAGCAGTGCTAAATGTGGGCTAGAACCATGTCCTTTCCTCTCCCTCTTGGTTGTTCCCAAATATTAGTGTGACAGTAATAGTGCTATATGGCCCATATTACTGATAGAACATGACTGAACCTTATAAAAAAGGTGAAGTTTTGAAATATAACTCCCACCTGTAGCTATTACAGCTCAACAAACAATTATAAAGTAGATGATGCCTTTTAAAACATGCTCTGAGGTTCTCCCTATTGGTTCTTACTTTTTTGTTTTAAGTTTCATGATTAGGTCTTAGATTCTTATAGACTTAACTATAAGTACAGTTTCTAAAATAAGTGAATACAGGTTCTAAAATAAAACACCTCATTTTATGAGCTTTCTTTGACATTTTTTCCTATCTTTTTGTAGCCTCCCTTGACTGTGTAATCTTTGACTTCATAGAGTAGACAGCATAAATGCATGTGTCCTGGTTTGCTTTCCCCGTTGCTGACCAATAGCAGCTTGGGGAGGAAAAGGTGTATTTGGCATACACTTTGGGTACCATCAGTCCACACCGGAATGGTCTGAGCAGTATCTCAGCAGGAACCGAGACCATGAAGGGATGCTACTTACTGGCTTGCTCCCCTCTGATTTGCTCAGTTATCTTCTTATTAGATTTAATTAAGAAAATGTCCTACAGACATGCCCACAGACCAGGGTAAAGGAGGCAGTTCCTCCACTGAGCCTCCCTCTTCTCTGGTGACTCTAGTTTATGTCAAGTTGTCAAAAGTAGCCAGTATAGTATGGAAAGAATTTATACTTATCTGAGGTGCTACAAGATGGCCTACAGCAAGGCTTGATATGCTTAAGTTTTGTGTGACAGGCAGATGTTTTTAGGGGATGCATTTCTTTTTAACCTTTATTACAGAAAACCACATTTCTCTAAAGTAACATATATAATCTTATTTTTATATTTTATTAACTTGTTCATTATCTGAAAAATTTGGTCTTGTAAACTTTTGGTTGCCTCTAAATTTGTTAGGGGAAATAAAACCAAAACAAAACAGAAGACCTAAAACAGTGTTAATGTTAAAAGACATAAATATGTATGTGTGTAAATAAAAATTCTTAATAGTTTTTAGAACATATTCAGTGAAAACAATAACTGCTATCCAGTCTTTTAAATACACTACACCAAGAGAGGTGTAGTGGCACAAGACTGTAATCTCTGCACTTGGAAGGCGAAGGCTGAAGGATTAGGTTGGTCATAGTCATCGATGCTTACAGAGGGTTTGAGGACTGTCTATGCTAGATGAAACTTTATGTTAAAAATCAGAAGAACAACCAAAATAAAGTCACAGAATGACTTTTGCTGGGTATGTTAGGACACTTTCTATGAAATAAAGGTGATTTGAGAATAAGAAATTCTGAGCTGCTTATCTTGATGTTTAGTGTATTCTTCTGCAGCTAACTAAACACTGGTGTTAGGGCTTAGCATATCCTTCAGAAGTTGAACATGGATAATCACAGAGCAGTGTACTTCACTGCATGCCTTCCCCACGTGGGAGTTTCACTGTGTCCCTCAATCTATTTTGCAGGGCTCTGGGGAAGCCACACACATTTCTAACAGTTTTTATTCTTGTCAAAATCTTGAACTTAACTTACTTTTGTCTTTGTTATCTTCTTTGTATTTCTCTCCTACTGTACAATTTTAATAAGAAGGAAAAACAGTTTTTTTTTCCCACTTAGTGGAGAAAGGACTGCATGATACATAAGATGCTGAAGGGTGACAGTGCTGGCGTCTCAGGGTTAGCTCCTCTAAGGCAGCCCCACTGAAGTCACACTCTTCACTGCCAGGCCGACTGTGTTTTCTTCTTCTTGAGGAGAGAGCGAACCAGACAGACTAAATGAGGCTTCAAAGGTCAAAGGTTCCTATGTCCTCACAAAGCCTGCAGCTTGCTGTGTGATGTCTCCTTACAGTGCAGCAGACATGTGTCGGCGCCGTATGATTTCACCTCAGAAGCCAAAACATGTGGAGGAGGAAATTGTTTCTGTCCGGTTGAAGCAAGTCCGTCGCAGCAGGCAAGCTGCAGCGGGGGCCTCTGGCCTGCTCTGGAGCTGTGTGTCTGACTGTGTGGGTCAGTCAGCGTAGCCTTCCCGCTGCAGCCCCTTGTCACAGCCCCCTGCCGTGGGGTCAGCCCTCCTCGTGCTCATGGATACCTCGATAACTGGAGGGATGGCCAGGGTCTGTTTCTCTTTTCTAAGTAATAATTTTTTAATTAGGACAGTAAAAGAATTGAGATATTTGTTTTAGTTTCAAAATTATTAACCTGTTTTGGTAATTGAAGAAGGAAAAAATGAAGTTTTAAGAAAATCTTGTTTGATTAGTGCAGTGTACTGTTAGGGCAGTGGCGTGTGGGTGCAACAATAAGACTGACCACTTTTTATTAACAGTCGCAGTAGTACATCGTTTGTATTTCTGTTCTTCATGGGAACATTGCTGTAGCATCGCCCCCGCTAGCTGTCAGTCACGTGAGCAGACAACTACTACCAGAAGGAGGGTTTCTAACAGCTTTTTCATAAGGATTAATCCTCAGGACCAGACAAAACCTACATTGTTGTAAAATTACTTTATCTTTTATCCTTTTAGGAAATGTTTACCAGTTTAGAAAGGTGTCAGGTAAAATGCGGGTGTGGCGTTAAGAAACCCTCCTGGACTTAAATCTTTCAGAGAAATGATACCTGCCCTGCGCAAAGAAAGGGTTCATATAAAGATTTAAGTGTCTTATGTTTGCTGAATTGTGATCTCTCATCTTATCATATTAATGATTTTTTAATGTTCCACAATTATTTTTCAGTGTGTTTTGGGATCTCTACTGTGCAGCTCCAGAGAGACGGGAAACATGTGAACACTCAAGTGAAGCCAAAGCCTTCCATGATTATGTAAGAGAACATACACTTTGAAAACAAAATTTCATTACCAGTTTTTTTCTAACCACTGCTCTAAAAAACCATATTGGGCCATTTAACCTTTTTTCTGTGGTACTTAAGAGTTTTACCTTTATACCTTAAGAAATGGCTCGTAGTTTAAAAGTAGTAGAAAATGATGTTTGATGTTTGCTGAAACTTAGTCAAAAGGTAGGAATAAGTCCTAACTCTGAAAAGTCCTGTTGTTAGGCATGTATGGCTTGAGGAATCTCAGGCCTGTGCGCTCATGTCTATGCAGTTTTGTTATCACGGTGTGTCTGAATTAGATCAACCCCAAGCCCTCACAAATGCTCGGTGAGTGCTTTTCTACTGAGCTACATATACCCAGCTTGGGAAATTTCAAATGTACATAAATGAAAGCGTTTCTTTATTTTAAAAAATTCATCTTCAGCGTCATGTAAATGATAAGCTCTTTTGCAGAGAAGATAAAGCAAACTGAATTAAAGATAAAGAGTACTTCTCTCACCACTGTTACAGAATTCACTTCCTCAAACATAGTTTACTTGGATTAAAGAAAATATTAAAGAAGAGACCAAAAAATTCCCGGCAAAATAAAAATGTGATTTATTAAAAAAGATTCTTAAAGAAAGGCTGTAGACTCCCCTTGGCTTAAGGACGCTTTGTGAATACAAATCCCATTTTAGAGATCACGTTCTATCAAGGTAAAGTTTCTTCAGGGAAGAGTTATATATAAGATGGTCCCGTGAGGGGTCTGCTTGTGGAGCTGACCAGAGAAGAAATATCGATTGAATCTGGGATGGAGGAAATTCGGCCTCCCTTTTCTGAAAATAGTCAAGTCTGATGGTATGTTTTTAAGTGGATGGCACAACTTAGCCAGAGGAATATACGTGTCTTGGTGGTAGAGAGGGGCATCATTCTGAGCAAAACTCTTTTAAAATGAGAAATAGGTCTCAAAAGGGAAATATGCCTTGTTCCTCGAAAGGAAAAACAATCAGTTAAAACCTGAGAGAATTGTCTAGAAAAATCATAAGCCCTAAAATAGTGGTAGAAGAGTATGCAGACTTGAAGTTAAGCATTTGGGTAGGTGGCGGGCCCTGTGCCCTAACTGATGGCTTCTTGTGTCCGCTCTATCTGGTGCCAATTGTACTCTTCAGCTCCTGGGACAAGGAGAGGGAAGGACTGTCACTGAGCACAAAGGAAAAGGGAGAAACAGGCAGATAGTCAGGGCTCCAAACATTGCATACCACTTCATACTTGTGTAGTGACGGAAAGTAAAGCAATGTCTCAACCGTGAGGATTCCAGGGATTCTCTGTAGAGGTGGGTTCTCCTCTGCTGCTCCTCACACCGAGGGAGACACACGCAGAGACTGGTAGTACCAGTAAGTTATAAACCTACCTACTAATTTTTACAGCTGGAAGGCACTAGTTCCAGTGTTCTATTATTAAAGGAATTTTAATATCTCAGTCTCTATAGCTTAATAAACTAACTGGGACTAGAGAGATGGCTCAGTCACCAAGAGGAATCTCTGGTCTCCCAGAGGCCAGTTCCTGAGTATGGTTCTCTGCACCTTTGCTTTTTTGGAGGGGGAGTATCTCACAACTGCTTGTAAATTTGGCCCCAGGGTATCTGACACCTCTTGGCACCTGTACACATACACACGCTCAAATAAACCTTTAAAACAAAACACTAGTTCTGTAGTGTGTATGGAAAGATCCACCCCACTCTTCACCAAGACTTTATAGTGACAGATTTTCAAACAGCAGATAGAGAGAAGCGAGCCCCTCACATCGCCACGGCTGCTTCCATCATCCCTGTACTCACAGGCCTTCCTGAGTGTCTGTATCAATAATTGTTGTGTTTCCAGACTTGCCTGTTTTCAGTAACTCGGTTATAGAGTATTTTCTGATTTTTTTTAAAGATTTATTTATTCATTATTATGTATACAGTGCTCTGCCTACAGGTACACTTATAGGCCACAAGAGAGCATCAGATCACATTATAGATGGTTGTGAGCCACCATGTGGTTGCTGGGAATTGAACTCAGGACCTCTGGAAGAGCAGGCAGTGCTCTTAGCCTCTGAGCCACCTCTCTAGCCCTATTTTCTGATTCTTGAGTAGTCACTTTCTGAAATAGATCTATAGCGCTCATGTCTCACGCGTACGAGGGTGTGAAAGACTTGAGGAAGAAGAATGCAGCAAGGAGAGGCAGAGTGATCTCAGTAACATTCTGACGCCACGGTTCTCAGAGCCTATTATGCAATCATTTCCATATGATAATTAATGTTTCCTGATGGTTTTTATGGTAGTTCCCAAGGAAGCATTCTGAATTATATTTTCTTCAATGGCTGAATTGTTTAGCGTAAAGAAAGCTGTTTATTGATTCTAGAATAAACTTGTGTGTGTAAATTGTAAATCTACTTTATCTTTTATTAGCCATTATCTACATGATTCAAGTGAAATGACTCTATTTAAAAAATGAAATGCTAAAAGCTTAAAAAATTAAATAATGGATATAATCCTCCAACTAACATGTCATTTATCTTCTCATATTTCGGTCATGTATGACTTTGGGTTTTGTTTATGTAAGTTGTGTAACTTACATATATGTAGTGATTATCAATTTTATATCCAGGAGAGTCCTTTAAAATATTTTCCATTTTAGTAAGTTTTTATTTCTCTTCTTAAAATGGACAAGAAAAGTTTTTGACAAAATGCAAGATGAACTTTTAAGATAGAGATGTGTTTTTCTGCAACCACAATTAGGTAGTTAATGTTTCTCATGAAAAATATCCTTGTTTTTGCATGAGTAAGTATACTCTAAAATAAATGTATAAACCATGTAATCAATTTTGAAAGATTATGCTAAAACACCTTATTGTCTCATTACTGACATACAAACAGCTATAGATGAGTACATGGCTTATAGTGTCCTCACAGACAATGCTATGGTCTTCCTCATTTCCTGCAAACCTTTCTCTCACGTCCTTTCTTCCACTACATTTCGTGTAAGGTACACTCTGCACAGTTTCAGTGTGACCCGCGGCATTATTAATTACATGCCGTGTCATACAGCGCATCTCCAGGCCTAGTCTGTGTTACAGGGCTGAGGTGTTGTACTGTGACCAACACTTCACCATTTCCCCCGGGAGTGGGAGTGGGTCTCCACCTTAGTTAAAACTGTAGAGATCCCTTCACAAACATGCACACAGATGTGTCCCCTCGGTGGTATTTTACTGCCGTTAAGTGGGCAGTCAAGAAGAACTACTTCAGATGCTTCTATTAATGTATTTATATTTCAAAAACATGTAAAAAAAAAAAAGTTCTTACTTAGAGACTGCTTCCTGAGCAGAACCTAGTCCTGTAATTAGGTAAGAATCCCCTGTACCTGTGTGTAAATGCAGTGTGCCATGTCTGGGAAGGCTCAGGAGTCCCGTTCTCCTGTAGTGTGTTTCTAAGCATACCTGGCGAAGTCTCTGCCTGCAGTGTGGAAGTGTTGTTAAGAACACCAGCCGTGAAGCAGTACACTTTGTGGCAGTTGGCCCGGGACTTTGCTTAAGAGGGACAGAAGAAAGAGCTAGGGACAGTGCTGCAAGGAAACTGTCCTGATGGTCTCGGTCAGGTAAAGCCCTGAGTTAGGATGCTATGAAAGAAATTGAAAATAGAGTAAGATGATAAAACAGACCACACACACACACACACACACACACAGAGACACACACACACACACACACACACACACACACAGACACACACACACACACAGACACACACACACACAGACACACACAGACACACACACACACAGACACACACACACACACATACACACAGACACACACACACACACACACACACACACACACACATACATATGCGTACCGGGGGGGGGGGCGGAGAGAAAGAGACAAATACATACACGCAGAGACACACACATACACACATTCACACGGTATTTGTAGTTAGGAGCTGAAACGTGGGATGCTGTAATCCGAAAGCTCAAAGTGAGGAGACCATACAGAAGATGGGCTTAGCTGCAGTAATGGGACAATTTACTGACGAGCACAGTTAAACGAGAATTCAGGCCTGAGGAGAAAATTTAAGCAACATGCTCACATCTAAGGAAGGATTGTCATTAAGACAGGTGAGCAGTGATACATCAGTGAGGAATTTTGCTCCTTAGACTGAGCTGTGTCCACAACTGCATGTCCTGTAGTCCAGCGAGCTCTCGGGCTGTCCCGCTGTCAGGATGCTTCCTTGTTGTTCTCTGTGTCTCGGGCACTGACACACACTGCTTGGCGTATGTTGTGCCTTGGGTCCCTTGACATTCAGAAGGCCATTGAAGGCAAAGGTAAGGTTCAGACTGCATCAGTGCCTGAGTGGCTTCTGTAGCCCCAGATTTAGTTAGAAAGTCATGTATTAGATGGAGCAGGACAGGTTTGAATAGTATAGGAACAAAATGGCCCTACATGGCCTTTGGCCTGTTCCTGCAAGCCTCCAAACTTGGAATAATAGGTAGAGAGATAATTCAGTATATTAGTGCTCTTTTTTTCTTTGCAACTGTTTTAGGAAGCATATATTAAACTGTCAGTTAAATAAAGAACAGCATAAAAATGTGAGTTATTAACAGATTCATAGCCAAAGCATATTATTAGCTCTTAGAATATATTCCTTAGGGACATAAGCACACTTAAAAACTATAAAAAATATATATCATGTTCAATTTGTTTTTTTTTATTTAATTCAGACTCAATAAATTGCTGAAGACAGGAGTAGCTGCTGTAATGTCCATTCTGCCATGGGAACACTGTAACATTGCATGTAACATTGTGTTACCCACTCACCATCCCCCCCACCCCTCGCTCTTGTCAATTTGGCATAAGCCAGGCTCATCTTGGAAGAGGGAAATTGAGTTGAGAAAATGCCTCCGTCAGATTGACATGTAGGCATATCTGTGGGGGCATTTTCTTGATTAATGATTGACGGGGGCAGGTGGCCCACTGTGGTTGGTGGTGCCAGCCCTGGGCAAGTGGTTCTGGATACTGTAAGAAAGCAGATAGAGTAACCATCATTCCTCCGTGGACTTTGCTTCAGTTCTTGTCTCTAGGTTCCTGTTTTATTTGCCTATGTAAGCCAAATAAACTCTTGGCTCTACAAGTTGCCTTTATGACAGCAAGAGAGAACCCACCAGAACACTTTCTTTTCATTAATAATTTTCCCTGCTTATGCTATCTTTTATTTACTTTATTTTTGATCTCTCTCTCTCTCTCTCTCTCTCTCTCTCTCTCTCTCTCTCTCTCTCTCTCTCTCTCTCTCTCTCTCTCTCTCTCTCTCTCTCTCTCTCTCTCTCTCTCCTTCTCCTTTAAAACAAGGTTTCTCAGTATATCTGTCCTGACTGTACTGGAACTCGCTGTGGTCTCCAACTCACAGAGATCCTCCTGCCTCTGCCCCCTGAATGCTGGGACTAAAGCCACACGGCGCACTCCTGGCTGCTTATTTCTGCCTTATCCCTCTCCCTTCACTGTCATTACCTTAGAGAAGGTGAAGTATTTGGAGCTGGCCATACAATAAACAGAAATATATCAAGGAAGTAGAAACATTTTGGATGTCACAAATGACTTGTGTCTTCTATATAGTAATAGATAATGGATAATAGGTAATTATTAGAAAGTGAGGGATTGTTTGCCATGTGTAAATGTCACCATTACATTCACATTTATCAAGCCCTTACCTTTTTGCTCTAGTGTAGAATAACCTCTTCAGTGGAAGCCTGTAAGTTATCAATGGCCGTTTCCATCCCCATTGACTTACCTATGTTTCATTACCTATAATCTCAGGTTTTTCTTTTCTCTTCACTTTTGATACATTTTCCTCCCATGGGACTAGCAAGATAGCTCACTGGGTAAAGTGATTTCAGTGCAAGCCTGGTAACCCACGTTCAATCCATGGAACTCATGTAAAAGTGGAAGGAGAGAACCAGTCCTACAAAATTGTCCTCCAAGAGGCAGGTGGATCGCTGTGAGTTCGAGGCCAGCCTGGTCTACAAAGTGAGTCTAGGACAGCCAAGGCTACACAGAGAAACCCCGTCTCAAAAAACCAAAAAAAAAAAAAAAAATTGTCCTCCACCTCCCACACGTGCGCTGTGACATGCATGCCCCCATCATGCATGTATGTGCAGACTCTCCCACACATGCTCATACTCTCCCAGGTGCTCTCTCTCTCTTAGTAATGATAATAATAATAAATAGATTAAAATTCATTTTATAGAGAGTACATGCCTTTTCTTCATGTCTGAGGTTTAGATATTCCCTACAGAGAAATACTTGGGTTATCAAAAACACAGGAAGGGCAACAGAATATTGGAATCCCAGTAAGATTTTATGTTTGAAAGATAGATATAGCATACCTCTTGGCTTACACTTCCACATTTGTAATTATGCATTGATTTGGTTATAGGGAAAGTGGAGTGGGTGGGGAATCACAAGTTCTTGTCTTGGTAGGATGGGAAGTCAGATATTGGGGTTCAGATCAAGATGAGCTTGAGGTGCACTTGGTGCCAGGCCCTGTAGATTTTGTTCTTGTAGACCTGGTATTGCCACGAGCCCTCTGAGAGAGCGCTTAGAAGCCATACTGCTTGCTTCTGCATCAACCTGTTCATTTCCTCGGTTTCCTGGAAAGCTCAGGGAGAAGCTAAGCCTTTGCGTTCTTCAGGAATGTTTGGGTTGTTTCCTCAGCATCCACGGGTTTTTAAGAGCAGATGTTGCTTAGAGAACTTTGTGCCTTTTCATCCTCAAACTCACAGTTAGTACCCATGTCGCACCTAGATTGCTCTGTGTAAAGGTGTGCACCCAGACGGATCATCTATTGGCCTTGTACTTTCAAAATAAAAATGACTGCAGACCTTCTCAGATGCCTACATACCTGGGTCCCATTTCTCATGTACTCTTTCAATGTATTCTTGGTCAAGAATGAATTCTTTTCAAAATCAAGTTCTATTGACAAGTTACCAAGTTTTTACAAGTTCCCGTGGGTTGCAGTATACTTTGCCGTTAAAGAAACAAAACAGAGGCTTTGGAAGTGGCTCATGGCTAGAACACTTGCGTAGTATGCAGTGCCCATTTTATTATCTCCAGCATAGATCCTGATTCTCCCCTCCCCACTTCATCTCCCGCAGGAAAGGCTAGCTTCCTCTGCTCCTCCATTCAGTCCAGTTCATGTTCTGCCTCTTCTCTCAACTGACCTCCTTTTTGACATAGTAGTGTGAACCTGGCTTTCTGTATTCTCGACTTGTTGAGCGCACAAACCACTGAAGTAAGATGTTTTCACATTCCCACTTTTTAGTATTCACAGAGTTAAAGTAATAGCACGTTTCCCCCCTCATACACAATGCGGTAAAATATTTGGAATGATAAATGGGTTCATTTTCAAGTTCAGACTACCTGTAAATGGCATGGCAACACTAAACTGTTATATTAGAAAAACGTTCACCTTTTTTTGCCAAGTAGATATCATAAAAGGGTAGAAGCCATAGGCCAAATTTGGAGAGTTTAGCTAGCATAAACATAGCAAGACTCAGTAAGCTTATCATCTTTTACAAAGAGTCTCCAATAACAAATACTAATTACAATTATATTTGTGTGTGTGTGTTTATATATTTATGGTGCCACAGAATTCCATCTCCAGTCCCATGAGATGTGATACTAATTAAAAAATATGTATATATATATATATGTGTGTGTGCTTGTATATTCTCTCTCTCTCTCTCTCTCTCTCTCTCTCTCTCTCTCTCTCTCTCTCTCTCTCTCTCTCTCTGTTAGTAGAAGCCTTGAGCTTGGCCACTCCTTTTATGTCAATTATGTGTTCTTACATATTCTAAAGATAAAGGCAATGATACCACTTCATTCCACATGCTCTTTGTAGTTTGGCTTTTGTCATCCTATTATTCTCTAAACTAACTTTAGTGACTTTGTTATGATTGCTAGACTGTTGGGAATTATCCCGAGTCAGAAAGAGCCCTGTAGTTTCATCTTGACCCCTAGAACACTTGCTCTGTGGCTCTGTCTTCATCGGATTATCCTTCCCAAAACCAAGGGAGCATCTGTGGTAAGATCAGTCTGAAGGCTGTAGGCCCTGGCTACACACACCCTACTGCACATCAGAGTAATTACTGGCCATTCACATCCCAGGCCATGCCTTAGCCTCCTCAAGACTTTGAATGGGAGTATCTATTGATTATTTGGTCTCTGAGTTATGCAGGCATTTTTGGTGTGCTGAAGGCTTGACATTGACTGATGCTTTTTAGTCACAAGTGTTCAGATTGAGCAAACAGGAGCTCAGGCATAGAATGAGAACTTTATTTGCATCTCAGCTTTATTGAGATTTGACCCTGACTTTGGACAGATGGAGACATGGTTTCTCTCTGTAGTCCTGGCTTTCTTGGAGCTTGCTGTTATAGGTCAGGCTGGCCTCAGACTCAGAGTGATCTTCGTGCCTCCACCTCCAGTGTGCTGGGACCAAAAGCGTACAGCGTTATATCCCAGCAGGATGGAGGTTTAGGAAGTGACTGGCAGTCCTGGAGAAGGATGCAGTGTGTCTTTTGTTATGGACATGGAGTTGTGAACAAACGGCAGTCTTTAGAAGATTGGTGTTTTATTTATTTATTTATTTATTTAATTAAAAAATTTTTTTTATTAATTTATTCTTGTTACATCTCAATGGTTATCCCATCCCTTGTAGCCTCCCATTCCTCCCTCCCTCCCATTTTCCCCTTACTCCCCTCCCCTATGACTGTTCCTGAGGGGGACTTCCTCCCCCTGTATATGCTCATAGGGTATCAGGTCTCTTCTTGGTAGCCTGCTGTCCTTCCTCTGAGTGCCACCAGGTCTCCACCTCCAGGGGACATGGTCAAATATGAGGCACCAAGGTTCGTGTGAAAGTCATACCCCACTCTCCACTCAGCTGTGGAGAATGTCCTGTCCATTGGCTAGATCTGGGTAGGGGTTTAAAGTTTACCGCCTGTATTGTCCTTGGCTGGTGCCTTAGTTTGAGCGGAAGATTGATATTTTAAATGACCTTCCTATGTTGATAGATTTAGAAACAGTTTCAAGAAATATTAGCAGATATCATATACCAACTCAAAAATTTGTCCTTATGGTACCATCTTACAAAATACGAATGTAATAATTATCCTGGAATGTTGACCTTGATATAGCCTAATGTTGTATTGGAAATTGCATGCTTTTACATATCCTTCAGTATGTGTGTTTAAGCTGATGTGACTTTTGGTATAGGTTATATTTGCCAGTCTACCTACCAGTCAACATACAGAGCAAGTATGCCTTTTTTACGTCTACAGCTGCCTCTTTAATCTGCTCTTAATCCATGCCAGGTTTACACTAGAATTGTATGATGATTGCTTTTTCTATATTCAAGTTTTATCCGTTAATAAAATAAACAATTATATTAGTAAAGAATGCTTTAAGTTTAGCTTTCCATTCTTTTCATTTCTGTCTGAGCATGGTTTGCAATGTAGCTGCTTCACCTGCGTTCTCTCAGGTGCTCATGTGTGTGTGTGAGTGTGCATGTGTGTGAGTGTGCACGCACATGCATGCGTGTGTGCGCGGGCTCTCAGGTGCTCTTGTGCTCGTGTGTGTGTGTGTGTGTGTTTGTTTGTGTGTGTGTGTGTGTGTGTGTGTGTGTGTGTAGGACCCTTTAGTGTTGAATACATGAAGGTTTTCACTCTATTGTTCAGGATATTTAGTCAGAATTAACCATGGAAGTTGTAAGGGAAGCGTTTCTTAAAGAAAGAGCTTTCCTGGTTGCTCTAATATTTATTCACTTTGCTATTTTGTTGCTACAGTAAGAAAAATAAGCAAAATAAGTTGTAAGGAATTTAGTATTTTTTTCTTATATAGTTTGTGTTTCAAAACTTTGATTACCAAATTACTTCTGGCTTCTGTCTTTTCCTGTTTTTCTTATGTATGCAGCTGTTTCTTACAATTCTTTCCGGTAATTCTGAATTATTTAACACAATGCCAAAATCATTATGAAAGATTGATGTGAATCTTATTTTGTAGCTAAAATGTGAGCAACCTAGAACACACAGTTAGTGCTATGGACCATAGGTGCACTGGATGCATATTGTGGCCACAGAAATACCCGAGAGCTAGTGCTGCACCTGAGTCATCTCGCGTTTACTCTACACATCTTGTGCTAGTATAATATGCAGGTTTTGCCATCTCAAATCTTTAAAAATTTTTTTTCTTTATTTAAAAGTTTATTTATTGACATTACAAAGCACAGTAGTGGGTGCTAAGGAGATATCATGGAAACAGAGCCCCAACCCCTGAGGAGCTTCCCTTGGTAGGGCAGGTGGAGATAAGTGACATCATATTGTGGCAACATTTGGAGTGCGGGCTTTAAACCCAGTCTGCAGAGGGAACAGAAGGCTGCCCAGAGGAGCTTAGCAGTTGGGACTTTGTTAAGCTCGTAAGTGCAGAACACCAGAAGCCATACCCCTCTCTGCATCTCCCCACCCTCTATAATGCCCAGGAAGAAGTGAACACTAAGTGCACACGTAGAGATTACAGCAGAAACGTTCCAGGCATCCTGCTTGATTTCAAAAGGAAGCTTCTGGAACCAGCTGGGTAATTGCAAATGTGTTCTAGACAGAGGCACATATTCCTCCCAACAACCCTGCCCCCTCCAAGAGCCCAAGACCCATTCTTGCTCCACTCCCCTGCCCCCCCTCAGAAATGAGCAGGACTCCCCGAGGCATTGACCAAGTACAATATAACAAGCTACCATAAGACTAGGCAGACATTCTGATATCAAGGCTGGTCAAGGCAACCCAGTAGGAAGGAAAGGGCTCCAAAGGCAGGGCAAAGAGTCAGAGACATCCTCAGCTCCCACTGCTAGGAGTCACACAAGAACACAAAGCTACACAACTGCAACTTACTCAGAGGATCTAGGTCAGACCCATACAGGCTCCCTGATCTCTGAGTCCACTTGAGTCCCCGTCAGTTCATTCTGTCGGGTGTGTTCTTGTGGTGTCCTTGGTTCCTCTGGCTCCTCCATTGTTTCCTCCTTCCTCCTGCACAGCCCCGCCCAAGCCCCGCCTAATAGTTGGCTGTGGGACATGTGTGGGTCTGGGGATCTGAACTCAGATCATCAAGCTTGTACAGCAAATATTCTCACTGAGCCATCCCCACATCTTGTATTTTATTTTATTTTTCTGTCATTTCTTTCTCTTTCTTTTGGAGGTTTCTTATTATTATGTTCCTCTTTTTATATTATTTTTTAAATCATGTACAACTTTTATTATTTTTTTTTACATATACATTTATCTTATTACATAAAAATACAATAAGCTACCTACAGCAAGAAGAACCACAAAACCATCAGGAATTATAAAAATGTCACATTCATAGTGTTTTGGTTATTTGAATTTGGCAACCTTGAATAGACAGATAAAGTAAAATAGTTAGATAAGGTCTTCAAAAACCTCAGAGACCTACATAATATGGCATTTTAAGATGTTTTTATTATTTTAAAGATTTTTTTGACAATAAAACAGGTTAATTCCTGGCAACACCCAGCCTACCTCAAAGAAAATGATGAGCATCAATGAACCTCCTTATAGAGATGGCTTCAAATGTGGCAAAGCAGCCACTGGGCAAAATGTCCTCATTTTGGCCACAGGTAGAATTCTGCCTAAAAATGGGCAAGCTTGGATGCGGACAGAGTCGACGGCCAAACTCTGTCAAGACAAGGAAAACAAGTCCTGAGTTGTTCCTGCCTCACAAATATGTCTGTCAGATATATTGGGCCAGAAGGCTGAAGATGATGCTCCAATGTTATAGAAGTTTTGGGTGACTGTTCAGGCAGCAAACTGTCTCTGTCATTTTTTCATTTTGGAAGCTGCTAACCTACACTTTTGGTTTAGTCAGGGAATTAATTATATTCCTTCTCAAATCTCCAATGGGGTTGAAGACCAGATAGCTTAGTTTTACAATTAAGCTTAGTTGTTTAGGGGTTAAGATGTTTTTAGGTTTAGATAGATGTATTAAGTTGATAGAAATGAGATATGATAGATATTGATCTACATTCAAAAAATTTAGACTCACCAAAATAGGAAAGATGTTTCTTCAAGGTTGCCAGATTATGCTACTCTTAAATAATCTTTTCTGCTCATGTTTCCTTGCATTTCACTTTGGATGTATTTTAATATAGTTTTATTTATGTTACACTTCTTAGTAATTAAAATTTTCTTTTACAGTTTTACATATGTACATAATATGTACTCCCACTCTCACCCCTACCAGCTCATTCTCTGTTGTCCTTCTTTCCATACTAAAGTTTTGTTTTTTGACCTGTTAACTTTAATCAGGGCTGTCTGTGTGGCTAGTTACCTACCAGAGCCGGGGCCTCAGTGTGTACACAATTGAAGGCAAAGACTTCCATTTTCTAGAATCTTCATAGTCAGTCCATCAGTGAAGCAGAGGCCCATGAGCCTGCTAGGCTCTGCAATCGACTTAAGATAGGCCTGTGCACTGTGTCACAAATGATCCCTACCTGGCTCTGCATTTGACCTGAGGGTCCACATGTGCACTATGTCACACACATGATGCCTGTTAGGGTCTGCATTTGACTGAGGGTCCACATGTGTGTTATGTCACACATGATGCCTGTTAGGGTCTGCATTTGACTGAGGGTCCACATGTGTGTTATGTCACACATGATGCCTGTTAGGGTCTGCATTTGACTGAGAGTCCACATGTGTGTTATGTCACACATGATACCTGCTAGGCTCTGCATTTGACTGAGAGTCCACATGTGTGTTATGTCACACATGATACCTGCTAGGGTATGCATTTGACTGAGGGTCCACATGTGTGTTAGTTATATCACACATGCTGCCTGCTAGGGTCTTCATTTGACTGAGGGTCCACATGTGCACTATGTCACACATGATGCCTGCTAGGGTCTGCATTTGACTGAGGTCCATAGTTCCTACTTTGCTGTTCTTTCTGATAAATCATTTAAAGGTCGTTGCTGAGGGCCTTAGGATTCTTTCTAACCGCTTTTCTCCTGTCTCAACTATACAGATACAATATGTTGTATGAGACACATGGTGAAAATACCACATTGACTGGAAAGAAGTCCTTTATTTTTGGTGCTTGAGTCTAAACCTGGGACTTCATGCATGCACAATCCATAGTAGCATTGAGCTACAAGCCAACTGGCGTAATTTCTTTGTATTCCAGATTCATCACTTATCTAACGACCTTCCCCCAACTTTCTTAAGGGGATTTTAAGATTCCTAAGATCACTGCAAGCTATGGCCGCCATAGCTAGAAAGCATCTTTGAAGAACTCCATACAAATGATGACTTAATGACTATGGTTTCTTTTTCTACCTTTTACCCATAAGCACATTTATTTTTATCAAGATTAAGGTGGACAAGCTATAATGACTTCCTGTTTTGAGTTTATTCAAAAAAAAATTTTAATTGTTGCTATAAAGTCCTTGGTAAGGGCATGGATTGTTTTTGTTTTGTTTTTATTTTTCCTATGTAATTTCTGATTTCACCGTCTTCTGTTCTACTTCACAGACTTTCCTGTTTTCTTTGTGTTCAGAATTTTCTCCTAGCAAAATATTTTTTCTTACATTAAAATTTCTCTTTAACATTATTAATTGCCCACGTAAGAGCTTATTTGCTACTGGTTGATATTTTTATGTTCTTTCCTGTCTTTCCTCCTTTCTTTCCTTCCTATCCTTCTTTTTCCTCTTATTAAAATTTACACTTATAACCCTTTTGTCATTAGGTATTTAAAAGGAACTTTCACCAAAATTTAACTCACTCATAACTTTGAAATTCAGTGACTACATAGCTCTTTTGTGAGCAAGCTGATCTTGACATAAAATACCAGCTTCCCACTCAACCCTGCTTAGCACTCATCCTGTTCTTTATAAAATAAATCAGACTCAAGTTACCTTCACTGTCTGTAACCTTGCTTTACAAAAAATTATACATGAGTAAACAGAAGAAAAGAAATTAGGAACCTCTTGCCTGACTCATGCACATTCTGCCCTCTATATTAATATGGAATGCATGCTCTAACTATCGGCTTCTAAGATAAAATACCATCTCTGCAGCTCAGCGATAATTGTGGACGGCTTACTTTCTGAGTTTCTTTTCCTATATATGGTGTAAGAGAATAATACTTACATAGAGAGTCATTGAGATCAGTGCTATTATATGCCAAGTTTTGTATATAGGGTACCTGGTGTATGACACAGTGTCAGTAATTTGCTTTTTATCGGACCTTAGAAACCAATATATTCTCCAGCTGGCCAGGGAAGGAGATAGCTACTCTCCGGGTCTCCTGCCACCATCACTTTCATAGATGTGGTGCTTCCTTCCCCTGCACTCCTTTTCCAATGCACATCTCAATTCATTTCATTTCTAGTATCATTTTTTTCCCTCACATGCATACCTTGACAAATATTTCCTCGTGTCCTAAATGCTCTGTTTATATATTGACATTCTACTTAGCTTTTTTCCTGTTTTCAATCTGCTTTTATTTTTCTGGTGTTAGGGATGAATCAGGATTTTGTCTCTTAGGCAGGTTCTTTACCACTGAGCCAACTCCCCAACTGACAGAACAATTAGTTTATGTTTTGGCTCACCTCTTCCGTATTAAGAACCACAGACAACCCTAATGAGAAATAAGAATATAAACAATGTACTCACTATACACAAGGATGAGCACTATTGCAGTGGGTTAGAACAAGACGGACGCTCTGCCAGCTGACTCCCGGGCCTCCAGCGCCTCCAGCTTCAGTGATTTGCAGGGAGGACTCGAAACAGGGAAGCAGTTGTACACACGCACACACGCACACACGCACACGCACACACACACACACGCATACTGGTAAAAGACAGGAAGGAAGCAGGGGAAAGGGCATGAATGTGGAGGGAAGAGGGAAAGTTCATAGGGGAAACTGGAAGAAAGCAAATGGAGTCATGTTCTCCATCTTTAAATACACGCTGCAACATGGTGCAACTGCATGGAATGCCATTAGTCTCAGCTCTCCCTCTTCCTGCCGCATCCACCCAGTCAGATCCTAGAGGAAAGTGACGAAAGTGATGCAGACGTCTTGTCTGTGTTGTCTAGGCAAAGTGTGCCACCCATCCCATCTTCAGAATGATACAAATCGTCTCAGTGTTCCCAGATGTCAGCCAGATTCCACACTTGGATGTGAGCCTGCATGACGATGGCCACGCAAGCATGGTACTTTCTCCTCCTCTCATACTATGGTAGACTCAGGCTCAGATGGGAAACTGCATAACAAAATATCTTTTCTTGGTATTAACAAGAGATTAATCATTTTTTTTAACTTGCTGCCTACAGTATAAATATCTAGCATACTATAAATGTAATAACTATTTGTCTGAATGTGAACAATTAAGCGTGTTCTCTGATCCTTCTGAATACAATATATATTTCAGGCACTTCTAGGTAAGGTATTACCACCTGACAGTAAACAAATCCTCAGTAAACCTCTAGGAAAAGCTTTAAAAAAATTCAGGCCAAAGATTCAACTATTGTGCTGTTCACCTGAAATAAACCCAAAACAAACAACAACAGCAAAAGCTTCCCCAACTGATCATCGACTGATTTATGCTGAGCTCTTGAGAACTATGTTTCATGCAGAACATTTTGATGGTATTTGAGGAAGTTAAATGTATCAACAGCACAATTACTGCAATTTACCTGCTATAAATTAGGTTTTGGATATAGGAAATATAGTTATTGTATTAAAAATTTCAAGATTAGCAACTTCTTTTTAGTATCTGGCATATGAATCCTAGTTATGCAAAGAATTTGAAATTAAGAGAAAATAGCTACAAGTAGACTTTGCTGAAGTGACAGGGACATTTGGTAGGTAAATATGAAACAAAATGTCGCATCTGCCAGAAGGTTAAATAACTCTTTCTTAGAAACAGTTTTTGTAAACCAGGCAGGGTGGCGCATGCCTTTAGTCACAGTACTTGGAAGGCAGAGGCGGATGGATTTCTGAGTTCAAGGCCAGCCTGGTCTACACAGTGAGTTCCAGGATAGCCGGAGTTACAGAGAAACCCTGTCTCAAAAAAAACAAACCAAAACCAAAACAAAACCACAACAACAACAAAGCCAGAAATTGATAACTATTAGGGCAACAATGGGCAGCCATACTTCAAACGAGAAATGCGTTAAAATTGATATTTCTTTTTACTTGTTTTAAGAAAGAGTCCTATGTTTCCTTGGCAGGCATAAAAATCCAAAACATATGGCTCTGAACTTCTAACCCTTCTGGCTCCTCCTGCCCAGAACTTTGGATTGCAAGCATGTGCCAACATACCCAGTTTACACAGTGCTCAGGAGCCAGGGTTTTGTGCATTCTAGCAAGCACTCCACCAATTGTATTAACATCTCCAGTTTTCCAAATGGCTATTTTTTACTGTTATGGGAAAATACACATGTGTAACACCTGTACTTCTGGTTGATGACTTAGTGTTCAGAGTTGCTCCTGTTTGATAGTCATTCATTTTAATGAATATATGTAAACCACAGTAGTAATAATTTTCCTTTGATATGTGTTTACTATCAAATTTTCAGTCACCATTAGAGAACTTATATTCTAATTTGTGTCCTTAATATGTTTTCTAAAACTGGATTTTTTTTTTTTTTACATTGGTAAAAGTCTAGTAGAAAAATTGATGATAGTTGCATTAGGTTAAGAAAGGTATTTTCAGATGATTGTTTTTATAAGTATTATAAGAGTATATATTGGCCATCAGGCCTTTTAAGTTATTAAAATAGACATCTGTCCCCTTTATCATGAAAATTTTTAAAGCATGGATATCATAAAAATAAAGATGTTGCTCTTTTATTATTTTAATTTTAGTAATTCTTTGAAGTTTATTAAAGGGAGAAGTACAGGCATCACATAGATGTCAACTCCAAACAAAAGGGAATTATTTTTGTTTTGTGAAGTTGGCTTTTCGTAGGCGATAGAGCCAGAGCTTTAACCTAATGCTTAGGCAAACTGAGCGTATCCACCAAGGGAAAGCTGTTTACTTTGAGACTCGGCTTGAACTCTGAGGCCTTTCTCAGACAGAACTTCGTCACTGCTGCTCTAACAGCCTGCATCTTACCCTGGTAAACCTTAAACTGAGGAGTTTATTTTAAAAGACATTTCATGTGAGAATTATAGTTAGAACTTATAACTAGAATGAACTTCAGGTTGATTCAAGTATTTCTTTTAAGATTTAGATTGCATTTTTATTCATGTATGGTTATTTGAAAGAGACCTAATCATGCGGTAAATGTTGAGCTCGCAGGACATAGAGCCTCCATTATGAGAACAAGACTGCTGCTTAGGATAAGCTACATAACGTGTTCCAGATCTGGTATATTTTGGAGGTGGGGCTATTTATTTTCACACGCGTAATGAAATATTTGGGGGATAGAATACAAGTCTAATTATGATGTAATATATGCGCATACAGATAGCCTGAGTATCCTGGAGATATTTTTTATTATTTTATGTGGGTTATGTGTATATATGTATATGTGTGGGTGAGTGGTGCACGTGCATGTGTGCATGTATAGGAGCCAGAGTAGGATACTAGGTGTCTGTGTCACTCACCACCTTCCTGCTTTGAGATGGGACCTAATGCTCAATTATGCTGAGTGATCATGAAGCTCGCGCTGGGTCTGCTGGTGCTCTTCCCAGCACTCGACTTACAGGCAGGAACAACCGTGACCTGTGAGTGTGTAAAGTATGTTAGGTATTTGAACTCAGATCCCTACACACAAGCAGTGACACTTCTTACCCACTGAACCATCTCCCCAGTGCATCTGGAAGTTATTTTACACAGTATTTTTTAATCTGTCCACGTTTTGACTACAGCTTATTACATGAAACCACACGTAGAATTTTGCATCAGGTGTGTCATTGTGGCACTAAGAAAGTGTTTAACATACAATGAAAGGGTTAGTTACAGCTGCAGTAGCAGAGCTACCAGTTGATATTATTAAGTGCTTATGGTGTTATTAGATTATATTAAACACATTAAAGGGGTTACTGTAGTTCTATTAACATCCCCAACAGACAGATACTGCTATTTCTCATTTTACAATGAATTGACTAGCCCCAGATCAGCCAGCTTGTAAATATGGTCCATTTGTGATTTAAATCAGTTAGGTTGAAGTAAGAACAAACTAGCAACAGTTGTGACTATATAAAAACAGCATGCTGCAATTCTCCAGTTTATCATTTATATTCACAATTTCCTTTAGTTAGCAATCATATGTGTCTAGATTATACATGCTACCCCATTTGTAATTTTCAATGAGAATCAAAGGACCCTTGAATTCTAGAGCCACTGGAAACCCACAGTGACAGCTGTTCTGTGAAGCGTCCCTGTCATCACCACACTGAAATCCCAGAGAAACCGAGTACTTGGAAAACAGAGGTTACCACGAAGAAAACCACACTGACTTCTCCGGGCGGCTGGGAAAAGTTACTCATAATCATTGTATGGCTATATTTAAGTTGTTTTTCAGATCCGTTTTGTGTATATTATTTAATGAGAATGGAGAAAGGGATTCTAGATGAAAGGAATCAAGGGAACAGAAAGCCATAATGGGTAGAGAAGAAAGAGTGAAAGAGACTGCACAGGAGGAAAGAGAAGAAACAGGCAGAAGAGAAAAGCAGAGCAGGGAGGAATGAGCAAATCTTTCACGTAGGTAGGAAATGTATTTTAAAAACTGATTCATACGGTAAATGAAAGTTGTAAGAAGTGACCGACAGAAGGCAGGGAAGAAAAGGGCGAGCACCAGCCCGCTCTAGGTCTTTTTTATTGTTACTTTCTTTTCCTGACTTCTGTTCTTGGAATGTATTCAAGTGGTGTGTGCTGTTTTGTAGAATAAGAGAACACCAGTGAAATGCTGTGGCTTTTAAATTAGTATTTCCCTATAAACTTTTGTTTCTTTTTAATGTACAGAAACTAAAATGTAAGATGTAACAATTTCAGTTGGCTGTGACATATTTTAAAGTAGTATTTTTAACTTAACCGCATTCCCCTGATAGTCACTGCCCTTTTCGGTATAACAGTAGAAACTGTGCTTTCTACACCTACGTGGTGGCTCACTCCTGTAATCCTAGCATGTGGAGGCCGAAGCAGTAGATTTTTTTTCAGAGTTCAGGTTTAGCCTGGGCTACAGTGTGAGATCCTGCTTAAAATAACAGTACAGGGGCTGGAAAGATGGCTCAGTGGCTAACAGCACTGGCTCTTCTTTCAGAGAGCCCAGGTTCAACTCCCAGCACCCACATGGCAGCTCACAACAGATTGTAACTCCTGTTCTAGGGGACTTGACACTCTCATACAGACACACATGCTGTCAAAAACACCAGTGTACATAACATAAAAATAAACAAATTAAAACATCAGTACATTGTTTGTAGCAGAAAGTTAGAATAATTTCTAACCTGCTTATAACACACTTGTTATAAAAATACACTAAACTAATACTCATCACATGTCATGCAAGCCCAAAAACCTAGACCTTCCTTCCTCCTCAGGAGTGAACTTAGTAACAATGTAGATGTAATTCAGATTCAACAAAATGGTAACCTGTTTCATAAAATTAGAAGAACCATACAATTTGAAATTTGATTATAAGTAAAACTATGTTTTCATAAATCTCCCTGTTAGGGTTTAGACATGAAGTATCTACTCAGAACTTTGCTGTAAAAAGTCTGATTCCTAGCATGCACGTGATGAGAGCTAACAAAAGAATTAAACCATCCTTTTATGGATTGATGGGAGGTAGCAGAAATTTCTGGAGGTGTCAACCTTGTTGGAGGAAGTATAAGTCATTGTGTCTGTTCTTGGGGACTGTTCCTTTCTCAGTCCTCTTCCTCATTCTTTATTGTGGGGCCACATGTCTGCTTCAATATACACGTCCCTGAGCCCTGGCCACCACTGTGCTCTGCGTCGCCCTAGGCTCATGGCACCAGAGCAAGGCAGCCGTGGAATGCAACCTGAGATGGTAAAGCCAGCTTAAATTCCTCCACTCTTAGTTGTTTTCCTCAAGAATTCTCTCTTGATGAAATGATGATTAATACACTCCCCTTATACATATATAAGAATAGCCACCCATTACCATCAAACAGACACCAAGTTATCATTACCAGCCTAATCATCAGGAGTTTTTGTTGATAAAATGGAAATGGCGGCCAGGGATACAGCGCAGTGCTAGCATACTTGCTTGGAGTGTGTAAGTTCTCGGTTAAGTTCTCTGTGCTACAGAAACAAAAGGGACAAAATAAAAATAATAATGACTTTAAGCCCTTGTACCTTGGTCTTGACAGCCACTTAACACCTGAGAAACTGAGGAGAAATTTTAATGCAATACAAGGTACTTTATGATAGAGTGGTGGAAAGTATTTATAAAATCAGTTTCAGAAAGATAAAGAAACCTAGTCATTAAATTCTAGAGATAAATAACCCTGTAAAAACCCAGTGTATCAATACAGTGTAAAAAAAATATGTTAAATGAAGTAAAAATATTTCTACATGTGTATACAATTGTGTGTATCTATGTTAATATACTTGAATGTTTTCTTTTTATTTTAAAGATGGTTTAAAATGTATCTCAAGTCCATTAACATATTGTTTATGTTATATGATTACACAGAGATAATTATCAGATCTCTCCATATGCCTGACACTAAGGAAACAATCTGCCCTTAGCAATTATGCTCCATTGTAATCAGTTCAAAATGATTATGACAAAACAATCATTCCATAATTATTAAATATTTATATTAAATGTACTAGACATTGTGTTGAAAACTATAAAGAAACTAGGAAAGTTTTCATTGTCTTCTGAATGTTCACAACTGTTTAAAGGTAATGGGTTATGGCAATAATTAATATTTATTTTTCTTAGTAGTCATTGCTAGGCAGGAAAATGGGAGGCCATCTACAGAAGGGTATTTATTGGCCAAATCCTATAAAGTTTATCAAGAGAAATGAAACTTAGATGCGATTTCAGAGGATAGATTGCATCTGACAAATAGAAATAGGATTTAATTATTAGAAAAACAAACAATGAAGCATTTCCAGAGCCATATAATGGTAAAGGGCCAGACTGATTTAAAGGGAGACATGCTTGCATGTGACTTTAGCATATATCCGCAGAGAAGAAAAGTAAATCATCGTAATGTGAATGTCAGGCCAAAGAACTCAGATTTCTTTCTGAAGGTATTAATAAACAAACGTTTTTTTGAGAGACCACTGAATAAAAGCAATACCCAGAGACTAATAGTTTGGCATCAAGGAAAAACAAAACAGATAAAAGAGTTTAGCGAACATTGTGAGAGAAAGAAAGCAGTCGAATGGGTTTGAATGCAAGAAAGTATAGAAGAAACCTGTTATCAGAAATATTTTCATGAATCACCAAAGCTCTTTCTTTGATGGTTTTGACAGTTCAGGGTGATGTTTGTGTATCTTTAAGACATTTAAATTAAAGGCGACAGAAAGACGGTGAAAATGTTGAAATGCACACCCTAGAGAAGCAAGGCTTAGTATGGGGCAGTCTGGGAAGACACTCTGCCCTGGTTAAGGTTTCTGTTGCTGTGATGAAGCAAGTTGGGGAAGAAAGTTTATTTGGCTTAGGTTTCAAATCACTGTTCATTGCTGAAGGATGTTCTTCTGACAGGAATGCAAATAGGTCAGGAGTCAGGAAGGAGGAGCTTATGGGGAAGCCATGGCGGATGCTGCTTACTAGTTTGCTCCCTGTGACTTGCGCAGCCTGCTTTCTTATATTACTTAGGACCATCAGCCCAGGGATGGCACCACCATGCATTAGGGAACAAGAAAAGAATTAAGTTATGAAAGACATGACTTCATGTTAAAAATGAATAGATCACATTCAAGATTATGCAGACTTATGCTTATAATTTTCATTTTACCTGCTTCTGTCCTCACCCACTATAGAACAGGTGTGGGAGTATTCTGGGTCTGAAAGCTGTGCTTTCTGCTGTGTGATTTCAGATGGCTGACAGTAAGAAAAAGCACTGGCCCCCTCAGCACATGCACACATTATGTAACCAAATAAAAGCTTTCACAACAGGGAACAGAAGCTGTCAGGTAGCCCCAAGACACTACCTGGTGGATGGATACTTTTTGCCAGCTTCTGTCCAGATCACTGCCAACACCAGTTTTCAGATTAATTAAAACATATGGTCATTAAATTCACACTTAACATGCTCTACAAATTTACCTCTTTTGGACCAAAGACATTGAAAATATAATTTAAAACTTTAAAAAAGCAACTTCTCTTTAATTTCTGATTGTTCTTAACTTGGCTTTGTATCGTGGGACAGACTTTTCCTGCCGAGATGCAACACAAGTCTACTTATCCAGGACAGGGATCCCACAAGAGACAAAAGTACAGATACCACCAAAGTCCAACTTGGTGAACCAGGGAGGTTTATTGGGGTTACTTACAGGAGTATGAGCGCGGGTTACTGACAGGAATAGAAATGTCTCACAAACAACTGCATCACCAAAGCCCACTGCAGTATGGCTCCCAGCTCCCAGAGATGGGAGCGTAGAGCACAGCCTGCCTGCACGCAGCTTAGTGTGTTATGGAGGGTCCTTTCTAGGTGACTCAGTTGGTCTGAGCATCTTTCAGGATGTTGATCTGGTCTTTGTTTCCTCTCTGCAGCTCAGATGGCCTCTGTTTTATGCAGCCTGCCTGACTTATCTGACAATGAATCTCAGAACTCTTTTCTGTTTATATACTCATGAGAGTGAGGTGCCTAGTGAAGCTGGCTGGTCTGAGAAACTTCTATAAGTTATGTTGCGTTTACTTTCTCTCTCAATGAGCTTCCTGCAGGTGGAATGTCTTAACCTGGGAGGAAGCTTCTACACAAGTCAGTTCAGTGGCCAGTTAGTCTTTTACCCTCTTAAAGGAATTAATGTTTTATAAATGGTGTTAAATGTAGTATTAAAGCATACTATTTCATAGGGATTACAGGAAAGCTCTATAAAACCAAAAGCAGGTATATTATTTTCTTTTCCACTTAAAATGTTTATATTGTGTTGAAGGAGGGTTAAAAATATGGGAAATGTGGCTTTTCTGTAGGTTTAAAACTTCATGTATTTCATGAAACCTAGTATGATGCAAGATATTAAAACAGTTGTAGAAAGGTGCATATGTATAGACACTCTATGGAAAACACAAATCCAGTTGATGGGTTACTAATAAAAGGTGGCGGAGGACAGGAAGTAGCCGAGGTGAGGACGGTGGGTTATATTTAAGAGGACTTAGGGCCAAATATGACCAAAGATCATTTCAAGAAATTTTCAATAAGTGAATAAAATATTAAAAAAATAATTTATTTAATTTTATATGCATTGGTGTGAGGGTGTCAGATCACCTGGAACTGGAGTTACAGACAATTGTGAGCTGCCATGTGGTTGCTGGGAATTGAACTCAGGTCCTTTGGAAGAGCAGACAGTGCTCTTAACCACTGAGCCATTTCTCTAGCTCCATGAATAAAATATTTTAAAACTCAATACATTTTATCTGACTCTGTAGCTTTTAGATGGGATTTTAGCTTCATGAGAAACAAATTGAGATATTGAGTGGACAGAAGAGACAAATGGTCAACATGGTGGTATATCCCGGTCAGTGGCGGACTGTGGTGACTACGCTCGGTTCAAGCTCATGGGCATTACCAGGTCAGCCACAGCTCAGTGAGATGGTAGACAGTGCAGGCAGATGCATACTGCTAGTCCGTGCTGTTTTCAGTGCAGACTTTAAATATTGAAGTTTAGTTTAGGAAAGAAAGATCCTTGTGTCTAGTTTCCCAGTCCTTTAGGCCTGTATTCCTAAACTGTATTGTGTTTGTGTGTTTATATGAGAGTCATGTAACTCCTAATAGAATGTGTATATGTCCTCAGCTATTTTACTGAAAGTAGTTTTTCCCATGTAGTACAGTTATGCCTCGCCTCCAGTAACTCCTCCCATACCCTCCCCAGCACCCACCCAAAGCACACCCTTTCTTGCTCTCTCTCTCTCATTGAAGCAGGCATCTAAAAAAGTAAATAAAAATAATATAATAAAATAAGAAATTTAGATGGTTTTTAACAGAAGATCTATGTCTTATTATCAAACACTCCCTTATGTGTAGACTGTTCAGTGTCAAGGGACTGATGAAGGAACGCATTTTAACTAGGATTCTTCTCTAAAAAATCCCAGGTGTAGATGAGGGAAAGAGGCGTTGTTAACATAAGGCAAGGACACACAATGACACCATATGTTAGCACCACATTCTGGCTTTATGCTTCTCATTTTCCGATCTCACTATTATCCCAGTACACCATTAAACCTAAAGTAAATATTCATGTGTAGTTATATTCATTGTAAAGATCCTTAAAATACTAAGTATCTCAGGTTTAAAATGAATGAAAAAGACAAGAAAGAAAATGTAAATTATGTTATATTTATAGAACCAATGAATAAAAAATACACCCTCCTTCTCTGATTCTTCTAAGTATTTAGAAACTTACGTTTCTTACCTGATATACAGCAGTTGGCCACAATTAGAACTCTTATTGTCTGTGTCTTTAACCAACAGAGAAAAGGAAAGAGTGGGCAAGGTAGGCAGCAAGCGAAATAAAATAAAAATAAAAATAAAAAAGTCCCCACAGGGCAGAGATTGGAAGCTGGAAGTAAAGCAGGTGCAGATAATCCCCGAGATTACCCTGCAGTGCTGAGAGGCCTCGCGCTGACCTCAGTGAAGGGTGGCAGAGAAGGCTCCGACTCGATCATCTGAAAAGTCACTTTCAACTCTGACTATCCACTGCTTTACACCTTGCACGTCTGTGGCAGTTGTTCTGTGTCAGCAAAACCCAGTGAACGAAGAAGAAGGGTTTCCATGCACAGGGTCACCATGGATATTTTTTTTTTAATTTTCTCAATCATGTGGAAATGCAATTTTTATAAAGGAGACTATACATTCTAGCAAATAACTGTGTCCCTTCCCTTTTCAGTTTGTTCCTGTACAGTTTACTGTACATATTTCACATACAGTCTTGGCGACTTAGTTGCTTAGAGTCCGGTAAGGCGTTGCTTCCTAATTGATGCTTTCTTGTTCTAGCTCATTACTAAATGATTGGAGACACAAGGAACTCAAAGGTAGGAAGAGCTAGACTTTGTTCTTCCTGCCTTCTGCCTGTCCCTCCCTGCAAGCATGGGGCTGATGCTGAGTGATAAGCTTCGGATCAAGCCGTTCATATTAGTCTTAACAGGAGTAGCTACTCTTTAGAGACGGATATACAGAGCTGCTTCTAGTAACACACAAATACTGTTGGGCTAGGAATACAGCTCAGTTGGGGGACATTTGCTTTATTTAGTTTCTGCAGTCCTGTGTTTGATCCTCGGCACTATAAATAATGCAGCCAATGATTATAAGGACACCAATACTACCTAGTCAAATACAGTTATCATATAAAATTATAATCTAGATTGGACCAGAGTTGGCTTATCTGTGTAGAGTTTGGAGTCCTGGTGTTTGTGCCTCTGCACGTAAGTTTGTGAAAACTTCTACTCCCGTTTTCAGCCTCTCAGGCATGTTTAACAGATGATAAGAGGTGATGGAGCTTGATTTACGTTCAGAATTTTAGATGCACCAAGATAGAAAAGATGTTTTCTTTAAGGCTATCAAATAGAAATACACACACACACACACACACATACACACACACACACACACACACACACACACACACACACACGCACACCACAGGTCCCTTTTTACTTTTCTGGCTTCTGCAAGTTACTCCAGAATGTTCACTAACAGTGGAGATTTGGAGCCAAGAGCCTCCAGTGAAAAAGAACCCGTGAAGTTTGTCTTTGGGTCTGGGTTACCTGCCTTGGTATATATTTTTTTCTAGTTCTATCAATTTTTCTGCAGAATCAATGATTTCATTTCTCTTTACACCTGAACGACAGCATCCTGTACTGTATATACACCACGTTTTCATCACCCGTTTCTCAATGGAAGGGTACGGGTCGGGTGTTGTTTCCGTTTCCCAGCAGGAGTGAACCTGGCTGAGTGGGGACATGCAGAGGAGTGCTATGCTGGGCCAGGGTACACTCATTCCTTGTCTTGGAGGTTGATTCCCAGAGTGGCTGGCCTGCTTACAGTTCCACCAGCAGCGAATGGGGCTTCCTTTTCCCCTCACACCCCCTCCTGCATGCCTTGTTAATTGTTTTGTTGACTTTCACCATCCTGACTGATAAAAATCGCAAAACAGTTTAGATTTACGCTTCCCCAGCTTCTATAGGATGTGAATATTTTTGGAAATATGCCATTGCTGTTGTTTTTCTTCCTTTGAGGCCTATTTACTGAATGTTTTTGAGTTCTTTAATTTTCTAGGTGCTAGTCCTCTGTCAAATGTATAGCTCCCATCCTGTAGGCTTCCTCTTCATCCGATTTTTTAAAAAAAAAAATCTCTGCAGAAGCCTTTTAATTTTATAAAGTGCCACTTATTGTTGGCCTTAATTCCTGGGCAGATAGAGCACTTTCCTGTGCCTACACCAGGTAGGGAACTACCTAAGTTTTCTTCTAGCATTTCAGTGTTTCTGGTTTCTCATGTAGTTCTTTGATCGATTTGCAGTTGTATTTGTGTAAGATAATAGATACAGGTTTAATTCAATTCTTCTGCATGTGGACATCCAGTTTCCCCAGCATTATTAGTTAAAGATACTTTCTTAAACATATGTCTTTGGGATCTTTGTCAAATAGGCTGAAATGACAAGTCCCCATACTTTGGTCTTTGTGTTTCTCCGTTTGTCTACATGCCTGCTTTTGTACCAGCACCATGTTGGTTTTTTTTTTTTTTCTTACTATAGCATTTTAATAGATCTTGAGATCTGGAGTATTAATCCTTCCAGCATTTTTCATTTTCCTATGGATTGTTTTGGCTATCTCAGGCCTTTGTTTTGTGAATTTTAGGATTTTTTTCTATTTCTGTAAAGAATGAGATGGGAATTTTGATAAGAATTGCATTTAATTTGTTAATAGCTTTTGGTAAAAATGCTCACTTTACAGAATTAGTTCTTTCAAGCCACGAACAACATGGAGAGTCGCCCACTCTCCAGTGCCTTCCTCTCTTCAGCGACTTAAAGTTTTGATTGTAAAAGGGCTTCATCTCTGGCTAGGTTTATTGCTAGATATTTTTATTTTCTTTGAGGCTGTTGTGAACGGGAATGTGGCCGTGATCTCTTCCTCTGTATGTTTGTTCACAGTGAATAGAAAAGTTACTGACCTATGCAAGTTGATTCTGTATCTTCCCACATTGCTGAATTTCTTTATCATTTCTAGAATTTTGGGGATCTCTAATGTATAATATTATGTCATCTATAAATACGGATGTTTTGATAACTTGTTTTCTTATTTGTAATTCTTTAATTTTCTTTGCCTTACTGTTCCCACTAGCACACAGTATTGAAGAGGAGTGGGGACAGAGGACATGCCTTTCTCAATCCTGACTTCAGCGGGATTGCTTCAGGCTTTCCTCCAGTCAGGCTGGTGTTGGCTATGGGTTTCTTGTACATAGTTCTGCTGTGTGGCGCTGTGTCCCTGTAGTCCTGATTTCTCTAGGACTTTTTTTTCATCTCCCTCCCCCGCCTCTCTCTCCTTTAGGACTTTTACCATGAAGGCATATTGGATTTTGTCAAAGGTTTTTTTCCTCTATTGATACGATCATGTGACTTTTGTTTTTAAGCCTATTTATATGGTTTACTATATTTATTGATTTGCTTATGTTGAACCATCCCTGCTTTCATGGATAAAGCCAGCTTGGTCATGGTGTATAATCTTTTTGATGCACATCTGTACTCTGTTTGCAAGAGTTTTACTGAGCATTTTTGAGTCTATATTCATCAGGCAAATTGGCCCGTAGTGTTCTTCTCTGTTGTTGTGTGGAGTGGGAAAGAAGCTCTCGTTCTCCCTTCAGGGTAGGTCTGAGTCAGAGGTGACAGAAGCGACAATATTGTGTGTGTGAGTCTTTGTCCTGGAACCCTGATGTGCTAGTGATACCTCTCAGTCTTCAGCGATGGCGTTGTCTGGTTAGGGTGGAATTTTCGAGATGTTGGAAATGACATAGAAATTAAACGTGCTACAGTCCTCTGTGCTGCTTATAACTCTGCCTCTGTACCAAGGGAAAGGGGGTGCTTTAGCTCTGAAAACAGTGACATTCATTCATACCTCTTGAGTAATTTCTAACATTTTTTTTCCAGCAGCAGATCTCAGTGGTCCTCTGGCTCCCGCACAGCTGATACTGTATTTGTAACACCAGCGGGCAGTTTCTTTACTGCAGGACTGCACTTGCTGATATGTAAATCTAGTGTAAATCAGCTACCTTCGTAACAGCCATTAAATCTTCCCTCTGGATTATCCATGGAGCCATAATGTTTATTGACATCCCTTCCTGTGATGTAGTTCTTAATTGGGAAGCACATCTTATAAGAGAGTTATAGCTTCCGAATAGGATAATTCCTGTGGTTTGAAAGTTCCACAAAGGGATTCATTGGCATTAGCAGCCCAAACAGATTTATTTCTTAACACTTGTCCCAGAGGCTCTAAACTATTGCTATAAAACTTAGAACAGGGCTGCAGTAACTACATTCTGTACATACCAGATTTATTGCTTGGTTAATTGGTTATTCCGTATTTTCCTAGAAAGCCATGAAGTATATTATTTAGAACATAGATGTGTGGTTAGCTATCATAAATATATAAAATACAAAATATTGTAGAGGAAAGTGGACGTAAAGGAGTCGGATACCCTCTTCACTAATGTCTAGTGTGGAATTGTACTTGTGGACTCAAGAGAAAGGACCTGAGTCCCGATATTGACATTCCCACCTTCAGTGTGAATACTGGCAGTAGTAGCTTTTGCACACCTATCACTCCAGTGCTTAGAGTGGAGAGGTAGGAGCCGGAGACAGGGGGTCCCTGGAGTTAAATCATGAGCTAATAGAGTCAGCTTTTGTCTCAAAAACGGAAGTGGAGAGTGATAGAGGATGGCATCTGAAAATGATTTCTGGCCCATATCTGCATGTATGTGCACATGCATACATGCACATGCACACAAGTATTTAATAACTTATATAACTAATCCTTTCTTTGGTATATAAAAGCATAACAATTTACTTTGCGGTGGGTGACTTACCATGGTTACAAGCTGAAAAGAATGTTTATTTCCCCTGTAGGTACCTTCCCTTTCTAACAGTGCATCACCAAAACCTACGTTGCCTTCAGTTTCTAGAGCCCTGAAGGAAAAGTTACACAGAGACTCGAAGCATGCCACCCACAGGAATACTTTATTTCTTAGAATATTTACTAGTTAGAAGATGAATGTTAGACAGAAATGAAGCCAATTCTGTGCTTAAAATAAAAATGAAGTATATAACATAGAAGCTGACTAAACAACAGTTCTTTAAATATATTTCACTACTGTAAGGAAAAAATGGCCAGCTTGTATTTATTTTTATTTCTTCTTGGACAGGACTTTGAAGGAGAATGTCCACTAGTCTAGATGCATTAGGGGCTAAAATATACTTTGTCATTTGTGGCTGCACCTTCAGTGATTGGCAGAGTCATCAAAAAGAAAGAAAGCAGAATACTGAGTGATTAACAAAACATGTGTTTAAAATGTGGACGCTGATTCAGCATAGCTTGAGTTTGTGGGTTCATGGCAGAAGCAAAGACGGCTTTAACCTGTGCTTGGAGTAATTGAGCAGTCCTCACAAAAAACGCCATGCAAAAACTAAGTGGAGACTATTCACCAAGGTAAACTAAGACACGACCCCCCCACTCGCGCAGTGCATTCTATACACGACCCCCTCCTGCCCGCCCGCGCAGTGTATTCTATACATGACCCCCCGCCCGGGCAGTGTATTCTATACACGACCCCCTCCTGCCCACCTGCGCAGTGTATTCTACGTAAAAGCCCTGACGTTCCCATTATCTAGAAATACATGAAGTACTTGTAAGAATTTAAGGAATTGAATGTTACAGCAGAGAAAAGAAACCAAACTAAACAGAGTACCCTCTCAGCGTGACACATAGTGCAACATAGTGGCAAAGGGCAGGGCTTTGGTCTGGCTCAGTTGAATGCGCAGAAGTGTTCCAATATAGATTGGAAGGTGTGTGACAGAGGTGGCACTGGAGCAGCAGTGGCCAAACTTAATTAATTAACATTAGTTCTCTGTTTGGTAGCTTTCCCCGGTGATTCCGATTTGAGTGGCTTTAACAGTATTGTAGTGTTTTCCGGGAAGTTTCTGTTGTGCTTCCCACTTCCTTTGGGTGACTCTTCAAGTGCATAGCATAGCTGGTAAAGCGGATTCAGTTTCCAGCTCACCCGCTTCTCAGGCAGGACTCTGTATGGGGGAGCGTGAGCACTCTGAGCAGCCATCACACAGGAGCCTGGCGGCTGGGGGCCTGGGTGAATGCACAGTCCTTTCTAGACTGGACTCAGACATGGTGTTGCATCAGTTTCACTTCTTGCATTGCTATGGAAATGACTGAAACATTAAATATAAGTATTTCCCAGAGTGCCTTTCTACAAATAGAAAACGTTTCTTTTCCTTACTGCTGTGTGTGTGTATGCGTGTCTTACTATATATTTCAGGCTGGTCTGAAACTCATGATCCTCCTGCTGCAGTTTTCCATGTCCTGGGATTATAGCCTAGCTTAAAGTGACAGCATGGGTCATCTTATGAGACTGTCAAAAAAAAAAAAAAAAAAAGGTAGCTCCTCTTTTAACAAAAAGGATCTGTAATCACATGATTTCAACTCCCTCAATGCTTTAATCTCAAAGATTTGGACAGAGTTCATGTCCCTGGCCAACCAGGGTTAACTGAGACATTGTGTTCAGTTTATTGTTTCTAGCATAGAAGTAACTAAAGGACTCCCTTCTTCTACATGTCTGTATGTGAGAGGCATGTGTGCATGCATGTGGGTGTGTGTGTCTGCGTGTGTGTTATTTTTAACTTTCTAAAATGCTATATTTTTTTTTACAGTTTTTTGTTAGAACTGAAAAGTTAAATTCATAGCCACTGAAAAGAAAGTTGCCTTGTTTTTTGATATGCAAGCAGCACATCAATTAAATATAAAGTTTTATTAACTTGTCTACTTAAAAAGATGGTTTTAGTTTTCAAAATATATTTAATTCTTTTTATCTTCTGTGTATTTATGTTATGTGCACATGTATGTACACCACATGTGTGCCTGTTGCCTCTGGGGGTCAGAAGAGGGTGTGATGGATCTCCTGGCGCCACCATATGTGTGCCGGGAACTGAAACCGGGTCATCTGGAAGTGCAGCAAGTGCTCCTGACCTCTGAGATGGTCTATAATCCCTAGAATCATTTTTAACAAATATTTTAAAAAACATCTAAATCATTCTAGTTTTATCTTTAAGTAAGGCTTGTAACTCGCCAGCCAAGGGTGATATAATTGAATTAATTCTGAAGACTGAGACTTGTTTTCCTAAACTGCTTTATCGTATGGTGATTATTGCCATAACAAGCTTTAATTTGGTGTCACTTTGAATTTAGGCAATGATATCAAACTGTGTTAATGGAAATTCTCTGGTGACTAGAACCTCTCAGCAGCAGCTGTTGCAGTACCTGTGAGCAGAGTCTTTCCAACCTGTTAGCAGAAGCAGCCTGATGTGCCGCTTAAATCACCACTGGATTAGAGCCTACTTGTGTTCGTAGAGGTTGAGTTCAGCTGTGGACTTTTAAGAAGGACTTTTCGGAATCAATTCCAAGGAACAAAGTAGATTTGGCATGAGGATACAGGCATGAGAAGTGTATAGGAGAAAATTCATTCATCTGGCTTTTTGCTTTGTAATGTCAGACAAGTTTAGAGGCATTCTCATGGTATTAATATTTATGCTGTGTGTGTGTATGTGTGTACTCTTATGTAAATGATTTTAAACTAGTTAACTGTAATTAACCTTTGTCCCTTTTTTACCTTTATTAAACTATTACGCTAACCCAAAGATAATTCACTGTAAAAGTAATATTTAAGGGCGAGGAAATGGGTCAGCAGTTGAAGTGTTTTCTGTGTAATCATTGAGCAAACAAAACTCCAGACGAGGTACACTTTAAATCTGAGCATTGGCATGCAAAAGAGGGGCATAGGGAACTCTGGGCTAATAAGTGATCTCTGAGATCAACGAAAGACCCTCTCTCCAAACAAATGATATGGAAAGCAAGGGAAGACACAGGTGTTTCTCCCCCTCCCTTCTCTTCATGTATATGGGTGCTTTGTCTGCATGTATGTCTGTATACCGGAAGAGGATATCATGGGACTACAGTTATAGATGGATGTGAGACACTATGTGGGTGCTGGGAATTGAACTCAGGATCTCTGGGAGAGACTCATCTCTCCAGCCCCACTAGTTCTTTATGAGTTTATAGTCAACATTAAGGCACACTCAAGTATAATGTGGGCCTCACAAACCTATAGTAGAAGTACATATAAATGTTGTGAGAACACAGATAAGTTTTTGGTTCAGAATTGAGTTACTTATAAGAAGCCTCTCACATACCTATTAGGCATTTTGATTTATTTATCAGAGAGATGCCCATTCAAGTCCCTCAACCAATTTTGATTGGATTATTAGTTTTTGCTACTTAGTGGTAGGTGGTCCATTTCTTCCATTCAGTACTTTGCCTTTTTATTCTGCAGACTGCGTCCTTCACGATGCTCTTTTGTGTAGTATAGCACTGCTCATTTACTTTGGCTTTTGCCGCTTATATTTTGTACGTTACATCCATGAAATTAACGATGACCAGTGTTGTGACCACCCTCCACGTGCTTCTGGTAGTCCTAGAGTTCCAAGTTTGTGCTTAACTCTTCCATTCTCCCTTCTTTCTATGTGTGCATGTGTGTGCAAGTGTGTGTTGTGTAATGTGTGCCTGTGTGCAGTGGCATGTGTGGAAGTCAGAGGACAGCTTTCTTTTGGGAGTTGGTTCTCTCCCTCCATCCTAGGACATATGATCTTGGGATAGAACTCAGATCTGCAGGCTTTTGTGGCAAATGTTTTTACCCACTGAGCCACCGTACCACCCCTAGTCTTACTCTTACACATTTGAATATCCATTTTCCTAATACTACTTGTGAGATTGTCCTTTCCCATTGAATATTCCTCTACTTTTGCTGAAATGATTTGACAGTATATACATGGATTTATTTCTAGGCTTTGTTCTAGTCTATTGGTCCATTTGTCTTTCTTTATGGATGATTATGTTGCTGTATTTATATTGTCATTCAAAGAACAGTTTTTAAAAAATGAAATCTAGCTTATCAAGGCCAGGGTCACAGATTATTATTTTTATTAGAAGTGTTATGCTATGTTCTTACATTTTGTTGTGTTATATACTCAATTTATGTATGGTATAAGACTTCAGTAAAGATGTTTTCTTTTATATTATTGACATATGACTAGCTAGTTTACCATTGTTTAAAAAGATTCCCATATTTCCTTTCACTAGCTTGAAAAGGTATGAAATAACAATGATATTGATTTCCTCTTTGTGAATTTGTCATCAACAGGAAAGGACCATTTTCTTTTTGTAAAAACAGTAGTTGTACTTAATAGACCCATCCTTCCTTAAACAGGAGCATCTGTTAATACAGTGGTTTGTGCTGACCTCATTCCCCAGAAGGTGACTCTGTGGGGTTGGGTGGATATAATAGTTACTTGGTAGTGCTTATCACCTCACCAGGCAAGTACCCATGACATGTCATTTACCTTAAATTTATGCATTTTTATATATTAACTACTGGAATTCTGAATGAAAACAACTTATGAAACATAATTTCAGAGTCAAGTTTAAAAAAGCATAAAATCTAAGAGGAACTGTTCCTAGTCTTTTCTAGACTTGTTTCTCTTTGGGTTGAGTATGACAAGAGTAAGGGAAATGGGAGAGACGGAGGGAGGGAGGGAGGGAGGGAGGGAGGGAGGGAGGGAGGGAGAGAGAGAGGGAGAGAGAGAGAGGAGGGAGAGATAGTTCCCCATGATGACTCTCCATCTATCAGTCTGGAATACTTCTGCCACCACCTGGGTTCTATAATGTGTGTTTTTCTTACAAATTGTTTCTGGGCTTCCTCAAAGATGGTCTCCTTGGCTCTGCCAGGACCAGTTTGGCCTGGTGCTACCCTCTTGGCATGTCTGCTGTACAGAGTGTGATAACCAGCGCTCAGCTCCCTTCTAAGTGCAGACCAGGCTAGAGAGCTATACATGGCTCTCGATTGGAGGGAGGAGTTGATGTTTTGAGAGACATGACAATGATTCACACATTTGAAAGTTTAAAATCAGAAGTAATATGAATCTAAAAGCATTGTAATTTTTTCCAACTAAGTCTGAGGTGTGCTCAGATCATTATGACACTTCATATTTTACTTAATAAAATTTCTTAGCATTTTAGTTTTCATGGGAAATACTCTTTTTCAGTTGATAACTATTAGAATTATGCTGTATATGTTGAAAGCACAAAATAATTGAATGCTAGTTTTGCCTTTTTTTTTTAAACAAATAAAAGCTTTGCTAGTTTTAGGTAAGTTATAACAACTGTGAATATTGTCAGAATAGATTACTTTGACAAACAATCTTAACAGTCTTTTGAGGTTTATCTTAGGATTTTGATTTGTACTGTCTAAAAAAACATTGACACATTTACATAAATTTAAGGGGAAGAATTATCTCTATATTAATATGTACTAAAATGAACAATGATTTTAGGAACATGCTTGTGATGTTTCATAATGCAAATTAAATCTGAAGTTCAGAAATGCACAATTAAAAGGAGAAATTAGTTTCCATAGTTTGTTATGCATATGTCTTATGAACATCTCCAGAACACTGAGACTTCTTAAACATTCTTCTCATAGTTGCAGCTATCACAACACTGGGTAGGGGGCCATATGTCTCATTTTGACTTCATAATAAATAGAGTACACCACTCCACTGAATAAATTTTTTGACCACTAGTTTGGTCTTGAGCCTTTTGACACACAGAGAGAAAGGTATCCTGAAAACACACACACACACACACACACACACACACACACACACACACACACACAAAGCAATACACAAGTTGAAGCAAAGTTTTCTTCTTAAATAATGCAGGTGGCTCCTCTATAAAAGTACACTAGTGTTTAGAAAGCCATGTGACTAACAAAAAGTGTATTCAATCCTTAGGGAATCTCGGTTACAAATCTGGTATAAACATGTAACATTTTGTGTTTTGACAGTACGTATATATGAATGTTCATGTTTATGCAAATAGCATCCTTTTCTCTGGGCATGAGAATACTAAATCTGCATTGACTAATTATGAACTTAGTAAAGGATTGTGGATCGAGTGCGTGTTCCTCAAAATTGAAATCTTAACCCTGTGTGATGGTATTTGAAAGTGGGACTTTTGGCTGGTAATTGGTGAGCCTTCATGGTAGGGTTAATTGCCTCATAAAAAAGGAGAAAGGTGACTCTCTGTGTGCTGTCTACCATGTACATATACAATGAGAAGGTATCCATCTAGAAATTAACAACAAAGGCTTCATCACCCAGCACCTTCATCTTGGACATCCTAGCCTTCAGGTCTGTGAAAAATGTTTGTCATTTAAGCCGCCCAGTTTTTAGAATGTGCTATTATAGACAGACTGACTTAAAATTTACACAATAGAGTGCATAAAGACTATATTGGCAAGATAGCCTTAGATATATACCATTATTGAAATGTGAGATGCATCACTTAGGGAAAAGTGAAGAAAACTATAAAGGGCAAACACAGTGGAAAGAATGCAAGATACCCACTCCTGTTTACAATAATAAGCTATAAATACTTTGAGGAACAACTGGGAAAAAGAAATGAAGAGAATTGGTGAACTAGAAGATATTTAGCATCTATTGCTAGATGAAAAAATGGCTAGATTGTATGTTAATCTAATGCCTTTTGTTACAACTATATGAAGATTTTTAACAGGAATTAGTTTTGAATGCGGAGTTTGCATTTGCTTTTCCTTACTTGTTCTTACATTTTTGCTTAACACAGTGAGTCATGTGCTACTGTGTCATTGATGCAGCCAACTGATATCACCCAGGATAAGCATGATGCCGAGCAGGGCAGTGTGAGGAGGATTTGGCCATGTCAGGCCACTCCAGGACTTAGAAGAAAATGCTTGTTGCTCACAAAGAGCTAGAGAAAAATTTTCACAGTACCTTCCTAGTCTCTCTAAGAACACTTCCAGGCCTTTAGTTCTTTATATTTAACGAGCGCTCATGGGGTCTACTGTATGACTGTCTCCTGAAATATAGTTCCCACAGAAAGAGCCTACAGTTCACCAATTATGCATTGCATTTAAGAACATTTAGAAATATTTTCTATTTCCAAAGACAAAAATATCACATTTTAGTTTATGGAACGGTTCTTAATTTTTTAATGTAATGCTTCATATTAATGGTTGATTTTTGAAGTGAAAATTGCAGTAGTTTTGCTGTAAGCAGAGACTATAATACAGCTGTGGAGGGCTTTGTGCTATCGACAGTCACTGCCATGCCCTACAAAAAGGAAAGCAGACTTTATTTGGGCAGAAATCAGTTGGAAATTAGAGAAAATAATCTCCTCAATGGAGAACTGTTATTAGCCAGATGAAACTTTGAGTAGGTTTAGTGTGGAAGTTTATTTCCTCATCTGCACTAGAGCACCATCCAGATGCTTGCTATAAAGTCCAATGGATCTTGACAAGCATTGAGTTTATTTCAGTGGCTATGCTGTGTTGAGACTCCTTGACAAACAAGAGAAACTAGCTTTTAACAAATTTTATCGAAGTTAATATGTTTTACTTAAGTTATTCTGAATGTTTCTCTCTTTTACAGATAATACAAAATCAGTTGTTGAGAGCAATCTTAAGATTGAAGTTTGATATACAAACTGCTAGCTTGCCTATAAGCTGTCATAGAGATAAAATTAAATAAATAAAGCCTTATTCCATTTACCCTTTGAATACACATTAAATAGGCTTGATTCAATAATTGAAATGTAGTTTCTTAGGAGGGGTTTTATGTAAATAAATATATATATACACACACACATATATATATAATTAAATAAATAAAGAATGTATGAACTGTATATGTACTGTTCTGCAAGCAAATGTGAAATTTTGGCACGTGTGAATGAAATATATAAATGATAATTATATAGTACTGAATAAAAGTAAGCATGTATTTAAATTATACCCATATACATGGATGCGTGCATGTGCAGAAGGGAGAGAGAGAGAGAGAGAGAAAGAAATTTTAACCATTGATTATAGATAATGGAGTAATTGGAATTTAATAAAACTTCAGGAAAATATATTTATAAGAAACGCCAGGCTAATGAAATGCATTGAATCTGTTAAGTCATGAAATTATCTTGAAGGAGATGGCAGAAGTCCCTGTGAATAGCGCCCCGAGCAGCCCTGTGCTGGGCACTGCTTTTGTCCACAGGTGTGCAGGTGTCTTTTAGAGTCTGTGTCACCTCACAGGGACACAGAGATCTCACCTCACTGTTCAGGTCGGCTGTAATCATAATAAATGTGAAGTCTGGTTTTGTTGCTTATACCAGCACCCATCCTCTTTTTAAAATTTTTAATTAATGTATTTCTTCTTTATTCAGGAAGTCTCTAATGACATTTGAGGAGAGGAAGCTTGCTAGCTTCCTTCCTGACTAATGCAGCTTTTATTTTTTATTAAAATTGTGGTCTCAGCCAAAAACCAGTTGGTGGAAGGAAGGAGTCATGAATGAGAAGCAGAGGGAGAAAAGGCAGGAAAGGGTTGTAAGAAGGAACAAAAGAGGAAAATCAGAAAGCTAATTATGCAAACATTAAGCCACTGCAAAAGGTTAGGCTAAAGCACCAACGCTGCTGTCCTCTCTTTCCCTCTACTATACAGGTAGTGAGAAGCCTGTGCTGCAGTGTTTTTGTCATAAAATGTCTAGGTAATTGAAGCGTAGTTGTTTCTCTTTTCTTTTCTTTCTTTTTTGATTCTTCATTCAACAACTAGAAAATAGCCATTTTTATAACTTTTTTCCTAGTTTTACTTGTTTTCTTCAATTACTGCTTTGAGGTTTTTAAAACAATTTTTTATTAAAAATTTTCACATAGACATTTATATTATTACACATATACACAGTAAACTACCTACAGCAACAAGAACCGTGAAACAGTCAGGAATTAAATATATGTTACATTTATAGTGTTTTGGCTATTTGTATTTGACAGCCTTGAAGAAAACATCTTTCCTATGTGGTGAGTCTAAAATTCTGAATGTAAATCAATATCTATCATATCTCGTCATTATCAACTTAAAACATCTATCTAAACCTAAAAACATCTTAACCCCTAAACAATTAAGCTTAATTGTAAAACTAAACTATCTGGTCTCAACCCCATCAGAGATTTGAGAATGAATAAAATTAATTACCTGAGTATACAGGAAGTGCAGGTTAACAGCTTCTCAAATGAGATGACAGAGACAGTTTGCTGTCTGAACAGTCACCCAAAACTCTCTATATGTTGGAGCATCTTCTTCAGCCTTCTGGCCCAGTATATCTGACAGACATATTTGTGAGGCAGGAACTGTTGAGAACTTTGTAGAGTTTTAAGTTCTATACAATGTTGTTTGATCAAAGTCAACCCTACCCCAACTTTTCCCAGCTCCACACCTCTTCCCTCTCCATCCGACTTTAAGTCCTAAAACAAACAAACAAAACAAAGCAAAAAACCTTACAAGGCCAATTTGTGCTGGCGAAAGTTTTCTTGGAAATATGGCCCTGCACTGAGCAGGGTCAGCTCTCCTAGGGCTGCACTCACAGAAAACACTGGCCCTGTTCAGCAGCTAACAGTCATTTGCTCCACAGCTAAGGGTAGCGTTGGGCCCTCCACCTCTTGGCCATGCTGGGGTTCGGTCTGGCTTGACTTTGCGCAGGTCTTAAACGTGTTGTTGCCACCACTGTGAGTCTGTATGTGCAGCTGCCCTGAAGATGCCAAGTGTCGTCATCTGCTACCCAGGCTCTTACACTCCTTCCTCTCCCCCTCTTCTGAGCATTGGGAATGGAGTGACATGTGTGCCCTGCTTAGGGCTAATCATTCTGCAGTCTCTTAGTCGCTGCACCTGGCCAGGTGTGAGTCTCTGGGTTAATCACCATCTACTGCAAATAGTAGCTATGACGATGCAGCTTAATAGATGTATCAGGTATCTATGGATAATCCAAATTAAACACACATGTCTGATGCAAGATAATATCCACAGGTGAGACTTTGTGACCTTTGTCTTTCTGAGTCTGTGTCACCTCACTTGGGATTGTTTCCAACTCCATTTAACTATAAAGTTCATAGTTATTTTTTATCAACATCTGACTATCATTTCTTTGTGAAGACACACCACAATTTCATTATTCATTGATTTCTGTAACTTGAAGTTTATCTTGGTGATAATATTTGCTGATAATCTGTTTGGGAGGATGCACAGGCTCTCAGCACGTAGCCCAGGCAGGACTTGAACTTGTGGATTTTCTGTTTCAGCTTCCCAGGTTCTGGGACTCTGGGCATATCTTGAAGTCCAGCTCTGTCTGTTGATTCTCTGAATAGAGAGAATGTTCTGCTGGACCAGAAGTTTGAGGGACGGGGAATAGGGAAGTGAGTGGTCAATTCTCGTGTGGAGTGTATCAAAATCTTGCTTACGGGGATTGAAAAACAGGCTAACTAGAAGTGCTTGCATATTAAAAACATGAAAAGTAAGCATTGGATGCCATGCCAAAGCTCCGCAAGGATGTTTTTTTTTTTTTTTTTTAAACAACAGTTCTCAGGGTTAATAACGTGGCACCTCCTGAGTCATATTCAAGGCTGAAAGGTAAAAGTGTGAAAACGTTCTAAAGGGGTAAGTACTGCAGTGGTCCATCAGACAGTGAGCGTTAGGCCCATCTTCACAGCTGTTTTCAGTCTGCTCAGTGTGAAGTGAGGAAAACCGCACCCAATGTTTTGGAAGGTCTTTTCCCTTCCTCTCTCTATTCTTTTTAAAATAAATTTCTTTACTGGAATATTCTCATTTTTAGGAATGGTCTCCCATCCTTTGTGATTCATGTCACTATTCTAGTTGTCTAAAGGAAAATGGACTGTGAAAGGTAACTATAGAGACGAGTCCTGAGAGGAGGGATGTAGATCGTGTGTGCATTTCATCAGGGCTGCATTAGCCTTATAATAGCAGACTGGGGAAGACACTGTCAGACAGTGGGCTAGAAGGAGACTGCACTGTCCTCTGTGATGCTCACAGTTGTACAGTCTCCTAACCCCTCCATTGCTACAGTCTGCTGTTGTCCTGGCAGGCTGCACCCTCCCTCAGAAGCTGTGCTCCATAGCTAGTGTCACCTTTCAGTTAGAGATGCGATACATGCTAGGTTTAATAGATTGTTGTCCAAGTGGATGAAGAAAAAGTTCTCAGTTATGGATGTATTTTCTACTTTCATGCTCTTTATAATTACTGAAACTGTATAACTGCTTAAGTCACAGGCTAAGTAAAAAATTATATCATCCAAATCTGCATTTCTGTTTTGCCATCATTTTTGTCATGCAACAAAACAAAACAGAATAACCTGGGATTTTCCCTCCATCACTGGGAAAGGAATGTGACGAGATCACAGATGTTTATAGCAATCTTGATGGTTTTGTAGCTAGTTAAACATTTCAGGGAATTTAAAAGATCCTGATGTGTGTTCCTTTTAACAGCCAGCTATAAATGTTAAAGGGTAGGAAGGCAAAACTCACACTGTACTACACTTTTTCCTTCCTGTAACTGTTAAGTTTGTTTACAGTAAATTATAACAGGAAACATTATAAACTCTTATTCATAATTTTATGGAATATAAGCAGGTTACATCTACATGCTTAAGTTAAAAAGTGTTCATCATGTTATAGTGTGTGTTAAAGAATCAAACTGTCCCATTCCACACAGATAAGACCAATAATTCTTTTAGGGTTTTATGTAATTTGTGCAAAATGAAACTAAAAGTAAAAGAATGAATAAGAGCGATTTCAAGTCCCCATTTAAAATTTTTATATAACTTTGCTTTTAATTTTTCCTTAATAAAATTAACTTGGTAAATCATTAGATCACTTTTTCTCACAGTTTCCTATGCACTTTGATCCAGTTCTAGGAAGAAAATCGAAGGCCTGAGATGAAATGTAGTTATGTTAGAAGGCTATGGGGCTTCTTAGGGAGGTTGTAGATTAGAAAAAGTCAATATTGCAGGCATAAGAAAAATTAAACAAATCTATTTACAGACAATATAAGGAACAAAATAGCTTTGGAAGCTTGAATTTGCTTTTCAAATGGCATATTTGAAATATAAAGCAAAATCAAACATTACTGTTTATTTACAATAATATAGGTCAGCATTGATTTACATTGAAATGTAGTTCATCAGCAGGCAGGAGTAAGTATATAATAGATTGTTCTCTTCATTTGAGATGCGAATCTGGATTCCTATGAGTGTAGCCTAAGAGGAGGAAGACAGGTGTGTCCTTTCCAGAGAAGTGTTCTAGCTGGGAAAACAGCACGGGAGGAGAAAACGGACATTACACACCCCACTTAATGTAAGATGATGGCACTTAAACAACTTACTTTCCAAAATCTATTTGAGAGTTTCATGTATTTTGATCTTATTAACTTCCCCTAATTCCTCCCAGATCTAGTTCCTATCACTACCCACCCATCTTTGTGTCCTCACCAAGTACCATCTGTGCTCTTCATATTGCTGAGTGTGTAGCCATCCACTGGCAAGTAGTGGATTTAGAACCTAGGAGGGTCACACCCTTAAAGAAAACTGACTCTTTTTCTTCCAGAAGCAACCAACTGCCAGTAGCTCCTCATCTAGGACTGGGGTGTCATGTCCACCTGCTCTCTCGGGGCTTGAAGCTTGTGCACTACTGTCTGTCAATGTGTGTCTGTTCTGTTGCTCCCCAAAATCACTGCTCTGTTGTAGTTATTCGCAGTGTCTGGCTTTCCAGTCTTTCTACCCCTCTTCCGCAGTGATGCCTGGGCTTTGAGAGGAGAGATGTGATATACTTGTCCTAACAGCACATAGCATGCCATACTCTTGGTAGGTGTATATTGGTCCCTGAACATATTCAGTTGTTTACATATGAACATATTTTACATGTCAGTAATATTACACTAAATTGCTTAAATAAATGATCAGTTTTTAAAAACGTAATAAAGACCCTTTAACTGACTAAATTGCATGGAAATGAGCTATTTTTCTTCGTATATTCTACCAAATATCATTGATACAGAAAGTTTTGACTTATGAGTTTGAATTTTGAGCCATTCTTTGGCAATGACTAGAGTTTGGGTCTAGAAAGCAGATCCATGTAAAGCAACAAAAAATGGTAGCAAGACATAAAATGAATACAAGAAGACTATGAAAATAAGGCCCCAAACCCAGCCTAGAGTCTGAGCACATAGTGATCTTTTTTTAAGATTAAGAGACTAGAATTAATTTAGGTAAATGAGACTTGTAGAAGATATTTGAGTCAGTGATCACATGATCACAGCATAGATAATGGACAGTGTGATTGACGTCGTCAGAGCAGGACTGACTAATAGACAAAGAGGAAACTAAAGGCAGGAAGTCAAGCACTGCTATCAGTACAGTGCCAACAATCAAATGCTGTCTGTCTCGGTGACGTTGCCGTAATACCTGAGCGAGCTTGTCAGCAGGAAGAATGGAAAGGAGTACAAAGATGATCTGAAGTATTTGTGAATTTAATATCTTCAACGCTCCTCTACTTACTGCCGCCCGCTGCAGAGGAACGCTTCCCTGACCAAGGTTGAGAGAGAGCAGCCCTAGCCTAGAGGAATTAAAAAAACAAAAACAAAAACAAAAAACATTTAAAAGGCAGTTTGGTAGTATGACCATCTAGGAAAAATACAGCCCATGGCCTCCCCAGCCAGGGGCTTTTGACCACAAGTATTGTGCCAGCCAGAAAATTCTTTTCTGTGAAGCGACCCTGAGTCCCAGTCAGAGAGCATTTAATTACCCCATAAGAGTCCTGCCACAATTGACGCGTGGGCACATATTGCCTGGTGGGTCAGCAGTGTAGTGTGTGGAGTCCAGTGCTGGGTCATCAATCCTGTTGCTGTTTTTCATCTCCAGCCTAGCTGGCAGGGAGAGTGTGTCTCATCCAAGGTTGACTTCCTGCATACTGCAGTCCACGTGCTAGGTGTCTTTAGCCATAGGTCTTCCGTGTTAGTTACAGTAGTAACCACAGGCACTGGCAATACCCTGTGCTGTTTTGGAGACATTGGGGAACTTCCTGACCAATAATTTATAGGGAGATACTCTGTGCATTGTACTGTGATTTCCATTTTAATAACTCACATCTTCTGGGGACAATATTCTCCACCCATGTGAAGTAATTTCATTCAAACTTATTTTTGTTTGCTTCACTTTCTTTTCTAAGTTGGATTTTAAATTTCCCTTAGTAACTGGTGGGCTTCCATAAGGCTTTAAAGAAAAAGACTCTTAGTTTTGGTTGACTCACTCACTCCTCTCTCCTCTTCCCAACCCTATCCCCACTTAACCCTTTAACTCCGTGTCTTTCATTTCACCTATATTCTGTTAGCCCTCCGGTTATTTTATTAAATTGGGTTTTGTCTTAGTTAGGTTTCTATTGCTATAATAAAACACCTACCAAAAGCAACTTGGAGAGGAAACAGCTTATTTCATTTAGTATATGTCTATATATACAAATGTATATGATGATATACATTTGTATATATAGACATACACACACACACACACACACACACAGTAGGTTCATTCTTGGTAATGATTAAACCTCTGTTTTTCATGGATTGGACTATGTCCCACTTACAAACTTAACTACAAATGGTTCTGTAGTGCCTGTTCCAGGAATGGAAATCATGTCTCTTTAAAAAGTTGTTTATAGCCATCTTCAACCTTAATGTTGATTCAGAAGGTTATATGACCACCTGTGACTACCTTGTTATGTCCATCTTGCCATCTTATCTTTCCTTCAGGGGGTCATTAGGACTAACTTCTTTTGATACTTTGCTGCTGCAACCCCTCTTATTTTGTCTGACGAACTCCTCGTTTGGAAACCCCTACCCCTGAGCTATAAATACCTTGTTTTCCTCACATCCAATGCTGACCTCTCCAGCCCTGCCTTAGGGGAAGCAGCCTGTGGACATGAATAAAATTACAGCTTACTTTAAGTAATTACTTGCTTTAATGAACTTGGCCATGATGTGATCGGTGGTCTGTCTCCTGCCATCACTGTGATTAACAGTATCTCTTGTAATCCATCCTTTAGGAAGGTCACCAGGGAAACTCAACCTGGGAACCTAGAGATAAACTGAGGCAGAGGCCATGGGGCTGTTGCTCAGTGGCTTGCCTCTCAGGCTTACTCAGCCTGCTTTCTTATACACCCCAGGGCCAGCTGCAGTGCCTAGAGCCTGCACACCTGTCATTAATCAAGGAAATGCCCCATAGACTTAACTGCTTGCCAATCTCTACTGAAGTCCCTTCTTCCCAGACGACCCTGACTTGTCTCAAGTTGACAGAACAACAACAACAACAACAACAAAGAATGAAACCTAGCCAGGAAAGGTGTCCAGAAAGTAGACTTCCGTGTATCTTTTATACACCCTCTTCTTGACTCCATCGTCCCCCTGCTCTCTACTTCTGCTTTGTCTCTGATCTGTCATCCTCCTCCCTTAAGATCCCCACACCCCAGCACTCCTTTCCCAGTTTGTTTTTTCGGGCAGAAGTAATACCTTAGACTTTAATATAAACCATTTTTAAAATTCTCTCTTTCTGTCTCTCTGTCTGAGTGTCTCTGTGTCTCTGCCTCCGTCTCTCTCTTTTGTCCCCTCCCTCCCTCCCTCCCTCCCTCCCTCCCTCCCTCCCTCTCTCTCTCTCTCTCTCTCTCTCTCTCTCTCTCTCTCTCTCTCCCTCCCTCCTTTAATCCCCTCCCATCCCTGAGCCCCTCCAGTTTTCTCTGTTAAGAACTTGGAGATGATAATCACAATCTCTGGGTAGCTCTTCATTTTTCTTGTTTCTTTTTAACAGATTGGTTTAGAGCAGTTTTAGACATGTTCAAAGAAACGTTCACAGTGCTAAGAGATTTCCTGTATACCTTCCCATTACACACTGCCGCCCAGATTATCCATAATCCACATTCCTCACCAATATTTCTTACATTTGTGAATCACATAGAATGTTATTTTCACACTTTCTTCTGGGCCATATCTTTTATATAGAGTAGACCTTTGGGCTTGCAAAAATTCTGTGTTTGGGACATGTGAGATGATGTGCAGTCCCCACTGTAGTGTGATACAGAGTAGCTTTGCTGTCTCTCGTGTCTGTTCATCCTTGCCTCTACCCAGCTCCTGACAACCAGCAGCTCTCCATTTTCTCTTTTTGTCTTTTCCGGACTGTCGTATATTAGGAATCAGTGTGCAACCCATTCAGATAGAGGTATTCATTTGTAATGTGCATTTACATTGATAGCTCTTTTTGAATGCGGTGAGTGAGATCCTGCTGTGTGGAACACAGTTTATTCAGCTGTTTTCATAAGGAAGGGTGTCTTGCTTGCTTCTCAGCCCTAACAGTCATGGATTAAGTAGCTGTGGACATCATTTCACAGGTTTTTTAATTTTCAGTTGTGTTTACTTGTTTTGTATTGGTTTGGTTTGGCTTTTTTCAAGAGTGGGTGTTGGTATATTGTGTAACCCGGCCTAAGGTGACAATTTAGCTCACCTGTCAAGCCTTACGAGTATCGTAACTGCATCAGGTGTTTGGTGTAGCCTTTTATTTAGGAATCAGTTTCCTGATTCCAGCTTCTTTTGTAAAGCCAAGGGGACTGGCTGCTGGACTGTGTGGTAGGAGACTGACCAGCTGTCTTCAGTGAGGCTGTACCATTTTACACTTCAGCAGCCATGAGTTAGAGCCTGCACCCACATCCTCTCCCGCATGTGTGGGAAGCCTCCTGTAACTTCCCCTCTTTGTGTACTTCTAAATAGACTCCTCCCTGCCCCAAGATTTATCTTTTACTATAAAATCCCAAACTGAACGTTCTCCCACGCAATGGGATTATAAGCCTATTTAGTCTTGGATTTCTGTTCCTTGGCCAAGAATATTTTTGTGTTTCTTCCTCTTCATATTACCAAAACTGAGACTTTGCTTATCTGGACCAGGCTAAGGATACCTCAGGTGTTCACTGAAAAGGTGTATCATTGCTCTTGAGGGTCCAACAGGCTTTACTGGACAGTAAGGGGTGAATATGAATGTAGAAGTTCTATATCTTAGCCATAATTAAGATTCCATCATTTAGTCTGTGTATTGTACTGTGTTTGTCTTGTACTACATGGCTAAAACCTGCTTATAAGTGAGTACGTACCATGTGTGTTTTTCTGGGTCTGGGTTACCTCACTCAGGATGATCTTTTCTGGTACCATGCATTTGCCTGCAACTTTCATTGTTCCTTTGTTTTTAATAGCTGAGTAGTATTCCATTGTGGAAGTGTACCACAGTTTCTTTATCCATTCTTCTGTTGAGGGACATTTAGGGTGTGTCCAGCTTCTGGCCATTACAAATAAAGCTGCTATGAACATAGTTGAGCAAGTGTCCTTGAGTTTTTGATTGTAGCCATTCTGACAGGTGTAAGATGGAATCTCAGAGTCATTTTGATATGTATTTCCCGGAAGACTGGCCCAACTGGAGATCCACCCCATGGAAGAGAGCCAACCCCTGACACTATTAACAATATTCTGCTGTGCTTGCAGTCTCCACAAACCCCTCTAGGCCCTGGTTAGTTGGCTCTGTTGGTCTTCTCATGGAGCTCTTGTCACTTCAGGTCCTTCTGTCTATTCCCCGCCTTTCCCACAAAACTCCCTATGCTTCGTGCAGTGTTTGGCTGTGAGTCTCTACAGCTGTTTGGATCCACTGCCTAGCATTGCTGTCCTCTGAGAGGCCACACCCAAGCAGTAGGGGCCTTCCCTTTTCTGAGGAATAGGGGAGGGCAAAGAGAGAGGGAGGGTGAGACCAGGAAGAGAGGAGGGAGGGGCTACAATTGGAATGTAAAGTAAATAAATGAATTAATAAAATTTAAAAATTAAAAAACAGAAAATGAAAAAGATTACATCATTAACAGTTTTTAAAGGCTGATTTATACATTTTGTACTACTTTCAAATATGGTTGTTAAAAATGCATTCTCCTGGTATGTGGTTATCTTGAATCTTTGGTGGTATCTTTCATAAAGAAAAACATTTAGCTCAATAAGCCTTTCAGTAAGTAGTTCTTTCAAGGGACCGCACCATTGGCAGCACTGTTAGCACCACATCCAAGTGGTCCTCTGGGATGTCTCCTCTTACCCCTTGGACTTTGGAAATGTTATAGGTTTGCCTTTTACACATAGTTCTCTGACACATTTTAAGTTAATTTTTTATGACAGTATATATTGTGTTTCTTTTTAAAGTATGGTGTTCCTGCACCATTGAAAACACTGTCATTTTGTCATTCTGCTGTGTTCTGTCCTTTGTCCATGGTCAGTTGACTGTATTCCTGTATGGTTGCCATCACTTCCCCCAACAAGGCCAATATCACACTGTCTTGGTTGGTGGAGATTTGTAGCAAGCCTTGAAATCAGGTAGCGTCGTCAGTCATTTAGGTTTATTGAATAATGTGTGGCTAGTCTAGGTCTTTTCATATAAACCTTAGAATCAGCTTATCATATTCACAAAAAACATGCTAAGCTTCTTTAAATTGGGATTATATGGGACATCAAATTCAAATTGGGAAGAACTGGTAATAGCAAGAGTTTCTCTACGATAAATTTGGACATTTCTTTCATCTGTTTCTAATTATCTTTCATGGGTTTTGAGATACTTTGTTTAGTTTGTATCTGAATATTTCAACTTTGAGTGTTAAAGTAAATGTTAGTGTTTTTATATTAAACCTCTCTTGTTTACCATGGGTGGCTTCTGTAGGAAATAATTGCCTTCTCGCTGTAGGCTAGCCCTCTAGCCTGACCCTTCCTATAATGACTTGTACTTAGTCTTTTCTTAATTGGATAGTTGCTGCTAATTCAGACCAAATTGTAACCTTTGCCTCTTTCTCTATAGTTTTCCTGACTTTGAAATGTTTGATTTTTTTTTAATATATTGAAAATAGATTCTTCTTTCATACAGCACATCCCAACCACAGTTTACCCTCCCGCCATCCCTCCCAGCTCGCCTCTCACCCGACCTTCACCAGTTCTCCTTTCTCTCTAATACACTCCCCCTCTGTCTCCCATCAGAAAAGAGCAGGCCTCCAAGAGACAACAACTAAACATGGCGAAACAAAATACAAAACGTCAAGGCGAAAGCCTTCTCACCAAAGCTGGACAAAGCAACCCAACAGGAGGAAAAGAGTCCTAAGAGCAGGCAAAAGAGTCAGGGACGTACCTACTCCCACAGTTAGGAGTTCCCCCAAACTCCAAGCTAACAGCCACAACATATATGCAGCAGACTTGGTGCAAGACCCGTGCAGACACTGTGCTTGCCTCTGTAGTCTCTGAGCCCATATGCACTTTGGTGAGTTGACTGAGTCAGTGTTTTACTGGTGTCCCCCATTCCTGCTGGCTCTTACAATCTTTCCTCCCGCTCTGAAGGGTTCCCTGAGCTCCAAAGGGAGGGAAACAATGGAGACCTCCAGTTTAGACTCTCTGCATAATATCTGGCAGAAGGTCTCTGCACTGATTTCCATCTGCTGTCAGAGGAAGCCTCTCTGGTGATGCCTGCACAAGGCACCAATCTATGAGTATAGCAGAATATCATTTCCTTGATTTTTTTTTTTTTAAAGCCTAGTCCTATTTGGCTCTACCCTGGGTATCTGGGCTATCTAGTCTCCAATTCCTGACCACCCAAGCAGTGTTGGGCATGGGTTCCTTCTTCTGGAGCAGGTTTTGAGTTAAATCAGACATTGGTTGGCCACTCTCACAAGTTTTATGCCATCATTGCTCCAGTACATCTTGCAGGGAGGGCAGATTGTTGGGGCAGAGGTTTTGCAGGTGGGTTGGTGTCCATGTTACCCCCCCCCCTTTTTTTTTTTTTTTTTGTAGCCTTCAGATTACCATCCAGCACCAAAGAGACTAGAACAGAATGGTGAAGGCTCCATGCACGCTCACCTTCTGCATGTTCAGTGAGCTGTGTGGATGTTGTTCTCAGCAATGCGGCTACACTGTCGGTTTTCCAAGAGCAACCCTCCATCCTAGCGTCTGCCTAGGTTGTTTGGGGATCTCCACGGTACCCTTTTAGCCAACCAAGCCTTGCCTGGCTGCATATCCCCCATTACTAGGAGTCCTCATAGATTCCAGGAACGTTCTACTGTACTAGGAACCACCCCCAAAGGCTCCCCAATTCCAGACATCTCTCCCCTATACTCTTTCCCTCTATTCCATTCCTCACACTCCACCTGATACCTCAACTCTCCTGATTCCTCCCACCCCCCAGTTAACCAGCAAAATCTATCCTCTTATTCCTCCTAGGGAGATCCTCTAGATACCTCCTCTTTACCTAACCTCTTGGTCTAAATATTGTAGCCTGCTTATCATTTATTTAATGACTAATATCCACTTAGAAGTAAATACATGCCATATTTGTCTTTCTGGATCTGAGTTACCTCACTCAGGATGATTTTTTTTTTCCCAGTTCCATCCATTTGCTTGCAAATTTCTTGATATCACTATTTTTTAACAGCTGAGTAATAATTCATCATGTAAATGCATTGCATTTTGTTTACTCATTCTTCTTTTGAGGAACATCTAGGTTGTTTACAGTTTCTGGTAACTATGAATAAAGCCACAATGAAGGTGGTTGAGCAAGTATCGTTGTGGTAAATGGAGTGTCCTTTAGTATATGCCCATTTATATAAATGTTTTTCAGCCATTTGGCATTCCTCTATTGAGAATTTTCTGTTTAGATCTGTATGCCCTTTTTAATTGAATCGTTTGGGTTTTTGATATCTAGTTTCTTGAGTTCATTATATATTTTGAATATTACTCCTCAGTTTTGTGTGCTGCCATTTTGTCCTATTGACGGCATCCTTTGCCTTACAGAAGCTTTTGAGTTTCATGAAGTCTCATTTATTAAGTGTTGATATTAGTGCCTGTGTTCTTGGTGTTCTTTTCAGGAACTTGTCTCCTGTGCCGAGGCATTTAAGGCACTTTTTCTCATCTCAGGTTCAGTGTGTCTAGTCTTATGTTGTGACTTAGACTTGACTTTTGTACAGGGTGACAAATATAGATCTATTTTCATTGTTCTACATGTAGACATAAATTTGACCAGCACAATTTGGTGAAGATGCTGTCTTTTTCCCTGTGTATTTTTGGCTTCTTTATAAGATAAATTGGATGTTCATAAGTGTGTGGATTTATGTCTGGATCTTTAATTCCATTCCATTTATCAACGTGTCTTTTTTATGCCAATAACATGCAGGCTTTATTACTATTGCTCAGAAGTATAACTTGAAATCAGGAATGTTAATAACTCCAGAAGTTCTTTTATTCAGGATTATTGTTAACTATCCTGGATTTTTCATTTTTCCATATAATATTAAGAATTGTCCTTTAAAGGTCTGTAAAGAATTATGTTAGAATTTTGATGAGAACTGAATTTTATCTGTAGATTACTTTCTGTAAGATGGCCATTTTACTGTATTATTTCTACAAATCCATGAGCATGGGAGGTCTTTCCATCTTCTCATATCTTCCTCAATTCTTTCTTCAAAGATGTGACGTTTTTATCATAACTTTCACTTGCTTGATTACAGTTGCCCCAACATATTTTACATTATTTGAGGCTATTGCAAAAGGCATTGTTTCCCTGATTTCTTTTCAGTGCATTTGGCATTTGCTAATAGAAAGAATAGTAATTTTTTCGGTTGTAAAGTATTTATTAATCACCTTATCATATAGTGCTGCAAATATGTAGATATAAATAAATGCTCAGACTTATATACATATACATATATATAAAATTAAGAAAACTTTCACTGTAAGGTTATAAGACTTACTAACACTAGTCCTCATTATAAATATACTTTTAATCAAAACAAATGATACAAATTGATAATAAAAATAAACTTTTGTTAAAAAACATCTCCTTTGATAAATCAAATGGAATATCATGATTGAAAAAGTTGCTGACTTATCTCGTTGTTTAATGTCCTGTAGGTTTGTGTCCTTTGGATGAGACATTTGTTAGATTCCTGACTAGTGAGGAGTAGATTGTCTTCTCACCAGGTGAGCAAGTCTGATGTGAAAGGTGGTAGGATATGGGAGCAGAATATTTTTTCTTTCTTTCTGATTTTAGAGCTGTTGTCCACAGTTTACAATGCTTTCATATCAATAATGAACTCTATTGCTAATGGGACCCAAGTCTGAGCCTGAACTCATTTACATGTCCTGAGCACCTTAAATACAGCCTGTAGGTTAGTCTAAAGTTGTTTGATTAGGAGAAGGGGATGGGGAACTGGGAAGTCATAACACATGTGTGGAAGCCAGGACAACCTCTGGGGACTCAGAGCTCCCTCCTATGTTGTTTTTGGAATCGGGGCCTCTCGGTATTTGTCTCTGTGCTGTGTGCATCAGGCTAGGTTACTCACAAGTTTCTGGTCATCTTCCTGGCTCTGCTCCCTACTTTTCTTCAGGAGTGCTAGGAGTACAAAGGCATACATGCAGATCCAGCTTCCCATATGGGTTCTATATGTGGAACTCAGGCTGTCAGGCTCCACGGCCAGTGCTTTACCCCTTGAACCATCTCTCAGCCCTGAAGGTAACTTTATACAATATTTTTAGCATGCCCATATTTTGCCTAGGACCTATCACTTGAGATTGGAAGTGGAATCTTCCATTTGTGATATCATGTTGGTACCCCACATGGTTCATACTTAAAGAATTTCATAGGGATTGTTGGATCGAAATACTCAACCTGCTCAAATGCACATGCTCAATCAAGTGAGGCAGGCTGTGGGTAAATATGCTTTTTCTGCAAAGCCTAACAACGTGAGTTCAATTCCTGGAACCCACATGGTAGGCAGAGAGAACTGACTTCTGAGATTTGGCCTCTGACCACCATATGCATGTGAGGCATGCATGTACCCAGCCACTCTCCCAACACAGCGAGAATGTAAACAGAACAGATGAATGCACTCACACATTGATATATACATATGTGCAATGGAAACACATTCATACCTATGTGCATGTATATATGTGTACACATATGTTGTATGTCACTTGCTGCACAGATCCAGGGTTATATGATCCAACTGGGATGGTGGAAGAATGAAAAAAAGGCAAACATATTGACACACGAACACAGCAAAGCCAAACTAGGAGCCCTGGGTTCCCTAATGAAAGCTGCAGCATCCCAGAAGTTGACCGTGCTTACCATATGCAATTGAGCAGGGATGTGGGGTTATTGCATACAGCTGAACAAGAAGGCAGGTTTATCTAATCCTGGCAGAAGTATTCTGTGTAAAAGAGCAGTGTCCAGGCTGTAATATCCAGAAGGAGAAAGCTACAGTGAACACTTTCGGTGCACACTTCCAACATTTCCACTTGGACCAGAGGAAGCTTTGCCATCCTTAGCAGCCTTACCCAGGGAGGGTTTGGCCACTCCCACAGGGCTGAGGCATTAACACTTGATGTGACCATGTTCTTGTCAACCATACGCAGTCGCTCAAGACTTGCCTCACTTCCTACAACTGTACATGTTTAGGAACATGTGTGAAATACATAAGCAGTGGTCTTTGCTATTTGCAGTACCTATGTTTTAGTAAATTTACCGTGAACATTGTGGTAGCCAATCCCCTTGCTTGAAGGAAAATCCAGAGTTAAGATTTTAATAGTTTCTAGATACTATATTTTGATCAACTGGTTAAGGCATAGCCTTTCTTTACATATATCTAAAATAAATGTTTTTGAAGGTATCTTATTTTCTATTGCTTGAATTTACTTGCTTAAAATATTGTTTAATGATGTTTGATCAAATATTTCTTATGTTATACTTAGATATTGCTAACTCATTCACATTGGACTCACAGACAACAGCATTATAAGTCATGTCTGATTGACACTTCTCTAACACAATTTCTTTTAGTTAATCTTCTATCCATCCGTTTTGCTGAAAGTGTTTCTCAACTGTTGGAGTTTCCTTGTGGAATCTTAAGGGCCATTTATACACAATATCATTTCATTTGCAAATAACTGTACTTGGACTTCTTCCTTTCCAATTTTTATCCTTTTGATCTCCTTCAGTTGTCTTATTGCTCTAGGTAAAACTTCAGGTACTATATTGAATAGATAAGGAGAACTTCAGGAGCCTTGTTCCTCAGTGCAGTGGAATTGCTTTGAGTTTCTCTCCATTTAATTTGATGTTGGCTATAGTCTTGCTGTATATTGCCTTCATTGTGTTTAGGTATGTGCCTTGTATCCCTGATCTCCAGGACTTTGTCATAAAGGGATGTTGGACTTTGTCAAAGGTTTTTTCTGCATCTAATGAGATTATCGTGTGTGTGTGTGTGTGTGTGTGTGTGTGTGTGTGTGTGTGTGTGTGTTTTGTTTTCTTTTTTACAGTTTATTAATACGGTAGATTATATTTATTGATTTTTGTTTATTGAACCATCTCTGCATCTCTGGGGTGAAAACTACTTGCTCATGGTGGAAAATCATTTTGATGTGTTCTTGGATTTGATTTGCACATATTTTATTAAGTATTTTTGCATGTATGTTTGTAAATAAATTGGTTTGTAATTCTCTCTCCTTGTTGAGTCTTTATGTGGTTTTGGCATAAGGGTTACCTCATAAAATGAATTTGGCAATGTTCCTTCTCTTTCTATTGTGTGGAATAATTTGAGGAGGACTGGCATTAGCTCTTTGAAAGTCTGGTAGAATTCTCCACCAAAACTATCTTCCCTTGAACTTTTTTTGGTTGGGAGATTTTTAATAACTCCTTCTATTTCACTAGCGTTATAGGTCTATTTAAGTAGTTTATCTTATCTTGATTTAAAATTAGTAAGTGGTACTTATGTAGAAAACTATCCTTTTTTTTTTTTTTAGATTTTCCAATTTGCTGGCACATCAGTTTTTAAAATATGTCCCTATGATTTTCTAGATTTCTTTAGAATCTGTTGTTATGTTTCCCTTTTAATTTCTGAGGTGGTAATTTGAATATTCTCTCTGTCTTTGAGTTAATGTGCATAAGTATTTATCTATTTTGTTGATTCTTTCAAAAAAACCAACTCTTTGTTTTATTGATTCTTTGTATTCTTCTTTTTCTTTCTACTTTACTGATTTTTAGGCCTAGTTTAATTATTTCTTGCTCTTGGGCATGCTTACTTATTTTTGTTCTAGTGTGCGCACTCTCTGTGTCTGTGTGTCTCTGTGTCTGTCTGTCTGTCTTTCTCCTCTCCTCTCCTCTCCTCTCCTCTCCTCTCCTCTCCTCTCCTCTCCGTTCTGCTGTTAAGTTGTAGTATGAGCTCTTTACCTTTTTCTTTCTTCCTTCTTTCCTTCCTTCCTTTTTTTAAAATGTAGGCACTTAGTGCTATGACCTTCCTCATAGCACTGCTTTCATTGTATCTCATAAATTTGGTGTGCTCTGTACTCGCTTTGATTGAATTCTAGAAAGTCTTTAACTTCTTTATTTATGTCTTGACCCATTTTTCATCTAGTAGAGAGTTGTTGAGTTTCATGAGTTTGTAGGCTTTTTGTGGTTTCTGTTGTTATTGGTATATATCTTTCCTCCATGGTGGTCTGACAGGATGCTGGGGGTTGTTTCAGTTTTCTTGTATTGGTTGAGACTTATTTTGTGACCATGTACATGGTCAATTTGGGTAAAGTACCGTCTGGGGTTGGGAAGAAAGTTTATTCTTTTGTGTTTCGGTGAAATTTTCTGTAAATATCTGTCAGTTCCATTTGGTTTATGATGTCTGTTCTCTCCAGTATTTCTCTGTTTAGTTTTTGTCTGGATGACCTGTCCATTGGTGAGAGTGGGCTATTGAAGTCTAACACTATCAGTGTGCGAGGGTCAATATGTGATTTAAGCTGTAAGTAGTGTTTCATTTACAAACTAAGTGCTCTTTGGAGGCATAGATGTTAATAATTGAAATATCATTTTGGTGAATTTTTCCTTTGCGTACATAGTATCCTTAACCATTTCTTTTTATTTCGAAGTTTTTTCTTTTTTTTAAAGAAATTAAAATGGCTACACTAGCTTACTTCTTAGGTCCATTTGCTTGAAATATTTTTTTCCAGTTCTTTACCATGAGGTAATGTCTATCCTTGATGTTAAGGTGTGTTTCCTGGATGCAGCAGAATGATGTATTCTGTTTTCTCATTCATTCTGTTGGGCTGTGTTTTTTTAAATTGGTCAATTGAGACCATTGATTGTTGAGAGTTATCAATGACCAATGATTGTTGATTCTTGTTATTTTGTTGTTGTTGCTTTTGGTGGTGGTGGTTGTGGTGTGTGTGTGTGTGTGTGTGTTAGTGTTTGTGTGTTCCCTTTCTTTGCCTTTTGCTGGTGTGCCTTTTACTGTATTTTCATGTTTGTAGTTAACCTCCTTGGTTTGGAGTATTCCCTCTAGTCCTTACTGTAGAGCTGGATTTGTAGAACAGATATTGTTTAAATTTGACTTTATCATGGGATATCTTATTTTTTTCAGCTATGGAGATTGATATTTTGCTGGGTATAGTAATCTGGCTGGCATCTGGGGTCTCTTAGAATCTGCAGGACATCTGTCCAGGCTTTTGGAATCTTCGTTGAGAAGTTGGGTGTAAATCTGCCTTTATGTATTTTTTTCCTCTTGCAGCTTTTAATATTCTTTCTTTGTTTTGTATGTTTAGTATTTTGATTATAACGTGTCAAAGGGATGTTCTTTTCTGGTCCAATTTATTTAGTATTCTGTAAGTGTCTTGTACCATAAAGGCATGTCCTTCCTTAGGTTAGGAAATTTTTCTTCTATGATTTTTATTGAAAATATTTTCTAGGCCTTTGGATCAGATTCTTCTCCTTCTTCTGTTCCTATTATTTTTGGTTTGTTTCATAGTGTCCTAGATTTCCTCAATGTTTTGTGTCAAGAAATTTTTAGATTTAACATTTTCATTGACTGATGTATCCATTTCTTCTACTGTATCATCAGTGCCTAAGAGTTTCTCTTCCATCTGTTTTATTCTATTGTTGAAGATTGTCATCTCTCTAGTTCTGTTAGAATTATTAAATTTTTCATTTGCAGAATTCACTCTTTTGTTTGTTAGTTTCTTTTATTGCTTCTATTTCCATTTTCAGATCTTGAACAGTTTTATTTATTTCAACTCTTTGTTCCTTTTCTTGATTTTCCTTAAGAAATGTATTCATTTCCTCCAGTTGTTTGTATTTTCCTGGATTTCTTAAAGGGATTTACATATTTTCTCCAATTATTCGTTTATGGTTCCTGGCTTTTTTATCAATTTTCTCCAACTGTTCATTTGTGTTTTCATGCATTTCTTTAAGGTATTTATTCATTTCTTTTTAAGAGCAAGAACCTCTATCATTTTCAGACAGTTGGTTTTAAGGTTTTCTTCTTGTGTTTCAGCTGTGTTGGAACATTCCGCAGAGCTGGGCTGTAGTGGACACTGTTATTGATTGTGTTCTTGTGCTGGAATCTAGGCATCGGTTTGGTGTGATTATAGATCTAGGTGCTGATTTCTGGGTTTGTCTTTGTTGGGTGGGTACTTTGTTGCTTAATTTCTGTTTCTTCTCTTGATTTTCAGAGAATGTGATGGTGTGTTACCTGTTTTCCTGGCCTGCTCAGTTGGTGTGTTCACAAGGAATGCCTGCTGGTGTTGGAGGCTGGGATGCAGGGAAAAGTGGGGTCAGGGAGGTCTGGCGGGGATGGTCCCTGGGATCTACAGGGATGTGAACATTGAGAAAGGGAAACTGTAGCTGGTGTTCTGTGGCAGTACTAGCAATGAGTCTGAGGGGTTGTATCTGGGGAACGGAGATCATGTTTCAGTTCTTCCAGTATTTTTACCCTTTATTTTAGCAATTTAATGTGTGTGTGTGTGTGTGTGTGTGTGTGTGTGTGTGTGTGTGTGTGTGTGTGTTTATAGTGGTTGGTATTCTGTGTTTCCTAGTTATGGAGTTTGGCATCTGACATTAATTAAGAGAAATTTTGTTTTTGATGCCTCATACACTGCGTCTGTCTTTATTATTATATTATTCCATTTATATTATACTTTTTGCAGCTGTCCAGTTCTTGGATATTCTGCTCTGTTACTTTGTTTTATTCTGTTTTAGTGGTTTTCTTCTTGCATTCCTGTTTTCGAGATTGTCAGACTCATAGCTTTCCATTAGCCGTGGAAGGTAGAGGAAAACAGAGTAATATGTCCCCTAGACTATTGTGAGTTGTCTTTTTTATTTATCTTTTAAGAAATAAGGTAGGGTCATTTGCTTTAAAGTTATTTTTAAAAGTAACATGCATACATTTGTGCTTATAAATAAATATCAGCAACCTAAAAATATGGGATTAGGAAAGAAATGGTAGAGATGTATAGAGAAGCAGGGTTGCTCTATGGAAAGGACAATGGAAATATTGATTATTGTAAGAATGACAAAAATGTCAAAAATATTTATTTGTCCACCTCTGTGCTTCCCGACATGCTTCCCTTGATGCAATGTCCCACTGGCCTCTGAAACACCTGATTATATATCAAGTAAACTTGATGTAAAAGATGGTAATAATAATAGCTAATACTTATCGATTCCACATTTTATGTAAGACCCTATTCTAATGGCTTCATCTAAACTCATCCACTGACTCCCTGAGCAATGCTGTATCTCAGTGGTGTCAGCATGTACATTCCCTTTAGAAGAAGTCATTGCATAGCTACAGCAATGGAAGTTTCATACGGGAGCCACATGCGTGTTGTCTTGCTTCTGACTCTGTCTTTTACATTGTGCTATGTGATCTGAGTCTTGACTTGATAATTTCCTGGCCCCTTTTTCATTCTTTTAAGTTAATACCAATATCAAAATATAAAACACATTCCAACTGTTTAGAGGCCCACAGTCTTTAAAAATGACAGGCCTTAAAAGCTCAACCTCTTTAACATATCCAAAGTTTCTCAAAACCTTCAAACTTTCCCTGAAACTCCAAAGTTTACCTAAAAATTTAAAGGTTTTTGATTTTGGGCTCTTATTTTAAGAAAATGTTCCTTTTATTTCAAGAAGGAAGAAAAAGGCACATTCATAGTCAAATCAAAGAAAACTCAGAATTGAATCGTATAAAAAGTTCACTGTTGACAGTGTGGAACTCATGACCCTCTGGGTTCCAGAGAGCCTGGGCAGCTCCACGTGCCTGACGCTGCCATTCGCAGCTCACACAGCTCTCCTTAAAGGCTCAGACAAGCTTCATTCAACACCATCTGCTCTCCTCGTTGGTGGTCCCATAGTCCTGGCATCTCCAATAGGCTGCGCCTTCACTAATATCCCTTCCTGGGCTATTTTCAGGATTTCTAACCCTTGCATGGGATGCTGTGACTCAGATAATTGCTTTCATTTCTGTATCATGGTATTTGTTGTCTATTTTCCTAACCTAACAACCCAATCCATTTTAAATGTTGATGTCCCCACTTACACTTTTCTTTCTCATTCTTCTCTTTTTACTGTTGGAGAACTGTCCACATCATTATTATTGAGGTTCTTAAAAATTAATTCAGTTCTTGTGAAAATATAATTCTCATTCACTCATTGAATCCTGTATGTCTTGATATTCAACAATTTCTATTAACAGTATCATCTCATGTGTCCAGCTTTCCCCTGATTATCAAGGAATTATTTTCTGTCTCCTTCAGGTCTGCAGTATTTGCTTCCTCACGGATTTTTAGCGTTGCTACTCTAATGAGAATTTTAAAAATTCCTTTCTAACATTGTATTTTTTCTTTAAGACTTAACCAGAATTATTTCCCATGAAACTAATTCATTGTTCGACTGCCTTCTTCTTAGTGTGCACTCTCACAGGGTCTTACACATTCTGTTCCAAGTTACCATGGGTGACGTCAATAGGCTTTTGGCTGCTTATGTATTTGGAGAGCGTTAGCCTGTTCTTAAGGGGTGGAAGATAGGTGACAATGCATCTGTTAAAGCATAAACACGCAAATGATTTCATAGCATCTTTTATTGAAGCAGTGACACCAGTGCTACTTATAGTAATTACCGCCCTAACCTAAATGATGTTTATTCAGAGAGATTTCTCTTTCTACCCAACTTTAATGCTACTTAAGGAGTTAGAAAGAACACTGTATGGGTGGATTTACTTCTAGTGTGTTTTTTATCTATGTAAAGTGCCAAGTCTAAGGTAGAAAGGATGCTGGGCAAGGTGGGCATTTTGTGCTGTGGAAATGCTGTTCTTATGTATCTGTTATGTCTAGTTTTCCAATCTTGGTTACAAATCTGAGTTTTCATTTGCTCTGAATTGTTCACTATGATTTTGAATTTATTAATGTCTTTGTAGTTTTGTCAGTTCTACATTAACTCTCTTAAATGCATTAAAGGTTATAATTTGCTTATGAATTATTCCTTTTTGCCTTAACTCTTATTTTGATAAAGCATCTAATTTGATTTAGTTGGGTAGCGTACCATTTGTGATTCTACAGTGAAAGAAATTATTATTTTATGGCTTCATTTATAAGCAGTGTTTAAAATCATGTTCACTTAATGGCTAGCTATGTCTTGGTACCATATATTAGACCCTGATCTTAAAAATGAGTTATATGGTCATCTTTCAGTACTCAGATGAAATGATTCTACAAATTAGTTGGCATTTTATGTGTACCAGCATCCTTGAATCATCATCTATGGGGAATGTTAACATGAAGCTCATATAATTTGTCCAATGTTACTCTTCTTCAAACTACATGCAACTACTAGGAAATAATAAAAAAAAAAAGTATGAATTAATTTGGCTTCTACCAATTTTCTTCCAAGAACCTGAAATACTTGCCTGGTGTAAAAAAAAAATGTATGCTGTTTTAGAATTTGTATACATATTGATTTGTAAATGGCCTAACATTTATTTCAGCAAAAACCAAAATATCAACATAATAAACTCAGGTTTAGTTTAGCCAACTTTTACCATCTTATTGCTCAGAATGAGTGCCACCTACAGAAGAAAAAAGATTGGTCTGGCTTCTTAGGACAGTTTTCACTTAGAAAACAGAAACTTTAAATATAATGTGGTAGATGCTACAGAAAAGTAATGCAAGGATTATAGGAATCATGTATCAAGATTTAAAAAAAATTTTTTTATTAATTTATTCTTGTTACATTTCAATGTTTATCCCATCCCTTGTATCCGCCCATTCTTCCCTCCCTCCCATTTTCCCCTTATTCCCCTCCCCTATGACTGTTCCTGAGGGGGATTCCCCTCCCCCCATATGCTCATAGGGTATCAAGTCTCTTCTCGGTAACCTGCTGTCCTTTCTCTGAGTGCCACCAGGTCTCCCCCTCCAGGGGACATGGTCAAATGTGAGGCACCAGAGTACGTGAGAAAGTCAGACCCCACTCTCCACTCAACTGTGGAGAATGTTCTGACCATTGGCTAGATCTGGGTAGGGGTTTAAAGTTTACCGCCTGTATTGTCCTTGGCTGGTGCCTTAGTTTGAGCAGGACCCCTGGGCCCAAATCTGCCTGTCATAATGTTCTACTTGTAGGTTTCTAGGACCCTCTGGATCCTTCTACTTTGCTGTTCTCCCATGCTTCTCTCATTTAGAGTCCCAATAGGATGTCCTCCCCTCTGTCCCAGTTTCCTGGTAAGTGAAGGTTTTCGTGGGACATGCCCTTTGGGCTAGTATGCAGATATAAGTGAGTATATACCATTTGAGTCTCTCTGCTTCTGAGTTAACTCACTCATTATGATCATTTCTAGCTCAATCCATTCATCCACAAATTTCGGGAATTCCTTGTTTTTAATAGCTGAGTAGTATTCCATAGTGAATATGTACCACAGTTTGTTTATCCATTCATCTACTGATGGACACTTAGGCTGTTTCCATGTTCTGGCTAATATGAATAAGGCTGCTATGAACATGGTTGAGCAAATTTTCTTGTTGTGTGCTGGAGCATCTTCTGGGTATATTGCAAGAAGTGGAATAGCTGGGTCTTGAGGAAGCCCTATTCCCATTTTTCTGAGATAGCACCAGATAGATTTCCAAAGTGGCTGTACTAGTTTGCATTCCCACCAGCAATGAAGTAGTGTTCCTCTCTCCCCACATCCTCACCAGCATGTGGTGTTGCTTGAATTTTTGATCTTAGCCATTCTGATGGGTGTAAGATGGAATCTCAGAGTTGTTTTGATTTGCATTTCCCTGATGACTAAGGAGGTTGGCATTTCCTTAAGTGTTTCTCAGCCATTTGATATTCCTCTGTTGAGAATTCTCTGTTTAGTTCCAAGCCCCATTTCTCAATTGGGTTATTCGGTTTGGTGGTGTTTAATTTCTTGAGTTCTTTATATATTTTGGATATTAGACCTTTGTCAGATGTAGGGTTGGTGAAGATCTTTTCCCAGTCTGTAGGCTGTCGCTTTGTTCTCTTGACAGTGTCTCCTGCCTTACAGAAGCTTCTCAGCCTCATGAGGTCCCATTTATTAATGGTTGACATTAAGGCCTGGGCCCTTGGTGTTCTGTTCAGGAAGTTGTCTCCTGTGCCAATATGTTCCAGGCTCTTCCCCACTTTTTCCTCTAAGTGGCTTAGTGTCTCTGGTTTTATGTTGAGGTCTTTAATCCACTTGGATTTGAGTTTTGTGCAAGGTGACAAATATGGGTCCAGTTGCATTTTTTTACACATAGCCCTCCAGTTAGACCAGCACCATTTGTTGAAGATGCTATCCTTTTTCCATTGAATGGATTTGGCTTCTTTGTCAAAAATCAAGTGACCATATGTGTGTGGATTCATCTCTGGGTCTTCGATTCGATTCCACTGATCAACCAGCCTGTTGCTGTGCCAGTACCATGCTGTTTTAATCACTATTGCTTTATAGTCCATGTATCAAGATTTATTGTTTGTTAATGTGTAGATCATGAATGTAGAAAGGGGACCCTGAGAGGAAGAGAAGACCGTTAGATAGAGATGGGGGTGGGGGTTGGGATAATGGACTATGTGTGATGTGAAACTAGATGCTGGGTATTGTGGGGAGGAGACAGTGGAAGGGCAGTGGGGGTAAAGCAGGGACAATGGTGCAGGACAGAAAGGAGCAAAGCATGCATGGAAATGCCGTAATGAAGTCCATTGCTGTGTTAAAATAATTCAAAGCCCGGCTAAAGCCCTCTCGTGCTCCCTGTTGATCTTCCTTACTGTTTCTCATGCACCCTCGATCTCTGCATGTACTAGCATATACCTACACCTACCTCCTTGTCCTTTCGTCAGCGTTCCTCCTGCCTCTGCTCCCCAACTACTCAGCACACCAACATACCCCTTGCATTGAGCCAAGTTTATATTTTAAAAAGCCATATTTAAGGTTCTGTTTTAAGAATCTTCCACCCAGCCTTATTTCACTGTTTCCCAAGAACTGTACCAAAGGAACTTTATCTACGTATAAAAAGGAAATTCACCCCTTTAAGGATGAAAACTCCTCAGCATGAGAATGTCATAGCATATGTGATACAGTGTGTAAAGAAAAGTCCAAAGCATTATTCTAAGCATTTTAAGCGACAACATGAGGGAGGGGTAGGAACAGACTCTAGGACCCAGCATCCCTCTGTAGCTTAGGATTGGAGAGATGTTGAGGCTTTTAAGCATCTTTATGAAGAGCACAGGTGTTCATCTTTTTCAGGTTCACACTTGAATATCAGTGGTTCCTTTGGAGCTCATTAGCACAGGGTTAGAAAGAGAATCACAAAGTGTGGTACATTATGTTTCAGCCACTGTTCCACAAGAGTCTGTTTTTGTTTTTAAAACAACTCACTATCACACTTAAAATACTCTGAAACAAGCCAGGCAGTTGTGGCACACGCCTTTACTCCTAGCACTTAAGAGGCAGATGCAGACAGATCTCTGTGAGTTCGAGGCCAGCCTGGTCTACAGAGTGAGTTCCAGGACAGGCAGGGCTGCACAGAGAAACTCTGCCTTTAAAAACAAACAACTAGAACAACAACAACGACAACAAATCATGTTGCTTCTATGTTCTAAAAGGGAGAACCAACTATTGGTTGAATTTCCTGTTTTTTGTTGAGTTTACTGTACTTTGTATAGATATGATCTATTCTTAGGATCTTTGTTAATATAATTTAAAGCTCCCTTCAAAGTACTACACAGGTTAAAAACCTTCCTATGCAGTTATCCTTTATCTGTACGCTTCTATGTGCTGACCTATGATGGTGCTTGGTTTTGCTCCATGAAGCAATTAAGTAGTTTAAAACCCAGTAGCCAAGAGTTTGCAGGCCTTATGAGAGGAAAGGTGAGGCCCATGCTTGCACATGTGCGCAGGTTCAGTGATGTAATTACTGTTTCAGAGTGAATAGAGACAATTATTTTCATTTGCTAATTTATTTTCATTTTGTGCCCTTTTGTAAGCTGTTTGCCCTGTCCTCTTTAAATAGGCATTAAAAAAACCTAAGTAATAAAACTTTGGCTCAATCTCTTCTTGAGTTCCTTTCTTATGGATAGTTCCTAACTATTGAAAGACATATTCAGTGATAGGAATCTTCCAAGTTCTTATAATAAAATAATTCAAATGTTTTATTTAAAAATCCATTACAGTTCTGATTGATCATGTTTCCTAGTTTATTCTGGGTAAAAATTGGAGTAGTTTATTAGTTATATGCTATTTCAGATCTGGCTAATGGTATGACTAAGGAAAATAGATTTGAGAGCTGTTAGCTTTAAATTTCTTCCTAGGAGTTTAATATTTGTAGATAGCAAAAAGAAAAGCATGTTTTTAAGGAGATATACTGGTTTTTGTTTGTTTGTTTATGTCTTATAGCTGTGGTCTTGCTGTGTATCACAGGCTAGCCTTGAATTCCTAGTATTTTCCCACCTTGTCTTTCTAAGTACTGGGACTATAAGCAGATGCTGCCTCACCCAAACAAATGTCCATCATATGTAATTGTAAGCTAAGCTATAAATGATAGGTCTTGAAAATGAGTGCTATGAGTATATTCTCAAATACAGATCAGTACTGAAATAAAAATGTCAGTGATTTAGTTCATGCTGTTGATACAGACTGTAGCTCCACAGTTGTTGTCTGCTCTCTGACAGAGATTTTTTCAGAAGAGCTTCTTCAGTTGAAGGGCTGAGGCAGTGATTTTAGAACAGATGTGTCTTAGATTCTAAGTCAAGAACACTCTAGAATGATGGGATAAGCAAATAAAGCAAATCCTACTGCAAACCATTGTTAGGAAGTCCATGTGCCTTGGAGATTGTGTAGCAGGCACTTGTAGTGATGTGTGCGAGTGTGCATCATCACCACAGTTGGGTGACGATGGGAATGCCCTGCAGGTGCGAAGACATGTATGTATCAGGCAGACATGACACAAAAATATAGATAGAAGAACCACATTGTCCAGGGACTCTGGCTGCAGCGCACACGGACTCTGTTAGAAGTCTAGCTGTCCACTCATTCTTTCCAAATGATATGAAGAAAGAAACGTAGGATACTAGTTTGGGCCTCTGAGACACTCCAATACTAGCTCGGTCAGAATGAACCAACCCAGTAAATAAAGGGAATGGACACTGTTCGAGAGCTAAAACTAAGACCAGGTCCTGCTCATTCTGAATCAGATATAAGGCCAGAACAGGTACCGTCAGCACAGTGGACTGGATTGAGGAATCACAAACAGTGTGTGTGTGTGTGTGTGTGTGTGTGTGTGTGTGTTTCCCTACCCTAGGACTGAGAAGTCTGGGCAGGCTTGGTAGGCTGTCATGACAGTCAGAAGGTGGGGCGGTGGTGGGGGTGGGGTGGTAGAGACACAGCTGGCAGCTACAGGAGGACATGCTGCATGTGGCATTTTCTTCCCTCTATGCTCTGCCACTGTCCCCATGGAAGGAAGAAACCTGATTGACCTCAGCAAGATGCAGAGCCAGTTATAGAAGTGTGACAGCAGAGGGGCCGCAAAAGCCAGTGTGGTTTAATGTCAGATTTAGTTTAGTTTGCTTATTCTTGACTAGGACATTGATTTAATGAAATTCATATGATGAGGAAATATATAGTCTGCAACAGGCAAACTACAATCAGTTCCAGAGATCTTTAAAGCTACTTACTATCTAAATGTCCTTTGAACAACATTTTTCAAAAGCGAAATGGTAATTTAGAGATGGAGGTGTGCTAGTTTTTATTTCCCCTCCAGAGTTCTTTCCAGATTTCAAAACCAATATACCTGCATCTTCAACAGCCATTTAGAACAAGCTTAAAAGAACCCAACGTTGCCTGCTTACAGTGGATACAACAATAGTCTAGATTGTCTACACTGCAATCTCTGCCCATTTCACAGAGATGAACTTCATGTGTGAGCCTCCTGGGCACAAGCTGATTAGAAGCACAAGGAGAAATGGAGAAACAGCAGCTGAGGGGAGACATGTTTGAACGAAAGCATAATAAATGAAAATTAGAAAAAAGTTAAAGATCCAAAGTCAACAAATAAAAGTATAGACAGAATACTGATGTCTTGTCAATGGAAAAATCATAAGAACATTATTTAACATATTCCTTGATATTGGAGGCATGGCTTAGCTGGGCTGCAGTTGGAAAACTAGAAATTAGAATCTAAAACATCCAGTCGTTCGTACATTAAAGTGTCTCTGGTTACATCTACAAGGCCGGGCATTGTTCTCATTTCCCCCTAATTCAGTTGGCAATATTATTTTGGACTAGCAAAATAAGATTGTATTCAGATGATTAAAAAAAAAAAAGAATAAGTATCAACATTGGTCCTTGCAGATACAAACATAGATAAATTCAGCATAAAATTTATTGCTTTATAGTCTTTATAGTTAGAAAACAGAATAAAGTTGCTTAGTTAATATGTTTGAAAATGGACAATAAAGTTTAACAAGTGAAGTAAAAATACATTGTTTTCAAATAAACGTATTAGTAAAATAGGAAAAGCAACCAGTAGATCAGTTTGTGGCAAAGATAATGAAGAGAATGATAGTTTACTTCAGGGTTTTTAAAAAAAGAAAACAGCAAACTGTCGAGACAATCCTTCCGCTGTAGGCAGACTGCGGCTGTGAGGAAGCAGAGCTAAAGGGCGACTGGGTGCTCCGCTCTTGTGTGGAATGGGATTTAGCTGTACTGTAGAAACTGTATCTCTACAACATGTGGGCCTAGAAAGGGAACTGGCCTCTTTCCCTACTTCCATCATCAAGAAGGGGAGGGTTGGGGAGCTGGAATGCTGCTCCTCTGGCGGGAGTGCTCCTATGGTGGAGGAAGGGGAAGGTAGACTTCCGTGGTCTCCTAATCACTCTCCCTCCTCTATGAAAGGAGAGCTTTGTAAAGAATGCAAAAATAATGTGAATATGGGTAAAGTTAAATGTGTCAGTGAAATGAAATGTTTGGAAACAACTAAATGAACAAATTGACACCTGTATAAGTGCAAAATATAAAAGGAACATCGGCTGAGGTTCTTTCAAAAATACTCTTGTCTTCAAGAACGTTATTTTGTTTATAAATCTGATTTTTTTTTCTGGTTTTCTGAGGCAGGGTCTTACCATGTAACCCTTGGCTGGCCTAGAACTTGAAATGTAGATCAGGTTAGACTTGAACTCACAAAGATCTGCCTGTCTGCCTTCCAGATGGTGGCATTAAAGATGTGTGCCACCACACTAGGCATATTCAAGAAATTTTAACTGCTATACATCTTTAAACTGTACTGTTTACATTAAATTGAAGTATATATAACCCTTTGCTCTTAACTTGTTTTTAAAAGGCAGATGTGATACTCACTTTTGAAAAATACAAAATAGCAAAGAGTATGTCAGACCTGTCTGATTTAGAATGTAGTTGTAAAAGCCCCATATATCCACCAACAAATAACCTTCAGTACCTATTTATAGAGTTCCTCTGATGATCAAGCAGGGCTTACCTTATACAGTGAGGACTTAAGACAGTTATCAATATGTGATTACTTATGGCATGTTTCTCAGAAGAAAACTAAATACCTATCAAGTGGAAATGAGAAAGTTTCTTATTCCTGGTTTCATTGAAAATTGTGTTTTCACAGGACAAGACATACATAGACAGATTTCCTAATATAGTAAAACTATTGTGAGACAGTAAGCAGACTGTTTAAGTGTATCTTGAGTTATAATTAATATGGCCAGAGAGCTACTATCACCATTTTAAGATTTTTCTTTAAAATGCTGATACATGACTGGTGTTTGTTGTGTTGCCATAAAATACCCAAGATGAGAAATTTAGAAAAAACAAAAACCTATGGCACAGCCTGGAGACCAGGAAGTCTGAGACTGAGCACTGACACCTAGTGGTAGGACGTTCTTGCTGTGTCCTTATTTGAGGAGGGCAGAGGAGCAGAGAAAATGAACCCAGTCCTTGAAAAGAATTGCATAGACCTGTTTGTTAGAAAGGGCGGACTGTCCATACCCATCACTTCTTAAAGGTGAGCGCTTACCTCATTTGCATTCACAGCGCATGAATTTGGGAGGAGACATAACTGAAATCCTAGAGGCTTAAAATAGTACAGATGACATAATAAAACCAATGGGCTTGTTTCTTTTAATCTCCTTTCAATTTCTGATCCATATCTCTGCTCTGTTTTTGCAGTTATTATTTTACAATTTTACATATTCTTAATATTTTTCTGTTCCACCAAATACAGGTTTTACATCTCGATCCTCACTGTATAATTTGGAGCTGGTTCCCCAGGAGTCTTTGTAACTCAAACAAGTGATTTCTAGATGTATAAAATCTTAATAAAAGCCGATTTTGCTTTATGAGAGAGTGAATCTTTTCAGCTTCGCGTCTACTGTTTTGAAACCTCTTAGAGGCTTATGGACCTCCTTCTCTCTACATTACTCAAATATTAAAACTGACGATTTGATAAAATGTGTATTAGGATACACATATCTGAAAAATAATGTATTGAAAGCATACAACTGAATTGAATGAAAGACACAACAAAATGACATGCTTGATTCTGAATGGAAGTCTTACATGTTCAGTTTAGTTACAAGAAATACCCCAAGATCTTATTGTATGTTTTTCTTTTATTAAGATAGGAAGCTATTATAAAAATCAACCAAAACAATTATATAATAAAGGATATTGCAAGAAACTCTAGTGAGAATTCATGTAATTCCAATGAAATTGATCCTTTGTGGTAGTTTTAATATAATTAAGCCATTTACCCTTGTTATGTAGCTACACAGGCTTCTACACACTTCTGGGTTAGGACCAGTTGTAACTTTCTGTTCATTCGTAGACCATGGGTTAAGTCTGCCTCGTGTATTAAAAGCAAATGTGAACTCAAGAAATTTAGAACTTCCTTCTAGAAGCTTTAATTCAACTAGCTTGATTCCTTACCAATTAAATGCTTATTCTATTTAGATAGACACTGTATATAAATTAGCATGGTGGTCAGGTGGAGTATTACTGTTGGACAGTACTGACAAAACCAATTAGTAGACCTCTATGATATTAACGGAGAAGCATCAGTGGGTGAACAAAATGGTGCCCTAAGCTGGATCACATAATGTAATAATAGGAGTGAGCTTGTTAGTTAAGCCCAGCAATGCTGAATGAGCAGTGTATGGGCCAGACCGTGGTCCACAAAGTAAAGCTTAGGTCAGAATGATCTGGAGAAGTACGTGCATAATTTCTAATACTGTGGGTTTCGTATCTGTAAAAGAGGATAAAGATACCTCTCACCTCAAATGACTGGCTAGCTGTGCTATGTGCCGTAAGTGGTATAGTTATCAGACTCCTGATTTTCAGGGTAACCTTACCATTGTGTGTGAAGCATAGATGTTGAAAGTGAAGAATCCTCACTTGTGCAGTAAGAATTTGGTATGCCTTGACATGTAAGGAGGAGAGTCTAGCCACAGGAAAAGGAGCTTGGCGGCATATGCCTGTAATCCCAGCACTTGGGAGGCAGAGGCAGGAAGATCAGGGTTCAAGGCCCCCTTTAGGTCTGTAGTGGGATCTAGGCCAGTCTGGACTACATGAAACTACTGCATGAGAAGCTATATTAAACACACACACACACACACACACACACACACACACACACACACACACACACACGGGGTAAGGGTGGGGAGGGAGGGATGGAAAAGGGGAGGAAGGAGAGATAACCACCAAGACTATAACAGGCTCATTTAAGCTGAAGGCTACACTTTCAGAACTGTCATCCCTACCCTCTTCTCTGAGGTACCCCTCTGTTTTTTCTGTTTACCTTGGATCAGATCACAAATACCTATTTTCTCCTTTATTTATTTTTCTTATTGTCTTTCTCCCCTTGCTAGGAATTAGCCTTAAAGCAAGGTTTTATTTCTGTATGTTCTCTGCTGTATTGACACTCAAAAGTCCTTGACTAGAGTGAGAAAGCCAAGAAAGTGAATATTTTCCTGAACTTGCAAAATACATTTAAGATCACAAAATATCCATAGAGTATGTCACAAACTACATATATTATAAAGATTTTTCAAGAAAAAACTAGCAAATACCTGTAGACGGTGTAGTCTGGAGAAAACCAATCCATCAAATGCTGAAGTGTGACTCTTACCTTTCGTTAGTACATTCTTGACCTGTTGGTAATACCAGTTTTATTTTTCTAATATAGGGAAAAAAACTTACCAGTATACTTTTTGTCCAACTAGAACTGATGAAAAAATAGTTTTGAATTATGCAGTCTCAAGGACAGAGATCAAATCCTATTTCCTAGACCAGGCTGTAATTGTACATATTTTAGCTAATTGGGTTGTGATTGAAAATGTTGCCCCAACAGTGTATTAAAATATTATGCAAATTTAGTTAAGTGAAAAAACAAACAGTTTACTCTCTTTTCTTTACTTTTTATTTTTTTCAAGAGAGTCCTTGTGTTCCTTAGCTGTCCTGGACTCGCTTTATAGACCAGGCTGGCCTTGAACTCACAGAGATCCTTCTGCCTCTGCCTACAGGCGTGCGCCACTGCACCTGGCTTGCTTTCAAAATTTTAAAAGATCGTTTGTGACAATGTGAAAAATGAAAGGAAATAATTGCTGGTAAGGGCCGCCTTGGGTAATAGTATGTTTTGCTGTATGCCTTCCTTAGATGTGCTCATGCACTTTGTGTCTGAGACGTTGCTTCCTCTTTTGTATTCATATCCTGGGGTGTAGTGATATTTGGATTCATAAGTAAGTGTGAAGATCACTGTTCCATCCTCAAGAGCCAGAAACTATGCACTGGAATGTACTAAGATACACTATCTTCTGTGGGCGACAAGCGTATGGATGGATGCACCAGTGTACACAGAGAGGCAGGCAGCGTGTATGTAACTGTGGGACCTGCTTGGACCTTTTTTTTCCCCCCACAGCAAAGCTGTTAAATCTCAGACTGGTGTGTCTTGGCCTCTCTGGTACCTTTGCAATAAAGTCCTTCAGAGTCCTCTCTTGCTGCTGTCTTGAAATATGCAGTACATGTAGCTAACTACAGTTGCACTACTGTTTAATATACTACCAGAACTTCCCTCCGGAATCCGGCTGTGCGCTGTACTTGTTCAACAACTTCTTCCCCTACTCTCTTTCTCCTCCTCTAGCCACCTTCTAATCTCAACTTTATGAGCTCTTTGAATTCCGCATTTGCATAAGGTCATGTGGTATTTGTCTCTCTGCCCTGCTTTATTTGAACTGCACAGAATGTCCTCAGGTCCATCCATGCTGTCACCTTTTGTGTAGAGCTAAATAAAGTTCCATTGTGTATATGGGCCACGTTTTCCCTATTCATTCATTTATCAGTGAACGTTTAGGTTGATTCTATATTTTGGCTATTATGAACAGTGCTTCAGACAAAACAGGATGCAGATGTCTCTCTAGCACAATAGTTTCTTCCCTTCTGGATGTACACACCATAGTAACGCTGTCAGCTGGTGTGTTAGTTCTGATCTTTCTCTGAAGACCTTGCAGATGTTCTGCCATAAAGGTGGCACTAGTTTACCTCTCCATCTGCTCCCTTCTTGAGTATTTCTAGGACTTTAAATGTTTTTAATCAAATTGAAAAATGAAATTCACAATTACAGAACAGTTTTATGTGTACATGATGTGTATGAAAAAGAAATCTATAACCCTGATTTGACGACAAAGAATCCAAACCAAAGGTTTAATTTTTTTCATATGCCTGTCTAATGAAATGCTAGGGTTTCCTGAAAAGTTTATAAATGAAGTAAATTTTGAATATTTCAATCTGATATTTTTAAATAAATTGTATGAGATCAGTGTCTTCAAGTCTAATTTAATTTTTTTCTTCAATCTCCTATTTGCATTTTTATCTTCACCACCTTACACTTTATATTTTGGGTAATGATTGTAACATATTAAAAGTGCATAATATATGGCTATCTGTAGGCAGAAAGTTAATTATACCTGTTTATGACGTAGTTAAGTATGATCTAAATAAAAGGTCTTTCTTCCAGTCTTTGTGATCATCACGCACAGGCTTTTTTACCTGTCTGCACATTCATCGCTACGGTTTGCCATTTCAAATGTCTGTGCCTTAAATTAAGCATTTATTTAAACTTTTATCATCTGTCACATTACTATCAGCATTTAATGTGTGTTCAAGTGTGCCATCCTATGAAAGATCTTTGTCTTCGCAGAGTTTCTAGAGGCCTGTTAAAGCCACTGGCATTGTTTATCGCTGTTAATCTCAGTGCACTTGTAGCATGGGGAAGCAGCAGCTTTTGCTCCCAAGAGTGCAAAAGCAGCCATCCTACAATCGTCTCAGCCGCCTTCGGGCCTGTGCCTTCTCTATAATGATGTAGATCTGTCTCTCCTTTATTCTTTGCAGAGTGCTGCAGCAGCTCCCAGCCCCGTGCTAGGAAACATGCCCCCAGGAGATGGCATGCCAGTAGGTCCCGTGCCACCAGGGTTCTTTCAGGTACTCAGAGACTTGACTAGGAATGTTAAGGCTTAGGAGCACCTGCTTGGTGTTGACTGTTGATAACCAAGTAGGACGAGGCTGTTGTAATTCTTCTAGTTTGATTTTAAGGTATATATGATACTGTACAGCCAACTCTTGATTGCTCAGATGGTTTTCTATTACATTTTCCTTCCTCTGTTGTGTTATTTGTTATGATTTATAATAAACCATTTCATTGGTCAAGAAGGAAAAGAAATCAAAGTGCAAATTAGAGTAATAAGCTCACCGTGGTGAATACTTTTTGGGAAAAGACACTGAAGATGTGAAGAGGTTCATGTTCAACTGTCTGTATTCCTATAGAGTAAGAATAATCACGATTTGGCTGTATTTTCAAAAGTAGCCAAGTCATAATCTGTTGACTTAATAGAAATTTGAGGCTGTATCAAAATATTTGAAATCACCTTTGTGGGTTTTCAGCGGAAATATTTATTAATATAGTTATATAAAATTTGAAGATCACATTTTCAACTGTGTATTTAGCACTTGTATTCAGATCTGCTCCTTTTAGCAACAAGAGTAATGTTAGAACTATAATGCATCATTTTTTAATTTTCTAGATCTTTACTTTAAATCTGATAGAATTTTAACCCAAATCAACACACCAATATAAATTCTGAAGACTTTCTCTAAACTGATTTTTATAACCCTCTTTGAGAAAATTAAGAACTTTGGAGTTAACAATTAGAGGTGGGAGACATTATAGGAACTAATATCTAATATACTATCTTGTTAATGTAGTAGGAACCTATATGCCAAATTGTGTATTTTTAATTTCAAAATCCATGATAACCAATAGTTAGTAATTCATACCATTACTAAAGTACTTATAAAGATGAAAATGGAGCAGTTAGGGGGCCGAGGAGATAGCTTGGGGTTAAGAGCACTGGCTGTTCTTCTGAAGGTCCTGAGTTCAATTCCTAGCCACCACAGGGTGGGTGGCTCACAACATCTACAATGAGGTCTGGTGCCCTCTTCTGGCCTGCTGGGACACATGCGGGCAGAACACTGTATAAATAATAAGTAAATAACTTAAAAAGAGAAAATAGAGAGATTAATTTATAAGTAATTTTGCAACATAGATCCATGGAATTAAAATATGTCAGTTAGAGCCTCGAACTATCCTGCACTTTTAGTGCATATTCGTCTGCCTAGCTGTTCCTTATTAGTATTCAAGTAACATGAACTATGTAAACGTCATATTAGAGCTGAATTCTATCTTGAGGCCCCTACACATGACTCTGGATTATTAAACACTTACGACAATGATAACCATAGTTAATACTGAGCCGTTGTTTTCTGTGTGCTGTGCTTTGGTTTAGTCTGCATGATTTACATAGACCCCCGGTTCCTATGAGCGTGAAGAGTGCAGATGGAAACACCAAATCATTTATGAGTGATTTTCACTGAAAGTGACAGTGTTGGAACGTAAATCAAGACAGTCTGGATTTCTGTTGTGAAAATTACCTTTGAGAGTTAATTGTTACCCACAACACATTTCCAGCTTATTTTATTTTTGCTTTGCACTCTTAGTTCTCCTACCGAAGGTGGGTTATGATTAGGGAGAGTGCTACAGAGTGCACTCTAAGGGACACTGTTGAAAGGTAAGGTTGGTTGGGGAGGAAGCCATATTTCTCACACCATAGCGTTATGCCAAGATGGGTAAATCTTTTCAGTTTCACATTTGCCTGAGTTAACCCCTCCCTTTGCCTCTTTTCTTGTTAGGAGTAATCAGAATAACTTTAACTTCCTTCTGATTATTCTGATATAGTTCATGACTGGATACTACTAGATTCCAGACACTACAATCTAAAAAAAAAAACAAAACAAAACCAAAAACTCAATACATACAGTGCACAGCTTCCCAGGGGTCTTTGTGTTACCAAAAAAAGCTCTAAAAAGGACCAAGTGAAGAGAAAAGTTTTGTGATGCCAAGAAGACAGAATGATTAAGTCCACCAGAGTTGGAGATGAGGAGGGTATTAGGAAAACAGTCCAGCAAAACAAGCAGAGAAATGGCATCTCAGAGTGTGGGCCCTTAGCCAAAGGATGCTAGCAACAAAGCAAGCAGTGCTGAGCGGTCCAGGGTACACACAGAAGGTGCATGAGCTGAGGCACAAGCCCTGCACACGAAATGGAAAGATGCGCTCTGGCACTGCAGTCCAAACTACTATCTTAAGAGGAACGAGGAGCCAGGCAAAGGAAGCAGAGAGGAAGAAGCACAATGGAAGAAAGAGAGTTAGTGACAGACTCAGAGGGAAAAGGAATAGAAACCAAGTATTTCAAGACAATTGCAGCCTCACTAGTTAAAAGGAGACGAGTTGGTGTTGTAGCCTGAGAGGGCTTGGAATGTAGTGCTGGGCTCAAGCCCCATCTTAAAGTCTGCAATGAGCTGCAAAGAGGAATGTTCTTTGCATTTGTATCTTGAAGGGAGAAAAATATTTCATCCAATATTAGCCAGAATTGGGTAGCAGAAGGCTAAGTCTAGAAGTAGAGGCTGTTTACGAGCTGAAGAGAGAGTCTTTCTGACAAGATCTGGGACAGTAGGATTAGAAGGAAAGAAACAGTTAGTAATTATGTTTGAAAAGCCTTAGTCGATTGCCCAAATTAGACACAAAAGAGAAAAAAATTGCAAGAACCAAGGAAGATACTGCAGTTCCTATTTTGGATCTCTGAATAATTGTAGTATCTTTAACAATGGTAAAGAAAAATAGGAGATGGAAAAATCTATACTCATTTGAGTTATTTCTGTTTTCCCAGGAAGACTGTTTCAATTTACCTCAAGGACTTTCCCCCATTCAACATTCATATACACCCAGTATTTTAAATTGTTCCTAAAATACTGAAAAACTCAATCCAGTGCTAAAACACTGATATCTTTTAGTAACAGTGATGAGATCAGCTGAAGTGTTCCCTAACCACCTGGTTTTCTACAGGGTTTGGACTGTACTTAAGCCTAGGCATTGTCAGTGAATAGTAGCTGCCTTTCATGCATAGAAAGAAGCGCGCTCTCAGAAGCCCCAGGCAATCACACCCGACAGCAGAACACCAGTGTCTATCCCTGATTCCACAGGCATCTTCCTCTGAGCATGGTCCACATCTGGAAGATTTAGGAGAGGGAATCATGGCAGAGTTCACAGGTGAGAACACCCAAGGGCAGCACAGCCACTACACAGAGTTTGGTCTAGGAAAGGGCTACATTGCAGCCAAGTGTAGACACACAGGCAGTGGCTCCTGCTGCCTGGCTCCAGCAGGCTCGCTAGCAGCAGACTAGGCTTCTCTAAGAAGGGAGCTTTGCAGCTACCAGGAAATCCCCAGCACACAGAGAAGCATTCGGCAGCCTCTGACCTCGGTCTTGTAGCGGCTGGATTCTGAAAGGCTGGTCCCTTCTCTTGGACCTTACAGTTGGGGGCTGTGAGAACACTTCATATTCTTGGGGAGAAGTGCAAAGCTTACTTGGCTGTAGCTAGAATGGGAGTCAACAATAAAGAGATTAAAGTATTACGATTAAATGAATAAAATTAATAATTTATAATTAGTCTACTAGCTCTAAGCATGAGTAGAGTTGAGTTCTACTCACTCTATAAAAATTACAGTGAACATAGTTCTACTAAATAAACAAATCTTTTATTTCCATTGACACTGAAGAACAAGCCCTTTTTTATATAGGTTTAACTTAAATTCATTAGCAAGTGACATTACTACAAAGTCTAAACTTATGAGTTCAAGACAAACACAATTAACTTTAATCTTATAATCGGTAACTGTGATGAACACGTCAGTCATTTAACACAGCCATTATGGAAACCAGTCCTTAGATTACTGTCTTTCTCTGAGAGTTCGTTCCCACTTTACTAGTTACTTTCCTGTCATTTGACAAAATACCTGGCAGAAAAAAACTTAGTGGAGGGGATGTCTATTTTGTCTCATAGCTTGAGCGGGGGACCATCTAGCACTGCAGGAAGCATGGTAGCTGTGGCAGCCCAGTCCATGGTGGTCAGAGCTCGCTGGGTGTCTGTTCACATCTCAGTAGGCCAGGAGTTAGAAACAAGTGCACATGGCCATGGGCTTTATAGAAACCCTGAAGTGCCAGCAACCCATCTCTGTCCCTCAGGCTGACTTCCTAGAGCTTCCACAACCTCCCCAGACAGCATCATTTCTGGTACAAGATGTTCAAAAACAGTAGCCTCTGGGAAGCATCTCTGACTCAAGCTATGGCATCATTTAAACTTTGTTTTTATTTAAATGGGAACTTCTGTTACTCAGTTAAGAGACCAATTAAGTGAAATTCGTGGGATTAGGTGGACATGCAAAAGGAAGTATCAATTTAGTTAAAACAGAGCCATCTAAAGCAGATACATTGTTGTTTACTGGACTGTCGGAGGAGGGATTGGTGTAAAAATCCCATAAACCCTCAGTGACACCTGTTAGAACCAGTGGATAATGTCAGAGCCATGCTCTTAAATCAAGACATCTGGCTGATTGGGACCAGAGCCTGTCCAGCAAGCTCAAGGTTGTTTCAGTAGGAAAAAAATATAGTAAAGCATCAATAATCTTTTATGGATTAATTCAGTAGATTCATGGCATACTAAGAAATTTTAATTATAAGTGGTGTCAACCTGTTGTATAGCTACATTTTGTATGTGTATATTCATTTATTCAAAAAGTAAGCAAGGGCTACGAGTGGCTGGAGCCTTGTTGAAGTAGGCAGCAGTATTTCATTAGACCATTTTAGATGTTTAGACCATTTATGTACAGTGGTCAAAATAATTGAGTAAATAGTCTTTATGAAATAAAGGAAAATTAAACATTCTTTTTGTGTTTTAAAAATCTAGATTATTAGTTCTGTCTTCTGCCTTGTAAGAGTAGTATTTTGTGGGTTGTAATATTCTCCCCTGACTCACAATAACTCAGAGAACATTTAAGTGCAGGCTTGTTCTTATCTCTGAGAGGCGAGGGAGAGTCGTAATTGTTCTTTTTCCTCCTCTTTACTGAAGAAAACGTCCACAGTGGAGACTGAGCCTTACTTATTCCTCTAGTACCTGGACACGTCTTTTATTGAAAAGCATGATGTGATCTTTTAATAGGTACTAATGCACGCCCAAATCTGTAGCTAATGTGGGAAACACTTGTAAATATTTGATTTGAATGTACATCAACCAATAGGCTTGTTCATTTTCCTATGTATTATATTTTGCTACAGTTTTTATCTTGGTACATTTATATTCTTATAGTCACTAAATCTTTAGCTTCCTTAACAGAAACTGTTATTATTAAAACTAATAATATATTGACGTTGGGTTGTAAAAGTAAGGCTTTGGTGTGATTACGGTTGTAAATATGTGTTGGAAGTAAGTGTACTAAGCAATTTAGTTTCAGGACCAGTGATCATCCATAATTCTCATCTAAGTTGATCAGAACTCTGCTGGGCTAGCAGGAACCTTGCCGCAGGATTGTCAGCCCCTGCACAGGACCAGGGCAGCGACGGTAAAGCCGTTCTGCCATCTAGTGGCAGTGTAATGGTGTCTCCATGTTCGGATCTGTTTTACTGAGAATCTGCACTGTAGCAAGAAGGAAAAGGAAGCAAGGATGGAAGGAAAGAAAGAGAAGAAAGACAGACAGATATGTAGTAGGGATTCTCCTGTTTCTTCTCAGGGTTATTGACTAGAAAAGGCTCGTCACAAATGACATAAACCAGCTAAGTGGGCTGCTCAGAGTAAAACAAGATTGTCAATACTTGGAAAGAAAAAGAATCAAACGTGAGAAAAACTTTTGTTTTTCTCTTAAGACTGAAAAGATAGAAAAAGAAATGGTTTTGTTTTGTTTTTACAAGCTCTGTGTTAAATGTTCCTTGGAAGTAAATATTTATTTACTTGATTTCTGCAAATAAGCCCCTGGTTTGAAGATGCCTTTACCTGTGTCTTGTGCCCTGCTGATCCCGAGGCTTCCTGAACCAGCCACACCAGCATCAGGACCACCTGTGTGTCCTCTGCCCACTTAGACACCCGCTTGCCTTGCCAGGCCGTCCTGCTCTTCCCCTGGGTGCTGATCTTGCTGTTGCCCTTCCTTCCAGGCATCTACCTTTCCCATTCTTCTGACGCTGTTTCGGACCCAAGCTTTTGGAAACATAATTCTAGAGACAGCCCTGTGCCGCTCTCCAGAAGTTGTACATGTTCCCCTAAATCTTAATGAACTAGACGTTTCGTTAGTGTATCATTTCTTGGCATTGTTGAGTAGGGCAATGGGAACACCAAATATAATATAACACCAAACACCCCCCCACACACACTTTTAAAACTCTGAGAGTAGTTGTATTTCCCAGAGATCAATTCACCAGTTTATATAGTGGAAGGCAGGGAATACTGTTTATTTATCAAAACTCAAACAGTGAAAATTAAACTTAAATTTCCTAAAAAATACAATTTTGAACATGAAAGAATGGAGCACCCGAGCACCTTCCCTTGTGCAAAGATAAAAACCTGAAAATGCAGAGATGCCTGACGGCTGGCCGCTGGCTTTGGTAGCACTGCCCTAAAGTCCCAGTGGTAGTTTCTTTCTTTCTTTTCTTTTCTTTTTTTTTCTTTTCTTTGCAAATCTATCACTTTATTTCAAGACTTCTTCAGCAGCAGTTTCTTTAGCAGCCTTTCTCTTTTCCGGCATCCTCTGCTTCTGCTTTGCCAGGCACTTTGTTGCAGAGTAATTGGCTTCCAAGTCAAAGTAATAGTAATAGTTTCTAGTCTCAGCCAAACCTCTCAGCGCGAGTAACGCTTTTTAAACCCACAATCCAGAAAACAAAAAGCCCTGCAGCATTTTGTGGATGGATAAGGAGCAGAAGAGGAACTGTTGTTGGCTGGTGGGTGGCTACCTGTGTCTTCCAGTTGGGGTAGAGGGAACGTGCCCGTTAGGAAGCCAGTGATCACCAAAGGGAATACTTAATCCTCAGACTGGCCATCTGAGGCAGGGTGGTTTCCTTGCACTTTTTCTTACTCCTGGAAGTCAAGGGATCAACATAGATGGGGTAGAATTCCTAGGTTTTTTTGGTTGTTGTTGTTTTGTTTTGGTTTTTTGTTGTTGTTTTGTTTTTTGTTTTTACACAGAATTTTATAAAACGTAATTAGGAAAACACTGGCCGAGAGGCTGATGGGAGCATGTGTTGTGCCCGGTGCCCACACTCTCCTTTTCTTTTTCAAGATAGAGTTAGGTATGTTGCTCATGGTTGCACCTGCACCACGCCTCTTTCCTCAGCCACCGTACAACTGCCATTATAGGTTTGTGGTACGAATCTCTGGTGTGTGTGTCTCTCTCTCTTCTCTCTCTCTCTTCCATTTTTAAAATTTGCAACATCTAAGTTGGTACACGTGCCTTTAATCTCAGCACTCAGGAGGCAAAGGCAGGCAGATTGCTGTGAGTTCAAGGCCAGCCTGATCTACAAAGTGAGTCCAGGACAGCCAAGACTACACAGAGAAACCCTGTCTTGAAAAAACAGGAAAAAAAGTATATGTTAAAATCTTTATTACTTTTTAAAATTGGCACATACTGATATTTATTTTTATAAGAAAATATAATTTATATTAGTATAGTATGTATTAACATATTATTTTATGTATAATATATTATATGCTATACATTATAGTATATAATATTAAAATAATATGTCATTTTAGTATAATACTATATTAAATTTATAAAGGGTTATCTATATTAATTATTAACATGTTTTATATGCTTTTTGTCTTTCTCTCTAAATAATTCTCCTATCTTTTTTTTGCTCCGCTTATACTTTCTATCTTTTTCTCCTCTATCCCCATTCGGGTCACTCCCTATCTCACCCTTTGGTCTATTTTTTTTCCTGGTGCGCGTTCAGCTGCTGTTGTCGGCTTTGCTGACCATTCCTGCGCTGCTCAGTCCTGCTCTACACCCCAGACATGTTTTTTTTTTTCCTCCCTACACTCACTACCTGTTGTGCAGTTGTCCCCCTCTATCCCCCTTCTAAGTACATGAAAAAATCAAAATACTTGCAACTTTAATCTAGAAATCCATAAAAGTGGTACAGGTTTATCATGATGCACTCCCCTCCCCCTCGCCCTGGAATCCACAGCAGGCTCTTGCGTGTCTCCTGACGTTCCTGTTGTACTTCCTGTTGGATTTTCCTCCCCCTTCTTCTGTCTTTTTTTTTTTTTTTCTTTGCAAATGGGAGTCAACTCAAAGCCTCCTTCATGGTAGCTCATAGAATCTTCCAGCGAGCTGTTTATAGCCACCCTTTTATTTTGATCTTGAAACGGCCTCTCACTATATTGCCTGACCTGGCCTCTAAAATACCATATAACCTGGATTGACCTGAAACTAGCAGAAATCCTCCTGCCTCAGACTCCAGAGTGCTGGGACTACAGGTGTGCACAGCCATATTTATCTCATGTGTCTCGTTACATTTGTAGTTCTGTGAGTGGAGACAACAGCTGCAGGCATACTGGGCAGGTGCTCGACCCCTGAGCTTTATCTGAGCCAATTTCTTAACAAGTGTATTAATTTCTCAGCACGGGCATTTCGAAGGACACTGCTGAATCAATAGAAATGTCACAAGAATATCAAGATAGTACCAATATTGGGTTTTTTTTTGTTGTTGTTGTTGCTGTTCTTTAAGGAAAAGTTAAAGTATTGCTTAAATCTTAACTTTAAAAAATTATACAGTATATTTTGATCATAATCTTTAGTCTCCCCAAACTCCTCCCAGATCCTGGCTACCCACTCAACTAAACATTCATTCATATTCTCTCTCTCTCTCTCTCTCTCTCTCTCTCTCTCTCTCTCTCTCTCTCTCTCTCCCTGTCTCCTTGTCTCTTAAAACCAAACTAAAACAAAAATAATAGGAAAACAACAAATCAACAAAAAATCAAAATCAAAACAGACACACAAGATCAAAAACAAAAGAAAAACAATAAGAGCGAGAGAGAAAATCAATAGACAAAATGCACACAAACAAACATGGAGTCGGCTTACTATTGACAGAGGACTCCTTCCTGGGAATGGGCCTGCCCTAGAGTGTTGTTGGTATACGCAGCGTCACTCCATTGGCAGAAACTGATTTTCCCTTTCCTAGCAAGTCTCAATTGCAAATAGATTCTTGGTTAGGCATGGTACTTTGTGTCCAGTTCCCCTTCTCAGACATTCTGGACTTTTGACTGGTTTGACCTTCTGCAGGTGTTGTGTGTGCTGTTATGGTCTCTGAGCTCAAGTGTGCATCAGTTCCACTGTGTCTGAAAGGTGCTGTTTCTTGGTGTCATTTACCACCTCTGGAACATACAATTTCTCTGCCTCCTCTTCTGCATAGTTCCCTGAGCCTTGAGAGTAGGAATTTGATGAAGACATGTGATTTAGGACTGAGTGCTCCAAAGGCTCTGCACATTCTTCTGTTGTGGCCGTCTTGTTCTTTTTCATCTGCCGAGGGATGCTTTTCTGATGAGACTTGAGCAATGCTCTGTTCTGTGGGTGTAGTAATGTGCCATTAGGAGTCACTTCATGCCTCTGTTCCTTTAGGAGAATAATAGGGTTAAGTTTTCCTCCTAGGCCCATGGCCCATCCAGCTTTGGGTTCTTAGTCATTTCAGTCATGTACCAGTTCCATCTCATTGAGTGCGTCTGAAATCCAGTCAGAAAGTGGTCGCTTCCATAACATTTGTGCCACTGTGTCACGAGTACATCTGTGGGTAGGTCACTGTTGTAGGTTGCAAAGTTTGTAGCTGATGACATTGGTGATTATTTTTCTTCTCTGGTACCACAAAAAGTGCCTTTCAGCACCATGGAGGCTAGTCTAGTGTGTAGGCGTGAAGCTTCTATTTGGGCACCAGCCCGGTATCTCCATGTTTGATGACCTAAGTAAGTCGTGTCTTCAGCAGTAGGGCCTTACTATCAGTTGATGGAGAGTAAGTAACCAAAACGCCTTGCTGATAGCCTGAGGTGTTTGGAGGGGTCAAAGGGATCCCTTTAGCCAACAACTCAACAAGATATAGCCCATTCCTGACACTGGAAGTTTTACTTGGTGGCATAAGATGTCTAGTTGTGGTATTGTCTCCCTAGCGTATGATGGTTTAAATTCCTTTCCTATGTGTGCACATTTTAGGAAGCTTCTGTAGGTTTCCATAGGGCTTTTCAGATGCCTGTAGTGTTATTTCTCCTCCTGTTCCTTCTGTTACCCTCCCCTTCCCCTCCCCACCTAGTGTTTCTACTCTGCCCTCTCCTTCATCTCTTTATAACGCTATACTCTATTTTTTCTTCCTAGGAAGATCTGCCCCACCCTCACCCCCGCCACTGCTCCCTCACTAGTTACGCAGCCTCTGTTGTTATGCATGTTGAAACATACGTAAAGCTTAAAACTGACATCCACGAGCAAGATAAAATAGAAAAATTTACGTTTTGGGTGTGTGTTATCTCACTTAGGATAATTGTTTGTAGAACCGTTCATTTACCTGAAAGTTTAGCTTTTAAATAGAGTCATTCTAAGCTATAAACCCCAATAGTTGATTTTCATAGTCAGATATGTATTAAAGGCAATCAGTCTATTGTTACCTTAGTGCCACACACCAAAAAGTATATGTCTATGTATACTTATAAGTTGACACAAGTGAATAGCTAATTTTTACAGAATACTGTTCAATCATTTATGTATATATATTTTATGCATATGAGGACATCACAGTCTTTGTCCACAATCCAGAAGTCTGTAGCACATACCTATATACAGTGTTTGCATGGTAATAGAGTACTTGAGACGCACTCTCATCTCTTTTAAAGGCCCATAATGTAAGTGACCAATTTCGATGTTTAGAATAAATCCATAAATAATCATCCTGCTTGTAACTGCTGTATGGGATTAGCTTGCCAAAAACACATCAAAGAAACTAGATCTGTTATTACTTTACAGTTATTTTAATTAAGTGTTGATGATGATAGACTATCTAAGATGCATTGAAGATAAAGCACATACTTAGGCTGATCAGCAGAATGTGCCAGCACAAGTATGTCATCTGTGAGCTAAATTAGTTTAGTCCTAGTTGGAATTAAAGTGTGCTAATCAAGAGTGTCTTATTCACTGGGGTGTCAGTGGCGTCTGATGGAGATGTTCGTGAAAAACAGAAAAGACACTAAACAAATTAAGATGAGTTAAGTTGTAAAAAATCTTTAGATTCAGTTATATATAACTTTTCTCTAGAAAACCCAAGCATTGCATGGAATTATAAAAATTTGTAAACATCTGTCTATAAAGTACGACTAAGGTAAAATAAGTCACACTTCACTAATGATTTTCAAAATAATATTCCTTACTAGCATTTATTATTCATATTATATAACTTCAAAAGAGTTAACATACTTAAGTTTAGTAAAAACTTACTTGTAAGTAAAATATAGAGTAGGAATCTACATAGAAAAGATCCTATAAGGACAATTTAATTAATAAAATAGATGTACAGTAACAAAAATAGTATTTTGTTTTAAAAAGCATATCGTCCTTTGGTTAAACCTTGTAGTGAATACATTTTGATGCATTGTTAGAACTATGAATAATTGTGTCCTGACATTTTTTTTTCTAAAAGTATGTTTTATAGGCTGTAGAGTAATCTTATGTTATAAAATTATGCTGGACTCAGGATCTGCTTAATACATTACATTAACAAAACCAGAGAAAAGATTAAAACTAGGTTATGCACTGGTTCCTCAGGATGACATATAAATACTTAATCATTATATGGTTAACAAACATATTGAAAACAATTCATTCCTTTCCAGAGCAGGTTTCATCTACATCTCACATTTTTTGGTGTAGTTGTTATGATCTATAAACTATATCTTAAAAAGTAACCTTTTTCTCATGTGTCTTTTATGCTAAAGATAATATATTTTAAGAGGACAAAATGTTTAATATTCATACTGAAATGTTGAATCTTAATGTAAATAAAATGCATTGTTGAAAACAGGCTTCTAAGATCAAACTTACGGCAGATAAGCTTTTGAAATGTTTCGGTGGCTGGAGAGATGGCTCAGGTGGTCTAAGTGCCAGAGTTCAATGCCCAGAACCCACATGCCATCAGCTGCATGCTACGGCACACACTTGTATTCAGCACTGGGGTAGTGGAGGCAGGTGGAACCCTGGGGCTTGCTGTACAGCCTTGCCTCTGTGGTGAGTTCCAGGCCAGTGAGAGGCCCTTGCTCAAAGAGGTGGGCAGCTCCAAGGAGGTGGGCAGCTCCACTGACCTACACACACACCCACACACGCATGGAAGCATGCACACATGCACCCACACAAATAAATAAATACACATATGAGCCAAAAATAAGATGAATTAAAATAAAATGTTTCACTATAAAAATAAAAAGGGATTCTATTTATAAGCAAGGCACTAGATGAGCCGATTAGCCAAGTGGTTGACTGCTATACAGACTGTTGATTTTTCTGATGACCTAGCACTCCAGGAATTGTTGCAAACCCCGAAAAGCAATAGTAGAAAGCAGAAGGCATTTTCAGTCAATCTAAATTGTAACCCTTCTGCGTATTGTTAATATGGATATTGTCAGTATAACTTTGGGCTCTTTGTTCTTTCTGGGCCACTTAGAAGACAATTATTTATCTTATTTGGGCAGTACATTTATTTCTATTTGGGCATACGTTTCATGTACATTCTAGCTAAACCAGATATATTGTCCGAGTGGTCTGGTTTGCTCTTTACAATATCAGTAGATACCATGTATTTTTTTTTAACAAGACAAGTAAATTGACCTGGTGAGATCTCATACAAAGCAACAAGCTTTGTTTCCTCTTTAGTAAGTTCTGACTCCTCCATCGATGCTGTTCATGACTCAGTTTCTGAGGAACATAGAAACAGCAGAATATTTGCTGGTGTTCCTTTCCTGCCTCATTTTCTCCCTGGAAGGCACTGCCTGTTGCTTTTCTTTCCTGGAGAGCCTCATAAGTTAATATGTTCTAATGAACAGTTTTATTATTGTGATAACACTCTTCTAATAATACTATGTCCATTTACTGCACTCCCCACTATGTTCTAGTCTCCATCAGCATTTATCTTAAAAACAAATTAAACATGCCCCCAAATTGCGTATAGACACACAAACACACACACACACACACACACACACACACACACACACACACACACAGTCAAAATTCTATTCAAAATGTCTAAGGAAAAAAGAGGAAGAATTTGTTAAATGGTTTTATTTCAATTATGGCATTTCTTTTAGTCTGGTGACTCAAGACCACATGCTAATTAGTCTTTATATCACTTGCTTACTGGACACACTGCTGCCCTTTCAGCTTTTCATGTTTGAGTGGTGGCTGGGGGAAAGACCTCCACATTAAGTGAATGGTTGCACATTGCTGGCGGCCTGTGAGGAAATGCTGAGGCTAGCAGTTCATGGCTGGCTGGTCATAAGAATGAAGCCTGTGTCCATGCTATTCCGTTCTGGTAGCAGAACCAGAGGTAGGAAAACTAAAATGGCGGTTAAGGAATTTGATTGTTGGTTTCTTCCTGTATAAAGGGTTGATTAATGAATCCTAAAAAGTAAAATATATCAAAAAACATATTAAGAAAGATCATATAGGTCATAATTTATTATAAATGTAACAGAAAGAATAAGGAACAAATGGTAATCAGAAAAGCAATTAAAATTATAATTTTTGGTAGAACAGAAAATAGTAATCCAATAAAAGTTAATGGCATTTATTCTTAATTTATGATTCTAAATGACATAATTTCTCTGAACGATCACTTGGCTACAATGAATCTGTTTTTGTTAGATATTGTGATTTTTTTTTTCCATTTTGTCATTGCATAGTTAGTGATTTCTTAATAGTGTATATTTATGTTCTTCTTATTCTCCATTAGCCCATTTCTGTTAGTTTAGTTGGTTTGGGCTGCTCTAATGAAAATACTGTGCATTAGGTGATTTAGGCAAGAAACTTACCCTTCAGAGTCCTGATGTCAAGAATATTCAAGATCCAGGAGCTGGGCTGAGGATGGTTCAGTTAGTGTGTGGTGTGCATGAAGTAAACTTGATCTGTTAGCACCCATTTGGCCTGACACGGCGGCACATACCTAAAATCCCAGCCCTAAAGTGGTAGTGGCTGGAGAAACCTAAACTCTTAAGCTCTATAGTAAGCTTGAAAAACTAATCTGCGTTATAAAGACCCTACCTCCAAAAATAAAACAGGAGAACAGTCGTCTCTCTGTGCCCCTATTTAGAGACAACAAACTATTCAGGAAAGCTCTACCCTCCAGAAAAGATTCCCCACAGGCCTCATCTTCAAATAGCTTCGCACTGGGCATCCAGTTTCATCATAGGAATAATGTGCAGACACAGACAGCCAAGGCACATGCCAACAGCAGGAGCATGCTTACAAGGACAGCTCCCCTGGGGCACTGCAAGCCAGACCATCGTGTGTGACAAAGAACCTCACCCCATACGTGTGTCCCAGTTTGGAAACTTGAAAAATTCTTGTCTTGATTTTCAGTCACTCAGAACTGCATGTTTGATCCAGTAAGGATGGCACAATGTTGTTTTCAGGGAAGATACAGATTAAATTATTATTTTCTTTGAGCTTTCATTGGTACTTGACATTTGGTGAAGAGAACATTCTATTTGTTCCAAACTAGAGGGCTGATGCACAGAACATTTCTCCAGAAAATTATTTCTCAGTTTAATTATAACATTGTGAGCCTTGGCGAATTCCATGCAGAGAGCAGTGACCTTTATCTGCTGTGTTCACTGACAAATCCAATCACCTAGAACCTGTGCCCTTGTGAGTGTCCAAGACGTTCCGTGTCACATGAGGGATTTCATTAGGCACATCCCCAGATTTCCTAGCTCCCCTCTTTTGTCCCCCGGCCAACCTTCAATATGTCATAACAAAGAACACTATTGTTAAGAGTATTTCTTCCTTAACCACGTTTCTTTTTTCTACAAAACATGGTAATTTTCTCCAACTCCTTGATAAAGATGGCTTGTGCCTTCGAAGCCATGCCTTTGTCCTCAGCCCCTGCCATCTTGTGCATACTTCAGAGTCTATAGCTGCACAGTATGCTAATCTCCATACTGAAAGGCAAAGTAGAAAGGACATATCCTGGAATTATAAATCCCTTGTTTTGTAAAGGATTTTAAAATTCATCTGGTCCAACTTCTCCATTTTAGGGTTAAGAAAACTGCAACCCCCAGAGCTTATAGTTCAAGGCCATCCTACTAATTAGTGAGGCTACAAACACTAGCATCCAAGCTCTTGACTCACACACAGATTTTTTTTTCACATACATTATAAATAACTTTTCCCAGGGATTTGATGTCCTATTTAAATCAAAAAACCAAAATGAAACAAAAAACAAATAGCCTCAGATACAAAGAATAAGCTTATTTTCAGAGCTAAGAAGTCTTTGAAGACCGTGCTTGTCCTAAATTACAGCATGTCTATTAACACGTGTACCTAATATTGCTGATAGATATACTGTGGCCTAGATCAGTACTTTACCACAGCATACTTTCTAAGAGTGAAATACAGGTTCCAGTATAGAATTCTCTCCAATGATCCAGGGCAGACAATTTAGTGCTCTGGTGCTGCGTTTCTGTAAGCTAACTCATTAGACACTTAAGACTTGGATGGCTGTCTAGCTAAGGTATAGTTAGATTTGGCCTAAACATTTAGAATTTATCCCAGCACTGATTATTTTTTAACAGTACGTTCACTGAAGCATTGTTTATAATTTAGATAGAAATATTTTTAAACATCTAAATTAGCTAGATTTTATGTCCAGCCTGCTCTGTAGAGATTCCTGTGTGGCGTCTTCCCACCTGCCTCGTCCTTTTCTGCATCTCTCTCTTTCATCCTTCTTTCCTTTACAAAAACACAAAGTGAATTTTTTTTTTTTTGAGGAAGGCATATGAGTAAATAAACTGTCTAAACCCAGAATTTGTCTCTCACAAGATAAAATACTACAAGCACCTGTATGTCCATAGGCACTGCATACAACAACCCTGCTCCCTCACGGTAACTTCTGTACGGCAGGCAGAACATACACATCATCTCATCCAAATGCGCTGGTTCATAATTCAGTCTATCAGAGATCGAATAATCCATGAAGTTAACACGTTACCATCTTTTCACATTAGGTTAACATACCAGTCTCAAGTGCTATGTTTCCAACAAGGCACTGAATAGTTACTTCAGCATTTGGTATTTAGTGGTAATTTTCACATTGTTGACCTGTACTCCATTTCCAAATGATTTTAGTAAGTTGGTATTGCACCTGGAATGTGTGAATACATCAGGAGAAATCACTTTGTAAAGAAAGACAACTATCATAAAACTAATACTACAGTATCTAATTATTATAGTTAGAGTTGAGTCAAAAATTTAAACTTGTAATTATGTAAGTAACATTGGATAATTCAGAAAAGAAAGAATGAAAGGAAGAGACCAGAGCCTGGACATTGATGTGAACTCTATCTGGCAACAGTGTGTCACTTACTTACCAGTTCGCCTCGGAAGAGCTTCTCCAGCAGGGAAGAAAGCTGACTCCGGCCACATCCATGATAGCTAAGCCTTCTATAATCAACTTTGTTAAAACAGAAAAGTCTACTTACATTCTAGCAGCTGGAGGTAACTCTATTACCTCAACAGCCTGCCACTTCTGCCCAATAAAACAATCTCCAGGGAGCACCGTGACACACAGAGCCCAGAGAGCAGAAGCAAATTGCTTGCTCATTGTAAACTTCACTTTGTTCACTTCCTAGACTGCAAAATACACTGTAGGAGTGAATCTGCATGGCAGATACGTCTTGAGATTTGCGGCGGACCAAATATCATATTCATAAAAGACATAAATTCAGGGTTCAGTTATGTAAAATGTTATAAACAGTTTATATCTACTTTCCATTTATTAAATTGATTCACAGTATATAATAAGCTAATCTTAATGTTTTAATTAATATGCATCCCACTAAAAATAAATACTTGCTTATTTTATATGTAAAGGAACTTATATATAAGTAACTATATTAATACATAAATAAGCAAAATTAAAATTATTCTGCTAGTTTTTAAAAAGTATAATAAAATAGAAATTTTGAATATTTTCATGACCTTTTAGAAATGAGCATCCGAGTCTAAGTAACTAGGTTTTGGGCACTCACCTAATAGGCTCTGGCTACAAAGACACGCTATATGCTCAAGTTCCTACTAAAAGATTTAACCCAACTTAGAGAAACCTTTGATTCGGGCAACAACATAAATTAATGTGACTTTGAAAAGAAGACCGTTTTTCTTTTATTTAAATGTATATATTCTTCAGAATATAATATAATCAACATACGGAAAGAAGTTTTACCTTTAAAGTTTATTGTTAACTTTATAATAAACTCATAATGGGAAAAGGCCAACAAAGTGCTTTTGACTGTAAACAACCCTTACAGAGCGAACTTTGCAGTCTTATGTAGAACAGAAGTAGGGAGCAAAATTTGATCACTTTACATTTTTTATTGAAAACTGATAATAAATATTTATAATTTGTTCAAAAGTTTACTCAGAACATATCTTATATAATGCAATAACCACCAAACCTCCTTTTCAGACAGTTATTGGGACTAATTTACCTGATTCTTTAACTTGTCTTTGGCAATTAGATATCATTATCTTAGAAATTCATATTTTTAATTGCTGTAGTTAATCATCTTTGATGTTTTCACATTTCCTTTGGAAAATTTCCAGATGTTCTGCAAAATAAAAATCAGGATAACACTTTTGAAAGCTTTCATTCTGCTGAAAACAGCCACAGAGGAAAATGAATTGATGTATGATTCATATAATTCCACATTTTTCAAGTAGTTTGCTTTTAGATTTGTGTTTGCATTGTTCTGATTTTTTTGTTTGTTTGTTTGTTTGTCTTTAATAGCCTTTTATGTCCCCTCGGTACCCTGGAGGCCCAAGGCCCCCGTTGAGGATACCTAATCAGGTAAGATTTATGTGCTACTTAAAACATTTAAAAAGATCTTGAATGTATCAGCAGTGTGTTCGGTGTCATCCCTCCTGACTGCTGCTTCAGGTACTGTGTAATCTCCTTGAAGGTTCCTAGGCAGCTTTGCACTGATGGCCTTTTTGTTAAGTGTTGTTGGGACCCAGTAACATGCGTGTCCTCCTGCTTGTCCATGACTCTTCACACACATTCATACATTTGAAGAGTCATACTGTATTACCTGGCTTGCAACCCTGCAAGATTTACAACCTGCCTACTTCTAGAAAATGATTACCTGACCTGTGCAGCTAACTTTGGTAAATGTTGATCATCCTCTCAGAGAAATTTTTTATAGCAGAGAAATTCTTATAACATACTTTGGTTTATTTTCATGTGCTATAAATCTCATATACATTGTGCCTTGTTACAGTGGTGTGTCAGATAAGTAATCAGATAAACATTAGACTTAGCCTAGGATGTTTTTAACCAACATCATAAGCTCTTATTTACTAAAAAGAATAAAACACATTTTTTATTTGTAAAAAGTTTATAGTTTAGTTTGAGGATGTGGGTGATGTGCATACTTATACAAGAAGAAATTAAATGATTAACTGTGTCATTTGTATAGTTCAGTTTTATCTCAAAATAAAATAAAATCATTTAAATTCACTTTTCCACTCTTTTATTTCTACATATTTCACCATGAAAAATGGAACAAAAAGGTTGCCATTACTAATTCACTTGTCCCAGCAGAATTTTGGCTCTCTCATTACATTCTTATAGATAATCATGCCAAGCCAGACATAGTGGCACACAACTTTAACTTCAGCACTCGGGATATAGTGGCTGGTGGAGGCAGGTGGGTCTCTTTGAGGTTGAGGCCAGCATGGTCTACACAGTGAGTTCCACAGCAACCAGATAAATAATGCTGTGCCGAGTGCGGGATGTGATAGCAGGCAGGCTCACCTCCAGAGGGGAATGAAACTTAAGGTGAAACCAGCACTGGCTTGTCCAGTAAATTTGATGCCTAGCAGTCCCCATGTCAGCAACTAGAGCCTTTTCACCTCCAGGATGAATGTGCATTCGGTTTCTTGGATCAGAGAACAGGCCATGAAACAAGACAGAGACCTCCACACAGATGGCAAGATTGCCAGCATGTGGGAATCTTGTTGTTCTCTGTAGATGAACCTGGGTGTATCCACAGATATACTTACATGGGGGTCTGAGCCTTTTAATTTTCATTATGCCTTCTGTTGGAGTCTTGATAGTGTTTCATATATTCAATTCTTAGCTTTGTATATTGGGTAGATCTAAGAAAGTCCTGAAAGTCTCAATTAGGAAACTGTGAGATTCTAGTCTAAATGCGTTATTAAAAATACCTTTATCCTGTAGTTATGATGAGAACATGATGTAATTATTAGAATTCATGTGAAGCCATTTCAGAGTCCAGTATAAGATACTGTGGGGGGTGGCAAGCATGAGGACGATAATGGAATCCCAAGAACCATCTGGAATGCTGAATTCGATCACTACCCATAGTCCTGACACTCTGAAGGTATAGAGCAAGGAATCTTCAAGGCAAGCTGGCCAGCTAGACTAGTATAATCCAGTTGGACATAGTTAAATCCAGTTTGTCAGCTCTGTATTTAGTGACATACTTGCTTCAGTAAATAAAGTGCAGAGCAGTCAAAGAAGACACCTGCCATCAACTTCGGTCCTCAGTGTATATGTGCTCACAAGTGCATTCATACACATGACAACATGCATGCGCACGTGCAAAGACACTGAATGCACGCACACAAGATACAGTGTTAAGTCTCATAATCTATAAAAATTAACAAAATACAATACAATTGAAACAATGTACATTTGTATAGATTGTTTAAATATTTTTACCAAATTTCACCAAATAGCCCAGGTTGACCTCAAAATCTTGATCCTCCTGCCTCAGCCTCTGGAATGCTCAGGTTAAAGTGAGGTCTAGTGTTTGCAAGGTTTTAAAAATAACCATATAATGACTTGTTTTTTAAAAAGAAGTATTCAGAAATAGAATATAAAAGATACTTATGTAAAGGTGGTCTCCTCTAGAGTTTGACAGCATCTATGGCGATGCATATCAGACATTACATTCTTTTCCGAATGGCTTCTCTGTACCTCCCACCACATACGTTTTCACTAAATTATGTTAACTCAGGAATCTATCACCCAAACTTAGAGTAACTTTCATTTACACTATTTTTCAAATAATCACATTAATCATTCAAAGAATATCATTTTAGGATATGTTTAATATACTTAGGAGCATGAACTTCTTAAGCAAACATGAATTTTCAATTTAGCTATTAGTTAAAGCAGAATTGATGTAACTTTTTGTTGACTAATTGGAATGGTGTCCATTGAACAAATATATTAACATTTTATATGTATGCTTCATTTAAGTTGATTGTAATATACTGAAGTTTTTCTTATTAGCAGATTATACAAAGTAGAAGCAAAGTGAAGCATTCCATTTTCGGTGGCTCTGACTAGTCATTTGAATATGTGAAAGACACCCTTGACAATTTATATTTACTAGTTACTAGGTTACATATTTGAGTTTTCCTGAAATATTCTATGGTTCTGGGTTAAATCTACAATGTCTTATTCTATTTGTTTATAAATAGCAATGGGTATTTGTAATATGTTATGGTGCCACTGTGTTGGAAAATATAGAAATAAGTCAGATAGCAAAAGTATACAATAGAGTAGAGAGCAAATGTGTGTGTGAAGAGATTCATGACCCAAAAATGAAGCCCATAGATGTACACGTCTCACAGTTTTATGCTGGAGTTGATTCAGCTCTCAGGGAGCCCTTATCACTCACTGGAACATCCTTCTCCTGAAGTGAAACAACTTTTTATCTTTCATGGATAAACCGTCTGGACAGACAAGCCCAGAGTATTTACCCTGCACTGATGAAATCAAAACAGTATAGAAACTGTTCATGGATGAGTGACACCAAGAATAAGCTATTGTCTATGGAATTTTTAATTGCCTTAATCCTCACCTGTTAAAAACAGACATGTGAGTTGAGATCACCTGCACCAGATCCTATTGTCCATTTTATATGCCAAGGTTAAATTTGATACTCTAAGCACATACTGTATCTGAACATGATGTCCAAGTCCTCAGGAATACCTGTGAAACAGCAGACGAGCTCTTAGAGAAAGTGTGGTGCACACAGTGAAGTTGCATATATATATTAACAGATACGATGTAGAGTAAAATCTTCTGGAGTGTTACTGCGGAGATATTAACCAATGTAAGAAAAAAATGCACAAGCGTGTAAATGCACCATTGAAGTCGCATCAATGTGCAAGCTCTTCGTTCCTGTCACACTGTGAAAAAGAGGTGATGGACCATCTACTTTATTTCTGAGTTGTAGGGTTCAGAGCGATTTTGCTATCTGAAAATTTCAGTGTTTCTGCAGTTCACCTTGAACAAGGATTATACTTGGGACTGGAGAAAATACTGACTGCGTACACAGAGAAATGAGTAAGATTTACCCTGTAAATTCTTAATGCATAATTCCCGTAATGGGAAGAAGACAGATAAAATGGACACTAAGGATAAGATAACCCTAAAAAGACCAATGACTTTTCAGAGAAGTAAAAGTCAGCTAAAATTCGAAGCAGAGGAAGAGATGTTTAGAGAGGTGTAATTCCAGCTCTTGAGAGGCAGAGGCAAGAGGATTGCTGTGAGTTCGAGGTCAGCCAGGGTTGCATTGTGAGATCTTGATGCATAAAGTAAAAATGTAAACATTTACTTATAAGTTGAAATGTTACTACAGCACCGTGAACCCAAGTTGCTTACATACTCCATAACGTGCCCTCTCACTGAGGACAAGCATGCTTTGTGCGTCTCTTATAAGTATTTGTTTATCTTTGTAAAATACTTTATATGTGAGGTTTGGCTTCTTTTTAGTGCTATTAGTGTGAGATGTAGCATTTCCAGCTGCACAGAGAGCAGTGCATTCTATCATGTAAGGATCACAAGCCATGGGCTGCAACTGTGAAGACTCTCTGTCTAGCCTTGCATAGTAATCACCAGGCACCTGCTCAGTGTAGGCTGCTGGCTGATGGCAAAGTGCATGCTGATGCCTCTGTGGACAGTTCAAAAGGCCGTTTTCAGTCATAGAATCCCCTTACTTTATGGGAATTACAGTATTGATATTTGAAATGATTATTTCACACTCCAAAAATCCACATTAAAAGAACATTATTTCCTTATGACTTTAAATTTATATTGGGGTACATGTGTTTTCCCCAACTATTTCTCCCCTTGTAAGGCAGAGGAAGCAACAACAAAAACAAAAAGTATAGTATATTTTGGGGGAAATTGTATCCTTTTTCCAACCCAAGAAAACTTTGCATTGTGGGTACAACGTTGGCTTCTCAGGTTAAGTCATGTTGTGTTAACATTTCTGGTACAGTGTGTGTTTCCGAAGTAAAATGATGCTTAGTCTTCTAGTAATTTTATCTTAGATATATTTTTAAGAATTAATTGTGGGGGCTATGGACGTGGCTCAGAGGTTAAGAGCACTGGCTACTCTTCCAGAGAATCAGAGTTCAATTCCCAGCACCTACACGGTGGCTCACAGCTATGTGTAATGGGATCAGAGCACTCATATACATAAGATACATAAATAAGTAAATCTTTTTTTGAAAAAAGAATGAATTGTGACATACTTGGTTAGAAATAGAATATACAAAATATGCCTCAGAGAAAGATCATAGATATTGTCTCCATTCTCAGGGAGGTCATAGATCAGTAACTAAGCCATTGAATATCCATTTTATCTTCTTAGTTTTTAGTTTTAAATTAGCATACCAAGTATTAGATAGCTTAAGTAATTTTTTTTTAATTTTTAATTTTTATTTATTTATTTAAGAAACAAAACTGTTTTGGTAAACTCTCTCTCCTCTCTCCTTCTCATCTTCCCCATCCTTGTGCTCCTGACCCTCCCTGCGGCCTCCCACTCCAGTCCCTTTGTTTTTTTCATGTCCTGTGTGTCTTGTTGCCCCCTCTCAGACTTCCTTATTTCCTATTTTACCCTCTTTGTGTGTCCTTTTAAATGTTTGTTGGGCCTGACCCACCCATCCATCCATCCATCCATTCATTCATTCATATTCTCTCTCTGTCTCCCTCCTCTCTCTCTCTCTCTCTCTCTCTCTCTCTCTCTCTCTCTCTCTCTCTCTCTCTCTCTCTCTCTCTCTCTCTCTCTCTCTCTCTCTCTCTCTCTCTCACACACACACACACACACACACACACACACACACACACGTACACGCACATCCAGGATTCACATACGTGACAGACATGGTGTTCTTCTTTTTGAATTTGAGTCACTTCAGTTAATTTCATGATTTCACTTTTCTTTACAGTTAACTTCTACTCTATTGTGTATATGGAACAGTTTTTCTTTATCCATTCGTCTGTCAGTGGACTCTTGGAATGGTTCTATTTCCTTTCCTTGCTATTGTGAATAGAATAACAATAAACACAGATGTCTAAGATTCTTTGTGTTAGGATATGTATAGAGAGTGGTATAGCTCAGCCACACAGTAGATATATTTTTAATTTTTTGAGGAACCTCCACACTGAAGTCCATAGTGTCTGTATGAGGTTGCACTCCATCAGAATGGATAAAAGTTCCTCTTTCCTTAGAAGTGCACCATGATTTTTGCCAGATTTCTTGATGATAGCCATTCTGACTAGAATGAGATCATCTCTCAAAGTAATTTTAAATGGCTTCCCCTGATGAATAGAGATATTTGAACACTTTGAAAAATACTTTCTGAGGGTACTGAAAGATGGAACCAGAAGATCCAGGTTCAATTCCCAGCACCCACATGGCAGATTAAAACTATCTGCAAATTTAGTTCCATGGCATCTGGCACCTTCACACAGACACACAGAAAGGCAAAACACCAGTGCACATGAAATTTTTTTTAAAGAAAAATAATTACTATTTATATTTCTTCTTTTGAGAATTGTTGAATTCATTAGCCTGTTTTTTGATAAATTTTGAATATTATATCCCTTTGTCAAAAATAAGGTGTCTGTACCATATGTGTTTTCTTTCCAGGTCCTCCATTCTGTTCCATTGGCTTGCCTTTCCATGTCCCTGTGGAAGGCTGTCTGTCAAATGGCCTGCAGTTATGCTCTTTCTGTTTAGGATTGCTTTGGCTGCTCATGCTTGTCTTAGGTTGCCTTTTTCTTGTGATATAAAAAAACATGACCTAAGGCAGCTCAGGGAGGAAAGGGTTTATTTCATATTAAATTTTCAGGTCACGATCCACCATGGGGAAGTCAGGGTAGGAACTCAAGGTAGGAACTGAAGCAGAAGCCATGAGAGAGTTCTGTGGCGTGCGTTGCTCCTCATAGCTTGCTCACTCTGCTTCCTTATAGCACCCAGGACCACCTATCTAGGGGTGCAACCATATATAGTAAGCTGGGTTCACCCACATTAACCATCAATCAAGACAATGCACCACACACTTGCCTACAGGCCAATCTGATGGAGCCATTTTCTCAGTTCAGGCTCTACCTTCCCAAAGTCAAGTTGATGAAAAACTAGCCAGTACACTTGACCTTTTCTGAAGTTGACAAACAAACTCATGACTATTTAACGAGAAACTTCTTTCTCTTCATTTGTCTTCAAGATGGTATAACATTACCATTATGCTGTAATAGCAATGTTGTATTATAACTTCCAAAAGTCCCACAGCCTTTCAAAATTTAAACACCGAAAAAATTCACTCTCTTTGAAACATCCAGTCTTTTTCAAAGTTCAAAGTTTCTAGAAAATACCCAATGTTACTCTAAAATACCTAAGAATAAAATACTCTATGTATATTTAAGATTCCAGTCTCTCAACTGTAGACTCCTGTAAAATCAAAAATAAATCACATGATTTCTTAATAAAAAAAAAGAAAGAAAGAAAGAAAGAAAGAAAGAAAGAAAGAAAGAAAGAACGAACCAGGGCACAGTTACAGACCAAAGCAGAGCTGCTAAAAAAAAAAAGTTTAGTGTCTGACATCTGGAACTCATCATCCCTCACAATCTTCTGGGCTCCTGAAGGGCTCCATTTCTCTAGCTCTGCCACTGTCAGCACACACAGCTTGTCTTAGATTCAGGCCAACTCCATTCTGCAGTGGCTGCTGTCCTTAGCAGTTGTCCAAGGTTGGGGTCTCCATTGCAGTGTGGCTGACATCTCACCAGTAACCTCTGATGGTGTCTCCTCAGGGTCTCCGACCTCCGACCTGTTTTCAAGCCTCTACTTCTCTCCATGAGCCCTTTAAGCATATGGCGTCTACTGAAACTAGGGTTGTACCTTCACCAGTGGCCTCTCCTGAAGCCTCAGCTCCTCTTCATGCCTTTAAAACCAGTACTATCTAGGAAGCTCGTACACATTACTCAGTCAGCTGCTAGCACAGGGTACAGCTTTGACCAGCTCTGGACCACAGTTTCTGTGTGCTGATGCTGAAGAAACACTCCCAGATTTTCCTCAGTGATGCTGATCTCTTCTTAGTTGTACCAGCTAAACAGTATTGATTGTCTCAACAAAGCAAAGTGTCTTGGAAATCACAGCCAATTCTTTACCCCTTGCTGACCAGAGCCACACATCCTTCATTTAAGTTAGAGTCTGTACTTCCTCAGAAACATTCAAAGCCATCTCTCCACCAGCTGTACTGCTTTTGGTATCTGTGTCTTCCAAGCTCCCACAGAACAGCCTGCTGAGCTCTGAGCACTCAGTGGCTTTTCTATCACAAAGTAATGGGATTCCAACACAATCCTCCCCAAAATATGTGGTCAGATCTGTCACAATACCGCTGAACCTGACACCAATTTTGTTTTAATTAGGGTTTCTGATGTTGTGGTAATAAAATAATATTACCTCACGCAGTTTGGTGGAGGACACAGTTTATTTCACCTTACTGCTTGCAGTCCATCTTCCAGAGAAGTCAGCATGGGAATTCAAGGATGGAGCCTGGAGGAAGGAACCAAAGCAGTAGCCATGGAGGAGTGCTACTGACTGGCTTGTTCTCCTTATGGGCTGTTCAGCAGGCTTTTTTTTTTTTTTTTAAACAGCAGCTCAGACCAACAGCCCAGGGATTTAAAGGTCCAAAGTGAGATGGGCCCACCCATATCAATCATCAATCAAAAAAACATTCCCCACAGACAGCCATGGGCCAGTGTGGTGGGGGGATTTTCTCAGTTGCAGTTCCCTCTTTCCAAATGGCTCTAAAGGGTCAAGTTGGCATAAAACTAATCAGAAATATGGTCTGTTGTGGTTCTATATGAAGTTTTGTGTTTCTTTGTTATGATTGTTTGAAGAATGACATCGGAAACCTGACTAGAATTGCATTCAATTTGTACACTACTTCTGGTAGTGTAGCTATTTTCATGTATCTACCGATCAGGACCAGGAAGATTCTTTGTATCACCTAGTGTCTTAGTTAAGGTTTCTATTGCTGTGAAGAGACACCATGGCCAAGGCAACTCTTATAAAGAAAAACAATTACCTGGGGCTGGCTTACCATTTCAGTGGTTTATTTCATTATCACCATGGTGGGAAATATGGCAGCGTCTGGGCAGACACGGTGCTGGAGGAGCTGAGAGTTCAACATCTTGATCCACAGACAGCAGAAGGGGACTGTGTGCAACAATAGGGGTAGCTTGAGCATAAGAGACCTCAAAGTTCACCCTCACAAAGACACACTCTTCCAACAAGGCTCCACCTACTCAACAGGCTCACACTGCCTATTGGTGCCACTCCTTATGGGCCAAGACTTCAAGCACATGAGGCTGTGGGGGCCGTTCCTATTCAAAGCACCACATCTAGCATTTTCTCTTATTTTTCAGTATTTTGAAGTTGTCAGTGTAGAGGTCTTTCATTTCCTTGATTGAGTTTATTTTAGCTACTTTGTGAATAAGATACTTCTAATTTCTTTCTCTGGGAGTTCATTTTTCATACATAGGAAGGTTAATGGGTTTTGGTTATTAATATTGTGTCGTAAAACATTACTTAAAATGTTTCATAGACCTAAAGTTTCCTATTTAAGTCTATAGGATCTTTAAAGTATAGATAGGGCTAGTGTAACATATCCCTTTCCTATTTTCCCTTGTGTATTTTTCTTATCTAGCCCTTAGCTAAGACGTAGAGCACTATATTGAATGAGACAGTGAGAGTGGACATTCTTGTCTCATTCCTGTTCTCAGGGGAAATAATACCAGTAATTTTTCCTTTGGGTATAACATAGATTAGAGGTTTGTTATTGATAACCTTAATGTGGATCTTTTTCCTTTTTTGTCAGTTTAACTAAGGGTTTCTCAATATTACTAATTTTTTCAAAAAACTGATGTATGTGATTGATTTTTTAAATGTGTTTGTTTAATCTCTATTTCATTAATTTCTGTCCTAATCTTTACTATTTCTTGCCGTCATCTGGGTTTGAGATTGGCTTCTTATTTTTCTAGAATTTTGAGTGCATCATTAAGTTATTTGAGATGTCTCTAGTGTTATTTTTTTTTTTTTTTTAATATGAAGCCCCTATGTCTATAAACTTTCCTTTTAGGACTGGCTTGGCTGTGTACCACGTGATGATATATTGTATTGCCATTTGACTCTAAGAATTTTTTATTTCCTCTCAGATTTCAGCAATCCGTTGTTCATTCAAAAGCATATTGTTTATCCTCTTAGGTGTTTTTGTGTTATGTTTTTGTTTGTATTATGTTACTTTGTTTTTCTTGCTGTTGCTGTCAGTATCTTCCACGTACACAGGGATGTCCTGAGGCCACACCAGAACCACACTGAGAGAGCAGGAAGTGTGGATGGAAGATGAGTTATGTTGGGCAAATAAATACACTGATTAGTTACATAAGAAAATACATTGATAATAATAAAGGTCATACTTCTTACTGTTGAGTAAGACATTGACTAACCTAGAAAGTGACAAGAAATAATCCAAGGTATCAGATTTGAATTTGAGTGCTGACTGTATAATATACAGTAAATATGCTGTGTGTGTATGTACAGAGCATGAATTTATTGTGCATATACATAGGGTTTTTTTTTTCAAGCACATTGGTTACCACAAGCCCCAAAAGGCAGTGCCCCCAAGAAACAAGACCAATTGCCTAGATCATATTTAAATGCTGTGCTTATCAAAAAGAATCAAGATCCTTTGAAGAGGAGGCTACTCCAAGAGCTAGGCCAAAATACAGAGCATGTGTGCACCAGAGTATCTTAAACCATACTGTAAAATAATATTGAAAACATGAACTCAGATCCACAGCTTTAAGATGAAAGCAGGCAGAGTAGGGTGTGTCTGTAACCCCAGTGCAGGGCTATGTGGTCACTGCCGCTCATAGCCAGTCAGTTCCTCTTAACTGGTGAGCTCTAGTTTCAGCAAGAGACCTTGTCTCAAAATAGAAGGTGGAGAGCAATTGAAGAAGACACCTGATACCAGCCTCCAACTCCATACACTCACAAATGTACATACACCACACATCGCTTGGACAAATGAACATGCACACATAAATACACACAAATATACCACAACCATGCACAAAAGGGATAGATAGATGATTGGCAGATTAAAACCCACTGAATAATGCAGGTATCCATAAGTCGTAAATAAATAGATAAGTAAATATATCTTTCTTACAGTAATTGCCAGCCAGGAAACAGAGAGGCAGTGATGGGCGTAGGGCATCTCCGTATGATAGTCATCTCAGCGGCTAGGGATCAGTGAGTGATAAGGAATGGGATGTCAGAATAGCTCTGGTGGTAAAACAAACAAACAAACAAACAAACAAACAAAAAACAAGCAATTGCAGGGGCGGCGATGATCGCCTTATCATGTAGAAATCTGTACAAACACACTCAGATGCTCAAAGTTAAGATCACCAGCAGTGGGTCAGTTGGCGTCCTGTGCCCTCAGACATGGGACACAGAGCATCATAGCCTGTCTATGATAACTTTTCCTGTTAAGGAAACATGCCTGAGTCTACGTGAAAAGAATATCTTAGTCACTCTGTAAATTATAAGGCTTATTCTCCTTAAAACCATTGATGGGTAATAGTTGGCATGGTAGGAAAAATGGGAGTTGTTTCTGCTTAGAAAAGCACAGAGTCATGGTAGCTAAGGCAACACATGCCTCCACTATGTCCTGGTACAGAAGGAAATGGGAGAACTGACACAACTTACGCAGGCTTGGCAGCTTGCGTGGTAGCACTGCTGCGCCAGGATGCTTTCCTGATTTGAATTATTAGAATGGTGAGGCGTTACATCAGCAGCTTGCTCTCAAGAAACCTCAACGAGGATTTATGATGTGTAGGATAGGCGAGAAGAGGTTAATGTTGGCCTCTGAGGAGTCTGGGTTGGAGTAGAGGACAATACTTCATGTGTTCGTGAAGTTACGCCATTGTGAGGTTTGTCCCAAGAACGTGGTCCCACACAGATCTGCAAGATGTTAGTAGTGACCACATAAGGGTTTTTGAAAGGGGGAGGGGGAGTGATTTAAGTTTTGTTTTGTTTTCTTCTTAATAACTGGCATTCAATTTCACTAATGAAAAGCATGACTAGAAAGACAACTCGCTTGGTAAAGGTGGAAGTTAGGGTGTGAGCGCACTGTGGTTAAAACGAGAATGGCACCAATAGACGACAGAGCAGCACTCACAAGGCCCGGCACAGGGAGCTGGGGGCAACTAAGGCATGCTGGGAGTGCGAGAAATAGAGCTCCCCAGGGAAGAGCACACCAATCAATTATCCAATACCAAATGGGCAGCGCTGAAAACATGCTTACAAGTGGCACATACAGACTGAGCAGGTTGTATTTATGTATTTATGAGCACATAGTTAACTTAGCAATAAAAAACCCCCACAAATATACACACACATCGTGTGTGTGTGTGTGTGTGTGTGTGTGTGTGTGTGTGTGTGTTTGTGTGTAAAACAATGATAGTAGAGCCCATGCCTCAGTAGATGATGGGACTTGATGTACTGGGGTGGTGGTGGGGGCTCCCCCTCTCTGAAGAGCAGGGGATGGGAGAAGAAAGTGGGAGGGAGGGACTGGGAGGCAAAGAGGGAGTGGGCTACAATTGGGATGTAAAGTGAATATATAAATTAAAAATAATTTTGTAAAAGAAAATAGAGACTATGAGAAAAAGAGCAAAGAGAGGCATATGAGAGAGTTTAGAGGAAGAAAAGGTGAGGGGGAATGATATATTCTCAAAAATATAAAAAATAATTTTTAAATGGGTTGGGAATATCCTTATAAAGTATATACACATAAGGGCATATTGGGTGTACTTGCAATCAACAGCAACAACAGAAATCCAAGAACTAAAAACAAAAAAAGGGAAACTAGAGCTCTCTGCTACATAGCATGACAAAAATTAAGGAGAGTCTGAAAATCTGTGTGTATAGTTATTACATTTCTTTTTAAAATATTTGAATATTTAATTTGATAAGATATTCCACTTAAGCTTAATTAGAAGATCTCTAGAAAGGTATATCAATATCCTTATTAAATTAAAATTTGAAGATGGCATTGTACTTGTAAGAAAGAAATAGGATGGATAGCTTATTATAGACTTGTCGCCAAAATATTTATATACAAGAATGAATAGAACAGAATCTCTCTCTCTCTCTCTCTCTCTCTCTCTCTCTCTCTCTCTCTCTCTCTCTCTCTCTCTCTCTCTCTCTCTCTCTCTCTCTGTCTCTGAGATATAGTTTTTCTGTGAAGTCTTGGCTGTTCATGAACTCATTGTATAGATTAGGCTGGCCTTAAACTTAGAGATTTACCTGCATTTGTGTTCTATCACACCTATCAGCTCTAAACTATTCTTTTTGTTGTTTTCATTTTTTGAGACTGGGTCTCTTTTGTCTGTCCTGGAACTAGACTGGGCTGGCCTTGAACTCACAGAGATCTGCCTGAAGTCTTACACCACCACACCCATCCAAAACTATTTTACAACCAAAATCTCACATTTAAAGATGTAGAAGGATAAGGTTTATAAAATGAATCAGAAATTGAAAGATCTCAAGAGATACCCAACGGCATTACGTAGTTGTAGAAACTTAAGAGAGAAATGTTTAAAGTACATGTTTTATAGATACTTACATTACTTTTTGTTTTACTAAATTGCTAGGCACTTGGGGGTGTCCCAGGAAGTCAACCATTACTCCCCAGTGGAATGGACCCAACACGACAACAAGGTAACTAAAGCGGAAGTGAAAGTGCTGTGCTGAACTAGTGGGGAAATTCTTTTAAGAATTTCATAGGTATAAATTATTTCATGACTCCTGAAAAATAGGAAGTTAAGTGATTGTACTTTTATCAGCCCCGACTTAGTAATGATAAAAGGGAAGGGTTCAAAGTAACAAGTGACTTAGTAATGATAAAAGGGAAGGGTACAAAGTAACAAGTGACGTCACTAGTCCTACAGCCTGAGCCACCCAGTCCTTCCTTAGCTTCCATGCATAGCTGTACTGTCATGACGAAAGAGGAAAGAGGAGCAAAGGCTGTGAAAGAAGTATCCAACACAAAGAAGGAAGACAATTTTAGCCAAGAACCCAATCGCGTGTGGGGTAGGTGTTAGCCAGAGCTGGGAATAATGGTGACAGAAGCAGAGTAAGCTGGCGGCAGTGCTCAGTAACTGGCGAGGAGAGAGCTAGCCTCTAGTTCAGTGCTCTTAGCCGGTCTCCTGCTAATCGCCTCCTGCTTCCCTCAGGACATCCAAACATGGGTGGACCAATGCAGAGAATGACTCCTCCAAGAGGAATGGTGCCCTTAGGACCACAGGTAAATATACTCAGCCTGAGAGGGAGACACTGGGCTGCCACCTCCTGTGATAAGATGGCATCGTTTGCGTGGTTTCAGCACATTCGTTGAAGTATTGACAGAGACAGACCTTGGGGCTCATGGCATTGGACACACAGAAATCACTTTAAAATGTGCAATAAAAAGTACACTAGCGTCTACGCTTTATATTATAAATAGTTGTATATATAAAAAAAATTAAAAAAGATAATAAAAACGTAGCTCTGGCTAGTATTCTCTTCCTGATGACTTTTAGTCAGTTTATTATATTAGAAATACTTCCTTTGCAAAATCGTATCGTAGTTTGTTTTTTGCTATTTGAATTAGCAGTATCTTTTTATATTTCTATTAACATGGAGGAAATCAAGTACCTTGGTATAAATTTACCTCAGGTACTAGGAATACCAAGTTATACCACACAAAACAGGATTAAAGAAAATTAATTATTAATACCACGCACTTAAATGAAAGCAAGAGCCATGCTCATGAATGGGATAAGAGAGAAAGTTGAGGTAAAATCATTTAGAACGGCAGGAATCTCATGACATAGTCACTACATACAAACCTGTCAGGCAAAATGTGCATCATTTCCTGAAAGATGATGAAAAGTAGTTCCTACCACAGACATTTCACCATGTAGCTGCTACCTCAGAGCAAACTGCCCTGTTTCTTTGTGGAAACAGGCTGTGGAATGGTGTTTGCAACTTTCAGCATAGACAAACATATGTCCATTTATTTTGTATGATACAACGTCTCAATGTGTAGCTCTGGCTGGCCTGGAACTCATTCTGTAGCCCAGGCTGACCTTGAACTCACAGAAATCCTCCTGCCTTTCCTCAGTGTACCTAGATTAAAAGCCTGTACCAGTCCCCCTCATGTTTTCACTAATTTAGCACTTGTCTGGTTTTTCACCTTAAGATATGTGAAATGAAGTGAGATAGTCATTTCTGAGAGCAGCAAGTCTGAAACAAAGAAATAGACTTAGCATAAGGGTTCTTGAGTGCTGGGAGCTAAGCCAGCGTACACGGAGCACAGTGACCATGTGTGCTTAGTGTGTGGTGTGTGGGTGAAGACGTAACACTTACCCCAGATCTGTCTGGTTCTAAGGACGGCAACAGCAAGTGATTGTTAAATTGATATCAGTATACTTTTCAATTAAAAAAAAAAAAAGATTATTTATTTCATCAGAAAAAAATCTTCTACTGTATTTGAAATAATTTTCTGCTTTCTTTTCTGTGAAAGTCTGGTAGCTAACCTGTGTCCTTAAAATCAGCACACTCTATGGGATTAAGTAAAAAAGTCACTTAAATTACACAGCTAATTCAATGTTCTCTAGAATTTTGAAGGGTAAATAAGCTACATACAAAGAACATTTAAAAACCAAATGGCCGAGGTGCACACATGTGAACTGAGAACGTATAGCTCGCATACAGAGAGTACCTGATGCCCTGCAAACAGGCTCAACTCTAGAGTTCCTCTTCCTATAGCGTAAAACTCCTAATAACCAAACGGCCTAATCAAGGAAAGACATTTCAAAGTTCCCAAGTAGACCAAGTCTTAACGCCATTCTGTGAGGATCATTGGACTGGAAAGGAGAGTAGAGCAGACTGAGTAGTGCAGTTGACATCAGCTGTAAAATGCCTGCTTCTAAGTGAGCTCACCCCATCCCGCCTTTGCTGAGCCACTTGGAGAGCCTCTTGTTCCTTCTTTTATCCCTGACTTCTTTGTGATTTAGAATATTAATCACAAAATGAAACAATGTATATCTGTAAATCATCTATTGTATAGTCCTTTGCTTCCTGTAACAACTCAGTTTAATTAGCTCATTTATTGAAGGCCTACTATGTATCAGACATCTTACTTGAGTGTTGAGTATAAAAATATTAATGCAATGGGATCTCTGTTTTTAAGGTGCATACTGTCAGGGAGGAAATACAGCTGCGCTTAGAAAGGCTGTTATCTAATACCAAATGCCTAGAAAACAGTATGTGCTGCTTATGTAATTATTTAGCGAGTTGTCACATGAAGACAGATGTGATCCTTTAGAGCTGAGGATACATGGGGAGTGAAGGGAAAGGGGTTCAGTAATGTTTTATTAACATCCATGAAAAAGAATTAACAGCTACAATTAATAAGTAGCAAGTGCCATGTTTTAATTCACCAATTTATACATCTCTTTATAAAATGTCTACAAGGAAGTTAATATTATTGCCATACAAATAAAAAACAATAAGGTTAAGAGAAGCAGTAGCCCATATAGTAGAGTAGCTACTGTGGTACACAACTGTAATTCCTGAACTCGGGAGGCTGAGGCAGGAGCATCTCAAGCCCAAGGCCAACTGGACTATGGAGGGAGACCCTGGCTCACAAAGGCGGGCTGTTGTAGAGGCCAAAAGGCCATAAGGCATACTGCTATGGCAGGACAGGTGCAAATGATGTATCTCTCTGCCCAGAGCTCCAGTGAATATTGAGTTTTCTAAAACTCACAAATAAAGGGTGGCCAGACTTCTTCATGAAGCATCTCTGCCTTACTTTACCATATGACTTTTCAGTTCCAGGACATTGGCTAATACTCCCTACTATCACCACACTTGACCCGAAGATGAACACAATTAGCTGCCCTTTACGGAAGACTAGCTAGAAACAATCCCTGTGTTGCTTACAAACCCAAGTATAAATAATGCTTCCTTAAAGTGAGAGCAAATAAACAGTGAGAGTAGCAGGTGGCTGGGTGATTTCATTTATCAAGTATGACATTCTGTCTGGAGTTAACAGACCTCTCTCATTGATTCATTTCCTTGTCCTCTTAACACCTCCTCCAAAGTGTTCCTGCAGAATGAACTAACGTGATTATGAAAGTGTAGCCTCTCTAATTTGGAAAAATCCAGTAGGCTAGAAGTAAAACTGGGAGAAGTTGGAAAATTCAGGAGAAAAGACAGAAAGCATAGGCTGGGGCTGGGCTGTGAGTGACCTTGTAAGGACATAGCGAGGAGCTTAGGCTTGCTTGATGGGTCATCTGGTCATCATAACTTTTAAGTAACATGGGCAATACTGTGATTAAGAAAAAAATTGCTTGAGGAAGTAAACGAAATAAATTGGATGAGAAACCAATTAGGATAATGCAGTCACCTTTGCACTAGGAAGTAGAGCTCTCTGGCAGTTGACCAAGTAGGAAGTTTTAAGAAGGAACTTCTGGACATTTCTAGCATGGATTGTTATGTGGTAGGTGATGCAAAGGACTAAAGGAAGAGTAAACATAAAGCACTTAGCCACAAGCAGATGACATTGTACATCTGTGTGCAGCATGAGGGAGCAGCCAGGCAGAATCTACCACTGTGGAGCTCAGCACAGTTTAGGAACTTAGTGGGACATGATAAAATATTGTCAGTCCTAATGTATTAAGCCATGTTTGAACAGTTTGTAGCAGACAAGATTACCTATGACTATATCTTTATGGAAAATAATACTGTAGCTAAAACTTGAGGAAAAATGACATTTAAACAGTGAGCAAAGCCAAAGAAGTCAGCAACATAACTGCCATAGAACATGCATGAGAGGAAGCTGAGCATCAGAAGACCAAAACGTGAAAGTCATTGACTGTAAAATGTGCTGACATGATATTCAGAAAAGTAGCATTTGACCCTTATTGCCAACTAAAGTAAGCTAATGTGTTATGCACATAAAAGCACTAAACTGCCTTTCATCTCCTTTAATGCACACAGTAGGTGTTGCCTGAGGTTTACTGGGTCACATTCGTACATGCATATTTTCAGTCTGCTTTAGTTCTCACATAGTTTGGGGATTCCTAAGTATTGCATTTCCATGTTGGATGTCTTACTCTGTGACTAGACACTTATATTCAGCGTTCTTGGGTTGGGTTTACCTGTTGTATTTCTTTTCAGACTTCATGAAATTGTTCTTACCTAATAGTTTCTGACCTGCTGAATTAAAATTTTATCTAAAAACAGAATTTTGAGCTTATGAAATGTTTATTTGAAAAAGTAATGTACAGATATTAGGTAATGATTAGAGATATTCAAAATGTAATAAATTTGATCATTTAACATGATCCAATGATTTTCCATATTCATAGAGTTTTTAAATGGCATGTGGACCATAGCAGTTGTATTAAAATAGAAGTAAAAATACATGAGTGGACCCTTCAGAGAATGAGTTACGCAGGCCTTATCCAGTCAGGAGTTATGTAGGGAAGTCATTAACCTGCTCTCCTTTCTTTCCCCCCTTCTCTTTGGTTTTGTTTTTTTGTTTTGTGGTAGTCTGACCCTTGGTTATCATTACAGAGCTATGGAGGAGCAATGAGACCCCCACTGAATGCTTTAGGTGGCCCCGGAATGCCCGGAATGAACATGTAAGCCAAACGCTTCTTACTCTGTTTAGTGAAGTAGTCTGTAGTCTGTCTTCTGGAATCCCACAAATTTGTCAAACACTCTAAGTACCTCAGTGTCCTTACTGTATGAAAATGAACTAAACATGAGTGTAATTTTTGCTTCATTTTCATGACTTACTATCATGTTTTTCTTCTTCTTATGCAACTTTTTTTTTTTTTTGCACTTTAGGTATCATAGATCACAACTTTCAGCCTGTTGCTTTTCAATAATAATGTATCGATTCATATAGAATCTATATAGCACTAGGAATAAAGAGATGCAGACAGCAGAGCCATGTATTAACTTCTACAGAGGTTACTAGTTGAGAGTCTTTATCCGTGTTAACAATTTTTTGCGTTCGCAGACAGTACAGTTAGTGAGTCTCATAAATGTATGTCTACATTTGTGTCATTGGTGCTACTTTCCACACGAAAGATTTCTCTGTGGTGATGTCCTCTGTAGTAGAGAAGCATTCAAAAAGATTGTCTTCGAAAACTCAAGATGTATCTCGGTGGGGAGTAAACTGAAGATGCTTGTTTTACTGGAATGTCCTTTCCAGTCCCAAAAGAGTAGTTTCTTTCTGTTGCAATGCAAGTCACTAAGGCATTGTTTATTTCTTTTGCATTCTCCAGCCTTCCCCCCGAAGGCCCGTGTACACCAGATCTTGTTAATGACTTTTATGAATTCACCAGAGGGCCGCTGATGTGATGTAGCCTGAAGGAGTGCTCCATGCAGGCTCTCCTCAGCTTTACTTCCCATCTGCCTGGCTTTAGCTCCTTACATATTAAATGACACAGCTCTGCTATCATCCATGGCATGAAGACACGCTGTGAAATCAGCTCTTTTGATGTGTTCAGGGTTGTTTAAGCTTCTGAAACCATTTTCATAGGATGCAGTTTTTACTAAAACTGAAAATAGGTTAATAAGTAGACACCAGCCAGACTCAAAACTAACAGCACAGGGAGGAAAGTAGGTCAAATTTTCCTATAACATCTCTTACTTTTGAAATAAAAATGGATAGACATGAGGTCTGGCTCTCCTTGAATTCCTCAAAGGCTTACCCTTTTATTAGTGGTTGCTACAGAAGGGCGGATGATATTTTGCGCTGTCAAAAGCTAGAGCTCTTACCAGAAGGGAAGAGAAATATATGAAACTTAATTTAGACTCTCACTTTAAAAGTCAATATATTTTACTAAATTTTGAATATTTTGATCAACCAGGCTGTCCCAAGTGCTGAGAACAGATCTAATACCGTTTGGTGTGGTGCTCTGTCTTATACTTAGCTGTGTGGCCAACTTGACATAAGCCTGGATTTACTAGTGCAAGTAAACTTCATTTCCATATGACTTGAAAGACTCCAAAATTACTTTTAAAAATCTAGTTTCTTTTCATGTATGTGCTGCAGAATTCACATGTGAATACTCTTAATTCCTTAGACTGTAAAGACTAGAAATATGGCTGAAATTCTTATTAGCATTTGGGGGGAGGTATTATTTGGGTACCTTAAGTAGTCTTGATAGTTTGAAATAATTTCTCTTATATAAGATTTTACTATTGACAAAGAGTATGAAGTCTTACAAGCTTGTTCCCATTTTTGTTGTGTTCCCTTTATTTTGAAGTTTTCTATCTTTTTTTTTTTCATTTTTTTTTGTAAATTTAGGTCCTTTCAGGGACAATGAAAAAATACATATTTATTTAGGCATAATAAATATTTTTCTCTGGCTCGGAAACTTCCCAACTAATGAAGTTCTAGTTAGTGAGGGTAGTCATTGCATTGCTGTTGTCCCCACCAAGTCGGAGGTGGCCTAACCGCGAGAAACACACCATGTCCTCATTACAATTGTAAAGTAAACTGAATTAAAATTCACATTATTTGTAATCTTTAAAACAAACATGTGGCACCTCTTCAGTTTTTGAATGGCGTCTGTAGCTTTCTTCATGCTATTTTAAAAGAAAAAAGAGAAGGAAAACTCCGTTATGATACTTAAAAACTGGAAGATAAGACATGGTGCTCCCTTAAGCTCCACTTTAAGCTGTTTGCCCAACTGAAAGGTGTGTAAAGAAATTTTTAAAAAGCCAGCCCTAGCCACGCCAGTAATTAAATGTTATATTCTAACCAGCCACTGTAGCTTTCACGACAAAAATTTTGTTAACTTCATTGATGAAAGTTTTTAAAATAAAAATTGGCCACCTGGAAAAAAAAGATTGACAGTGGTGGGAGTTGACACTTGTGTGTTCTGCACGGTGTTCACTACCGTTCAAAGTAGGTTTTCAACATTTCCACAGTGGTATCGTGCATTTACAAGTAAACACTCAACAGTAAGTGGCTTAAAGTAAAACGTACAAAGTATGGCCACAATGTAAATATTTGCAAATGTATTACAGATCCCTTTGAAAGAGAGCATCAGTAGGAGAGCTCTTCTGATTGAGGAGCTGGACAGGCCTCCGCCATCAGGCCTTAACTATAGCATAGCTTCTTCAGCCTTGTAGCCTTGTGGCCTTGTAGCCTTGTGGCCTTGTGGACTTGTGGCCTTGTGGCCTTGTAACCCCGCCTTCACAGAGCAAGGCAAAGAGCCAAAGTTCTCCCGACAGGACTCTTGAGTGGGGTTACTTCAGCGAGTGGATTTGGAAGAGAATTCTCTTCTTGGTAGTCATGGTTCCCTGTGGTCCATCAAAACAGACACCACGAATCCATATACCTTTCTCATTTCCTTCTCTTTGCTTTCAAACAGAGCCCATCTGCGTCATTTTCACACACATTAATTTTGTGAAACACTTGTCAGGCCAGCTTCTTGGTGATCCTAGTGGCTTCAAATGAAGTGGAGATTACTGAGCTTACCTAGTTGTCTCTAAAACCACCAGGCGTCTGATTCAGTACTTTTTGTGGAACTTTTTTAGTGTGTTATGAGCTTATATGTTATTTCCTATAGTATTAAAATGAAGCTTAATAGAAAATACAGAATTTGGGAATTGATTAGTATAAACAATTGAAATGAAGTTCCATATAATAAAATTAACATTGAATTTATGTTGTTTTCTTGTTTGTTTTATTTTTGTTTTTTTGAGACAGGGGTTTTCTATGTAGCCCTGGCTGTCTTGCCTTTGCTTTCCAAGTGCTGTAATTAAGGTGTGAGCCATTGCACCCAGCAATTTCTTTTTGTTTTTAAGAAAATTTATGCTATTTAATTAATTTAGCTCCTAATTTAATATAAGGCAGATTACAAGTGAAATATTTTACATATCTTATTCATACAGGTTGTAAAAAATTTTAATGCATTGACTTTGTGTCAGGGATGTGCATGCCACAGCTTATGTGTTTAGGTCAAAGAAGAACATTTAGGGACCTATTCTCTTGTTCCCCATGTGGGTGCTGGGGACGGAGCTCAGATCAGGAGGCTCAGCCGAGCCATGATATCTATATTCTTAATTGATCTTATTCAAAGTTATGATATTAACTCTATGTCATCATAGAATTGAAACTTTTCTGTGATTTAAATATTTTCTAGGTCATTTCAAGACAACTATTTCCCAGTTTCTTCTCTGTATTATGTTTAGCATCAGACAAACTATGCTGCTAATCTTCCTACTCAAAGGTTTCACTTGATCAACATACGTCCTGCCTTGGCATCATTGCATGTCCAGTGGAACACCGAGTCCTATATGTGAATCATCTTTCAAAAGTGTTCAGTCATAAAATGGCTACACCTTTGTCGTCCTTGTCATCAACCTCACCCGGGGCGGAGTCTTGCCCTCTCCCGCTGCTTACCTAGGGAACACCAAACTTAACCTGATAGCTGTAAGGATTCCAAGCAAACACTGCCAGTACAGCAGGTAGCTTGGACAGTGTCTTCACTTCATGTTTATTACTTTACATTTCAGACTCCTAGACTCAAGGGACTTTTGAAAATTAGAACATTCCACTGCCTTAGTGAGTAGAAAGAGAATTTTCAAAAGCCCTGATAAAAGAAGGAAAGTAGAAAGCAATATTGTTTTCATAAAACAATATTTATTCAAGTGCACTTAACACCACAGCCCAAGTGTGTGAATTTGATTTATTTAACTGGGAATTATTTTGTTTGTAAGGCATGAAATAGAACAGTCTCCTGAATTCTAAAATGAAGTAATATACTGGCATAGATTATCTCCTTTCATTTCAACACATTCTCTACTGTCTTCAACCAAAGCTACAAAAATATGAATTTTTAAAGCAACATATTTATAAAGTTATAATCAGATTTATATTGTATAGTATATAATGGATTATAATAATAAATTTACAGAACTGTAGTATAGAGCATGCCCACTTAGAGGCTACATTCTTTTCCAGCAGATGACAGTACTGGTGGCTTAGTAACCCAGTGGCAGCTTTGTACAACAATGGTACAGGCAATGAGACTAATACCAGACTCAGTGCTACCCAGCAGTAACTAGGTCATCACAGCGCTAGAATATACACTTGATATATACTATGTCTTACGATAATTTGAAGGAGGCAAGTTCACATAGGGCTTACTTGTAATTTAAGAGTATCATTTATGTAGGTATTTTACAGGTGGTTTATACTGATGTCTTGGATTCTCTTTATCTGTAGCTGATTCCTTTTACTCTAAAACCAGTAAAACTATTTAGGAGTGTGTATATATATACACTGCTATAGGTGTTTCTAATTTTGTTTATAAAAATAAATAACATCAAACTAGCTATACATGAAACTGTTTTATGAAGTAATATTTTTATATTCAAGGAAAAAACATTAGACAACTAAAACGTGATTTTAGTGCTTGGTTAGAACCGTGCGTGGCAACCGAATTTTACACACATAATAGTTTTCTGTTTTGCTCTTTAGTTACTGTGGAACCACTGAGGCAGAGGTTGAAGTTTAATCTGTCATATCATTTTGTAGGGGTCCAGGTGGTGGTAGACCTTGGCCAAACCCAACAAATGCCAATTCAGTGAGTATATATATATATATATATTGCACTTTTAACATTTAACAGTGAGAAGACTATTGCTTTTGAAAGCTTAACAGTCCACTGTGTTAAGATTTGAAAGAAGTTGCTCAAAAGTAATTTTGTTTACATTCCTTTCAGGAAAAATGTATCTAATTTTTGAAATTATCCAATTTTTAAATTTCATTATGTAAAAATGTGTTCTATGTCAAATGTAAAGATAGAAGTAGTGAGTGTAATACAATAGTCTGTATAGCAATCTATGCTAATCACAAGGTTTAATCATCTATAACAGCTATACTAGGTCATTAAGTTGCCAGATAAGATGAGTCTCAATTAGAGGCACCTGAGTTACTATGCTGTGTGTTGTATTTGTAATACCTACCAGGTGCCTCTTAGCTAAATTGCCCTTCCTGCACATCTACATGTCTGACATCCTGGGAGTTTTCCTTACATTTGTGTGGCAGTGGTTTAATGAATTTTTTTCTCTTCATTAGATTTCAGAAATATTTGCACAGGTTGAAAATTGGTCTGCCGGGTTTTTAACTGAATGGTTTTAGCATTATAATCCTGGAGTGGGTTTTCTTCATCTTTGAAAGCATAACCCTTTCAGTATGTGAGAGAAACCTGCTTTAGGCAGTAGCCTGGTGTGTACACTGTACACAGACGCCCGAGTGAAGGGCAGAGTGACAGCCAAGCAGCCTGCGCTACATGTATGAAGTCTATGAGCACTATCCGAGACGGCGTGCGTTTTGCTGCTTGTACACAGGTACAACTGGCAGTAGGCTGAATGCTAAATAAGTCTGAAGCAAAGCTAATATTTACGATAATTCAAAACTTCAAGAAATGAAAAATAGTGCAAGGCATGTAAAAAAAATCATCAGAGCCAGTTTCCTCCCAGCCAGTGAAATCGAAATCATTCATATTTTAGATAAAATATTAATTTTGTATAATCTTATTTTCTTTTGGTTTTAGTAGTCACGACATTTACTAATTAGTTCGGGTAAAGAGAAAGATGCTGTTTCCGCTTGGGCCTTCAGTGAACTATTCAACAAGTCCCTCTAAAATATTACTTTGCCAGATCGTATTGTAATGCGAATAACTTCCTTCCCTGGGTTTTCGGTTACCTCTGTGCTTTAGGAGACTTTCCCTTTTCATTGCTTACTATTCTTTGTTAGCTGGTTTATCCAGGATTTCACTTTGAAATGGCATCTAACATGCAGCCCCAAGTACATTTCTTTTTGTCGTGTTAAAATACTCATTAAATGCAGAAAAATGCCATTCTTGGTTTTTTCCTAGGTAACTGAAATCTCAGTCTTCCTAATAGCACAGTCTAGAAGGAGCCCCTGTTACCTCCAGTTTTGACGGGAAAAATGAAGCCCATATTCACCTTAAGCTTAGTCCACACAGCCATCCACTGCAAGCAGAGAACCGTGGCACCGTGTGCACCAGCACCTTTGATGCATACCTGAGCCACTGAGGGAGTGGATGGCATGTGGGAGGGGATAGAGAAATAGCTGTGTTGTACCCCCGGTAGTGATTGTCCAAGCAAGGTGTATTTAGTAGAGGTGGAGATGACAAGTGATTCCACATTCTGATAAATTCGGATGTGAGGGCCCATCTCCTCAGGGTTCATCCGAGCAGTGTGGGTGAAGAATGTAGTAGTCAGATCAGTGGCGCTGAATCATCTTCGACCCCGAGAAATAATAGGAACCAGAGTGGGACCGTGCACACTGAACTGCTCGCGGTCTGTCTAGAATGGGCATCTGGCCAGCGCAATCGTGGGTAGTAAACATTGGAGGTGGTCCTCTCTGCTGCTGTGAGCCACGTACAGAAACATCTGCCCCAACTCACAGAGTGAACATCAGGAAAGCAGATGTGTGGGGTTTCCCCAGAATGAGAAGGAAGCCATCACCCCGAGCATACCGACAAGGAGGAAAAACATTCCTCTGAAAGGCAATGAACAGAAAAAGGAAGGCACTGCAGACAGTGGGTGGCTTTCTACAAAGGAGGGGCTTCTATGAAACAGAATAAAAGGACTTAGAGGGCGTTCTCTTCCCAAGACACAGTTGATTCTTCTGTAGTGATGACTCGCCTGTATTATTTTGAATTCCAAGTGCCTTGGACTTCTGTACCTATTAACTAAGACAAGTGCCTATCAGCTGATCAGTGTCTGCCTCCTAAGAGAAACAGAGTAAAGTAGGCTTTGGGGTTTTTTTTTAATGTTTTTTTTTTTTAATATAATTAACCTTTCTCCTGTTATTTTGAAGTAATTTTAAGTATACAGACGGCCTGGCAGAGGGTATAGAGGATTCCTGTGCACCCTACTCCAGGCCCCCTGTGCTAGTGCTTTACCATACTGGCCGTAGGAGTTCCTCTCTTTCAGTTCTGTTAAGTTTCCTGAAACTTTCAGTATATCTCCTAGAAACATGATATCATCCTTTATAACTATAACACAGTGCTTGGAATCACATCACTAACCCCGATTAGTGCTGTTTTCTAATCTACACACCTTGCTTGAATTTTTCCAGTTGTCTAAATAATGTATTTTGTGCCACTCACTGGGCATACGTCTGGGGCTTTTCATCTGGAACAGCTTCCCCAGCTCATGTTTGTCTCTGCTAGCTTGCAGTTGTGCTGATGGCAGACCAGCTGAGAATGTCCCATAACTTGGTTTTGTCTGACGCCTGCCGGCATGTGGCAGGAGGGACAGTTTTTCCCTCAGGGCACCACTGCAGGGGTTCCTGGTGGATCTGTCTTGTCATTGGTTGTGTTAGGTTGCATTGTTTGGACAAGCTCTTGCTTGCATAATGTCAATTACACTAAAATTACTGTTTTTCCTCTATAAATATCCATGTAGAACTATATTTGAAATTGTGGTAAATATTCTGTTTCTTCCTTCTCCTTAGCCGCCATTTTTGGCACCTGTTGATTATTTTTATCTGATACGTGCACCTCCTCCCCATCCCCCCCCTCCATGTTGGTCACCAAATGGATATTTTTAAACTTTCTCTTTCCTTCTCTCTTTATTAGCTGACTTTTTACTAAAACAGAGGCATGTTTGTTCTGAAAACTCTTGTTTTTTTCCATGATAGTTATTAACATATATTAAGTGAAAATGTCTGTTCTCATGTGTTTGTTCATCCATCATATCTATCCACCGACCTTTTTTCATTACTCCTCCGGCCCCCTCCCCAGTCCGTAAGGTTCTTCCTTCTAAATATCATGACTCAAATATGATTTAGGTTCCAAGAGTTCAAAACATGTGCCCTTTTTACCCCTGGCCCCTGTTCCTTCAGATGACACGAAGGCTGTGTGTCATTACAGCTTCCAGTTGAGCATGAGCCTCCGTGGGCCTGGCTGTATGTAAGAAGCAGCACATATGTGTAGGAGCCCGTGGAGCTCAGAGGAGGCCTTGCAGCCTCTGGGACTGGAGTTTTGACACCATTTGTCACTGAGTCCTTTCAAATAATTTGTGATTCTCAGTTTTCCACCGCTGCCTGTTGTGGTCGGCATTACCCACAACTCCCTTTCCTGTGTTTGAAATTTTGCAGGAATCTACTTGAATTCACTTTGTCTGGTCCCTGTAGAGTTACATGACTAGAACCTAGCATTTGAACATGTTCACAAGCCCTCTTACTTCCTAGAGCATGCATTCATTCCTCGTCCAATTGTGTGGCTTTATGGGCTTTAATACACAACCCATAAGTCCTACAGTGTAGCAGCCATTTTTTTTTAAAAGTTCTTAAAATTCCCTGAATATACTGTGCAGTCTATCATTTATTTTCCATTCTTCAGTTAAGTTCCTCATCTTTCCTCCTGCTGTGCCTTCTTTCTATGTATCCCAGATTGCCAGCTCACAAACACACCCGCTACACGCACGTAGTATTTCTGTCTCTTGCTATAACGTTTGGCTTTAACACCGTGCTGTCACACCCTGCTGGCAAGATTCAAGAGTGCAGGTTCAGTTATATGCCATGCCAGGGGCGGTTGCCCAAATGCTGAATTATAATCAGAAAACTGAAGAACATAATGCCGAAATAGTATATATAAGCTAAAATAGAAGAGCTCGTCTAGACAACGATGGAAATAAGTTGGCTGGCTAGATGAGATGACAAATTTTAAAGTATTTAGCAACAATGGTTCTGTCTCACCTGTGACGGGGTGGTGAGGACTTGGAAGGCAAGGCTGAGCGTGGAGACTAACAGAGGGTGCTGTTCTCTAGGGTAAGAGATACAAGTGTAAGTCTGTAAACAGCGGCATGCTGACGATGGCAAGACAAAGCGTCTACTCAGGATGGCACAATAGCTCTGAGGCTAGCCCACAAGAGGAAAACATGAGTCCAAACTTCAGAATTTGTTTTTCGCTCAGATATTTAATAGCTGTGTGTTGAACCACTATGGTAACTTGAAATCTGACAAATAGCAATATTTATACCAAAACAGTGGGGTAAGACCACAGCCCAAGGATTTTCCTTCCTTCTAGAATTGACTAGATATGTGTGCACATCTCTCACTCGCCAAGACGTCTGCAAAGGCTGAACCGGGAGATGTGAAAGTGTTAGGACAGAACAGTTAGATGTGCAGAGTGTGACTGTGTTTGTGATCTTACCATCTTTGCTTTGTGCCTTCCTCCAGGAAATGTCTGTTGTAAAACAGAAGGTAGCTAGCAGATGATCAAAAAAACAAGAGCCAGTTTCCTGGGCTTTAGAAAAATGAATTTAGGATATATGAGACATTAATAAACTGCAGTGCATAGGGGAATGCAGAGGTAATTTAGTTAGAAACTAACAAAGAAATAAGTGACTAAGAAAACATTACAGACATGTAATGAAAAATAATCTGACAGGAATACAGGCTAAGTTTTGTAAGCATGAGCAACAAGAAAGATGTCAGAAAAGGAAACTGTCCAGATTCCAGTACAAAAGTTCTAACTTCCAGAAAGAGACATAGAGACATATTGATGTCATGACTGCAGTATTCTGTGAGTAACAAAGAGGTAAAAGATGGTTCCAGTGCATCCTGCAGGTTTGTAAGAAAGATTGTAGACAACATCAGAGTAGGAGAACACTGACCAGGCGCCAAAGACTAGGGAGATGGATCATTCTAGGAACTGATAGCACGCCAAAGAGGCAATGAGAGTGCTTAAAGAAATGTATTTAAAGAGGCTGGGTGGTAGATCGTGAACAGAAAATGGCACAAGAAACCAGAACCATGCATTTCCTGATGCCCTGAGAGACCCTGGTGCTCAGGAGATGGACTCCCTTCCGCAACTAGTGACTGAGCCCCACAGTAGCTGCAGTCTGTTGGGCTCAACCCCCAGAGACACACCAGAGCTCTGGGGATGTGTGGTTTGTACCTATAGAAAACAAGGACACCAAACAGTGAGGAGAGAGCCTTTTCAAATAGCCTAATACTAAACAGTACCCCCCAAATCAAGTATTTTAAAGGGAAAATTGTGGTTTATGTACTTCCTTATCTATGATTCCGTGTTACTGTGTTGTTGTGACAGGTTCGGGGGCCATTCAGAGTACAGGAACCACAGCATTTCACCACTCAGAAGGTCTTATTCTGGCTTTGACTCTCGCATTCCAGGGAGACAGATTGCTGTCATGGACTTTATCATGCCAATGAGCTAGTGGGCTTGTTGAAAAAGAAAATGTTTACCTTTTCCTAGTACACCCAAACCTAGGGGTTTACTCTAGAGTACATTTTTAATTATTCACTCATGTCATCAGAGAATTGTGGATTAAAACCTTCCCATGCCCAGAAAATGGACTCTTGTTGTTTGGATCTTATCTTCACAAATTATCAGGCCTTAGACATCACAGTCAGCAAATCCCTTTGAATTTATTGTATTATTTTAATACTAATAAAATGAGGAATGTGAGACTTGATATGTACTGAGTGAAAGTAGTAATAAACTTTTTAAATTTTACATTGACTAGACGTTTTATCTGCATAAAATACTAATGTGAAATTTCTTGGTTTCCTGGTTTTAGCTGTACAAGTCTATATCTTTCTATTTATAGACTATCTCATTAGTACTATACAGTGGATACAACTGAACTAAGCCAATATAATTTGAAGCTGTAATTTTGAATTCCTCTCTACTGAAATCTACATTTTCTTGTGATTTCAATATTAGCGTGATATTGAAATACAACATTGCTTGACTGTTTTGGCACTTACACAGATATACGTTTCTTGATGTTATCTTATACTTTGTGATAAATTTAAACTTGATGAGAGAGAAGTGAGTTCATTTCATTTCATGTGGTCACATGAATCAAAAACGCTTGTTGTTTCTGTCCTGCTCCCGTTCTAGATACCATACTCCTCGGCGTCCCCTGGGAATTATGTAGTAAGTACATGTGGGTTTGTTTGCTCCTAAGAGTCGATGTTACATTTTATCTGAGCAATGAAGTTGTTGCCCAGCTGTTAAGAAGAGCCCCTGTGTATTGACCAAGAAGTGAACATCTTGAGTTGCTTCATCTGCCAACCTCGATACATATGTTGACGTTCATTAGTGAAACAGTTATCAGTCTGGCTGGAATCGCCTTGGAGCGCTCTGCCTCGCTCTGGCATATGTTTCTGCAGGGTATTGCAACGCTCTAGCCAATCATGAGGAGGGCCGTTCCCAGTTATACAATGACACGCTTGAATTCGCAGTTCTTCACAAGAATAACGTGCGCACCCACTCGCCACACATAAAGCCTAAGAAAACATAAAACTTTATCCCAACCACAGAGCGGATCAATCTGCAGAATAAAGTATTAATTTGGAAGGATCTTTTAGTTTTTTTTTTTTTTCTATTCTTAGAAATTAAAAAAAAAAATAGTTTCCTTTTTACTATCAAATACATGTAACTTTTCTCAGTAATTCATGTAAACTTGAAGCTGACTTAGCAGGTATTGGACCACGTCTTTTAAAGTCATAAATGACCCTTTGGCCGTCACCCCTATTGTGGTCCTTGTTACATCCATAGACCTCCATAAGGGATAACCAAGAAGCAAAGATAAAATGGTGAAATAGGAACCCCTTCCTAAAGTAATTTTCAGAGGTTGTGGACAACTAGAGTGCAGTAAATAGGAGTACACAAGAAGAAACCAATGAGCATTTTAACCCCCGTGGAAGTACTATTCTATTGCCACAGTGAAGAGCACACGCCGCTCTGGCTGTGTCTATTACCATAGTGTAGAGCACACGCCGCTCTGGCTGTGTCTATTACCATAGTGTAGAGCACACGCCGCTCTGGCTGTGTCTATTACCATAGTGAAGAGCACACGCCGCTCTGGCTGTGTCTATTACCATAGTGAAGAGCACACGCCGCTCTGGCTGTGTCTATTACCATAGTGAAGAGCACACGCCGCTCTGGCTGTGTCTATTACCATAGTGAAGAGCACACGCCGCTCTGGCTGTGTCTATTACCATAGTGAAGAGCACACGCCGCTCTGGCTGTGTCTATTATCATAGTGAAGAGCACACGCCGCTCTGGCTGTGTCTATTACCATAGTGTAGAGCACACGCCGCTCTGGCTGTGTCTATTACCACAGTGAAGAGCACACGCCGCTCTGGCTGTGTCTATTACCATAGTGAAGAGCACACGCCGCTCTGGCTGTGTCTATTACCACAGTGAAGAGCACACGCTGCTCTGGCTGTGTCTATTACCATAGTGAAGAGCACACGCCGCTCTGGCTGTGTCTATTACCATAGTGAAGAGCACACGCCGCTCTGGCTGTGTCTATTACCATAGTGAAGAGCACACGCCGCTCTGGCTGTGTCTATTACCATAGTGAAGAGCACACGCCGCTCTGGCTGTGTCTATTACCATAGTGTAGAGCACACGCCGCTCTGGCTGTGTCTATTACCATAGTGTAGAGCACACGCCGCTCTGGCTGTGTCTATTACCATAGTGTAGAGCACACGCCGCTCTGGCTGTGTCTATTACCATAGTGAAGAGCACACGCCGCTCTGGCTGTGTCTATTACCACAGTGAAGAGCACACGCCGCTCTGGCTGTGTCTATTACCATAGTGAAGAGCACACGCCGCTCTGGCTGTGTCTATTATCATAGTGAAGAGCACACGCCGCTCTGGCTGTGTCTATTACCATAGTGAAGAGCACACGCCGCTCTGGCTGTGTCTATTATCATAGTGAAGAGCACACGCCGCTCTGGCTGTGTCTATTACCACAGTGTAGAGCACACGCCGCTCTGGCTGTGTCTATTACCATAGTGAAGAGCACACGCCGCTCTGGCTGTGTCTATTACCATAGTGAAGAGCACACGCCGCTCTGGCTGTGTCTAGTGCCATAGTTAAGAGCACACGCCGCTCTGGCTGGGGTCTCAGGGTTCATGTCTCTCTAAGCTGTTCCAGCCTAGAGTCTGACTTTTGACACCGTTTGCATGAGACAACAGCAACATCAAAAAGAAAATAAATTAGGATAAAGCTCTCTTTCTTAAAGTCATTCACTAAGCCTGATAAATTTTTTATTAGTGGGAACTGGTAAGCTGTATGTATATACTCAGAATAAAGTAAAAATTTAAGTCTCATGAGAGTTAATTTTATCATTATGCATAGGGCTTTTGAAATCTTCTAAACTCATGCCTAGATTCTGCATTTAGCTGTGAGAATTAACTGCAGATGTGCCCGGTGCCTTGTGCAGTTGTTTGTGGAGCAGTGGCCTCCGTAGCCTGCAGCTTTAGTGAGGATCACGTCTCATTTCCCACTGAAGTGATAGCTGATGTGTCCAGTTGCAGCTGAGGCTGACAGAGAGCAGACGGCGTTAGCGGGCTGGTAATACGGATCTCCACATGGGTGTCTTTTAGATACTCTATGTGCATGTCTTTGTAGTTTTAGTAAAACCCAGTGACATGAAATGTAAGAAAATTACAGCAAACAATTAAAGTGCACATGAATTATTCCTATTGTGTTAATTTGTAAAGGCCCTATTAAGTGATTTCTCCTTAACCTCGTTATAGGTGATGTGATTAAGTCATGAATAATAAACCAGTGTTGCAGGCTCATTGTTTTTGGAAACTTGTCAAAACAGTCTCAACATAGTTAAGCTAAATGATGTTTTGCATAATATTGAGATGATTGTGCATCAAAGGAAATAAATTACAGAAGAAATATATTTGCTTTGTATTTTAAAATTAGATTATTATCAAGATAAGTATAACCTTTTCCTGCTTTTCCTTGTGTTGTTGAATGCGGTGCTTCAGTTTTACTGAATTTTTGTGTGCTTCTTTAGGGTCCTCCAGGAGGTGGTGGGCCACCAGGAACACCCATCATGCCTAGTCCAGCAGGTATTGTAACTCAAACTAGAAACATGGACATAGACTCCAAGATAAAACCACAGAGTGTGGACATTGTTTTTTAGATAAACTTAGGGATTTGTATTGTCTCAGCATGATTAAAGACAGTAGGGGCAGCAGCAGGAAGAAGCCTGGTTCCTCAACAGCTTCAGTCCTCCCGTGTGGATAACCGATTTAGTCAGTATGAGCAATGTGTTGATTTGTATGACTTGCCCAGTAACTTAATTTCCCTAAAAGTCACTTAAAACTGAAAGGAATCCATAGCCCGCAGCCCAGAAAAAAGTGCCCAGGAGTAAAATATCAAAAGACTGAAGAGCAAACTGACCTCACTCACATATCTCATCTTACTGAGGATGGACGGGTTTACAGTGTTGTTCCTACATATCTGTTGGAATTTATTAGTTAACAAGTTTACTAAATAGTGGTGAAAGATTTTTTAATCTTCTAAAATAAAGTTCTTCAGTATATCCATAATAATTTAATGTAGCACTTTCAAGTAGTATTAGCCCTTTTTTTTCCATTGAGAATTTAGAACAGAGTATTAAGCCCACTTGGAGACTGGTAATTAGAATTTAAACTGTCAAAGATCTAGTAAATTATATACCATGTATCAAGAGCTATTAGATTGTTCTTAAGAGTTGACTCTATAATCCTAATACTATAAATTATTGGAGATATAATCCAAGGCTTCTGTACAAGGGCTCACATACTGTTCTCAGTGTTAAACTATTTTTGTTCCTACCCCAATGTTACTGAAATTATTAAATTTCAAAATAAGTTAGGGCTTTCAGTGTTTCCTGGTAATAAAACAGATGAGAAATGTTTATAATTAAAAATATTTTAGTATAGTTCACTGTAAGTCAAATGTTCTTAAATATTTAGATTTAACTCTCAGATATGCAGTAGTTTAAAAGTCATTATTGTTAATAATACCAGTAAATAATTTTTTGTTTTGTATTTTTTTATTTAAGACCAAATTTGGCAATATAAAATGTTGCCTTAAATTTACTGGTTTCTCTCTACCCATATATATGTCATCATCTCTATCTTCAAACTGTTCACATTGAAAATGAAGCAGAATCCATCCAAGACAGATTTCTATGAACCGATCACCGCTCCTGCGTTTCCTTCTCATATTGTGGAGTTAATGTGCACTCTATGCAGGCAGCGTGCGTTGTGTCACTGCTGCCTGGAGCCTGGCTTCACGCCGCCCTGTCTTGCCGGCCTTGCCTGCGTGCTTCTTCAGGGCTGGCTGTCCTTTAATAGTGAACCGGCATCCTCAGCTCACAAGACAGCTTTTCCACAGGTCAAAAGGAAGCAGGCGTTTCCTAAAAAAACATTCTCATTACTCTTGATGATTTTCTCTCTTTTGGATGAAATTATATTTTCAATTCGTCTTAAAAATGATAAATTCCTCTCTTGCATATTTAATTTTGGTAGCTCATTTCTCCTTTCACCACAAGTAAAGATAAAGTCCCTTTAAAGTTTTCATATATTTAAGAAATCCAAAATTTTCTGAAATATGACAGAACTTTTTAGACAGACTAAATGCAATACATCTAATTTCTTGTCTGAGGCACACACGCTAAGTGACTGACGCAAACTACGCTGCATTGGTTGGGGAGCACATAGGCACTCAGAAGCCTCAGGGGGAAACTCAAATTAGAAATCGCATTTGAGTAGCTGGTGAGATGGCACAGCGGTTAAGAACACTGACTGCTCTTCCAGACGTCCTGAGTTCAATTCTTAGCAAACCCATGGTAACTCTGTGAAGGGGTCTGATGCCCTCTTCTGGCGTGCATCTGTACATGCAAATAGAACATTCAACACATTACAAAAATCAAACAAACAAAAAAACCACATAAAGTTTCTTTTTTTTTAAAAAAAAGGAAAGAAGTAGCATTTAAAAAGAATTAGCATTTTTAAGAAAGAAAGGAACGAAGGAAAGAAAGAAAGAGATAGAAAGCATCTGAAATGGGCCTTGGCTGCCTAGTAACTAGCATTTCAGTAGGTGGGAACGGATGATAAGATGAGCAAGGCTGGTAACAGCAAGGATACATGACAGAAGTACTTCATAGATAAGCACATGAAAAAGTTCTCGCCACCAGAATAGGTTGTGACTCAAAAAAGAGGTCTCCTGGCGGGGGGGTGTGTTCTGGCTTATTCAGTACTTCGATGTATTTCGCTTTAGAAGTAATATCTAGGCGAGTGTACTGGCCCATGCCTTTAATCCCAGCACGTGGGAGGCAGAGTGGATCCCTGTGAATTCGAAGCTAGCCTGGTCTGCATGGTGAGTCCTGGGACAGCCAGATGCGCATAGTGTGACCCTGCCTCAGCAGTAAAATCTAGTACTGGGACTCGTATGTCACTGTTAATAAGTGACCAATGAAGAATATCATATTTACTCTAGTGCTGCACACTGAAATCACAAGCCAATTAATGTCTAATAAGTAAGTCACAAAAGGAGAAGTAGTTAGATCTCTCTATGGTCACTACTATGAAAAGGCATATTATTTCACCCTCTCTCTCTTGAATCAATGCAAAACATATTTTTCAAACGTTCCATCATTCTCAAAATAAAGATCTAGTGTAATACAGCTAAGTAAACTTAATTGTAAGAAAATAGTGTTTCATAACTAATGCTTCTTCGGTGTAAAGTAATTGGCTTTCCTTCTGGGTTTTACCTCAAAAAATATATGTGGAGATTTAATTAGAGTTAGCTTGTAGGCATGGCGTGTAAATGTTAGAAGTGCGTGAGTTTATGGAGAATACATCGCAATTGTCTCAATAAAAGGACTGGAAGGTTAACAAAGAGTTGTTGAAATCCGAGTGTGGTGAGTCACATCTGAAAGCCAGTACTTGGGGGACCGAGACAGGAGGATTGCTGTGAATTCAAGGCCATCCTGGACTACCAAGAGAGTTCCAGGCCAGCCACAGCCATAAAACAAGACTGTCTCTGAAAAGAGAAAAAAAACGATGGTAGAGAAATCTGGCTTTTACGTCAAGCAACATAGTTTCTCTTTCTACTCTTGCTGTAATCTCACTTTTGAAATTAAGTCAGTATAGTCTACCAGTTTTACCCTAAAATTCAATTTTCTTTTCTATAAGAAATCTAAGAAAATCCTGAAAATTGAAAAGCTACTGAATTTGAACTTTAAAATTTATATATATGTCATTGTTTATGGATTAAAAATCATCCATATTTTATGAAAGATAAATACTGCAATTTTTTTGGATTTTTTAAAAGTAATAATCAGTTTGACCTAAATTACTGAAATAATTATACGTCTTACCATGTTCCTAATTTCTGACTTTAGGACAGTAATCTGTGGGTCAGAAAATGACTGTTAAGTATTTGTTTCCAGACATAAGTAGTGGCTCTGAAAGTGTATCTAGCTGTCAGTTTCTATGTATGCCAAGTTCATCTTTGGATATTATCTTGTGATGTGTTTGGTAAGTGTTAATTAAGTTGTCTTTTCTTTCAGATTCAACCAATTCTGGAGACAACATGTATACATTAATGAATGCAGTACCTCCCGGGCCTAACAGACCTAATGTAAATATAAATACGTTTTGATGATTTTGAATATAATGTAGTAGTATTCCAAATAAATTTAAATATAGATATAAATGTTATGCTTATATATAAAGTACATAGAGCAGCTAAAATTGAAAATAGCCAGCAAATATCTTCTTTGTGTTAAACTAATTAAAACCTACATATCTATAGTCAGAGTCTTTTAAAATGTTAAATTCCTTCTGTAGTTGCAGAGGCAGAGGACAGAGTAGAATGTAGCACATTCGCAGGCTGTTGGGCTCACAGGTCTACCGTCTCCTCCCGGCTCTAACCGTGCCCTTGTGAAGAGCTCAGTAAAGATGCTCCATTCAGTCAGCTTCTGACTCAGTTCCACGTCTCTTCTAAAGGATCAGCTCATGTGCTTTTATTTCGTTGCATTCATTCCTGTGTGTGTGTGTGTCTGTGTGTGTGTGTGTGTGTGTGTGTGTGTGTCTGTCTGTCTGTCTGTCTGTCTGTCTGTCTACATTCCTGCTGGTAAGCATGCTTTGGCATACATGTGGAAGTCAAGAGAACAACTTGTAGTAGGCTGATCTACATCCCCTGTGTGAGTCCTGGGACTGAACTCAGGTTTTCAGGTTTGGTTGCAAGTGCCTTTATCAGCCGAGCCATCTTTCCTACCTGTCTGTTCTGTCTAGACACTCCCTCGTAAGCAGCAACCTTGTCCCCCTTCAGGGAAGGTGTGTGACCTTGCAGTCTGCATCCTCACTCTTGTAGAAGACAGCCACCTTTCCACAGAGTTGGTGCCATTCAGGCTTGTCTGAGTAGTTTCCCCCTGTAAGCTACCTAGCCGCCTGCTTGTCCTCTTTCCTCGCTCCTGCCTTCCTTCCTTCCTTTTATCCCTCTTTCTCTTCCTTTCTCTTACCTCTTCCCCCCTCCTTTCTGGTTTAACCTGCCCTGATCCTGAAAGCTAGTATGATTCATAACAATCACCCCTCCGTCTATACACACTATATTCAATACCGCAATTCATATGCGATAGAATAGGATTTGAACTTGAGAACCTCTAAAAGAAAATGCTGACTTCAATAGGTACTTAGTTCAGACGTAAGAGGATTATATATTACCTGCCTTCCAGCTGGGCGTGGAAGCATGCTAGATGGGTCTGGAGGCAGTGAGAGGGCTCTGACTTGAACTTCCCGTCACAGCTGCACCCCAGCGTGTCCTGGTGCTATAAAGGCGTGACTAGAGCTGCTGTACACAGTCTGCGCTAAGCTGACATAGCGCAGCTGACTAAGAGCTAGCAATATGCAGATAAGTGTATAAGATGTAATCATTCCCTGTGCCCACTCAAACAACAATACATTTACTACTAAGAAAGAGTTGATATTGACATCATGGTTCAACGTAAATAACAAGCCAGTACCATCAGCAGCTTCTTAAGAACTGCCGTGGGCATCTGCATGCAATGGCCGTGCTTTCCAGCTGGGCATATCTGAAGGAGGAAAAGAAGGATGTGTCTGAGCATCCAGGAGAGGAGATAGGAGAGGTGGGGCAGACAACTAAAGAATCCACAGCCTGGAAAAGTGTACTGAAAAGTCTCTAAACCTGGAAACAAATCCAGGCAATCTCTGCAATGTTGTAAACAATGTTAAAAATAATTTCCCATATGATTACAGTTACTTTCTTCATTTTTTACAACAGTTTCCAATGGGTCCCGGATCAGATGGCCCCATGGGTGGATTAGGAGGAATGGAGTCCCATCACATGAACGGCTCTTTAGGTAAGGCCTTTACATTAGAGGTACAGCATAAACTCACAATAAAATGTTAATCCTGTACAATGGGTTTTATGGTCTGCGAAGCTCTTCCCCTTACAACAGAATGTGATGTGACCCACAGTGCATGGGTTATGAAAACTGGAGAGCATTTGAAAATCAGGAGTGTGGTATGTGTTCTGTGCAGTTTGCCCTATGCGTACTGATACTGACCATGAACGCATAAGTGTCTTGTGGCCAAAGGAGCTCCACTCAGCATGTGCAACACTGCCTAACACTGAGGGCTCCCAAACCTCCCCACAGGTGTTTTTATCTCCAGTCTTGAATATGATATCAGAAAAACCAGCTCTCTTTCATAATTTCTTAATTTTGCTCTGTATTTAAATGTTTGCCTCATTTTAAAATAGGATTAGTCGCCATGTTTTGGTGATACTAGTAGTTCCTTTATGAGGCCTTCAGGGTAAAGCCAAGCTCAGGTGCACCAGTAGTCAGCAAAGCCTTGTTAGCTTCTGGAGCCAAGTTTCTGTAAGGCAAACAAAATATTCACAGTGGTGAGACACAGAGAAAAGGAAAACAAAACTGACTGAGTCTCTTAACACACTGTATTCATAGGTAGAAGGTATAAAAAATGCCAACCTTGTAGTCCTAAGGTGGTCTAAACACTGACAGTGCTGCTGAGGGTTCTAAGAGAGCATGTCACTTAGATTAGGCAAGCTAATCTGGGCTTTCATTCACCATACTCAAGGTCAGAAATGCATCCCTCGATTCTCTGAAAGTCTGTATCAACTTGAGTGACTCAGAAATTATTTGCAATGCACTGATAGGCTTTTGTGCTTTTAAGGACCCATATTTATTTTTCCTAGATTTTAAAGTTTTGGTTCATTTTATTATTGTTGTCATGAAGTGTCTGATTATGGTATCCAACAGTCATGTGTAGCCCTTTAAAGTTGGAGAGAATTTAGCATGTAAGTCCTCAGGGACACTGTCACATACAAGTGCGCAGCAGCCACACATAATTACTGCCTACCATAGTGGACACCACAGAGGAACACACCGTCATCTCAGAGTGTTTTCTTGGGCAGCACTAGTATAGAATTTGATTACTCTCAATCTGTCAAGTTGGAGAATTAGTCAAAAAAAGAGGGTGCTTGGTCACGTGAGATGGTTTTTAATCCTTACTAGAATCTAGCTTCAGAAGAGCTCCACAGTCGTTGGCAACTAGCTCATTACTTCCTGTAGTGAACTTCATTGTACCTGTGAACGTGTAACGGTGTAGCATGTGTGCATTAGTGTGTAACAGTGTTGTACCTTTTTACTCAGAAGTGAGTCATGCTAACCCCTCACATTAATTTTGCTGTTAAGTAAATTCTGTTATTAAAATGTTCCAATATTTTACACTAACATTAATTGTTGAGAATAAAACAGTTAAAAAACAGTTCAAAATAAAACTGCTATTGTGATAAAGTTATGATGATTGTTAGTATAAATCCATTGCCTATGTCTTTCAAGCATCAAAACTGAAACGTAGTGTATCTTGAAGATATGTTTAGTTTCTATTGTGTATGTTGAGTGCTATCTATTTTTCAATATTAGTGAAAATATTTTTGAATATTGCAATAAAATATGCTTCAGGACATTGTCAAACACTCTTAGAAACGTCCATTTTAAATTTTGTCAGATTTACAACATCGTTGTCATTATAACATGTAGATCTGTATAGAGTACATAAACATTGGAGTGTTCAATTGCTCCAGGCACGCAGATAGTCTCCCTACCAGTCGCCCAGGGCTCTGCTCCTGCTGTTAGGACCCAGCTGAGGGGGGGGGGGTGAGCTCTTTGCCGTCAGAGGTGGCTCCCTCACCTTAAACAGCTTCCATCTATAAATGCCGTCTTACCTAATGAAAGTTATCTTTTCACGTTCTGCTTCAGGCTCAGGAGATATGGACAGTATTTCCAAGGTGAGTAATGTGTATTCTCTGTTTTCATCTCCTTTTTATTCCACGTGGAATGCTAAGGTTGCTAAATGAGTTTCATTAATACTGTTATCCACATATGATCACTTAGCAATTAAAATATGAATATATGTTATCTTTGAGAAAGGAAAATATGACAACCAACTTAATCATGTTTCTGATGCTAAATAGTAAGCTACACTGGATGATCTGTTAGACAGTTGTAAATGTTTACAAAGTATCTACAGCAATGGACGGTAAACACATTGGAGAAGTTGGCTGCATACGGCTAAGGACACTGCATTTGTAGTGCACTTGGTCTTTCAAGCCTTCATTAGACAGTGTTGACATATGCAGTCATTATTCTAGTCCTTAAAACAGTAGGAAAATAATTAGAAGGAAACTATTAACACATGTAGAAAAGTAAATGTATTTGCATTTTTTTCTCCCTTAATTATCTAAAATTAATCTTTTAGTAAAATGCTTTACATATTTTAAAGAATAATTTCTAATACTTCCTAGATCATAATGAAATTAAAGTAGCTCTCTGAGAGTCAATCATACACATACACACACACACACACATACACACACACACACACACACGCACACACACACACGCACACACACACATATATACAAAATGCTTGATGAGAATTAAAATTAGCTAACACCAAAAGTCTGCTTTAAATCAGTAAGTACACGAATTCAATGAAGGGCAACTATGCTTTTAATTCTACCTATATCTGAATAATAATAAAATTCCTAGCACCACAAAAAATAAAATAAGATTAATTGAGCTATAAAACTAAGACTTCAGGCCTGATATTTTGTAGAGTGTCTGGTTGCCTAGCCATCCAAGCCCTTTGGACACTGGATCAATGTGTTTAGAAGCTCTCAGAGAATGTCTTCATTGTTGTAGGACCATCTTACTAAAATTTTCGTTAATAAATTACAGCCTTTTATACAGAGGGACATAAAATTCTGTAGGGATAAGCACTCTATAACTTACAAAGCACTTTAGTTTTTTAATGGCGTCACAGTGATGAGTTAAACACTAGCATTTACAGTGTCCACGGCTAGTTGCCTTCTTCTGCTTAAGGCCCTAAGCCCTGACTGACTGTGTATTATATGCTAGGTAGTGACGTGTGAACAGTGGGGAGGGGAAAAAGGACTTGTTTGAAAACAAACATCGTCTCCATGCCCTCAGGTGGTTTCTACTCACATAGGGATTCATTCCCTGCGGAAAGAGCAATGTGCCAAGGTCCATCGGGGGAGCACCACTCCCCAAGGAGCTCTGTGCAACAGAGCACACCAAGCTGGGAAAAGGGTTTAAAGTTTGGATCCGGTTTTGAGGACCGAAGAAATAATAACTTATTAACTAAGAGAGTATTTTTAAAATACATAAAAGGTAAACATTGAAGACTCTGGCCAGCAAAATGTCTCGACAGGAATGCAAGTCTAGAAACCTGAGTTTGACCACAGAACTTAGGTAAAGGGAGAATGAGAACAGTGACTCTGGGAAGTTGTATCTGACCCCTACATGCATGCGACAACTCACACACACACACACACACACACACACTAATTGTAGTAGTAGTAATAATAATAATAGTTATTATTATTACTCTTATTGTAAAAATAAATGGAGTTTAAGAGAGGTAAACATTCTAGCCAGAGGATATTTGTGTGTAATTTTATTTATGTGGATTTCTTTCAAACTTGGAGAAAAGGTAAGTGGGACCATAATAGAAAACCTTGAATGTGGGATCAGTAAAATCTGAGTTATACTTTAAAGCTAAATCTTAGAGTAGAAATACACAACAAGTTACCAACGCGCTGAAACTTTTAAAATGTCACCAACATGATGAAAACCGCTAAAGCCAATCCTTTCCTGAGTTCTGCCGTGCTCCCTCTTCCCTGTCAGGGCTCGCTTGCCTGCGTCTGCATCTTGCCACTGTGATTGTGTGCAGCTCGGTTTCTTTAATCCTCCACATTGAGGAACTCGTGGCATTTTGACAACGCTTTGCAGAGAAATCTTGAGATAAAACAGAGCAACCCCTTTGTCCTTATCATTTTAAACGTTTCAAACAAGGTCCAGTGATTAGAAGGAGCATGTGCCGTATCTGATATTCCCGTGGTTGATGCTATGTTGTTCATTTAAAATTTATTTCAGCTTATTTATATATCCCCCACCATAAAAAAGAAAAACACACTCCTAGTCTGAGCCACCATGCTATGAAGACACTGCATGAAAATAGAAATAGTGACATGGAAGTGTTGCTTATCAAAAAGAAGCAGTGTGTTATCTTTAACTCTAAGTCTTATCGGATTGATAGCTTGAGACCTAGGGGTTCAGCTAAGAGGTAGAGCATTTGCCTAGCATTATACAAGGCTATAAATTCAAATACCAGCACTAAAAATACCAATTAATTGATTAAAATAAATACAACACCTTGAGTTAGGACTCATGCCTGAAGTTAGACAAGGTTTTAGAATAAAAAAATGACACGTGAAACAAGCATGACAGAGACCTAAGTCACCCCAAATGTGAAAAGAAAGCCCCTGCACAGAGTTTGGATTTCTGTTTTGGTGTTTGTTACTTGTTTTGAGCCTTTGAGATCTTTTTCATTTGAAGGTCATCTTAAATTCACAAATACGCTGTTTTTACTACCCAATCCTAATTACCTAAAACACACTTTGCAAACATACAAATATCTGTTCTCTCCCACCCATCATGGTTTTGGGAATGAGGAGAATAGATCCCCCTTCCGTTGCCAGTCAGTAGGTGTTTCTTTACAGTTAACTTTAGCAAAATTCATACAAAGTAGTCATTAACAGTGATCTTCTTTACTTGTTAACTTACAAGAAAACACATTCAAAACTGCATTTTGTTTAAGTTTCTGTACTAAAATGTAGAAAAACTTAACTACACAAATATTGAAAAGTAAAAAAAATCCTTAATATTTTATTCCTTGTTCCACTACCACAAGTTACAGGGCAATATACCTGATATAATCAAAGAAAGAGAAAAAGACAAAGCTGCAACAGATAAAAGACCTCAGGAACGTCCATCTAACTGACACCACATTGCACTCATCAATAGCTGCACTTGTTGCAAACTGTGGCTATGACAGTCCTGAACAAGGAGGGTTCCCTGTTTAAGCTGCAGTAACTTTTCTGACTGTGGATCATCGCTCCTTCTGTGGAAGATGTTTACAGTTCCTCTAATGCATTTGGGACAATTGTCCCAAAGCAACCTGCAGCTTTCCTGACAACTCCTTGCTCTCTCTCTCTCTCTCTCCTGCTAAGAACAGTGGCCTTTTTCTGCTGCTTTTTGAAAACTCTCCGCTACCATAGCCACCACTTCCACTACCAGATCCATAGCCACCACCATAGGGACTGCCTGAGTTTCTCCCACCAAAACTGGCCCCTTCATGGGTCCATAAGCTGATTGCTGTGTCCATTGCAATTTCCAAAGTCATTATAGTTCCCACCACCGCCATTGTTCCCTCAAAATTTCCTCCTTCACTGTAACCATCATATCCTCCTCCTCCACCATATCCACCACCTTGGTTTCCATAGCCTGGTCCACCACCACCATAGCCTCCTCTACCTCTGTAACCAGGACCTCTGCCATACGTGCCACCATCACCTCCAAATCCATTGTATCCACCATCACCACCTCCATCACTACCTCTGCTGCCACCACCTCCACCACCATAGCTTCTTCTTCCACCAAAGTGTCCACCATGACCAAAGTTACCTCTACCACCTCCAAAATTTCCACCAGGACCCATAAAGTTTCCAGATCCACCTCCACGACCTCTCTGTGTTCCAGCAGAATGAACCTCTTGTTTATATCTAAAGAAATAAAGAAGAAAGGAAGAAATGCTCTCCTTTTTTTTTTTTTTTTTTTTTTTTAATTTTTGTTTTTGGGTTTTTCAAGACAAGGTTTCTTTGTGTAACCTTGGCTGTCCTGGATTCGTTTTGTAGACCAGGCTAAAGAGCCTTTTTCACTTCACAGTTAGGCCCATTAATAGTGTGATATTTCTGAACAACAATTTTGTCAACTGTGTCATGATCATCAAAAGTTACAAAAAGCAGATCCTCTTTTTTTTCCACTCTGTCTGTCTTCCATAACTTCTATGGTTTGGATCTTGCCATACTTTTCAAAGCAGTCTCTCCGATTATATTCTTCTGTGTCTTCTTTAATACCACCAACAAAAATTTTCTTCACCGTTAAATGGACACCAGGCTTTACAGAATTCTCTCTAGAAGTAGCTCTCTTGGTTCCTCCACACACACATTAACCTTGTATGGCCCAGCACACGTTGCAGCATCGACCTCTTCCACACAAGAAGAGCAAGTCACAAAACCAAACCCCGGAAGTGTTTTGTTTGGGGATCTCGCATTACCGCACCGTCTGTAAGCGTGCCCCATTTCCCAAAATGTTCTCTTAAGGTACCATCTGGGGTTTCCAAGCTCAGACACCAATACATAGCTTCCTCAGCTTCTGGTTCCTTTGGATCATGGCCCTCCATTTTGAGACCAGACTCGCCTATTCCAACTCGAGTTCAATATGGCACTGGGAGGAAGATAGTATTCCTATTTTGAACTAAATAAGTGCCTTAATTACCGTTCAATGACTGTGAGAGTCACCACAACCAAGGTAACGTGTAGAAAAAAGTGTTTAATTCGGGCCCCATTGTTCCAAAGCGATGGAGCGTGGCAGCAGGTAGTGGGACAGGCAGTGGAGCCATAGCTGACGTGGGCTGAAAGCTCACCCCCAGTGATCCACCTCCAACAAGGCCACACCTCCTTATTCTTTATAAAGCACCCACCAACTAGGAAACATGTGTTCAAATATGGGAGCCTATGGGAGCCATTCTCATTAGAACCACCACAGTCAGCCATATCATTCCCGCTTTTAAAGCACAACTTCCTATTTAATAAACAGCCCCAATACACAATGACTAAGATAATGCACTTAATGACAATTTTAAAGGAAAGGGAGTCATCAGGTTTACTTCAAAGTACGGTTGCCTTTCTGTGTTTGTGGGTAACTAATGTCTCTTCAGCAGAAAAGCTTACCAGAGATGATAGCGTCCTCCTTCTCCTGTGGAAGTCTGGTTCTGAGCCCTTGGCAGCTAGAACTCCTCTGGACTTGCGAGGACCCTGGCTCTCTCTCTCTCTCCGATGCTCCCTGCAGGGGGAGTGATACAAGCTCTACTCCCCCTCTACTCACAGGCTACCTGGATTCTTAGAAAGCATGTGTTCTTTAAGGAACTCACTCACAAAACTTGGATGTTTGCTGATAGGACTTGCTTTAGTAAATCAAAATCTTGTAAGTTCTTTTAAAAAAAAAATCCAAACCATACGGTTCAGGGCAAAAACAATCTAAAAATCTTTCTCGCATTTAAAATAACAAAGTGTTTGCTCCTGAATTTTTAAACTCAATAAATTGTAACTTGAAATGCTTCCTTCAGTCACCATTGTAGGGCTGTAATGAACAAGATTTATATGGCGCTGTGTGCTTCCTACTGGTGTGAGCCAGCAGGTAGCATGCGTAGTTAAAGATACGGAGAACAAACTTACACAGGGCTTTGCAGAGGCCTCGGTAACTTGGTGCTGATTGCTAAGAGCAGCTGCCCTGTCTTGAAGAAAGTTCTTAGGAACCCTCCTGCTAAACCGGCGGTAGGGCCCTTCTGCAGCGATCACTGGTCCCTTGCTCTTCTCTGCAAGCACGCTGAGTTTCCCAGACCTAATGTGCCTCTTTCCTTCTTAGTGATCTTCCTTTCTTCCTTAGGACTCACATCCAAATAATTGAAATACTATTATCTCTAAAGTGCACAAAGAATTAAAGGGAAGATGTCTATTAAAGCAGTGACATTTCAAAGTCTGATTAGTAAAATTACTAAGGGAGTTAGCCTCCATCATGCCTCATGCATGGGTAGGCTCTCTTCATCAGCCTCCTGCTGGGAACCTTTTTCTTTTATTTTTAACTCTCTAGAGTTCTCAAAACCCTGTAAACTTAGGGTGGGGACTTGAATAAACATTGGTTCTGGGAGTAAGAAAATAGTTGTCATGGATTATTTGGGGCTTTTGCTTGTTTTCAAACTTTCATTTGCAAAAGTGTTAACTCGCGTTCTGGTGCAGAGTGTGATGTCAAGTGTAAGGGAGAAGCAGGTTGGCAATGCTGCCCTGTGTTGTGTAATAGACTCGGTGTTTGAGACACTACAAAGGAAATGAAAATCTTCAACAATAACTTCTTTTCTGAATCTTGTTTGCAGAATTCTCCCAATAATATGAGCCTGAGTAACCAGCCGGGCACTCCAAGGGATGATGGTGAAATGGGGGGAAATTTCTTAAATCCTTTTCAGAGTGAGAGTGTAAGTATACCCTCGACTGTGTCGCTCTGCACTGCTAATACTGAGTTCTGCTATCTGGGCAGATGCTCAGAGCTGTTGTTATTGATGCTTATACAGTGTTCAAAATGTTGATCTTCTAAAAGTCAGGAGAATCTTCAAGTACAATGGTATGGGGGGCGGTGCGCGGAGGATCTAAGAGACCTTTTTATTTATGTGCAGTTACTGAAACTGTAATACTAATTTTCTTGTAGAGAGTATCTATTGTCATGTGTTGTGCCCCTTTTAATCTATTTCATTTTGGATTCTTATGCCTCTACCTCTCCTTTCACCAACCCCTCAATATTAGGTAGGAGAGAAAGAAAGTGGGGAGAGGAGGGCGTGGTTCTCCTTAGCTACTCATAGCTGGTTAGGGTAGTCAGGTTCTTTGGGGCAATGCCACCCTCAGTCATCAGAATGTCCAGCAGTCCAGCAAACACGGCAGATGGACAAGCCTGTGCATTTTTATAGTGCTATTATAGGGTTGTAGGTTGAGTTCATAGATGCAGACTGGACAAAAGGTGAAGTTATGAAGTTATTTAGCAAATAATTCCTAAGCACTTGTGTGCTCCAGGGCACTATGTTGGACACTGGCATGAATAGACACAAAATGGTACCCTTCTTGAAGAGTTACTATGCAATGCAATAATAATAATAACTGTTATTCCACTCTAGAAACACTTAAGGATATATATTTTTTAAGTTTTCTAGAGTCCCCTCAAAACCCAATGGACTTAGAATTTTTGGGAGTCAGGCTGGGGGTAGGTACATGATAAGGCCCAATTAGTGATGTCAAGGGCTGTTCTGTGCTGGAAACATTGAGTTGGGTAATAGAACAAAGTGTTTCAGAGCCCAAGTGAGCTTTATCAATGTATAACCCATGGGTCTGTCAGACCACAGAAGACACATGGGCACCTCCTGCTGCCACGCTGCCTGGCTGAGCCCTCACCAGAGCTATGACCACCGGAGGTCGTCACCATGGCTAACAGCAGTCTACTTCAGTACAGAGTGGCGGGTGCTAACATGGAGCCCGGGCTTGGGTGTCCCATGGACTCTTGCGCTTCTTGGTCTCATCCTGTAGCCTCTGCTGGAAATAGGGCTGCCCCTGAGTCTAGACTATAAAAAAATTTTCTTTCAGACATCTACTTTGTTTTGCTTATATGATTGGTGAGAGCAAAGAAGGCAGATAAAGTTATGCGAGAAGCTTAGCTCTCGGGGAGTAAGCAGGAGGTGCCACGCAGTCTTGGTCACATATGAGTTACAGGAATTAGGTTCTTAGAGCCTTGGTCATTGGATTACCTCAGGCATGTGGACAGGTCAGTCATTCGCAATGCTCACTTTATCTAATGAGAGACATTGATCTCCTTCCAGTTCTTCTACAGTACATAATGTAACTTAATGAGATATGTGCAAGTCAGTTCAGTTCGTTGACTGTGCTTTATGTACAGTTTCAGACTAAGGAGCAGAGTGTTCTAGCGTGAGGACTAGCAGCATGCCTGTCCTTGAAGACTGCAGCTCCTCTAACAGATGGTCACATGACTAGATCATAAGTCAGACTAATATGACACACTATTGACAGCAAAAGAATGAAATAAGCTATGAATTGATGAAATATAAAGCATGTGTGTAATAGAATGCCACTCGACTCAACAACTTTGACCAAACCAGAGGACAGTGTGTTAAGTGACATAAAAGACAACATTGAGTGGCCTCACACAGCCCTGGAATCAGCTCAGATGCTGGCTGTGATGGGTTCCTTAAATGTTCCACTTTGCAGCCCCAGCCATGTAGGTGCAAAATAGATGTAGCACAAATCAGGTACTTACTAGTATCAAATCATAAAGAAATACATTTACAACAGTTCTTTGGTGCACAGTTTTTAAAATAATTTATTAAACACAAAATCTAATAAAATGAATGTTCGTGTGTGTGTGTGTGTGTGTGTGTGTGTGTGTGTGTGTGTGTTGTTTGTGTTTGAGACAAGGCCTCTCTGTGTAGTTCTGGCTGACCTGCGACTTCTGTGTGGACCAGGCTGACCTCTGACTCACAGCGATCTGTCTGCCTTTCCCTGCCAAGTGCTATCACATGTGTTTTTACATAGAGAAGATATGGCTGAATGTTTGTTACTAGAGGACATAGGAAATCTTATTTTTCAGAGTTGATTGGTATTTTTATTCTATAGCCATCAATGCTCAAAATGCCCTTCACATACGTATGTCATAGAAGATAACTGATGTATGTTAGGACCATCTCATAAATTGTTGGAAGCCTATCAAAATCAAGAAAAAGTCCATTTAATCGTTTTTAGCAACCTACGGTCACTAACTCAAACAGCACTTTTTAACTCAGACATTCTCACATGATGATCACTGCCCTAAGGTAAACTAGCTTCATATGTGCATGCTAGTAAGTAACAATGACTGGAGGCAAGGATTAAATGTTTTGTTTTCTATAATTAAGTTAGTGTGTCTATAAAAGTGGAAAACTTTGTATATATGGTAAACAAAAACAAAAACAAAAAACACTTCAAAGTGTACAACTGCCTTGCTCTGCGCTGAGCTGCTGGCTGGTGTGGTGGCGCGTGCACTGAAAAGCCCACATGGCTACTTAAAACCACGGCTTGGGTAAGTGCCACAGTGCATCCGTCGCGCCAGGACACCGCCAGGCCTACTCCACATTCACCACACGTTCGCTTTTGCTTTTGCATTAATTTTTGGTTACTTGTATATTCAGGGAAAAATGTTACTGTTGCCCACCCCTCCCCCACGTTTGGTTCCATGACTCCACCTGCAGTCACCAGCCATGATGTGTAAAGCTGTGAGCCCAGACGATGGAGCATGAAAGGCAGTGGAAAGGCACTAAGGGGCCGAGCACAGAGTTAATGACGATGTACAGTATGTTCCATAAAGGCCAGGAGGGAGGATCGTGGTGTCCCCACTGCAGGAAATGCATTATTTACGTAGACATGTTTAGCCCTTCTTGAACTTTCTACAATATAGCATAAAAGTATCACATGGTAATCTGTAAATATAAGTAATCGTTATATCACTTTTAAAATTAAAATATTTTAAATAAATGCTGGGGTTGATGTAAATTGGGTATTTCAAAGGTAAGAGGAGTCATTAGTTAGGTAATGAAAGTAAACCTTTTGAAATTAGTTTCACGCAGCTTTAACCAAAGGCACGGACAAGAGGCAGCCTCTCTCTCTTCCTGCTTCTCATATTTGTTAGTGTCACCATTTCTTAACCCTTGGAAAGGGACACAAATTCAGAAAGCCCTTCAAGAGGAGCAGAGCTGTGAGCAGGATAAACCTTGCTCATCCGTAAATCTCAGCAGGCTGTGTCCTGCACAAGAGCCAGTCCTGGGTGGGCCCGCACTTAGAGTGGAAGTTACCGAGAGCAGCTGGGTCTCCTGGCCAAGCGGAGCTGCCCTGAACACAAAAGGAGGTTCAATGTTAAGTAAAACTGTGGCATAATTGAAAACGACACTTTCTAATTTCTCCTCTTCCCTCTCTCTGGCCCCAGCAGGGGAGGTCACAAAAGGAAATTAAGTGGATAGCAGCCAGAGACTGAGCACCCTGAGACTAAGCACCCTGGGGTGGGAAAAGAGTGATTGACAGCTACTGCAGGTGGGAGGAGTAAGTCTGGGCTCAGTCCTCTGGTCTGTCCAGTGAGGAGAGTTCACTGTAGCTGGCATCTCTGTTATCTGTGGCTTTCTTTATAGTACCATGGTTTTTATTGCGTGAGAATTTCATACATGCATACATATAATGCATTTTTGATCCAATCTGTCCCCTCCCCAATCTCCTCCCCTCCAATTCTTCCCTGTCCCACGCTGCCAGGTTCCCCTGCCGGCTCCATGTTCTGTTTTTAAACCCACTGCGTGCACTTAGCATTACCTGAATGTAAACGTTTCCACTCATGTTGTTTATACATTTTAAAGACCAAGGAGAGGGGAAGATAGGCAGGAGCGCCTGTGCTGACACACACAGGACACAGGGAAGTGCAAGCACTAGGCGCCTCCAATAGCTTCACTTGTAAAGTAACAGAGAAAATGTGGGACTATTTAGCGAATTCAGAAACTCCAGTTCATGGTGTGGCATTGGTGGTATAGTGGTGAGCATTGCCGCCTTCCAGAAATTCCAGGTCAGGTGTTCAAGTCTGGAGCTGAAGGCACAGAACTAAAAGCGTGCCCTTCCCTGGAGGTTGAAGGGCAGAAGGCCAGCGAAAGAGGGAACAGCTATTTAGTGTCCACTGTAGACCAGGTCTTTTCCCACTCTCCTCCTTCATCCTGCTTCATTTAATTATATCAAAGCAAAAATGCCTACATCCACAAAGCCAGCACTGCAAGCATGGTTGGCAGAGCAACAGGCACAAGACTCCTTCTTTCAGGAAACAAAGCTGCCCCCTAGTGTTCACACGCTGTAAATGTTGGAGGATTTGATGGTGCTGATACCAAAAAAAAAAAAAAAAGTTCAAAAGAGAAGAAAACAGTTGGACTAATTCTTCCTACATTGATTTGGGAAAATGTTTCCCTGTGACCTTAGTCTATAGTCAGATGAGCAGGTGCGCTATCAGAACGGTGGTATTAAACTTTGACAAGCTGGTGGACAGCTCTCCACCTCTCCTCCGTTGTCTACCTCGGCTGTTGTCAGCGAGCCATGCAAGCCCAAGTTCCTTACATGGTCACATAAGCATTAAGTTATTTCACGTCATCATCAGAGGAACAGAGCTATTTTTTATTTCTTATTATGAAAATAAAATATTTATAGAAACCGAGACTTAGGACATGGTGTGGTCTAAAGTACCCTTAGCACGCTGGATGATGTCTAACGGATTCTGTGGAGCATTAGTTAGGCAGCGAGGAGGAAAAGACTCCGCAGGTTCCCAGTAGGACCCACTGTCTCAGAAATGGATAAAACAGGTGTATGTTTAAAATAATAGCTTTCCGTTCTACTCTTCTTTTCCCTAAGCCAGACGACAGTGCTGTCAAAAGCGAAAGGGCCATTTTATTCTCTGAGGGGAACAGGACTACCTAAATAGTTCCAAACAGTATGGCCTGCGATCACAGCATCGTGGTGTAAACCTTATAGTGTGTCATTGTACGTCGGTATAACAGCACAACAGACATGCGGGTGTGAGTCAGCACCATACACCAGGAAGAGTGTATGCCTCTCAACATGGCGGTCCGTTCAACACGCACTCTGCTTCTGGGAAAATGTCAGCCACTTCCTTGGTACCCCCGAAGAAAGTGATCCATGGGAAATGCTCCCTTCTGCTTGCATTCTGGGAACTTTTCTAGAATGTTGTAATCCCTTTAGTTTCATTCTCTGGAAAGAGTTTCAGTAATAGGAACTGACAGTGAGCAGTCTGCAGCCTTACAGGAACATGGGGCACGTGGCCCAGGGATGCCCACATGTGTACACCGTGCTGTTCTGTGCCAGAGACAGTAGCGTGTCACTCTGCATGGTGTGTGCTACCCAGAAGTTAGACTTCATTGGATTCTCACAAACTCTCTGAGTTTCATTTCTTGGGGCTGATGTTTCAGTCCTTTCTGACCAAGCCCGACCCTCAGTTTCTCTGCTCCTGATTTCTTTTCCCGTGGTTTCTTCCATGGGCTGCTTCTAACTTCCTGACATACTAGCAATGCCTTTCTTTCCTGTAAGTTTTCTCAAGACATTTTGTCCACCACAGTTTAGCAGCGGTTAGTGTAAAGGGATAACAGTAGCCGCCAATAACACTTGACAGCAGAGCGAGCGCACATGTGCACACTGGGCAACGTGCGCTAGAATGGAGAGCATTTTATAATTTCCCCTCACATTATGTGATAGACCACTGAGCTGGAATGGTATTTAGGAGGAAAGGTTTCCAGAATGTCTTAAATGCAGATTGCCCAGCTACATATCTGGTGGGAGGGTCCCTGAAGTTTTACGGAGAAGTTTTCTGAAGGCTCTGCAGGGAACCACCCTACCCTGTGCTTTTAGGTCATTGACACAGCAGCACACCGCAAAGCCTTTACTTTAAAAGAATGCTTGGGATCTGGCCATGCAATTTAGATATTTGTTAAAGCTAAAACACACATGGAAATTTTTACTTCTGAACCTTCAGTAGCTACGACGTTTCAAGACCTTAGCAGCCACACGCATATGGGACCTGTTCCGCTGGCCAGGACGAAGTAGAACGTCCCATCCTCACAGGTTCTGTTGGGCCGCAGGAGGGCATTCCCAGACCAGGCTGTCCTCGAACTCACAGCGATCCGCCTGCCTCTGCCTCCTCAAGTGCTGGGATTACAGGCGTGCGCCTGTGCCCGTTCTGCTGTAGAGACACGCCCTCATCTTGTTGCTTGTTCTTGTTTCTGAATATGACTGTATTCTGTAGCTTATATATAACTGTATATGTAATTACATTATGTGACTGATACTTAGTCCCAGGCTGTGAGTGATAGATTGCAGCATGCTGAAGTTACTGGTGATGGGAAACCTTATGTGTCACATTGCCACAGAATGGGCTGTGTTCTCACTTCAACACAATGTGGCTCCAAGAATTTCTTGCATATGATGGATGGGGAGTTCTTTGCTTCTGTCTTGATTTTTTTCATCCTACCTTTATTATTTTTTTTAGTTAAAATGCATTCTTCTTCTTTTTTTTTTTTTTAATTCTTTACATTGTTTCTCTGCCCCCTTCCTTTTTATTGCCCAGTGTTCCATATTACCCAACAAAGGAGTCAGTTAAAACTTAAACTTAGTTAAAATTTAGCTTCCTAGTACCAAAACAGAGCTCAAGGCTCTTCACTGACAAGTAGATTCTCCTTGGCATAGACAGTGTTTAAAGAGTTAACAGCACCTGTCACAATCCAGCCACCCTTTGACCAGCCTGGCCCTCCTCTTCTGTTCATGTCCTCAGCACCCTGATGACTTGTGGTTTATAGGACTGCCAGGTGAGCCCCTCTCACACATGCGCTCACCTGGGGACCCCTGTCACACATGCGCTCACCTGGGGACCCCTGTCACACATGTGCTCACCTGGGGACCCCTGTCACACATGCGCTTACCTGGGGACCCCTGTCACACATGCACTCACCTGGGGACCCTTGTCACACATGCGCTCACCTGGGGACCTTTCTCTTCAGTTCACCTGCCCCTCAGCTCTTGCCTGCAGTCCATCCCAAAATATTCCCTGTACTTTCCCCTGTCTGCCAACTTTCTAAAAAGTTACATCCCACTGCCCACACAGCACGGGTTCTTAGTGGATTCTCCAGTGTGGAGCCTGTCCTTTGGGCTTTACCCACCTCTCATCCAGAGTTGCTGTCATTAGTAGAACATTGAGAAATGGCCCTTTGAAGGGTTTTTGTTTTTTGTTTTATTTCTGTTTTGTTTTTGCAGATTTTCCATCAAACATTAAAATACTGCAAGGTCTACATTTTTGTTTGAATATAGAAACCATTCTCGCCCATAGACTGTTACCACTTACAAGAGGTGCTTGTCTCTCCTCAGGTGATCTAGAGCTGTGCTGTCCTCAATGGCAGCCTCACCCTTTGTCGCTTGTCAGCCCCATCATACTGTTATGCCGAGGCCCTGTTCTGTGCACTGAATTGACACTGGAGTCCTGGTTCTGTGTGTGTGTGTGTGTGTGTGTGTGTGTGTGTGTGTGTGTGTGTGTGTGTGTGCACGCGCGCGCATGTGTACATGTATGGTGTATATGACGCGTCTATGCTAACTCACACCAGAGCATCTGGTGTTCCCGTGAGACTCAGCAGAGCTGGCAGTTGCTCGTGCTTCCTTGCACTGTAAACATACTGACCACTCCCTGTGTGTCTAATCAACTGGATAGTCAAAGGATTTTACGGCTGACCTCCCCGAATTCCTTGCTATTGTCAGAAAGGCTGTTATAAAGCTGAGAAGACTGAAGGAGAGTCCAGGGAAGTCCCCCATCCACTCAGCTACACATAGCAAAGGCCTCAGACTCGCTTCACCGTGGCTCATCCTTGGATTCAAGTTACCCAGATTGTTACAAGTGTCTGAAAAATGCTAATCTGGCCAGTAAGAGTGTCTAAGGACTAGATAGCTATTTGGTCCTGGGGAAAAAAAATCAGACTTTGTAGAGGAAATCATTTGAAATTTCACAACGAAGTAAAGCCGTATAAACTTCCTTGTTACAGTTCCTTATTTTCCCGAGGTTAAAGAAGCATGCATAAATGTTCATAGAAACTGAAATTCGTGTCTGTGCTCTGTGCGGCAGAACCACGGTGACACGCTGTTTAACCCTGGATTCCTCTGTCCTTGTAGTACTCCCCCAGCATGACCATGAGTGTGTGATCCATTACCACGTCTCCTCATGAGAGCCATCGTGAGTCTGCCCTTGACAGAGCTACCGCGGAAGAAACCTACTCATCAGTGTACAGCGAAACAGAGGGTCTCAGTCACCCAAACCAGCCGTTTAGTTCCTGCTCTCTCCCTGATTCTGTGAAGAAAGCGGGTCCAAATGTGATTCAAACAACTGTACGCAGTGGCACACTAGCATTGCCTAAACTGAACTGCAAATGATTCTCTGTGTATGTATATGTGTGGGAAAGAGAACGTATCGTATATGCAGATCTATATGCACATATACGCATACAAGCATTGACCCACAGGACATTGTAAGATATTATCACATGACATCTTAAGTAGAAGTAAGTAGGGACTTTTATTCCATCCTTTTTTTCACGTTTACATTTTAATTATTAAAGGTTGCTCCTGCCCCTCCCTGAACTATTTTGTGCTGTGTACATCACTGCTTTATATAAGTTATTTTTTAAGGTGAACTCAGATGTTATGGTTTTGTAAATGTCTGCAATCATGGATAGGAATAAAATCGCTTATTTGAGAGCTTTCACTCACTCGTGTCTGATGCAAGCTGCCCATGGGTCAGAGTGTACTGTGCGGAGAAAAGCGTCTTCAGCCTCGGGTCCAGCCAGGCGTGTACCCAGTTACCTTCTGTGCACAGTGTGGTACTTAGTATGTAAGGAACCCACTTCATCAGGGGCTCAGCCGGAGCCTCACAGTACATTTCTGCAATAACTGCTTGAAATTGAGTTCGTTCTTCATTTGTTGTCTTAAATGATGCCAAAATCATTATCTAACTCAAATTACCTAGACCGGAGCAATAAAGTGCCATGCGTTGTCAAATATTTAGCAGCACATTTTCTCTGTTACATGATAAAATCCAAAAGTAATAACAAAACCACTTGGTTGAGTTTGTGACTCCTCACAGGGATCTAGAGGTAAAGCTTTAATATGTGCAGTGAGAAAGAGTATTGTGTTTTTACTCGGATTTCCTATGAGCATTTCCACAGAGGCCTGAAAACAGACGGACACGCTGACTTGATTCAGGCTTTCAGCCCAGAGGGGACACTAGAGGTTTCCAGAGAGCTTCTGCCTTTTCTGACCTAGGAGCTTTCTTGCTGGGGGCAGAGCTGTTGCGTACCTTTCCTTGCTGGTGCCCCTGCTGTCTGCTGGCAGCGTCCATGCCCTGTCTGCTCTGTTCTGGGGTCAGAGTTCTTGCACTGGGAGGCAGATTATCTGTGTAGCCTGTGTTGACTGAAGCTGGCCAGAGCTTCATCATGTGTCGGACAGTCTGGACAGGAGTAAATAAATAGTTTTAATTATCTCCCCTGCAAGAGGATCTTGCTGTGGACACTTGGCAGATCTTTGGGATTACAGTTAATCCTATATCCAAACACCAAATCCTAGTAGGAAGAGCACAGAGGGTTTATTTTTACCCTCGTAAGACAGCTCTGCGCCCCTTCCTGATGTCATTGGGATATAAGTAACTCCTGATCACGACCTGCCAGGAGAAAGCACTGCTCACTCTGACGAGAGAGCGCTCCTCCCTTCCCGTTGGGACTGTGGCATAAGTGAGAATGTTGACACTGTGTTCGCCAGCTCTTGATTCTAGATGATTTATTTCTCTCAAATCCACAGTGATTCATTCTATCCAGAAAAAAAAAGAAAATAGCTATGCATGCCAGGTTTGCTGGGAGAACCACAGAGGATAAAGAAGATGAATTAGATTTACACTGCAGACCTAGACGACATTATATAAGTCGTAATTCATAGCACAGTGTAGGCCTACAGCTGTACCAGAGAGCAGCCGTGGACTAGCAAGCTGCGGGGACCTGTGGCAGACAGATCACACAGCATCCTTACCCGCAAGCCAAGGTAATCTGAAGATGGTGCTCGGTACGTTCACCTGAATCGCCAAGAACAGTGGCAACTTTCACTTTCTCTGACATCGTATAAAATCCAACCTTTTCCAGTCAATCCAGTCTTATTACGACAGAGTTTGAAACATTTCCTGGCTCTTCTCTCCATAGTTACTGATCTTTCATTTCTGTCATTTGTCTTCTGAGAAATAAAGTAAGGTTTTATATTACACATACATACACGCACACACATACACACGCATGCACAGGCACAATCACGAAGCTAATTTTACTTGCCTTACTTGGGAATAGTTCTAGAATATAAATGATAGAAGTGGCATCATGTGACACTTCTAACCTGTTTGGTTAAAAAAAAAAAAAAAGTAAAATGGTTTTTTGTTTTGTGTGTTTTCGTCATGTAGCAATCAATTCATCATTTATTATTTCTTTCTTGGAACCCAGGTTAAAAACACCTATTTCCAATTTGTAAATCCCTGAAAAACTTAAGAATTATTTTAAAGACAAAACTGCTTTCACAAAGAGGAAAATACAAGAATACTTAATTTTTATAGCCAGATAATCTTGTTACCTGAAGGGTAAACAATATCACTATATTGGTTTTGTTTCCATTTTAATTATTTAACCTTATTATTTTTCTGGTGATGATGTCTAGTGTTTTCTTACACATTCTGCCAGTATTGGCACACTGTGTTGTCTTGATGTCTATGCTGCTTGCCTGGGTTCTTTTGCGTATTTCACCTCACAGTAATGAAATCAGCAGTGCTCGCCCACATTGAACGTGACGTGCAGGCACAAATGTGAGAGTAAGTAGCCGGCCTAAGCATTAATTCCTGTGACTCTGCTGTGTCCTGCCTAGCTCAGTGATGTTGAAAACACACATCAGTCTAGTTGTGTATGTTTTTTGTTTTGTTTGGTTTGGTTTTTTGAGACACGGTTTCTCTGTGTAGCCTTGGCTGTCCTGGACTAACTTTGTAGACCAGGCTGGCCTCAAACTCACAGCAATCCACCTGCCTCTGCCTCCCTAGTGCTGGAATTATAAGTGTGCGCCACCACGCCTGGCTTTGTGTATGTTTCTTAACCAGCAGACTTTTTTACAGCTAGGATGCCCAGTGTGAACGAAGGCTTTTGGGTTCACTGCTCTTGTAACACCACAGACACAGTGGCTGGATCAGCACTCCTTTGAAAATGTTCCATGTTGGCTTCAATTGCTAAGAACGTTACAGCTACAGATCTGAGGTTAAGATTTCTCGATTGCCAAAGGACTAACAAGCCAGTTCTGTTCCCCTTCAGAAATGCGCACCTGCCCCTGCAGAAATTACACAGAGGGAAGCTCTTCTGTTTCTGTTTTCACGGTTCTGTAAGGTATCTGAACTCCGCTGCCCTTGAAGCGGCCATTCAGGTAAAGTCCTCGGCTTTGAAGACAGTGGGTGGAATAAATAAGTTCAACTTGGCACGTGAGTAGCCCCCACAGTCTGCGTACACCTTTGCTCCACATCACTCCGGACTGCGCCCTCAGCAGGCAGAGACTTGCACACTTCTCCACACTCTACAGGCGGGTTAGCTTCTTGCCCGGTTCCTCCATGCCTGCCTCCCATCCCAGGAGGTGAGGTACCCAGGTTGAGTGTCTGTCCCTTCTCAGCCTTGTAGCTTCCATCTCTGCAGAGGATGTAGTGGTGGTGGTTTTCCCGAGGATACAATTTCAGTTTTCACTGTTTATTACTGTTCATCGTCAACAGAATTACACGTCACAGCTACTCGACACCCAAATGTTCTCTTGACCCTTTTTTCCTGTTTTCGTGTTTTGCATGCTATAGTTCTCGTCCCTTGAAACATAAACAGAGACAAGCAGCCCATGAATACATGGCGTAGAGGGGAATTGATGTGATGAGTTGGCTGGCATGTGTTTTACCACATGCAAGTCCTCTGCTGTGTTTTCCTTCTTGCTGGTAAGCTAAATAATAGTGGTTCCAGTTTTAAGCGTTGGTAGCAGTCTCCTCCAGTCTGAGAAGTATGCTTTGAGAAGAAATACTGGAAAAGTAAGAGTGGTGAACCATTAATAATGCCATTTGGGTTTTGAATGCTACATGTATGTATACCTATACTGGTGTGCATGTGTTGGGGATGGCGGCTGAAATTCTGCTCATAAACCTCACTCCTACTGTGACCATGTTTTATTTGGCACTGTTGATAAATAGTAAACAATTCTTTCTTTTGCCTTTACTTCAGTGATAAAACATCTGATAAAAGTTGTTTGGCATGGGAAGAGTAATGACACTATGCTATACAGAGAGCTATCTAGAAGTAGTAGTCCCCAGGCCCGGATGGAGCATCTTGGCATTGGATTTTGTGTTGATCTTGTCAGGAGGCGCACAGTCATTGTAGCTTCCCAGTGTACGCATATGCATATGAGAAGTCGAGTTGACATCACCTAAAGCATTAACTTGACCTGTGAGCCATTCCGTTCGGGTGACTTGCTGATAGAGGCACACCTGAGACCCCGTCAGTTACTTCTCCAGACTTTGTTATGAAGAGAAACACTCAGCTGAGTGAGTCTCCCGAGGAAGTGTCCTCTGTTGAGTTTTCCCTAGTGACCTACATAATCTGCTTTCTTGAGTTAAAGAACAATTCCTGTATGGAGTTTCAATTTAAATGTGAATACTTTTGCTGTCTACATTTTTTAAATGAACTGCAGCACTAAAATGAAATATGAAAATGGTACAGCATTAAACGTGGAACCTACTGTTCTCATGTACGGATTTTCTAGGTATCTTAGGACAACTGTTTGGTTCACTTTGATTAACACGGTCATTAGAATCATATGATCTGTTTCTCAAGTACTTAGTGCTTCATTTCTAAAACAAGATAGGCTGTTGCTATGGCAAAGATAAGTATTAATATTTCCTGAAAAAATGATATAAATATTTGTTCCCAGTTACTACATTGCACTTTGTCTTTTATGTCAAGGAATCTCAGTGAGGGTGACATTTTAGATTCTTTACAGTGTTCTCAAGCTCCATGCAGTATGTTGTAACCTGAGTTCCTATCGTGTCTTTACACGATTGTCAGTTAAATGTAATTAATCATCTATTTGTTTGAAAACTACAACTCAAATAATTTGCCTGTCTTATGTTATCTAAGTAGAGATCTAAGTTTTTGCAATACTTTAGAGGTTTTCCTTACATAAAGTACTAATTGATATCTGTGCGTGGATTTAGATTAAACTTCAAAAATGTTTACTTTCCTTGCATTAAGACAATTAATAACATATAAACTATATGTTAGGACAAATAATTTAAAGAAGATGTTATTGTTTCTGACATAAAGAGAAGTCTTTATACATAGAACTCTTGATTCATGATAGCCATGTGATTATTGAATTGTTTAATCTGTCTAATTGTGATTTTAAGGATTTAAAATGGTTTTTTTATTACATGTGTTAAATTGCTACCTACAATGTCTTCTTGAGAAATAGAATTATTTGTAAGGTTTTTATAAATGCACAATTTATGTATAAATGAAATTTGGGGTGAGTCAATATACTATCCTTAATTCAGTAATGGCCACCAGATAACCGACACATTTGTAAACTGAGCACCTGTGTGTGTATATGTGTGCACACATACCCATTGTTACATTTACTCTCAAGTGGATTTATCACTTACTGTTTTTGTAAAAGTAGTTGAGCTGTTTGTGTGATGGAAAAGGAACCATAGAGATGTACATAAATGTCCCTTAATTTGACACGTCTTCACATTTAATTTAAAAAATACAGTTTTTGATTTACAGTTTCTACTCTTCTATTTCTATCCTTTACTTCAATATGTATTTGAAAAGTAAAGGAAATTGTTTAAAAAAAAAAAAAAAGATACCATGATGTTTCTGGAGTAAAACGTCAGGCTGGAATGTGGTCATCTCTCTACAGACGTGAACTGGGTGTTCTACCCTAAATACAATTCAGGAATCTGTAGAGGCAAAAGACTTATGTGCATGTACATTTATGTGCACATAAAAGATGCTGCTTCTGTGTGGTCAGATAACAGCCCTGTCTCCAAATAATATTATTACACAATAGGTAGTCATTAAAGAATGAGGTGTTAGTATTTTATTGCAAGTAAAACTACGCACAATGTCAAAAACGGAGGCATTTGTTCAGATGATTCCTCCAGTGCTTTCGTCTTCACGATGAACTGCACAGATGGTCAGTTCGGCTCACCATAAACATCTACCTGGAAGGTTTTTAAGGTAGACTCTCTGTACTGAGAAGGAAGAAGATAACTACTAATGTACCGAGAATCCATCCTCGGAAAGCTGTGGAAATACATAACCCCACCCCTCAGTATGGTGCTAAATGCTGGTTCCCTGTTATTTATTATGGCTTTGATCCAAATGGGATAGTTCAGTTTGGTGAACTTCTGTCTTTGACTTATGTCTGCAAAGCTACATAGCTTGTCAGGTGATTTTTTTTTTCCCCCAAAGTGTCCGGATGTCTGGAGGATGAATGGTAGACAGAAGGCAACTGACAGGTCCTTGATTTCAAAACAGGTGGAATTTGGGTAGCCAAGAACAGACCGGGAGTGTGTTATTTAAACTACTTGGTTGGCTACAAATGAGGATTAAGAGTAGAAGCTTGGAGTAGGGTCAGGGAACAGCTGCACAGGAAGGCAACAGCTGGCGGAACATCAGCGACTCATGAGTGAGGCAGCGCAGGGTGAGATTCTGAAGGGACACAGGGAGGCAAGCACGTGCACACCTGGGCCCAGAGCGATCTGAGGCAGGAAGTGGCTGTCCCCGTGGCTCCCTGTATACTTACGATGAGAAACCTCTTCACACCAAAAAGGGATAGCTGTTACATTCTACAAGTCTTCCAGCACAGTTTGATGAGACTATAATACAGCTTTTTAGAAAACTATAGTCAAAAGACAACATGCATAAAGATGTAGCTTGTAGCTCTTTCCTCTGTGTAAGTTCTGGGCTCTGCTTGGCTATGACTACAAGCCTGGAGAAGAGCAACTTCACATTTTCACCCCAAACATACACATTTGTATTCACAACTTTTTCTGATAATATGGATGGAACTCTTAATGTGTACGACATGGGAAGGTTACTCGTAAGCACGCTTTCAGTAAAGTACCCCCATACACACATTATATGACAAGCATCAGTAGCATAAAGGAAGCCAGCATCATTGTTCATCCATGTGCACATATGGATGTGTTTGTGCACGTTTTCTCAGATAAACAGCTTATGAATTGAAAAATCAAGTGTATCCATTATACAGTCTTTTGCATTGTTAGCTATTATTCACCTAGGACTAAAGGGATTGCACACATACATAATGGTCTCAAGACATTTTTTCTTTTTCTTTTTTTTTTTTTTTTTTTTTTTGTGGGGGAGTTTGAGGCAGGATTTCTCTGTGTAGCCCTTGTAGTCCTAGACTTGCTTTGCAGACCAGGCTGACCTCGAACTCACAGAGCTCCACCTGTCTCTGCCTCCCTGAGTGTTCAAATTTACAGGCGTGTGCCATCACACCTGGCTTTGATCTCAGGACTTTGAACAGAATGTATGTGCCAAGCATTGGGAGTGATGGTGGCTTTAAGAACTCACCGAGCTACTGCAACAGGCAACTGCTAGTCAGGTCTTAAATATTTACTTCATTTTCATTTAGAGTACTTACCTTCAAATAAACTCTAGGAGCACTGAACATAAATTTTTTTAAAACGATAATACTAAATACATAAAATATATGTGTTGTATATAAAAGCATTCAGTGCAAATGGAAGTATTAGCAATTAATTGCATGAAATCCTGCTCTCCAAAAAAAAAAGCCTCCAAGTTAGTGTGGAAATTCACCACTATTAGCTGTTCTTTGTAAAGGTTATTAAAACATTTGTTGGACCAAATAACCAAATCAAAACCAGTGTTCTGTACAAAAGGCAGATAGGTAAAGCTGCTCTTGACACTGGGCCTAAACTTGGTCTTCCAGCTGGAGAATTGTGAATATAGACAGCACTGGAAGTGGGCTAACGTATCCAGCTGAAGAAGGGTTCTAAGCAGACAAGCTGTTAAGTCCAAAATCGTTGCCACTTGAGTAGCAAATATAGTTGTTCCTGCTCCTGAGTAGGAGATTGACATCGACAAAGATGAACAGCTAGTTGTGAAACTACCACAGACTTCCAGCTCAGACATGAGACACACACCGCTTGTGCCTGGCCTTCCTGGAGGGTGCCTCCCTGCCGAAGAGGAAAATGAGGTGGTCTTGGTTTCTCCATGGTGATTTTCACTACGGCCCCAAACTTCATGATATAAACTTTTCAAATACGAACTGCAGTAACTAAAACATTTCAAATCTATATCCAGAAGAAAAGCCCTGAAGGAAACCAAGTTGGGAAAGTGGGCACTGACGGGAAACTCAAAACAGCGAACTCAGCTCTGCAAACAGAAAACACAGATGCATGGTGAGTGATGAGTTTCAGCTCCTGAGCCATGCTTTACTTCACAATTGGATTTTCATTCCTGAATTTGTTTCTAGGATAATTGGCTAAGCTATTCAGAGTGTGCCTAAAGTTCAAGGCAGTCATTAACTATTGGCTGTAGGTTTTTATTCTCCATGATTCTGTTTAAATGGGTATATTAAACTTTCCTCAGACTTAATGGTGAGACAAAGACGTGGAAAGACCTACTTTGGGAGTTGTTTCTATGAGGAACTGGCTGAATTGAAAAGCATAGACTAGCTAGGCGTGGTGGTGCACACCTGTAATGCCAGCACCCAGGGAGGCAGAGGCAGGCTGGTCTCTGTGAGTTCGAAGCCAGCCTGGTCTACAGAGTGAGTCCAGGACAGCCAAGGCTACATGGAGAAACCCTGTCTCAAAAAAACAAAACAAAACAAAAAGCATAGACTGTGCAATTTGGAATGTAAAAAAATTATAGACTTTGGCTTCTATTTGAACATCTGTATTCCTTTGAGCCTTTGAGGCACAGCACTGAGCGATGACAGTGCCTGTGTGGTTTCCTTTGCCCTTTACAATCCAGGACGATGAACCGGAAGATGGAGGGGTGTTTCTGCGGAGGACCAAGAATAGCCATGTGGTTGCAGGGATGGTTCTTCCATTGTTCTTTAAGAATTCTCTTTCCCCCCACCCTGCAGCTTGAATAACACTCTGTTTCCTGCAGCCGGAATCTTCTGCACTTGCCTCCAAAGGACTCTTTCTTCTCAAGACACATTTACACCCAAAGATGCTGAGTAAACATGGGGGAATGGATGATAGTGTGGAAACTCCAAAAAGGGGACCCAAACTCAGTTTCTTTTCACTACGAGAATATTACATATGAAGGAGTCTGACTAGTCAGGGAACCAATTAGTAATCCAGCAATGTATTTTCTTAGTTAACTGAACTCTAGTGCAGTAGAAATGGACATTTTGTGAGTGAAAATTTCTCTCTCCCTCCCCTCACTTTTCTCTCTCATCCCTTCTCAGACTTTTGTTTTCTGTGGTGCCTGCTCTTGGTTTTCTAGTTGAAGTCTGATACAGAATTGTGGAAGAGGTAATGCCCGTTTATACTTCATTCACTTGAAGATTCACATGGCTCCTGAATTCTTTATTTCTTCACAATATGATGTGGGCACTTATTTGCATGAAATTCTATCTCTCTTTGAAATATTTGTAAGACAAAAGAAAAACAAAGACAGCACAGGTCTTAATTTATTGGAAAATTGATGTTATCTTGCAATCACCTCATTCTTTCCTGCCCTCAATTTGTATATTTGATTGAAAGCACCCCGTGTCTTCACCCTCTCCAAACATTTTTAAAGATGTTTTCTTTGGGACTAACTCACAACCTCATCTCTGCCACAAGATCTCTGAATGTTTGCAATCAAGCCAGTTGACAGCAGTCCTCAATCTGTTCTTGCTCCTGCAGCTCCCCACTGGTCCCCAGGGGCCTATTAAGAAGTATGTTGGTAAACACCTGTCACTGGAGAGGCAGCAGGTGGCCCCTCTGACTGGTGACATGGGCACAGCTCATCTTGACTAGGCAGCCCCACTCTGCCTCCTCAACACTATTCCCTTCTCTGTGGCTTCCACAGAGACCACAGAACACTTCGTCTGTGGGAAATTTTACTTCTGACTTACTATCTTTTATCAGCATTTTATTAAGAATTGTGTCTGCTACATTTTCAACAGTTTTTGTCTTAATATATTTTACTAAGCTATCAGGTTTTAGCAGTTTTTTTAGGGAAGAAAGTGTTTGATGACAGAAAATGAAAATCAACTCGCTTTATATTTAGTTTATTCGGTTCTTTTAAGTTGTTGTTGTTGTCATTATTATTATTATTATTATTATTATTATTATTATTATTATTTTGGCATAATATACCCCTGTAATTTATATATTAACTTAATTGGTTATCATCAGTGTGTGGTGATATTATCTGTTCAATTTTCAATAATGAATGGGTCGAAGTGATAGAAGAAATTAGCAGGAGAGTGCATGGCTCTTTATCTCCAACCATTGGTCTTGTGCATGTCTGCCTCTTCAACCGAAGTCCCTAAATATCTTTCACAGTAAGTGCATCCAGGCATTCTAAAAACTTGCAGACGTAAGTCCTACATGAGCCCCCTTCAGCCCACACACCTTCTTGGTTTGAATAGTTTCCATAAGCTTCATCCTACCAAGCACGTCAAAGCAGGCTTTTTATCCAAATACATACGCAGTTATTCCCATGCCTAATGGTTGGGTGAGGGGTCAGGGGCCAGTCATAACTAGATAATTAATTGAATGACTTTCAAAAATTAAAATACTAAGCAGATGCCTAAGGAAGACAATGAGTTATAGTGCAACAGATTTCTGAGATGTGTGTATTTGGTGCTTGTGTACAGTGATTAACAACTTGCATCGCAGAAACTGCTTCTTCATAAGGAGGCAAATAAAATTAACTAGGGACTCTGCTTACTAAAATACTGTGACTGTATCTGTCCCACATGATTCCTCCATGTGCCTGAAGACTGAGAAGAGAGACTGAGTTGGCAGGCAGAAAGGGCAGGTACTTCCACACTGTATATCCACTGTACACTGTATACAACTATATACAGTGCTGAGCTGGAGAACTGTGCTACAGGTCTGGAAGGCACAGAAGCACAAGTAGAGCTTGTGTCTTGGAAGTGTTTAAGAGCAGAAGGTTTTGTGGAAGTCTGTGCAGCTGCATCAACAGCAGAGGACCAGCATCAACATTAAGAGCAGTAACATTATTTTTTAAGGTTCTAGCTTGGTGATAGGTTGTTTTCATTTGGGTTTTAGTCATTCTGGGAATGAAACCCAGCGCCTTGGACCTGTTAAGTAAAAACAATGAGCTAACACCCCAGCCTAGAGTAGAGATGGTGGGAAAACTGCTAAAGCCTCTGTGTTTAACTGTTACGCTATCCCATGTCGCTATTGATCCACAGCCATAAAAAAACAACAACAAATTTTAACCTACTCCAAATAGGAAGACGTAGATTTATTTTTAATGTGTAATATGTTTAACTTCTGGCCAAAATAAAAAAAAAATAAATTAATGGTTTTTAAATATCTGTAGTTGTTTGACTCCTCAAAGTTGAATTTTTAAGCTGAATTATTCTCAATTTTATTGTGTGTGTGTGTGTGTGTGTGTGTACACATGAGCATACATGTGCATGTGTGTTTCTAAGGCAGTCAGATTCATGTCGGATCCCATGGAGCTGGAGTTACAGGCAGCTGTGAGCTACCAGTGTGGGTCCTTTGCAAGAACAACACATGTTCTTAACTGCTAAGCCCTCTCTCCAGGCCCATAAACTATTCTACGTATTATTATTTAATACTTTGGAGATAGTTCTTGAAAAAATGCTTTGTGAAGATAGGACATAGGGTCTCCAGCACCTTCACAAATTCCAGGTAGGGATGGCCACCCTCATATAATCTCAACACTCGGAGGGTGGAAATGCGATGGCTGGAATGAGCTGCACACCCATACTAGCCAAATCAGCTCTGTGTTCAAGTGAGAGACCCTGCCTCAAAATATAGAGAGCAATCAAATAAGATTCCTGACACTAACCTCTGGCCTCCACAGGCATGTTTCTATACATGCTCACATGCCTATAAAAACTCGTGTGTAGACAAACATTAGACTCACAAAATATAGACTAAAAACAATAAAACCCCTTCACCACTTATTAGAAGGAATGTCAGAGACTGATAAGCCACGGAATCACTTCTGATTGTGGTGTCACCACTTGGTCCCAGACAAGTTGCTGGGTCCTTGCTGAGCCCCACTTTGTTCCATTCTAAAATAAGAATATTGATTTTGAAAATCTCTCAAGCACAAACACTCAAGGATGCAGCAGTGACAGAGTATCTCTTCCTCCTATTATCATGTTTGATAACAGTCATAGTAGTGCTGTGTCTGATGCTGCTCATGTTGAGGGAAGATGCTGTGAATACTTCCCAATGGCAGCAAAGAGGGAAGATCGTTAGATCTTTTGGCTGGTGAGAGCAAGTGTCAAAGCCTATTGTCTCTGAAATTCCCCTGAGATTGTTGACTTTACCCTTCTAAATCAGTATTTAGCTCTCCTTAAAAGTTCCAAAGAAGTCAAGCAGAGCAGGGGAGAAAAAGAAAAAAATGAAAGAGAAAAAGAAAGAAAGAATGAAAGAGAAACAGAACTTGACAGTTCTCTAGGACAACGTGATATTTCTAAAGAAAGGAGCAGCTCAGAGGTCATGATATACATAATTAAAGTTATCCTCTCCAAGTGGGTTAAATCAAGTCAATATTTACCAAGAAATTTAGACAGGATTAAAGTCACACTCTGCCCAAATGAGTTAAATCCAGTCAATATTTACTGAGAGGTTTCATAATAAAATGCTTAGACTATAGGTCGAATTTTTTGTTCCCTTGATCACATCCTTAGTTTTACTATGTGAAGCAAAATAAAAATAAACTAAAAAGTTTTTTAATCTAGGCTCTAAAACTCTGACTTCATGAATAGTTAACTGTATTGCAAGGATGAGATTATTAAAATATAAAATATAGTTTATGAAACCATGTTGCTTGTGTGAAGACACTTGGCCTCTTTTGTTTGCAAGAACTTCTAGTGTCCACCTGGAGGAAGAAAGTCACCGTACTAATATTACTGCTGTAGCAATGAGATTTTAATGCTTTTGAAATCAAATTTAGAAAAAAGAAAAAAGATGTTGCAGGAAAAAATTTAACGAGAAGGTCTTTATTAAAATGCCTAAATCCTAAATAACCCCATTGCTGGTTGAACACTAGACTTTGTAACCTGGCAGTTTGGAATTAGGGGAATTGCAGGCGGCAGCTACCGAGTTGATGAGAGATTATGAACGTGGCTCTAATAGTCATTCTCTTTGTTAGCCTGTTGTATGTGCTGAGCATGTCCTTTTATGTAGCTGTGCAGTTTGTTCTGAGTCACACTTAAGGTTCTACATTCTAAATATGTACAAGCTCATCACATAGTTTTTGTATTAGATTGACTGTATAACTGTGCTATAACTAAAATATTACATGTATACAAATATATATAGGAATTGAGAAAATTTTTAAATGTGGTTTCCATTTTCAAAGATTCTTTAAAAGGCTATGATCATGTTCTTTGTGTTTTCCCATCATAGATAGATAAACAAATGATAGATCGATAGATTGATAGATGATAGATAGATTGATAATGGTTAGATTTACCTGTTTCACCAAGGCTTGTCTCTTACTGCTTTGAATACAATTTAGAACAAAGAATATTTCATTTTCAGATTTTTAAAAAATATGATGAATCTCTGCAATTAAAATTACATAGGAACTAGCTAGACAGCGGTGGCTCATGCCATTAATCCAAGAACTCAAGAGGTAGAGACAGGCTGATCTCTGTGAGTTTGAAGCCAGCCTGGTCTACAGAGAGAGTTCCAGGACAGACAATGCTATAAGAGAAGCCCTGCCTCAAAAAGTAATTTTAAAAAGGACATTAGAGTTCTTACGATGAAAAATATGTTCCAAATGAATTTTGAAAATTAAAGTATAGTAATGCCAATATTATGAAGATAATAAATAAAAGTAGCAGTAAGTATCTAAAACATTCTTATCCTAACCTTGGCATTAAATGATTACACAGGTTCATCTGGTACCACCCCCATCCCCTGAGTGACTGTGAACAAGGTGAACCCAACTCACAATTCTATGTTCATTTTCTCAAGTATAAAATCAATATTGTTAATAATACTCTATACTAAACCTGCAGGCATTGTATCAATTACTGGAAATCATCAATACAAATCACATATCTAGCACAATAAATGTCACTAGAAACTTTAATAATGAATAAAAACTAATTATTCTTTTTAAATGAATTAGTTAATTTACTTTACAACCCAGTCTCAGCTTCCCCTCCCTCTTCTCCTTCCAGTCCCTCCCTTCCACATACACACGCCCATCTTCCCCTTCTCCTCAGAAAAGGCGAGGCGTCCCATGGCTATCAACCTGCCTTGGAAGGTCAAGTTGCAGTAGCACTAGCCTCATCAGTCAGAGACAGCCCTTGCTGCTCTTAGGAGTCCATGAAGACCAAGCTACACAACTGTTACGTATGTGAAGGAAGCCTAGGTCTGTCCTGTGCATGCTCCCTGTTTGGCGGTTCAGTCTCTGTAGATGCCTATGGGCCCCAGTTAGTTGATTCTGTAAGTTTTCTTGTGGTGTCCTTGACATCTCTAGCTCCTTTAATCCTTCCTCTCCATCTTCCACAGGATTCTCCAAGCTCCACCTAATGTTTGCCTGTGAGTTTGTGCATCTATTTTCATCAGTTACTGGGTAAAGCCTCTCTCATGACAGTTATGCTAGACTCCTGTCTTCAAGTATAGCAGATTATCATTACTGGTGTTAGGGGTGGACTCTTTCTCATGACATGGGTCTCAATCTGGGCCAGACATTGGTTGGCCATTTCCTCAATTGCTGCTCTATCTTTACATCTGCACCCCAACACTTTGTGTGTTGAAGGTATTGTGGCTCGGTTGGTGCCCCAATCCCTCCACTGAAAGTCTCTTCTGAATACAAGAGATGGGTGTTTCAGGTTCTATATGCCTGATTTCAATGAGTCTTAACTAGGGTCACCCTCATAGATTCCTGGGAGTTTCCATTGTCCTAGGTTTCTAGCTCATCCCAGAGATGCCTCCCTGCATCACTAATTCCAGTTCTTTCTCCCAGTACTCTCTCCCTCCATCCTCCCCACCACTTTATCCCTCTCGCTCCCATCTCCAATCCTCTCCCACCCAGATCCCTTCCTCCGTCCATCCCTGCCAGAGCCTGCTCTGGACAATATCAACCACTACCTGGATATGGGGCGTGAGAATGGAGAAATAAAATAGATATATGAAAATATAGAAAAGATATAGCAAAAGAATAAGAAAAGAAAGACAGGTATTTGGGAGGACTAACAGTAAATACTGTAGGCCCGAGTTTATTTCTCTCAGAGCTTTTATACAGTATTCATCCATGCGAACCAGAAGATTCTTGGAAAAGAAACAAAAGCCACCAATTACTTTAGTTATCTATATGCTTAGACTTCTTTCATCTCAAGGCTAAAGAAGTACATCAAGCTCATATCCACACCTGGAGTTAATAAATAACTTTCTTATCTAGGAAGTTAGCCAACACAAGTATCTTGTCAAGTCCTCAAGGCTGTATTTGCAAGCCAAGGTCATAAGTTCTCTGGCCTGCTTCTGTTAAGCACTCCAAAAAATGGCTCCCAACACATCCCCAATGTCTGTTTTATTATAGTTCCCCTTCTCAGTGAGATTCAGGAGTCCCCTTTGGGCCCTTCTTAATACTTAGCTTCTCTGGGTCTCTGGACTGTAACATGATTATCTTGTACTTTATGGCCAATATCCACTTATAAGTAAACACATACCATGAGTGTCTTTCTGGTTCTGAGTGACCTCACTCAGGATGATTTTTTTTTCTACTTCCACCCATTTGCCTGAAAATTTCATGTCATTGTTTTCAATCAGCTGAGTAATACTTCATTGGGTACATGTACCACATTTTCTTTATCCATTCTTCAGTTGAGGTTGTTTCCAGTTCTTGACTATCAGCAAAAAAAAATTGCTATGAATATAGTTGAGCAACTGTCTTTGTAGTATGGTGGATATGGTGGAGAATATGTTGGATATATGCCCAGGCCAGGAGTGGTATAGTTGGGTCTTGAGGTAGAACTAGTCCCAGTTTTCTGAGAAACTGTTAAGTTGATTTCCAAAGTGTTTGTACAAGTTTGCACTCCCACTAGCAATGGAGGACTGTTACCCTTGCTCCATACACTTACCAACCTGTGTTGCCACTTGAGTTTGTTTTCTTTTTTGTCTTATCCATTCTTGGGGGTATAAGATGGAATCTCAGAGTCATTTTGATTTAGATTTCCATGATTACTAAGGATGTCGAACATTTCTTTAAGTGTTTCTTGACCATTCAATATTCCTCTGGTAAGAATTCTCTGTTTAGCTCTCTACCCATTTTTAATTGGGTTATTTGGTTTGGTGGTGTTTAATTTCTTGAGTTCTTTATGTATTTTGGATATCAGCCCTCTGTCAGATATAGAGCTGGTGAAGAGCTTTCCCAGGCTGTCATTTCATTCTATTTACACCGTCTTTTGCCTTAGAGAAGATTTTCATTTTCATGAGGTCCTATTTATTCATTGTTGATCTTAGTGCCTGAGCTGTTCAGGAAGTTGTGTGAATATATGTTCAAGGCTATTTCCCACTTTCTCTTCTATCAAATTTAGTGTATCCAGTTTTATGTTGAGGCCTTTGATCCACTTGGACTTGAGTTTTCTGCAGGGTGATGGATATGGATCTATTTGCTTTCTTCTACATGCTGAGATACAGTTAGACCAGCACTATTTGGTGAAGATGCTGTCTTTTTTATTTCATTGTATAGTTTTTGCTATACAAAAAATCAAGTGTCCATAGGTCTGTGGATTTACTTCTGGGTCTTCAATTTGATTCTGTTGATCCACTCGTCTGTTTTTATGCCAGTACCATGTGGTTTTTTATTACTATTGCTCTGTAGTACAGCTTGAACTCAGGGATGGTGATACCTTCAGAAGGTCTTTTATTGTACAGGATTGTCTTAGTTAACCTGTTTTTTTTTTTTTTTTTTTTCCTCTCAAGATCTGTAAAGAATTGTGTTGGAATTTTGATGGGAATTGCATTGAGTCTGTAGATGTTTTGTTAAGATGGCCATTTTTACTGTTAATCCTACTGATCCATGAGCATGGGAGATCTTCCCATCTTCTGATATCTTATTTAATTTCTTATCAAAGACTTAAAGTTCTTGTCATACAGGTCTTTCACTTGATTAGTTAGAGTTACACCAAGATATTTTATATTATTTGTGGCTATTGTGAAGGGTGTTTTTCCCTAATTTCTTTCTCTTCTTGTTTATCCTTTTTTATATACTGATTTTTTTTTTAGGTGATTTTGTATCTAGCTACTTTGATGAAGCTGGTTATCAGCTATAGAAGTTCCCTGGTAGACTTTTTTGGGTCTCTTATATACCCTATCACATGATTTGCAAATAGCAATACTTTGACTTCTTCCTTTCCCATTTGTATCCCCTTGATCTCCTTTAGTTGTCTTATTGCTTTAGCTAGAATTTTAAGTACTATATCGAATAGATATGGAGAGTGTGGGTAGCCTTATCTTTCCCTGATTTTAGTGGAATCACTTTAAGTTTCAAGACTTTTATCATGAAGGGGTGTTGGGTTTTTAAAGGCTTTTTAAAAAGCATCTAATGAGAAGATTGTAGTGTGTGTTTTTTCTTTCAGTTTGTTTATTTGGAGAATTACATTGATAGATTTTTGTATATTGAACCATCCATCCCTACATGACTGGGATAGAGCCAACTTGATCATGGTGGATGATGTTTTCTATGTGTTCTTTGATTCATTTTGAAAGTATTTTATTAAGTATTTTTACATTAATGTTCATAAGGGAGGTTGGTCTGAAATTCCCTTTCTTGCTTGAGTTTTGTGTGGTTTAGGTATGAGGGTGACTGTGACCATGTTTCTTTTGTTTATGTTTTGTGAAATAATTCAAGGAGTATTGGTATTAGCTCTTTTTTGAAAGTCTGGTTGAATTCTGTGCCAATATCATTTGGCCCTGGGCTTCTTTTGGTTGGAAGACTTTTAATAACTGCTTCTATTTCCATAGGGGTTATAAGTCTAATTAAATTGTTTGTATGATCTTGATTTAATTTTGGTAAATGGTATCTATCAAGAAAAGTATCCAATTCATTTAGATTTTCCAATTTTGTGGAGTACAGGTTTTGAAGTAAAATGTAACAATTCTTTGTATTTTCTTGGTGCTGGTTTCACTTCTCATTTTATTAATTTGGATATTCTCTGTGTATGCCATTTAGTTAGTTTGGCTAAAGGTTTGTCTATATTGTTGATTTTCTCAACAACAACAACAACAACAACAACAACAACAACAACTCTTGGTTTCCTTGATTCTTTGTATTGTTCTCTTTGTTTCTTGATTTCAGCCCTGAGTTTATTTCCTGCTGTCCATTCCTTTTGGGTGTGTTTGCTTCTTTTTGTTCTAGAGCTTTCAGGTGTGCTGTTAAGTAGCTAGTATGAGAGTTCACTGATTTGTTTATGAAGGCACTGAGTGCTATGAACTTTCCTCTTAGCACTGCTTTTAGTGTGTCCCTTAAGTTTGGGTATGCTCTGCATTCATTTTCACTGAATTTTAGAACATCTTTAGTCAGAATCCCTTAGTTGCCTATAGTTCTTTATCTAAGGGTGGAGGCTAAGAGACTTCCTCCTTCCATTTAGCATGCCTATTTGTGTTCCTCTTTGGGCCTTGTTTGGGCAGTCATATTATTGTGATGTCATGGATAAAGATTCTCTGTTATTTTGAGGACATACAATCATCCAGCTGATTTCCTGGTCCTCTGGTCCCTGCAGTCACTCCTCTCCTTCTTTGTCAACATTCCCCGAGCCTTTAGTACACAAGTTGTGACACAGATATATTCACTGGGGCTGGACACCCGATGATCACCCCAGAGAATTGTTCTCTTCATCTTGACCAGATGTGGTTTTCTGTAATAGTTTCTGTTTGTTGTGAAGAGAAGCTCCTCTGGTAAAGATTGGGAGCTATACGTATTTGTGGGTAAAGATAAGAATTTAGAATGCAATTGAGAATTATGCTGGCTTAAAAAAGCAGACTACAACAAAGCCCAGCTTCTGTCTAACCCTCCAGCATTGGGAAAACAGTGATCTAATTTGTCTGATATTTGCATTGTGGCCTCCACACCCCCAAGAATCACCTCCCCAGGAAGTTCGCCGATGATCCTTGACTGTAGACACTTTCCAACCCCATTTCCTACTATTTTCTTTATAACAATTATTTCTCTATTAAACATCTCACTGGTTTGTTCAAGCTACACCTTTAGATCTTACTCACTACAATGTGGGCTCTCTGAGAAGATCATTTGCTCACTGCTAAGAGCAACCTGTCTCTCATAAATTATTGAAAACAATGCATTGGTTAGAATTACAGAAGGAGTGGCCTCTTCTTTGCATCCTCGTGTAGTTGGGAGTTTCAAGGTTGGACGTCTGTGGTTAGATGTTCATCACTGTTTTCCAAGTATCTGCCTTTGGGTATGAGCTTTGATGTGGCAATGACATAGCACAAGGGACCTCTAATGTGTGTCTCCGTATACACCACAGGTGTACATACCTAACTTCATTAAACTGGTCATGACATATTTCAGCTCTTTGAATCTGGCACCTGGCACTGTTATGGTGCAACCCTTGACCCTGAATATCCACACTGATGGAGACACTTGCCTTGGCTCCTAGTCAGTGTTTTTGTATAGTTTACTCTGTCTCTAAACCAGCAGAAACTTGTCTAGTTTTAGTAAATTTGTTAGTGTGGTCACTGTTGGGGGGGGGGAAGGTGGGATGGGTAATGGAAATGAGTCAGAGAGATTCTCAGATACCAGAGAAGAGGGGTGGACTGTTAGTGCAGTGGTAGGGGTGTGGAGGAAGAGGAAGAAGCAATGATAGCACATAGTAGTTCAGCCAAAAATACAAAAGTACTTCCCAGTAAAGGTGATTTTTCTTTTTCTTTTTCCCTTTCCTGTCCCTTCTTTGTCCTCCTTTCTTTCTTTTTCCAATTCAATTCCTGACCAAAAAGATTCTTGGAAATTCTGAGTATGTGCAGCAGTAGCACATGGCAGATACTCAGCGTCCTACAGTAGAAAGCAACTACCCACTAAACACCACTAGCCCGGCGCCTAAGTGGACTGTGTAAAGCTAATTAGCTCCGCTGTATTTTATATTCTGTCAACTTTCTACTTTGTCACCATGAATGCGTGTGGCGAGAGGATGAACTATCTTTTATTTAACAATTTGCTCACTTCGTTTATAGTTTTAAGCATCTAGACATATGGTGTGTGGGCCCTCATTTGGAGTCTAACCATGGACCTACACTTTCTGTGAACAGGCCTGAAATGGGGAGAACGTGTATTTCCCTGCGTCTCTGGGCTGGTTACTTTTACTAACACCCACAAACATGGCAGCTGCTTGCAGTAACTTATGAATTAAGGTTTAAAAAAAAACTGTGTTAGAAATACAATGGCTTGGATAGGAAATGCTCACTCGAGGTCTCTCATGCGTTTTCAGGCAGGTATCAGCTGTCTGAAGCCTTCCTCATGGCTCAGCTGAGCTGGTCTAGGAAGAGGAGCTCAGACATAGACGGTGGATGCTGGCTATCAACCACTGCTGACCGGAGGCCTCCCTGTGCCACTTCAACATAGTGCTGCTGGGTAGTTCAACTTCGTGTGGAAAAAGAGGGCTCAAGAGAAACCTACAAATGTGCTTCTCCATAGATAAAGCTCCATTGTGTGCATACCACATTTTCTATGTCCATCATTTGTTGCTAGACTTCCACGCTGATTCTATTAGCTATTGTGTAGTAATATGCAACAAATAAGAGTGTTAGAGCGTCATATTGTATGCTGACATATTCCTTTGACTGTATAACCAAGGGAAGGGAGTTATAGCTGGGTTATACAGTGGTTCTACATTTAATTTTTGAGGCACCTCATACTGATTTTCTAGTGGTTGTACCAGTTTATATTCTACCAGTAAAGCATTAAAAAGTCTCTTCCATATATCCTGACCAGCATTTCTTCTTTTGTTGTTTTGTTTTTTTCCTTTTGTAACGGCCATCGTGAATGAGATGAGACGGAATGTCAATAGAGTTTTAATGTTCATTTCATTGATTACTAAGAATAATTAAGAATTTGTATGTATTAGTAATTCCTAAGTCTTCTTCTGAGAGCTGTCTGTTCAGCTCATTAGCCTGTTTGTTGATTTAATGACTTAGGTTTGAGTTGCTTATTTTTCTGAATTCTTTATAGAGTCTAGATGTTAATCCTCCTACCAGGTGTATAATTGATGAGGATTTTCTCCCAAGTTAATTTTGCATCCTACTTTGCTCAAAGTTTTTATCCTATTGAAGATTTTTCTGGTTGAGTGGAGTCATATCGTCTGCAAATAGGAATAATTTGGCATTTTTCTTTATTGCTTGTATCCTTTAGTTTCTCTGCCTTTTTACTCTAGCTAAGATGTCAAGCACTATACTGAATAGTGATGGAGAAAGTGGAAACAATTCTATTATTCCTTATTTTAGAGAAAATGCTTTCAATTTCTTCCCATTAGTATAATGTTGACTGTCATATATAGGTTATTTTAATTTTTCTTCTTTTATTAATTTTATTTAGGTATTACTTATACAGTATTCTGCCTGCATGTATGCCTTCAGGCCAGCAGAGGGCACCAAATCTCATTATAGATGGTTGTGAGCCATCATGTAGTTGCTGGGAATTGAACTCAGGACTGCTGGAAGAACAGTCTGTGCTCTTAACCTCTGAGCCATCTCTCCAAACCCCCAATATAGCTTTTATTATGTTGATATATGTTCATCTAGTCCTAATTTCTTTGGGGATTTTATGATAATGGATGTTGAATTTTGCCAAAGTTTTTTTCCCCGGCATTTATTGAAATGATCATGTGATTTTTGTTCCTGATTCTATTTAAGCGCTGAATTACATTTGCTGGTTTGCAAATATTGAGCCATCTTTGTGTCTCTGGAATGAATCCAACTTGGTCATGATGTATGATCTCAATGTGTTGCTGAATTCATTTTTCAATAATTGTATGAAGAATTCAATAACCCCCCCTAAAGAATTCAATGCCCTATAATCATCATGGAAACTGGTCTATAATTGTTTCATCTGTTTGTTTCTTATGTCTCTATCTGGTTTTAGTATCAGGGTAATCATAGCAGCATAGAATGCCATTCTCTCTTCTGATTAATGGATCCTTTTGAGGAACATTGGTATTACCCCGTCTTTAAAAGTCTAATTACATTCAGCAGTGACTCCATCTGATTCTGTCATTCTTTGTTGGGCCTCAATCTCATACTTCACTTATCTATTTAAATTGCTTATATCTCCTTTATTTTGGTAGGCCTGTGTCTCTAAGCATCTATCTATTACCTTTCTTCTGTATTTTCCACCTTCTTGAAAAACAAGTTTTTGATGTATTCCCTAATGACCTCTGGGTTTGTTGATGGTTAGTTTTCCAAAGAACTAAGTTTCATTTCATTGATTCTTTGTATTCTTTCAGTCTTGACTTCATTAGTTTTGTGCCCAGTCTTTATTATTTCCTACCCTCTACTGCTTTTAGAGTTGGCTTAGTTTTCTGCTTCTAAGTCTTTCATGTACATCATTAAGTTATTTATTTTGGATATCTCTGTGTTGTTTTGTCTTTAACAAATACACCAGTAGCTATAAACTTTCTTCTCAGCACTGACTCTACCACACTCCAAAGGCTCCAATAATCTACGCTTTCACTTTCATTTGACTCTGGTAACTTTCTAATTATCTCTTTGAATTCTTCAATGATTCATTGGTCATGAAGATGATGACCAATGCCCCTAGAGGCATTGTAGCTGCCATGCTGCATGTTTGCCAGTAGGTGGCAGAAAGGAGAAAGGCTATGTCTCAGCTCAGTGTTTTGACCTGTGAGCATCAGAATACTTAGCAGCCTAACACTCCCTGAAAAAAAGCGAGCCTGAGATGGTTACCAATCCAGCACCAGGAGGCCTGACAGGGAGTTAACCTGAGCCAACCACCAGTCTGGTTTTCACAGACCTGGGAGAGCAGAGCATACGTGAGATGACCCCTGCAGGGTGCCATAATGCACGGGTGGGCCATAACACTCCTGAGACCACTCCTGAGATGATCCCAGACATTCAGAGACCCTGGGTGCCATTAAGAGGAGCATGTAAATGGTGCAGAAGTAGAAGAGAAAGAGAAGATGAAGGATGTGGGCACAAGGAAGAGAGGCAGAGCTAGACTCAAGGGTAGTGAGAAACAGCCTGGTGTGAGTAGCTGGTGATGCCACCTGGGACCGTGGTGGGGTCCTGGCCTATGCTGTCCCTGGAGGACATGTCTGAGTCCTTGAACCTTCAGCATCTGTTCTGTTACCCCCAAAGGCCAGGTAGACATCTCTAGTCTGGGCTGCTGCCTGGGGTAACGTTGATGTCTGAGGGCTATGCAGAACTGGCCCTACTCTTTGCCTGGGCATCGGGGAAGAGCTTGCCTTAGAGGTTTGAGAGCAGGAGAGTTAACTCTGCCCCAGCCAGCTTCAGCACTTGGGAGAGAGAGAATCTTGTACATTGTGGGAGTTTCGGGTGAGCCGGCCCTGAGGGTATGAGTGTAGGAAAGCTGGCCCTGCCGCTCAGTCTCCTGTGCAATGGCATGGATGAATGAGAGATACCTTCCTCTCTTACCCCTTGCCACCTGCAGCAGGGAGAAGACCTGACCCTGGGGTCATAAGACCAGGAGAGCAGGTCCTGCACCTCACCTGGGCAGCACAGTAGAGCTCACCCTGGTGGTGAAGGTTGTGGGTGAGCTGGAGGGTCACCTCAGCTCCTTGCCTGGTGCAGTACTCAGGAGAAGAGGCCCTGCACCTCACCTGGACAGTACAGTAAAGACAGTGTCCTTCCAAAGATACAGAACCTCGATGGAGTTTCTGGAGATACGAGGTGCCCAAGTCAGCAGCTGTTTCACAAAATAACTGACTTCTGAACTGTAACAGTTTCAAAATCGTAAAATGCAAGAAAACCCGTAATTGTTCTTGACTGAGGGTGACTTGAGACTTGACAACTGATGTTAACACATGGGCTTTACTTAAACCATTGCTGAAACATGGATGGGCTTGGCAGATTAGACGGCAGTAGGGAATGAGTGTTAACTCTCTCATTTTGATAGTGTATTTGATAGGATTTTACAACTAACAATGTTGTTTAGAAAAACTTCAAACTAGTATTTTTTGGGGTAAGGAGTCATCAGATTGACAATGTGCTTTTAAATGGTTCAGAGAAAATCAGCTCTCTGCATAGGGCTTCTAGCTGTAAAACAGGGGTAGGGAGAGGGGTAAAATAGTTCATGCATTTTACAAGGAAGTGTGACCGTGTTTCAGGCTAATTATGTAGACTCAACCCTCTAAAGAGACCCTCGCCTTGGGATGGTTTTGAGAATGAAAGGCTCCTTGATAAATAATAAATTACACTGGTCACTATTATTATACTTTCTAACAATAACTTCTATGGTCTGGTTATACTTCATGAACTAGGAAAATATCCATTTTACAAAAACAACAAAGTGGCAGAAATGGACTGAGTGATGTGTTCGGAGCAGCCTTGGGGATAGGAAGGCCCATCTCAGACCCAAGCACAAAGTCTACATCACCAAGGCCTCCACAGCTGGTAAGCAAATGGCCTTTGTTAAGCAAAAAACATCCTGGTAAAGGCTGCCAGGACAGCCTTATCCCTTTGGTGAAATACCTCTTACAACAACAGAGGTACCAAGGTTTACTGCACAGCAGAGTCATGAAGAAGGTTTATATGCTCCAGGTGGCCCTTCCACCCCTGAGAGCCTCACCTGTGGAGTCTCTGAAGGACAGGAGAATCCTGCGAAGCAGTTTGGAAGGCAAGAAAACCCTGTGGGCAGGAGACAGAGTCCTGTGGTGAAACAAAAATTCAGGAAGGAACAGCTGTCAAGTGGGGCTTAGCAGAGCTGGCACAGTGCCGCCCAGCCATGAGCTCTGCTCAGAACAGCAACGATCCTCTGAAGCCAGAAATGACCATTCGAGATAGCTTACTTGAATAGCTTAATAACTATTTAAAAAATACATCCATAACTTAAAGATTCCCCCCAAAACAAACCCTGGTGGTTTCAAGAGCTTCAGTAATGAATTCTAGGCTTTTAAAGCACAGCAGAGCTGTACAAAGCTTCTAGCTGCAAGCCAGGTGGTGGTGATGCACGCCTTTAATCCCAGCACTCGGGAGGCAGAGGCAGGCGGATCACTGTAAGTTGGAGGCCAGCCTGGTCTACAAAGTTAGTCCAGAACAGCTAAGGGCTACACAAAGAAACCTTGTCTCGAAAAAAAAAAAAAAAAAAAAAAAAAAAAGCTTCAAACTGCAGAATCCAGAGACCATTTCCAAGACTCCCAAGCCAAACCAGACAAAGGCAGTTCTAGAAAAAGAATAGAAAAAAATGGCTGAGGTGGCATATGCATGTGAACACAACACTTAGGCAGCTGAGACAGGAGAATTGCTGCACATTTGATTCCAGCCTGTAGCACATAGAGACTACCAGGCCATATCCAGGGATATATGGATTCTACCTCACAAAACTTACAACAACAGGAGGAGGAAGAGGAGGAGAAACAAGCCAACAAGAGAAGGAAGGCAAGGAAGAGGAGAAGGAGAAGTAAAGAAAAATAACAACAAACCAAGTAAAGAAAAAACAAACAAACAAAAAAGTTTATGGTGCATTTTTTGTTTTGTTTTTGCTTTTCAAGATGGAACCGACCATTATCAAGGAAGCATACAGGTAGATGAGGAGACTTTAACTTCTGTGTATCCTAGGAGAGACAATTGGACGTCTGCGGAGGTTTGAATGAGAAATGCCCTCCATAGGCTGAAGTGTATGAACATTTGGTCCCCAGTTGGTAGCACTGGTTGGAGCTTTACTAGAGAAAGTATGTTGCTGGAGGCAGGCTTTAAAAGTTTATGGCACTAACCAAGGACAATATAAGTAGTAAATCTTGAACCCCTCCTCTGATCTACCCAATGGACAGGACATTCTCCACAGTTATGTGGAGAGATGGGACTGACTCTGATATGAGCTCTGGTGCCCCATATTTGACCACCTCCCCTTGCCTGTGACCATATAGTGGGGGAGGAGGTCCCCCTCGGACATTGACCTAGGGGAGGGGAATAGGGTAAAAGCAGGAGGGATGGAGGGAGGGAGGAATGGGAGGATACAAGTGATGAGATAACAATTTAGTTATAATCTGAATAAATTAATTAATAAAAAACTTTAAAAAGAAAAACAAACAAACAAAAAAGTTTATGGTGCCTCCAGGTTCTTTTACCCTTCCCTCAGGTGACAGGAGCTCCACAAGAAGACCAACAGAGCCAACTAACCAGGGCCCAGAGGGGCTAGTGGAGACTGACGCACCAACCATGAAGCGTGCACAGACTGGACCTAGGCCCCCTACACAGATGTAGCCAGTGGGCAGCTCAGGCTTCATGTGGGTCCTCTAGTAAGGGGAGCAGGGGCTGTCTCTGACATGGACTCTGTTGTTGGCTTTGGATCACTTCCCCTTTTGGGGGTGGGTCAGTAGGGAAGGCTCCCTTTTCTGAGGAATAGGGGAGGGCAGAATGGGGTAAGAGGGAGGGAAGGTGGAACTGGGTGGAGAGGAGGGAGGGAAGACATGACAGGGATGTGAAGTGAGAAAATAAGTAAATTAATAATAAAAATAAAGAGTGTGATCTGACAAGAGATCATATCTAAAGCTCTTCTAAATCTGTGTGATCAGGCTGGAATGCAAACACACCTTTAATCCAGGAGACAGGCAAACTGATCTGAGTTCAAGGCCCAGCCTTGTATAGAGCAAGTATCAGGAAAAGAAAAGCTTAGATCCAGGCACGGTGGTACATGCCTAATCCCAAACAAGGTAAAGTTAGTTTGTAGAAGGAAGCACCCATGTTTGAAAGTGATGTCTTATTGAGAGGCAGAAAAGGTGACGAATCAGAGAAGATTTGACAGAATAGGACAAGCCCAACTCCCAAGCTACTTAACAGGCAGTTTTACAGAGAGGACGCAGTTTTACCAGGACAGTACTAGAGAGGTGGACTGCAGGGAGAGGACTCAGGTGAAGATGGAATGAGCCAGAAAATGAGAAGAAGCCAGAGGATTAGAGCAGATTGCTGAGTTAGTTTGAGGCCAAGCAGAGCAACTCCAGGCTGAGAGAGAAGCCAGATTGAATAAGTCAGCTGGGAGAAGAGTTTGAGCCAGAACAGCTGAGTTGAACCAGACAGCCCAGAGCTCAGAAGGAACAAGGGTGAGCTTATTAAGTAAGTCTCAGAGGCTGAAAACACCCTAGGACTATGTTAGATTGCAGAGAGGCTAGAAGCTTACAGGACTAGGCCTAGGCCAGCAGAAGAAGGTAGTAAGCCTCCCAGACAACAATTAGAACTGAGAATAAAAGCCTGCAGGCGTACACGCAGGCAGAACACTATATACATAATCAATAAACAAATCTTTTCTGAAAGGTTACTTTTACAGAAGAATTTATGGTGTTGCTGTATTTCCAGTTTACTCCCTGCTGCTTCCTGTATGTAATGAAGAAGTGATCTCTCAGTGCTCTGTGCCTGATGCCATGCCTGCTGCCCACCCCTCACCTTCATGGACTCTCATCCCTCTGCAACTGTAAGCCCAAGTATACTTATTCCCATGAGTTGCTTTTGGTCGTGCCTGCACCTTTCCTGGGAATGTTAATAAAGTTCTCTTTCTGACTGGGGATGCCTGAGGGGAAGAGAAAGGGTGCAGGCAGAGGTTCTATGTTCCTAATAAGCAATACTGCTGGTCTAGACACCCCACTTAGCTGCTCCCCCCAAGGCTCTTTCATTTCCCACTACAGTCAACTGTGAGTTCTCCGATTCCTGTCTGAGGGTCTGCTTCTGCGACAGTCCTTTTCTATCTCCTCTTGAATTCCACATTCTTTACAGCGGGAACTGCGGCAGACAGCCTTCTCTCCAGAGGGTGGGGTTTCCATGACTCCCTGTTGAGGATCCTGAAGAATCTCTCATTTCTTGAGATCATGTAACTTACAGCTCTGTGCTTGTGAAGTTCTCTTGTTCTCTGCGTGATCTTTTAAAAAGGTCTGGCTCTATCTATATATTGTCTGTTCATCACCAAAGGTATCTCTGGACACAAATGGACATGTGTGAGGTATTTCTTCAAATAATGAAAATTTTATGCCAGGGTATTTGAAATAGAAAATGTTCACGCATGCAGATGACAGTTCACTATGAAAGAGAGAGAAAGACCATTCAGGAAAATAAAATAAACCAACCAACCAGCAAACCCAGGAGTTTGTCTGTCTGTCATGATGAAAATTAGTGTGACTCCAACAAAAGAGATGAAGCTGTAATCAAGCCATCCAATCAAGAGGTGATAAAGACGATGGAACACATTAGGGAGTTTGTATACAATGTCTATTCTTTGCTGAGATAGCTCTAGACAGACAAAGACAGACACATGTCATCTCATTTCAAATCGTGTTTCTGGAAAATGTCTTTTTATGCCCAAGCTTAAACATCTATGAAATGTCTAAAGGTGGTAAGGACTCAAGCCTGTGAGGGTGCAAAATTCAATGTCACCATTTTAGTTAGCACTTTTTTTTTCAAAGTAGCACACCTTGACCCACAGATGTTTTACTTCTAATACTTCAATAAATCTCCCCAAGCATTCACAGATAAAACTCACTCTGTTACTGCTGTGTAACAGCCCACACATCACACTGGCCTGCAACTAGAAGCACTAATGTTTCACTCATTTGTAAGTCTGCATCTCTGCTGGGTGTTCTGTGTGCAAGGCCACGGGGCTGTGGGGACCACCAGTCACATGACTGAATGTGTGAATTCAGTCAGATGCTGAATACTTATTGGTCCAGTACAGACTCTCTTTATGGCAAAAGTCAGATGTCCCTGAGACTACAAGGTGCTTCTATGTGTGAAACCTGGGGTATACTTGTTCATCCCAAAGCAAGTCATGTGACCAGGTACCAACATCAGTGAACACCTCCCAGAGTTATCAGTGGATGGAGTGAACACATGCTGAACAATCACCTAATGCACACAGATTCCTAAATGGTGATGGTCGGCAATTACAGAAGATACATGAAGACATACTAAGAATGCCTGAGGCATTTTCCAAAGTGGGTAACCACGAATGATACAGACACAGTCACGTCGCCATTGGATAACAATATGACTATGAAAAAAGATCACCTTGCAGACAACAGCTTTCATTGGATTCAAAGTCCCTTTTGGAGCTTGGGAATGTGATTCATTTAGTATGGTGCATTCCTAACACTTGGGCGATCCTGGGTTCACTCTCCCAGCACTGAAAAAATAGGAAATAGCAGCACATGCCTGTAATCTCATAGAGGGGAGGTAAGGCGAATTCAAATCCAGCCTGGGATACCTAAGACCTTTTTTTTTTTAAAGTAATTTTTATGTTTCTTATAAAATCTAACTTAATACTTGCCTAACTGAAGGTGTTCCATTTTTATTTGTGCTTATATACTCTGAAACTGCCCAGATACAAAGGACCCTAAGAGCCATCAACTCGGTGCCTCCTTTTCTCTTTATTTATTAAATATGTGTGTATTGAAAGATGAGGCAGAATCCCCAGGATCCGGGCTGGAGAGATGGATCCCTGGTCAGCAGCGGCTATTGCTCTTCCTGAGTTTGGCTCTCAGTTCTGCCATCAGGCGGTTCACAAGTGCCTATAATTCCAGCTCCAGGGAGGTCCCGTGCTTCCAGCTTAGGGGTTGTCCGTGAGGATCTGGATTCAGGTACACATACCTGCATGCAGGCACACACATACACGTAATTTAAAATAATAAAAATAAATCTCTAAAGGCCCAGGCTTTCCTGCTTCATGCTCCCAGATTGGGCTTGGTGGTCAGGGGTCTAACGCTGAAAGTATAGCACCATTCCCAGCAGGCAGTGAGGTCCCGGGACACAGGCGGGAGGCCCTGGCTTCCAGCCAGCTGGTCCTGATGGTTTGGCCAGTACCAGACCAACCACTTCACTTCTCCAGACCTCCATTATTCCAAACCTGGATCCCGATCCCGGAGGCACTGGAGAGTTTTGATGCCCCTGTATCCTTGGTGAGAGCTGCTTAGTAAAGCCACTGGCTGGAACCCTACAAGCACAGCAGCTATTGCCCCGAGTATGGGGACTGAGTTCAGATGCAATATCCTACCTAGATTTGTTTCCCATGAAGAAGGCGTCTCTGGGGACCTGTGGGGGACCACTGGTAACAGTGTGACAGTCTCTGATCTTGTATTTTCTAGATAAAACTCAGAATGCTGCCTACTCTAGTTGCATGACTGTAAAACAAGTACCCCAGCTTCCCGTGGCGTTTGTTTTTCCGTTTGTTTGACAGTGGAATCAATTTCCTAAGAAAACGATCTTTGGAGCCGCTATAGTGTCCTAAGAATCTGAAGGTAGAGTTTGAACAAAGGCCAGAGCAGTTAGTGTTGCAATGCTTGACCGGAAAAATAAAAAATACAAAGGGCCAACTACTAAACCGGCAAGCAACAAAGCCCAGAAGCCAAGCTCTCTAAAAAAACAAAACAAAACAAAACAAAAAAACAAAACGTTTCCACAGCAAAGGTTCTGCCCTCTCTGGAGCGCATGCAATCCTTTCTTAGGCTCCCTCCTCTGCCAAGATCTTCAGAAGGTGACCACTGTCCTGCATTCTAGAGAATACCTGTCTCTGCCCAGTGCGTTTGGGAGCTGTTCTGCCCTGAGAGAGGCGGGCGTCCTCCCTCGCCCTCCTCGCTGCTGTCCCTGGGTGACTCCTGGGACCCTGACCTCTCACCTCCTAAGCACCTGGCGGCGGGCGGCGCCCTTTGGAGCGGGGGCGGGCCCCGAGGGGAGCAGGATGGCCTGGCGTTGGCGTCCGTGCTCGACTGGCTCTCTCCGCCTGGAAGATGGAACCTGCGGTGTTGCCCGGCGAGGTGCTCATGAGCCAGGCCATCCAGCCCGCGCACGCGGACTCCCGCGGCGAGCTGAGTGCTGGGCAGCTGCTCAAGTGGATGGACACCACCGCCTGCCTGGCGGGTAGGTGCGCGGCCCAGGAGAGGGCACGGTCGGGAGGGGCAGGCTGCTGCTGGTGGCCAGGGCGATGATAGGATGGCGTCCGGGGGTCCTGAAGGGCTGGAGCATCTGGAGCTGGGGGATACGCTAAGCTAGTGCAGAAGGCAGAAAAAAAAAAAAAAATAGCTTAGAAGAAGGAAGGAAGGGAAGGGAAGGCCAATGTTCTCAGAGCTGAGAGCAGTAAGTGTTGTAGTACAGAAGGGAGTGATGGCTAAGATTGACAGCCATACAGACCAGTAATCCTCGGACGTTTATTTCGCAGGAAGCCCTTCGATGCGCGCGCGCGCGCCCACACACACACACACACACACACACACACACACACACACACGGCATTGTCATATAGATTTCTTATATCTATACTTAGCCATATTCAAAATTCTAAAGATTGAGTAGAAGTGAGGCTGGAAAAAGTATTCACACTGCAAGCATGAAGCCCTGGTTTACTTCCCAGTCTTACACGCTCAGGTGCGCGCGCGCACACACACACACACACACACACACACACACACACACACGCACGCACGCACGCACGTACGCACGCACGCACGCACGCACGCACGCACAGGCTTAGCCTATTTACCTCAACAACAGAAGTGCTCTAACAGGGCCAGTCACAGTTCATGCTTTCACAGGTAATTTAAATGCTTCCTTGGTAAAAGATTGCTCCTTTGCCAGAATCCTCCTTTTTGTTCAATGTACTGCCATTAACCGTTAGGCAGTCAGGGGAATCAATGATATTCTTCAGAGAGAATGCGAGTGAAATCACAAGGACAAGGGCGAGGGGTATAGCCCAGGTGTGAAGGGCTAGCCTGGTTCAATGAGGTCCTTGACTTCCATCCCCAGCACGGGGGATGGGGCAGGGTTGAGGGGTGGGGGGCGGGCAAAACATCTGATACGGACTGAATGGTGTCTCCCTGCCATCCCCAAAGTTTCTATTTCGGAAGTGACACTTCCTGGGTGTGGCTGTATCACATAAGCAAATAATCAAGAGATAGTATGAGCACATCCTCATCCCACGCACGGAACTAAAGACTTAGATCTCAGGAGCATGTGAGGCTACAGCAAGCGCCGCTCTGCGAATCAGAAGGAGGGCCTCCACCACTCTAATAGGGCAGATGCGGACCTTACGGCCTTCAGAACTGTGGGAAACTAAATTTCTATTGTCCGAGCCACCCAGCCCAAAGCATCGTGTTGGGGCCGCCCAAGAAAAGGCAGCTTCTCAGCTCGATTTAAGATCTGACTTTGATTGCCTTACACTTAAACCTTGCTTTTGAAAACAGCCCATTATAATATAACTGACTCTTCTAACTGAAAGCCTAGGATGGACAGTACGGGGGTTTGCTATATACAGGCTGACTTCTCTCATCTTTAGACCAATGAGAGATACAGTAGTCTTATCGGATACAAGTGAGACTTGCCACGCCTCCCTTCTTTTTAGAAAAATTTTAAAAATTAATTTATTCAGGTTACAACTCAATTGTTCTCCCATCACTCGTATCCTTCCGTTCCTCCTACCCTCCCACCCTCACCCTATTTCCCTCCCTTAGGCCCATGTCTGAGGGGGATCTCCTCCCCCACTTTATGGTCGCAGGCTAACAACTCTCATCTTGGTAGTCTGCCTACTGTCACCCCATTGATCGCCAGGGTTGATTCGGCTGATCTGGCTGGCTAGGCCGGTGTCCCCTTCCTCCCTCACTGCTCCATGTGCGTCCCTCCAAAGCTGCGCTTTCCCCAATAGAGGAGGACCAGTCTTCAGTCAAGGGTATAGAAGTAGCTGCACTCCTCTGCTAGAACCTCCAAACAAGCTCAAGGCCACGCCTCTCTTCTGAAGGGATTCCTTTCCCATCCTAAGTGCTATCTTGCTTCCCGGTTCTGTTATCTATAATCGGTGACCTTTAAATACATGAATCATATTAGCGACTCCTACTCCCCTCCCCCAGCCTCTCAGTGTCCTCCCATCATCCTTGAAGTAAACCGCAGACTCTCCCCATCCTTCACCCGCTCTCTGAGGGGCCAGACAGACAGAATCTGAGCCTGGCTTAGGACACCAGACTGACTGGCTATAGGATGCTCCGCCACCAGAGGCCGTTGACATTAGAAACAAAGACAACACTGTGTTTCCCACACAAACCGTGCTCCATGGAAACTCTCTCCCCTCCAGACCATCTGATAGCAGCAATAGCAGCTCTCTGGTGTTTTTCTAGTATGTGCCAAGCTTTTCACCCCCTGTTCCTCTTTTCTTGGCCATTCCCATGGCTTAGCTCCTTAGCTTCAATGTCCTTTCCCCATTTCCCCAGGGACCCTAGTCTCTTAAATCCAGCCTCCATTACCCCTGCCTAGTCTCAGCTCTGAGCAAGTGTGTATGCGGATGAAAAACTAGACAAGGGAGGCGCCTGTGTTCTAGTCGCATCCCTTATACTGCATAAAGTGGAAGTAAAGTTCAGAACATTATGGGCCCTCACTTTTTTTTTCGTTTTTTTTCTTTTTTCTTTTTTTTAAGTGCAGTGATCATTATTGAAGGTATTCAAGAGTGTAGGACTCCCTGGGCCCCTCCCATTATTGGGGGGGGGGCATCTAGGATAGAAACAGTGAAGGGAGATTGCACTTTTCTTAATGTGTTAATACAATGTTAACACCTTGTGTCAGTCACCTGTAGGTTTTTAGCTACCTTTTCAACTACAGTCTTTTTGTTTTATTTGGTGATTTGTTTGGTTTTGGCTTTAACAGCTTTTTGTGATTTTTTTTTTTTTTTTTTTAAGCAAGATTTGAGTTGGGTCACAACAATGTAACAAAGCATCCGAAGTATGAAGTTTATCCACATGTAAATGAAAGAAGCAAGTTTAGAAATGATTGTCATCGCTGATAATGATGATGCCTAGTTCCAAGGCAACTGAATTTGATTGACACAAAAGTTTCTGGTTTGACTTTTTTGGAAACTCAGATGGTAGGAAGACTGTAGACAATCAACTCTACTATGCTTTAGTAATTATATGGCTGCTGGTAGCTTTGTAACTGGTAATGGCACTATTACACATACGAAAGAATCCTTAATATGAAGTTGGCTTGTGAAATACAAATAATGGCTGTGTTGGGCGCTATGGAAGTAAGAGACAGGACATTATTCAATTATAAGATGTGATTGACTCTGAACAGCAACACAAAAGCAGATTTTTTTCCTAGCATTGTTTCTATCAGAGTTCTGTTAACTAGTGTAGTTGTATTTCCTAAGATAATTAAAAGCCAGAGCTATGTCCCCAAGACTATTAAGCCTCAAGCACACCTAGATTCCAAAATATCTTCTCAATATTTAAAGAAAAAATCGAGCAGCTCCAATCACATCACCATTAGGCCCCATAGCTGCCAGAGGCCCCTTATTCCTTCAGTCTTTCCAGTCAGAAGCTTGAAGCCATTACTAAGTCATGCTCCACATCCAGTCCTTTGTTTGTTTGTTTGAACTCTTTCAAGACCAAAATTTCTTCTCCATCTTATTGGTGAACCTTTCTGATCATTCACTTTTAAAGTGAGCTGCCTGATCCATACAACTGTGCCACTAGAAGTCGAGGACTCATCCTGGAAGTCCCATCTACGTTGCTTCCTTCTCCACACATCCAATATATGACCCGTATGTTTTTGGATTTACTGAGGTCACCTTAGAGGATTATCTTGATCCTAAACCCTATGCTGAACCTCCATGCCACTACCTAGTCTCAGGCCCCACCACCCTGCCTTGTAGGCCTCAGAGTGACTCTCAAACTGTTCTCCCTTTAGTCTGGTCTCATCTCCATAGTGCATCTAATGTGCACTTGGAAATTGCTAACCTCACCATGTGAGATACCTTTTCATCTTTACACCCTTTTGTTTCTTTACAAGTGGACCTCGTGGGATCATTTGGAGGTTCTATAGCTACTTGTATGTCCTTGACCAGAGACTGGCCCTCCTCTATTCAGGGGAAGGCCATCCTCTTTGACCCAGTGTGAAGCTTCAGGTAGCATGCACATGGAGTGGTGAGACAGGAAGGGGACACCCACTTAGCCAGCCAGGTCAGCCAAATCAGCCCTGGCAGTCAGTGGGTGACACGTCGCAGCCAGATCTCCCGCACATCCCCTTTGTTTCTTTACTAAAAGCTAAAAGGGTTTTCCCTCTACCCTGGTCAAGTATCTCCTATCAGAAAACAGTTGCCCCATAGATAACAACTACAAGCTCTAGACAAAACAGCAAATGAAGGTAAATTAAGGCAACCAAGAAGCGAACAGAAGTGTCTGAAAAACACGGAAGTCACACGCAGAAGAGGAGAATGGCAGTGGCCCACGTTTTCATTTTTCCTTCTTGTTTAGTTTTATAAGATTTGTGTTGGGGGGGTGTTTAATGATATTAAGGATGAGAGAATAGTCTATCAACTCCCCCCCCCCAGATAAACTTTTAGTTAGAAATCGACGGGTTTGCCAGTTTGAACATCCAAACACAATGTTTGAGGAAAACACATCCTCTAAAATATGAAGAGAGATGTTTTCAGGAAAGAGAAAGCTAGTGAGGCAGATCTCTGGCACTCCCTGAATTCTGTGTGTGTAGAGCAGATGCCAGAGAATATGACGGAGCCATGTTCCTTCTCTAAAATGACAGGGTCTTACCATTTGCATTTAGTGAACTGAACCATCTGTTTTGTTTTGTTTTTCAAGTAAACAATGAAAGCAAAACAAATACTTTTCAAAGAGCTCATCAGAACCCCACTGTTTTAACAACCAATCAGCAATTAAGCAAGAAAACATGATTCATTCTTCAAAATCAGTGGAGAGCAATCTCTAGATGACATTGATGCTGGAATTAAAATTCAAGAACTGTAGTTATATCCAAGAAAATTGATAATATTATTGTAAAGAATAAAAGTGTCAATAAATCTCAAAAAAGAAGTAGAGAGTTTTTTTATAAGGATAATATGGAAACTCAATAACTGAAAAAATTTAGCTTCTAAAATTTAAAATACATTGGATAGCCTTAACTACAGATTGAAAATGGCTGGGGGAAATGTTAGCAAAATAAAAGATATATCAATATAATTATCTAATCTTACAAACAAAGGTGGGATTGTGGTCCGTGATATAGAACACTTACCCACCATGGATAAGGTCAGAATTAAATCCCCAGCATCACATACATGTACACAAATTTCCATATAGCCATGAAAGGAAATAAAACAAAGTTTTTCAATATGTAAAACATCTCCCAAAGGAGAACGTTTCCCCAAACATGCTGCAAATCATACAGCTAAATTCAAGAATTCATAGATCGCCAAATAAGATCAATTTAAAAAATTATCACACATGGGCACATTATAAGCGGACATGTTTAAGAAGAAGTCTTGAACGCAGCAGCAGGAATGGCTGCACTCAACTGCAGGAGAGCAATGGTTAGAGTCGCTACCAACCTCATCAGCACCAGCAGACATGCCCGGCCCAGCTGCGTTAGGGTGTACAGCCAACTGATGACGGCAGAGATCAGAAGACAGTAAACAGTATCTGTCAACGACAATTGCAAAAGATGATAAGCAAAAGCTTCCGGGCCCCGGTCAGGGTCCTGCTCCGTCTCTCCTCTCCTTCGCACTGCCTCCATTCTAGCCACAGCAGCCGTCCTGCAGCTCACTGTAGTCACTGCTCTGCCTGCTCAGCAACCTACCCTTCCACGCCCCTCTCGTATCTGTTTTACTCCAGCTCGCCCGACAGGGACCTTCACTTATTCCATAAGCCATGGGCTCCGTGTTTTCTTCAGAATGCCGAAATCATTTTTGTCACTGTGCACGCACCTAAACAAGCTCCGCGGAAACCAGGATGGTGGCTGCTTTGCATTCCCAGCAACCTGGTGAGATGCTGGCGTAGCACAGGTGTTCAATACGCATTAGTGGAGGATAAGACAGGATGGACACTGGTGCTATTTATCAACAGCCATAGAATACATGGATTATAATCACTCAGCTACTCTGCTTCCAAATTTCCCCCAGGAAATCAGTAATGTCTCTTAAGTGTTTCCACTGTCATTGAAAGTATGAAGGACAATGAAATTCTAAGAGCCAGAATAATCTGGTCCTTTTAAATCTGTATCATCTGTCTGGCACACTTGTAAAATGAAGGAAAGACAATGTATAACCGTGTACAACCTTATGTTGACCTCCCATATCATTATCTTTTCTTTTTTTTATTGGTTCCTACACGTGCATAGTAGAAGGTATGGCTGTTGGGGTCCACACTCGGTGACGCTCTGTGAGAGCTTTCTCGGCTTCATCTACCCAACTTGTTTCTACAGTTCCTATTTTATGTGGTCACAACCCACTCTAGCCATCATTTGAATCTTTGTAGATTTGAATTTCCTCGTTTAAAGATGGAACCAATGGTAGTGCTCACCTCCCATGATTGACATGGCGTGGCTTGGTGCCTTTTCAGTGAGAAATGCTTTGTAGGTGCTGTTATCTGTTGCTGACTCGCCCTGGTCCCACATACTGTCTAGCACTGTGTTCTCTAAATGTCATAGTCACCTGGAAAGTGCAGCACAGCTCTTCGTCCGTTTGTTTGTTGCTTGAGGCAGGGTTTCTCCATGTAGCCTTGGCTGTCCTGGACTGGCTTTGTAGACCAGGCTGGCCTCGAACTCACAGAGATCTGTCACACCTCCCCCCACACACACACACACTCCCCAACCCCCAGTGCTGGGATTACAGGTGCGTGGCCAGCTCTCCATCCTTATTGGTTACTAAATTTTAGTTATTTCAATCACTTAAAGTTGGCAAATCTCACTGGCGTACACAATCACACTTATCAATAAGAGCATCTGAACTGAGCTCGACAGCCTGTCCCTTCACGAACTGTGTGTCTGGGCACTCCTTTATCAGGGTTTTACAGAATGGGTTCTCAAAAACATTCACCACTTTTCTGGAAAATGTCAGGCATAAAGAGATGGTCATAGAATGGATCTGTAAGGACCACTGAGTAGACTGGTAAAAAGATTTCTCCTCAGCTCCTGGAAATCAGCCGAGTATAATTCCTGTCTGTTCCACTGACTTAAGCAGAGTCCACCCCAAGTGTGTCTAGAGTTGACGCTTTCATGTCCCTGTCTTTTTGATGAACTGCTTCTTTTAAAATTTACTTAATTTATTCAGATTTCATCTCAGTTGTTATCCCATCCCTTGTATCCTCCCTCCCTCCCTCCCTCCCTCCCTCCTGCTTTCACCCTATTCCCGTCCCCATGTCTGTGACCGAGGGGGATCTCTTCCCCCACTATATGGTCATAGGCTATCAAGTCTCATCTTGGTAGCCTGCTTATTCTTTCTCTGAGTGCTACCAAGCCTCCCCACCAAGGGGAAGTGGTCAAATATGGGGCACCAGAGTTCATGTCCGAGTCAGTCCATTGATAAACTGCTTTATAAGTACCAAGCCTCTTCCCCGCCCACTGTTCTCACACATACTTCCAGATGGTTAATTTCTCACTTCTCTTTACCTGAGATGATTAGTTAGTACTTCTGTTGTAATCCACTATATGCAAACGATAAAGAATTTACCTCAATTTACTGTCATCTTTTCATAATGTGCATCAGCTGTGAAGTCCTCAAATTTAAGGATGAAGCTAAAAGTTCTTTTAAAAGCCAGTGAGCCAAGCAAGGTGATGTGCATCTAAAAACCCAGCACCCAAGAGGCCAAGGCTGGGGGCAGAGCTGAGGATCAAGGGCCAGAGGCTAGCCTGGGCTACAAAGTGAGTCTCTGTCCAACCTAGTCTATGTAGAAAGACTGAAAAAAACAGACCAAAAAAAAAAAAAAAAAAAAAAAAAAAAGCCAATGAAAATCCGTTTGGATTTTAACTGAATTCTTCTAAAAAACAAAGTTGGCAGAAAGACACATTAAAATTCATTTCCAAATAGCATAAACTCTGGTATTTTATGTTAAACAAAACCAATAATCTAAACAATTCTGGACAAACTAAGTGCACATACAGACCAGGGAAAATGTCCAGTGCCTCGTCACCCTTGCTCCTCCCCTTAGTGACACTCTCCTTCTACAACATTCTTACATAGAGGACTTGGTGTCAGTTTGGTAATAATAAATGGCAAACGCTGGTGTGCCCTTTATATCCCCCAACCCCAGGGACATTCCTCTGCAATGTGGGAGGTGATCTCAGGGGCTCCCAGATTGTTCCATGCTCATAGTCATTAGTAAATTAAATATAGTCAGCTGCTGGGTTGTATGAGGCAGTGGATACAGCTTTGATGTTTATTTATAAGATAAAAGAAGGACGATGCTTGATAATAATGTAGAAATATTTAGAGTCATCAAAAACTTGCAAAATTGTTGCTTACAGTTGCCAGATTTCCTCAGTATTAGTTTTAAAAATTCAAGTTAGAGATTCATTCCTCAGTTAAAATTCAGAGAAAGTAGAGTAATCATCACAAAACAGAGATTGCTTACAGAAAAAAAGGCCTGCTGTTAAACACAAATCATTCTGAAAGTGTGTTAAACACAGATCATTCTGAAAGTGTGTTAAACACAGATCATTCTGAAAGTGTGGGTTCCCTGGCACTGTAGTGAGTGAGGGCATGTGTTACTAAGACAAATGCACTTCCATTTATGTCTTTTTCCTTTTGCTAAAACTATAGTCACAGCTACTAACACAGCATACTTTGGCCTGTTTTTTCGAAGCTGAAAAGCATGCTGGGATGTCCTGCGTCACAGCCTCCCTGGATGACGTTCTGTTTGAGGACACAGCCAGGTGAGTGGGAGTGCCCTTTTCCCTTGCTGTGCATTTACTGGTTCATTTGCAGCAGATGTTTATGGCCCCTTATCCACTTGGAGTCAAGGATCATATTTCTTAGAAAACAAGAAGCACTAGAGCCTCTCTAAATGAGTTAAAAAAAAAAAAACAAAAACAAAAACCTGGTGTTCACTTGTAGCCACTGTTTTGAGTACAAATCTAGTCTTGGTTTTATTAAGTAACTCTCAGCTTATGATGCATTGGAGTGTCAGGCAAGGCTGTGTCCTAGCATTCATCCTTAATGGCCCCTTTTTCCTACTTGAAAATGATAATAATAAGTCTCTCTGTGCTGGTGTGGTGCAAACAGTAACTCATGTGTGCAAATACAGTAAACTGTAAAGGAACTTTTTGTATATCGAGACTGTTTTGTTCTTTTCAATAAGCGAAGAGTAAAAAGTTGTATCTGAACCCTGTTTATCCTTTGATGTGAAGGCTGTCAGCAAAGGCAAACCTGTCTGCCTTTCTCAGCAGGAGACCTAGCTGGAGCAAAAGCAAGGTGTGATTTTTACATATGAGATGAACTAGCAAGGTGGCTGCTGCCTTGGGTGAAGACACTAGCTGCCTACAGCTGCCAAGCAGACAAGGTTAATGTAGTTTAGCCATCAGAGATCTTAGAAGAAAAATCACAGCAGGAAGTATAATCCAAGTGGCCTCTGTATCAGTTAAAATGATAGAGACGTACTCACTACCTTGCTGGTTTCGCCACCAGGCTCCTGTGGTGACAATGGCTTTGTTGGGGGCCAGAGGTCCCAGGGCAGCATCAGTCTTAGGCCATCCAGCCCAGAACACCTGAAATGTTTCCCTGTGGAGGTGGGACTTAGGGGACTGACCTACTTTGTCTAGGCAAAGTGGGGCAATCAGCGGGGGGGGGGGGGTGTCCTGGCAGCAGGAGAGGCTTTGGGACAGTTTCACCCAGTGGTTAGTGTTACCACAATCCAGGTGGAGCTGCTGAGTCCCATCATCTTCTCTGGAGACTTTGGGGTCTCCACTGGGAATTGGGATCTGTCATAGTAAGCTTTTTCCATTAAACATTTTAAATGCTATATTTATCGGATCTCTGACAAGTTTGAGGACCATTATCCATTAAGTATACCTGAACTAAACAAACTTTGCTTGTTTTTACTTACTTGCTTTAGGCTTAACTTTGAAAATATATACAGAAGGCTAAATAAAGCTTCTCCTTGAAAATGAATTACATTTGTACTTAACATGATTACAAGCATAGTTTTGAACGTATTAAAGAATTTGATCATTTATAAGATGACTGCACATTGATTTGCATGTCCCAATTATCCTTAATAGTTTCTAAGAAGTTAGCAGCTTTAATAAGACTAGGATTTTACAGTTTTATCCTTGTTAATTTTTAGCCTTAAAATTATAATTTTTGAACTGAAGCTTTTATAGTGTCAAAATAAAACTTTAAATAATAAATGTAGCCCATAGAGAGACTGGGAAGTTTATGAAGCCATAAATATCACAGATGGGGGGATTGGAAACCTTCTTCTATTTTAGTCTTTAATAGTAACACCACTACAGAATGCTACAACTTCGTATATGACTTAGTTTATCCACATAGTTAACGTTTAACAAAGTTAGCAAAGACAGAGAGGCTAGACATAAATCTTTAAATCAGTTATTGTGACTCTGAGTGGGCTTGAGAAGTTTATAAACTTTATTTGTCAAATATATTTTACTAATCATACATATATATATATATTTTTTTTTAATTTCAGGACAAAAAAAATCATAAGAACCTATCCTAATCCAAAATGTCCTGGGAACCTGTTATTCCTCAGTCTAAAAAGTAGGCAACCAGAGTCAATTGCAAGTTACATATAAACATGCAATAACAAATTAAGATTACCAATGTATAGATTTTTAATTATTAACGTTCTTGTTACAAGTTTAAAGATAACTTTTTGGCCTGCTCCCACCTCCCATATCCTCTCAACGGTCTTACAGATCCTGAAAGAAAGAAAGTTTCATTGTAGCAGGAATTCCGAACATCCATGACCTTGAATGAAGGAACAATTTTTCTAATGAAGAGCCAAGCAAGTGAGAGAAGTCAAGAGTTAAACATCTATAATCTCATTTATCCATTCTAATCTTCACATAAATTCTTCTTTTAAAATCTGAAATAACATGAGACATAACAGTAATAAATAAATTTACCATTTTTTTCCTATGGGGTATTTGATAATATCTGGAGCCTTAAGGTATGTCCACCAGCTGTTCCATTATTGCTTAGGTGGGCCCCATCCTTAGTCTTACTTTTTAGCCTGTATACCCCAGTTTCTCCAGAAAATACTTAAGACTTGTTGCAATTAGGACCTAGTTGCGTACAAGCAGTTGGAAGGCATACCTGGATTCTTAGGTGAAGGTCCAATGACCTTGCTTATCTCCTTTTGAAGGAATATTAACTATTAACAAGTCCGGCTCCGACTATTTTAAGCAAGCCTATCTAGAATTATTATTAAGAGATTTAGACAGAAGATTTTATGTTTATAACCACTTTATGTGTGTCTACTGATGGAGGCAGACATCATGAGAAGTTTAATAAATATCCTTTATCTTTCAATGTCATTGGATTGTAGAATAATATGCACATCTGTAACCTAGAGCCATTGAACAGAAAACTGTAACAACCAGACATCTACAGGGACGCAGAAAATGTTGGCATCTGGATGTTTTTGTTTTGTTTTTTTGTTTTACAGATTTTTTTTTACCATATCAATAAGCCTACAAATCTTAAGGCACAGAAACTTTATATTTTAGCTGTTGTTTTCTCTTTTTGTCCTAGAGTCCAGTGGCCTTTTGATTTAGGAAAGAGGTTTTGGGGGAAATTTTCAAGCAACTGTGCTTGGGTTGGAATTGGACTACCATATTCTTACCCCAGAATTAGCTTTTTAATACAATGGAGCAGCATAAAACAATATTTTAATATTAGCCATACCCAAAGGACACCTAATCCCCACAAAATCAAATCCAAATCCAATGATCAGAGCAGGAGACCAGAGCAAGCAGAGTACAAAGAAGGCTTAGCGATAGGAAATTCTGGGTGCAGGCCTGCTGCAGCAGTACAGGGAGCAGCAGGCACTTGGTAGTGCCTACCAGGATTGCACATCAGGGCTGCCTGCATCACCCCAGCCCAGCTGCTGGGGCAGTGGCCACAGCCAGAGCTCCGTGGCCAGAGACAGGAGCTAACTGGGAGATAGAGCTCATAGGGAACAAAACCGACATTTTTTTCACTTTTAAAAAATTGATTCATTTATATTACATCTCAATAGTTATCCCATCCCTTGTATCCTCCCATTCCTCCCTCCCTCCTGCTTTCCCCCTACTCCCCTCCCCTATGTCTGTGACTGAGGGGGGCCTCCTCCCCCTGTATATGCTCATAGGGTGTCAAGTCTCTTCTTGGTAGCCTGCTATCCTTCCTCTGAGTGCCACCAGGGCCCTCCTCAAGGGGACGTGGACAAATATGGGGCACCAGTGTTCGTGTGAAAGTCAGTCCCCACTTTCCACTCAACTGTGAAGAATGTCCTGTCCATTGGCTAGATCTAGGTCAGGATTCAATGTTCACTGCACATATATTCCTTGGCTTGTGCCATAGTTTGTGCAGGACCCCTGGGGCCCAGATCTGCCCATCATAATGTTCTTCTTGTAGGTTTCTAGGACCCTCTGGATCCTTCTATTTCCCCATTCTCCTATGCTTCTCTCACTTAGAGTCCCAATAGGATGTCCTCCCCCTCTGACCCACTTTCCTGGTAAGTGAAGATTTTCATGGGACATGCCCCTTGGGCTAATATCCAGATATAAGTGAATATATACCATTTGACTCTTTCTGCTTCTGGGTTAACTCTCTCATTATGATCATTTCTAGTTCTTCAGAAGCAGAGGATGTCAAACAGGAAGGCATAGAAGGGTGCCTGGTGTCGCTGTAGGGCTTAAATAGCAGGCTTCAGCTTCAGCAAGGGGAGGGACCGAGATGGAGCAAGCTAGATGAGCAAGCTCCCTGGCAGAGCTGGCAGAGAGGCAGCCAGGAGGAGTCTGCCTCTCAAAAATCCTGAAAATGTAGCATGCAGCTCCTGGCGATTTGGCCGTGTTCCGTTCAGCCCTCATCTCTGCAACAAAACTTGAAAACAGATATCCAACAGACAGCCGAGGACATCAGAAAAAGGCAGTAAAACAACACAATCAGGAAAACAAAACAAAAAACCAGACAAACTTAGGCATGGTAGCCACCTTCCCTCCTACAACAAAATTAGAAGGATAGTAGGGGATCCCTGTACCCCAGAGATGGGGTTTTTCATCTCATCAGATCTTGCCTATGTCTCTTCAAATATCCGGACTCCAAAACAAATCAGAACAACTCACTGTTGACTCCAAGCTTCAGAAGCACGCTGGCTGGCAATTCTTACCTTCAGTTTGCAAGTTTTGCACAGTTGCAGTCTGGGATCCCCAGACTATCAAGTCCACTTTAGACTTGCTCCCTTGGGAGCCTATCCCAGACCCCTGGCCCTGAGTCTGAGAGTCTTCCAGGCACCTCACTGGGGCCTCCAAATGTTATGGAATTTGTGAGCCCTGGGAAAGGACCGTAGTCTCAATACAGTTATAATTACAAGATTTATTGATTAGCTGCTAGCAAGCTGAACTGTCTCTGAGCCCAATTTGAGATTGTCATGAAGGAGAAATGTCGGGGACAACTTTTAAAAGGGAAAGCCATGCCTTCAGTATCTATGCAAACAAGTAAAACTGTTCTGTTCTGCCAAGTTGAGTGATTAAGGCAACTAAAAGCAATCCTTGGGTATCTGCATTATCAAGTTACAGAAACAAACAAACAAACAAAAGAATCCATCATACCATAATAAGTAAAGTAGAAACTGCTCATTGTTGGGGGTGGGGGCACTGAGGCCTGGTTACTGGGAATTTATATCCCGGGGACTGGAGTCAGAGACAAATGGCTGGAGGGTGCCAAGATAGGAGCCTAGCATGAAATTAAGCTGCTTTAGCCATAAAAATATGCTTCTGCAGCCCTTATGGAAGAACAATTCAAGTCAGACAATAAGATGAGAACAAACAGTATGGGGCGTCACAAGAACCCATGGCTGACCTGCGAGGATAATCAGCTCACATCTCCTCCCATCAAGACCCTTTGTGGCCTGTCCCATGTGTATTATTCCGAAGCTAATTCTAGTCACAACTTGTAAATAATTCAGTAAATACTCATGAATACCAACGTTCCTTTTTAAAACATGACACAGCCACAATCCCTGAATTTGAAATTACTCAAAGGACTCTTGTCCAGATAGTTAGGCTATCGTGGTCAATTGCTTTCTGTTTTAAGATGGCGTTTTGTTTTTGTTGCATCTGGTTTAGCATGTATAACGTTTACAAGCAATGGGTTCAAATGAGGAACATACATTTCACTCTGGCACATTTAGTTTCTATCACACTACTCCAAGGCTCCCTCCTTTTCTTACGCATCTACCTTTTTCTCTGATAATTACCCTTTACGTTAAAATATAAATGAGCATGTATTCATATTCTTTAAAAAATAAATTCCAATATATTATGTCACTTTCTCCACCTTTTCCATATAAGAGTCAGACCATAAAACCAACTGAGCAATGCGTACAGCGGTTCATCACTTTAACAGGTACTTTGGTATTCATTATAGAGATTCCTATTCAATTGGTCCTCGTCAGTAAGCTCTGAATTACTTTTGCCATCACAGATAATACTTCAATCTATGGATTTACGTGCTGCACGTTTATACTTTTGCGAGGGTATTTTTGGAATAAATCCCTAAAAACAGAACAGGTTGGTCAAAATGGAATTGCATGGGCCATTTTATTCAACATTACCTAAGTCCATTCTGGAGCATTTTGCATGATTTTTATCACTTTCTAAATTAGTTAAATTAACCTAAACATTAAGAAAAGTATACTGAAATACTGATTTGTTCAGATTTCCAATGCAAGAATTACTTGTTTAGAAATATCTAGCTATGTACATATGTAAATTACTTCCTTTACTTCTAGTTTTTCTGCCTGGATTGTTACAGATTATAAGAGATATAATATATAGGGCCTCAATATATACACAAAGCATTGAGTAGATATCGCCACTCTTCCAGGAAAACCAATTGATAATGCCTTGTAAACTGTCTTTAATGTATCGAAAGAAGCCTTTTCCGTGGTTAAAGTAGAACTAATTGTTGTTCTTTCTAGGAGCCCACGTAAGACCATGTTTCCAGGGCTTTGAGCTCAGATAAGAGCGGGGTTTGAACCCTGGCCCAGCTAGTTGTTGGCTTATATCACCGTTTAAGCCCAGTTCCAGTTGACAGTAGAATGAGAACCATCAATTTAACCAAACAGTTATTGCTCACTGAGTGCCATGCTCTTCGCTACTGTTCAAAGCATTTGGCATGCTGCCTGGTGTACGCAAGCATTCATAAAGCATTCATGCTGTCACTGGTGGGGCCACCCCGAGGAACAGTTCTTTATTTAAAGACAAAGTTTTCTGTTGTCAGTGAATTATCCAGTCATCCCTTTCTATGCCTCTGGACTTGGTGTGTTACTATACCTATGCCTCAAAGAAAAACTTGTCTTACTGAACTCAGCAGCCCTGACTCACTCACTATACCTTACTCCAACACCACCTTTAGTCAAAACTCAGTGAAGGGTATGAATTAGAAAGGCCAGTGATTCTTTTACGAAAGTCAAATATGCAAATAAACTAGAACGGAAAGAAGAGATTTTAGAGGGAGAAAGAAACCTTAAGTATTTTCATTGCCTGAGAAGAATCAGGAAGACAGAGAGAGAGGTTGAAGACTGGGAGAGGAAAGAGCTGGCATCACAGCCTGGCAGGTCACAAGGCGATGGGGTAGGGGAGAGGATACGAATACAAGAACATAGAGGGAGCTGTGACAAAGCGGTTCAGATGGAATCAGGTGGGATGGAGGGGCAGCGGGGGGCAGTGATGAGCTTGCCTTGAGCAGCTCTTAACTCCCACTAAGACGAAGGGACCAGTGACCAAAAGACTTGACCTCAGAGATCCCATAGCAGTGGGGAATAGGTTGGCGAGGAAAAGCTCTGAAGGCCCACGTCTACCTAGAAAAGTAACCAATGGCCTGTTTTGTTTGTTTGTTTGTTTGTTTGTTTCTGTATGTTTCCTGGTCTGTTTGTTTATTAACTAATGTTTTAAAGTATACATTAGTAGCACAGGTCTACTTGTGTGCTGGTCTGAATTTCCTATGGGGAACAGCGGCAACACACAAGAAGTATCTTATTGCAGGTAGGGCCACCTGTACACTGCCCTTGCAAGAGCTCTTTTCTGATTAAATAGAGGGAGACTGCTGACCTTATAAGAATGATCTGAGTGCTTAACATCTGTCTTGAAGGCCTGCCTTTGCTATTAGCTTTAACGTGAGTTTTTGATAACTGGGTGTTATCAGCAAGTTAGGGCAGAATTGCTTTATGCCACATGTGTCTACTAAATCTCATGAAATGTGCTAGAATTGCTGACACCTTCCTTTCTTTCCAAAAACAGAATTGGGCACATCATCACCATCAGAGCAAAAGTCACTAGAGCGTTCAGCACAAGCATGGAGGTGAGTGGCGGCATTCTCTTAGGTCTGCCTGTGGGAGCTCATGCCCTTATTGCTTTCAGAGCACAAAGGAAGATGTTTTAGAGCAATGCATACAGCTGATAAGGGTCCCGAATTTCAGAAAGTCCTTAAATCTGTAATCAGAGACACAATTGAAAACTAAGGGGTTGATGTTTCTCTCATTCAATCCTGCCTGCCAAGTTCAAGTTCACGGTGACGTCATCTACTATAGACGGGTACACACAAAGTTAACATGCAAGAGAAAAGGGCATTCTTCTTGTGTTTTGCAAACTATAGGTTCTATTTTTTACTTGTTTTCACAATATTATTACTCAAACTCTGTGTCTCCATCCCCTTACCGCCCCTCCCCTTGCAATGAAAAGTAGTCCATAAAAGGTAATAGGTACCTTTTGTAAATTGAAGTCTCCGGTGGGCTCCATGGATGTCTTATGGGTGGCGAGGTCTGCCCAGAGAGAGCTCAGAAGACTCCTAGCACTGTGAGCGAGTTGAAACTATCCACCCCAACAGTGCTCTAGGGTGGGGCAGTGTCCTCAGAAGTCATTCTCATCTGGCTTTATGAGATTCACGCTGTGCATGCTCAGGTTGGTATGAACCCAAAGAGCCAAGGAGATTCCTGCCCAACAGACTGCAGACCTCTGGATCTGTTCGAGTTCTGCTTCCTCAACTCAGTGGAACTGGGTTCCATTTCCCTTATGGTTATCTGGGATTACATTCAGGATGCCAGGAAATACTACATTCCTTTTATCTGTTTTCCTGTCCTGAGCGATCAGAACCCTAGTCACCCGTTTCTCCTATGTGGAAACAGTTGCCTCGTATGCTTATCTAGTTTCCAACTTTTTTTTTTTTTTCACAGAGTGTAACTCCAGTTTTACCTCCTTTTCCTTAACCCAGTGAATTCCCCATGCCTTGTCTCTGAGACCCTTGCTCATCACACATACCTCAGCCAACTGTCCTGGTAGCAGGCTGTGTCTGAACTTCACCACTCCAGAGTTGTAGCTGTGCTGTTCTTGTTTCATGTGTTATTTTATCTTTCCTTGTCTACGTCTCTAACATGAAAATTCATGTATGTGAGGGTTGTTTATAGAGGTGAGGAATATTTGGTTTCTATGTGATTCACTGTGATCCAGTTACGACTTACCATGTAAATACAAGATTTCTGTTGTAAATCGTTTAAATGACTTTAAGTGAGTCATGGATTATTGATTGTTTTTGCACATGGTATTCCTGGTGAGGGCGTAGAAATACATACACTTTATCATTCATTACTCATTGCTCAACTGAGATGCCCCAGGTTGCCTGTGCTTCTCAGAAGATAACATTATTTATCTGGCTTAGATATGAGGAGCGTGTTTATTAGACCAAATATAGGACCTTTTTTTCCCCCTGTGGAGTGCAAATTTGCAGAGCTAGCTCCTTTTACACAGAGGCAGAGACTCCTATGGCAGCACCCTCACAAAATGCCCCAGTCACTTGCTAACTGCCCAGGAAGAAAATAAACCAAGGAAACCAAGCCGCAGCTAACAGCAATTCTTCCCCTGTTATCATGGGGTTAAAAAAAAAAACAAAAACTCATGACTAAAGGTTAAAATAGTAACAGTTCCTTTCTCTGGTAGCCTGTCTTGTTATTGAGAGGGAATTCACCAGTAATATGACTTAAAATGCTTGTTGCAGCAAGACACACTTTTAAGAATTAGAATGCAGAACTTCAAATGGACCTGATAAATTTATAATGTATGTAAACATTGATGTGCATCTCATATACATTTAGAAAATACACATACAATATTATACTATGTATATGTGTAATGTTACATTGTGTATAGGTAATATAACATGTGTAACTGGAAGAAAATTGATCTAAAAATTAATAAGTATTTCCTCTGGCTAATGGATTCAATATAATGTATTCCAGGTAGGAAGGTCCCACATATTTTTTCCTGGTAAATATGTGTATACCTACAGTCAAAAGAGTTTCACTGGCCATCGTGTGTAGATCATCACTGAGATGGTAGTATCACTTTAAGATAAACTAAAATGCTGATGTCATTTTAAAACTGGAAGGCAAGCTTGGAGAAATGTGTAACTGAATTCAGCATGCTGCAGTTGAATCTGTTATCTAGATGACTGACAGCTTGTTTTTCTTTCTTTCAGATCAGCATCAAGGTCATAGTACAGGACAAGTTCACTGGCACCGAGAAGCTCCTCTGTGTGGCTTTCTCAACGTTTGTAGCTAAACCAGTTGGAAAAGAAAAGGTACATTTTCTACATGAAAAGATACCTTCTTGAAGCCAGATCCATAGGAATGCCTGCTTCAGAATTATTTTTTTCTTACTGTAAGACTCATTTACCCAAGATTTTTTTATTCATTGGTATTTATTGGTATTATTCTGTGGCGACATCATAGAATCAAACGGAGATCTTCTGACAGGAACACCTTAAAGGGGAAAAAATACCAAATTTATGAAAGAGTAAAAACATGGTTTTAAATTATCTGGAAGTCATATCTACTTCTCAAGAATATTGCTTACTGGGTTAGTTCTGTTTTTGGTTATGGAATTCAAAATGAAGTTGAACTGTATATATATATATATATATATATATATATATATATATATATATATATTTTTTTTTTTTTTTGTTTTTTTTTTTTTTTTTTTTTTAAAGCAGGAAAAATCTGGCAAGGAGTTGAAAGCCATGGTCCAATCATTTTTTTAGACCTTCAGGAAAATAGCAAAGTTGCTGACTTAGTGAAGTTTAAAAATAAACCTTAGGGCATCTGGGCTGAAAACACCCTTGAAAGAAATACTGTGTCCTCATACACTGCCTAGCTCCCGGCCAGCCAGAACTAAGATCTACAGCACTATAGGATGTCACGACTTCTTTTTGTTGCTTCTACTTAGGGAGAGGGTATGTAAGGGAAATCAACACATTTGAAAGATGTAACGATTCAAATTAAAATGTTGACTACTTCATTCAGGAGCCATCAAACAACAGCCAAAGTGGCTTTTCTTGCCAATGGCAGGGTCTACTGCTTACTCCTCCCTCATGTTGACATCTTCCTCTGCCAACACAGCTGGGGCAAAGCCATGATGCCACTGCAGCCAGCAAAGGTGGCCGCTGACCATGCTCTACAGCTACTCTAAACCTAGGCTGATAGCCCATCTGGGCTAGACTAGCACCATGATTGGTGGCAGGTGGCCCCACAGAATGTTGTCACCTGGAGTGATTTCCCTCCTATAGACCTCACTTTAAATGTGCTGCAGGCAAATCCCCATTGCCCAAGGGTGCTGCCTTCCAAACTGAGGTGGACATCTGCTAATTATGTCATCTAAGAAAATGAAGGACAGCTTTCTGGTCATAAATTGGACCTAGTAAATCTTTGACCAAGCATCATAAAGACCCAAGGATCATGAAAATCTAAGCAGTAAGAGAGGTTTGGCAATGTTTAGCTTCTTATTGACTTTATCAAAATCTTTAAACTCTTCAGAATAAGACTGTTATGTGGCCTGACACAGAGTTCCCACACTTGACAGCATGGTAGGACAGAGTACACATCACCACCCATTGCTTTGTCTGGAAGAAGAGGCCGTCTTTTACCCCTCCTGCCTCAGACTTCTCATTCTGGATTTAGGAACGAGTGGAAGAGGCACATAATGGAACATCTCCCACCCCTCTCCACAGAGACAAGAACTGGCTCCCAAGCACCATTCTGGGGAGCCAGCTACCTTATGGTGCTACTGTAACTGACTACTTCAGTCAACATAAACTGTAAAGCACCTAGTCCGGGTCAACTCAATCTTCCAGTTGGCACTTTCTCATCCTGTAGCACATCATTTGGAGAGACGCATGAAAGGCTGTGGTTTGGGTTGAACCCCCAAGAAATTCCAGGACCTCTGCCCACAGTGAGTTCATCCCAGGATGAACCTGGCAATGATTAACTAGATTTGGTTCAACAGTCGAACAGCCCAAGTAATTAGAAGGCCTCACAAGACTGGGCTGTGTGGAAGGCAGTGACACAGCAAGAGAAAGAGGCTGCCCTCAGCCACCCTCAAAGGGCTTCACCTTCCAGGCAACACTGGCTCACAAGCTCATTTTCAGGCACACATAATGTACTCTGTGGGATACGAACCAACATGATGGATGCAAGGGTCTTCTTTGCTTGGGGAACAAAGGTTCATGTTTTCCAGGTCACCTAAATTCTGCTGACCATGCAGCCAAAATGGGACAATGCGAAGAGTCACTGTTAATCTATGCATTCCTGACAGGTGACATAGGCCAGCTCAGAGAGCTTTGGACTTTAAACAGCACGTTAAGAGTCACTAGATTTTTTTCACCCTTATCTGGGTAAAGGGTCAAGTTCAGACTGCAGGCATCCTGGAGCTGCCAAGACCTTTCTACCCAGGGTCAGTGCATGCCCATCTGTGGGGGAGCTGGAGCCTGGACACTCTTGCATTCGGGGTCTCTACAGGGCAGCTGAAGTGGTGCGCTGACATATTGATTCTTTGTTTGCCTATTAGACACTGTTTTGATGAAGTCCCCAAATTGGGGATATCTATTGGTACAAGACAGTTTTCTCTAGAATCCCTTTATTACCTACCCTTGATGTCTCCATTTTGCAAAAGACAGGTAAAATTATGAATTAAAAAGTCAGTGGAATTACAATCCCACACCTCATTCATTGATTTCATATTTTATAGAATTGTATATTCTGTAATTGCACTGAAAATTATAAAATGAGAAAAAATAAGTAAGGATGGCTTTCAAATGAAAAATAAGAATGGCTATTTTGATCTTCTGATAGAAAACATTTAATGGAAACACCAATAGATAGTCCATTTACTTGAGTTTAAAAATATATATATATATAGTATGCCATCTGCTTTTGCAAAATTTACATTGGGCCTCTTGTATTCTAAGGAGGCCGAGAATGACAGAATTCTTTTCCTCTAGGTCCTTTTAAAACCTGTCGTGCTTCAAACGGAGCAAGAGCGTGTAGAGCATGACCTGGCATCGGAGAGAAGGAAAGTCCGGTTACAGCACGAGAACACCTTCAACAGCATTATGAAAGAAAGCGGCCGCCTCCACGGTGAGTACATCTACACACAGAAAGTCTCTATGGCACTGGCTCGATGGTAAGTCTACACACAGGAAGTCTCTATGGCGCTGGCTCAATGGTAAGTCTACATACAGGAAGTTTCTATGGCGCAGGCTCGATGGTAAGTCTATACACAGGAAGTCTCTATGGCGCTGGCGCAGGAAGGGGGCTTTCTTACAGCACCGCTTGATCACAACGCAGCTTGGATAACGCTATGTCTATTTTTCAGACAGACCCAGCAAGTATAGAAAAAAGGGACTGGCTATTCAGAGTATACACGGTGGCCTAGGCTTCTAGGCTGGGATTTCTCTGAAGGAGAAAGTGGGGAACAAGAGATGAGGTCTTGGTGGTTATTAGTGAGCAAGCCCTTGGAAGCACAATGGAATGAAGGAGTGGTGACCATGGCACATTGATATGGAACCTCACAGGTCACTTAGCCCATTCTCATCTAGGACTTCATAGGAGCCATATGCATTCTCAGTAGAGACGGAGACTGTAAGCAGGAAGAAGCCTGCCTCTGCCTCTGCCTCCCAAGTGCTGGCATTACAGGCGTGCACCACCACGCCCGGTCCTACATGCCTTTCAATGAAGAACTTTTAACTTAACTCTATCCTATCAGTTTGCTCTTCATTGCAGAACCATTACTACCACAACTGAGAAGCTTTTTTTTTTTTTTTTTTTTTTTTTAATTAAAGAACGAACAATGGATTCTGCTATTTCAGGATGTGATAGGCCATGGAGTCTGTCTACTTCCTGCCTTAGGTCTCAGAAAGGCTGTTCTTAGTCAGGACACATATCCTAAAGGAAGATAGGCAGATCGTCCTTACTAAGCTGAGGGATCTATATGTAACAGCGGACTGCTTACGCTGTCCTCACCCTCTGATGGCGCAGTACTACACCGAGGAGCGTACAACGGAAATGAGTGTTGTATGGATGTTGGGAAGGTTGATTCCAGCTTCCATATTTTCATAAGAAAAGTGAAAAAGATGAGATTAGGTTTTGTAAAAGGATGGTTGGAATATATTATGGTTCCATTGAATCACTCCGGGTGGGACAGGATTAAAGTTTGAGCTATTTTAATTGCAATTTGTCAATACAAAATCAGATCTTCAGAGTGTTGGCCCAGTTGATCCTTTCTGGATGTGAAGGATGAAAACAAGAGCTGGAATATAATGACCTGAATTCAGGTCAAAGTTCCTGACCAAAAAAAAAAAAAAAAAAAAAAAAAAAAACAGAACAAATGTGAACTTGCCCAAGCAAGGTGATGAAACAATATATTAAAAACATTCATTGGACAACCATTGAACTTGGTCACTTGGATTGCAGAATGAGATCTGTTTACTAGACCTAGGGCTAGTCAGGTCTGTGACCTTGACTTGTTCTCTGGATCTTCAGTAGCTCTACTTTTTTCCCCCATTGATTAGCAATTATCTACAAGAAGACACACTCCATATAAAAATACTTATCCTCAGTGTACGACTGCGCTCATGGCATAGCTGACGCCTGTATGCTTTTAACCTGACCAAGGGGAGATTCCCACATTCTCCTTGTGTGCGCTCATGTGTCTTCGTGGGAAGTGAGTGACTTTTCCTATAACCGCCCCTCAGAAAAATATCCTGCTATTTTACAATATTTCTCAGAGTCTATAACCCTCTGTTAATTTTTTTGTTTTGTAATTATTTTATAATCATTTAAAAATTGTATGTGTGCAGGGTAAGGCATTTAAAAGCATGAGAAGATAAACAGTTTGAAGTAAGTATTCCTCTCACTTGTCGTACATATAGCCATGCACAGGCTCTGTTAACACAACAGTTAAATAGTTAGGCACTTAGATTTTTATCACTTTATAATGTGACTTATAGGTATTTTAAGTAAACAAAGTTTAATGTTTTCTTTTGAATAAAAAGATCCATGTGGACAAGCAATATTAAACTGAAAATATCTCAGCCAACACTAACTCATCATGTTTTTAGAATTTCATCTAATAAAATTAAGTTTGCAATCAGAGAGCAGGGTCTGGTGATGTGCACCTGAATCTCAGATACTCTCCATGCTGATGCAAAAAGATCGCTTGAACTCAGGAGTTCCAAGTCAGCCTGTACAGCATAACAAGATTCATTTTAAAAAATTCTTAGAAAACTGGGAATAAATAGAAGTTAAAGAGGTTAAGAATTTACGTGTCTTTAAAAGTTACCCAGAAAACAAACCAGTTTTGTTTATAGCGATGTGGGAGACTTGTTGTCTGGGGGAAATCTAGAATTTGCATGCAGGTCCATCTCAGCACTCAGATAAGGAGCGAAAGCAGAAAGGTCAATGGTGCCTCGAGAATACCAAAGAAGCAGAGAGAGAGACTGTGCTAACCTGACATTAGCTCTGGGACTCGAAAGTACCCAAAGCCGCAGACTGTGGCAAGAACCAGACACTTGTCTTAGGTGGAACGGTGAACCAGGAAATCGTGGAAGCTGCAATCACCCCCAAGGACACTCCACGAATCCACTTACAAAAGCCCCCCAACACCTCTCTATGGCCCCCAAACCTCACCTCCCACGCCGTATCCCCACATCTCCGCAAGCCCCTTAAGAGAGCACAGGCGTAGTGCCTTTCTGTCTCAGCATCAGCCCTGGGTGGCACAGGAGAATCGTTCCCTTTTAGAATCCAGACCCAAGTTCCTCTTCCTGCAGACTTGGTCCTGGGTAGCAGCAGATCGGTGAGCTTTAGTGTGCCGTGTGTGGTATTCTAGCCCCACTACGGTCAGTGACAGCATATAAAAGTCCACTGTGAAGAAGAGTCTCCAGTCCAAGTTCAGGGACTTCCACAGATAACTTCCAGGCAATAGGACTCCTAATAAAAATATCACAAAAGTCTGCAGGGGGGGTCCACTAAGAACATTGCGTGTAAGAAGATAATGTAACAAGAAGGAATATGAGGGGCTTCGAGTGCAGCCTGACATTTGAGTGCTTGCCTGTCAGATGTGAGGCCTTGGAGTTGATGCACAACTCCATTACTTGATTAAATGAGAAAGGAAAGAGAATCAAGCATGCCTTCAAGAACAGAGCTGATCTAGAAAGTCTAACAAGGAAGTAAGGAGACTGTCTACCAAAATATCTAAGTAACTGGTCATGGTGTCTCACGGCTGTAACCCAAGCATTTGGAAGGCTGAGGCAGGAGAATCACTGCAAGTTTGAGACTGTGACATAGGCAAGACATGGAATAGATTAAGGCTATGTAAGGAGTTTAAAAGCAGCTTATACTACAGAGCTAAGACTCCATCTCCAAATAAAGAAACCCCACCTACACACATTATATATGTATGTGTGTGTATATATATATATATATATATATATATATATATATATATATATATATATCATATAAATGGTATTTTCTGTCTGTCTATGTGAGTGAGTGTGTGTATGTGAGTGTGTGTGTGTGTGTGTGTGTGTGTGTGTGTAGTGAGAATCTAACATTCATTAACTAAAGTTCCAGTGGTGGGATAGATGCGAACAGTATAGGCATTTAATGAAGAGAAAGCAAGAATATTTAACACACATATGAAAGGATGTTGGACCTCATTAGTACTCATTGAAATGCAAATTATAACTAACATGCGATACTATTTCACACCTACTAACCTGGAGGACTTGGATGTTGATTATACTGTTTAAGCAAAGGGGGAGGATTTAAACCTGTTGTAAGCAGCAGATGGGATGACCATAGCATTTCCTTGAAGTATTGAACTAAGAGGAGGGACCACGATGTGCAATGATTCAGCAAAGTCAAGTTCCCTTATTCACTCAACAACTCTTTGTTCGTGCAGGTATTTGAAAAATCAGCCGAGCCAATCATTGTGCATGCATGCGCATGCAGGTGCCCACACACAAACGTATGCACGTATAGTTTTATTTGTGCGTGTACATATGTGTATGCAGGCATGCATGTGACTGTGTGCATAGAGAGGTCAGTAGCAATGCTTTCTCAATCGCTTGCCATCTTAGGTTTTTTTTTTTTTTTTTTTTTTTTGAGACAGGGTCTGTTACTGAACCAGGAGCTCACCAGTTTCAGGCTCAGCCAGATTAGCTGAATGGCAAGCCCCAGGGACTTTCCTGTCTCTTTCTCCTTGGTCCAGGGGTTGTGAGGTTACAATAGAGCATCAGCTTTAATCTGTCGGTTCTAGGGGGATCAACTCAGGTCCTTCAGTTTGTTCAGCAAGCGCTTTACTGAACAAGCTGTCTTCCAGCCTTAGTTACCACGTGTTTTTGTATAAGGAAGGCATCTCTGTGAAAGACATCACTGATACGATCCAAGAAGGATAGAAGTTAAGCGGGAGGGACATGGTCGGAGGTGGGGGGTGGGGTGCAGCAGACAGAAGAGACATGTGGAAATGCCCTGACTTTGAAGACAATTTTCTTCACAGTAACTGATAAAAGCCCAAAGTGCACAACAAAGAGGGGGAGACCTGGTTAGGGAGGCTGAGAGTCACACAGGCTGGACCAGGACAGACAGCTTGTGGGTCACAGGAAGCATTTGAGACTTCATCTAGAACAATGGAAGCTGATGTTACATTTCTAGAAACGATGGAAATGATTCACAGAAGGAAGAGGGAAATACAAGAAGTAGCTCATCAGTTAGCCATGAACCGGAAAAATTCCCTTATGAAGTAGAGTGAAAGGTGCCTAGAGCCATGCTCTGGTCAACTAGAAGCGACTGCTCTGGGAGCAACCCATTTCCCGTGAATGACAGCTAGCTTTGTATGAACACTGCCTGCTGAGCTCTGCTAGGCCAGCAGACTGTATGTAACCGGTGTATGTGCGATACTGGGAGATGCCAGCAGCATGACCAAATGCATGGTACTGTTTTGCACCCAGAGCAAATGGTTTCTCCATTGTGGAGAGCAAACACCTGTCTGTAAACGAAACACCTGATTCGTAAGAAGCAGAGGACATGAGGACAGGCAGTGGCACATGTGTCTTTTCTGCTGTGACCTCACCTGGGAGGCCACATTCCCATGGTGCCGGTGCCACACATTGACAGAGACTTCTCTGACTTTAGACTTCTTTGGTTTAGAGGCCTGACTGAGGTTTAACTGACATATTATAGATGGTCCATATATTTAAAGCACAGGACTTGAGTTTGTGCAGCTTGACCCAGAATGCTGGAAGTAGATGCTTTTCAGTTGAAGGTCACTCTACAGAACCCACTCCTCACATCCTTGATGTAAGGTTTTAAGGACAGTGCCGTCTTTCTGAAAGTACCAGAGTTGTGGTTGCGGCCTGGAAGGGCAAGTCCAGCGAAGGGCCACTGGCTGACCCTAGTGTCTCTGCTGTCACCTCACAGATCCCGTTTGTAATGAAGAAGGAACAGCCACCACCAAGGCCACCTCTGTTCAGAGCATTGAACTTGTCCTCCCGCCCCACGCAAACCATCATGGAAATACATTTGGCGGACAGATTATGGCATGGATGGAGACTGTGGCAACCATTTCTGCAAGGTTCTCAGTGTTGGTGCCAGGGGATGGAGGTGGTGGGTGTAGGAAAAGTGGCGTGAGGTGCTTTTCCTTTTTAAAACTACACAAAACCCATGAGTGTCTATTTTATATAGCCTTTCTCACTTTGTGCAGCAATTCAGGCAATTTTTGTTCCTCTGAAGGAAAACATTGAGCTTTTGATCTGTGGATCTAATTAGTGACCAGGGAAGCTGCAGAATAAGTGACAGCAGCATTGGTTGTCATCACTTGTGCCCTACCCCAAACCCCAAATCACAGTGTCCTGGGACCTTTGTCAGGGTGGCTATGACACTCAAATGACAGCCAAAGTATTAGCTTGCTTTTGGAGAGACTTCCATAGAGGACACGACCAATGACAAGGAACCGCCACCTTCAAGAAACATGCAGTTTGTTGCCCCAAATGCCTGAGGTTGTGTCCAGAACCCCTCCAGGCTAGTCCTCTTGAGTCAAAGGAGTTGTTTACTTAAAACACAGGCTGCTTGCTCCTCCCAGCGAAGCCATTCAACAAATCAGGTGTTGAAAAACTATGGAGGACGCTCATCTCCTCTGTCCTCTTCCCCTGTTTCTTTAGCCGCCTGTGTCACGGGCATCCCTTTCTCAAGTCCGTGGATATGTTTAAGTTCCGGGGACCATCCACAGTTGGAGACCGCCTTGTCTTCAGTGCCATAGTCAACAACACATTTCAGAACAGGTAACGTGTGCCGCGTGCGCCAACCCAGAGCCATACGCAAGCCCTGCTCTCACGTCCTCGGGAGGGCAGTGGGACAGTGTGGGGGCTGCCTCACAATACCCTCTAATTATTTTTTAAACTTCTCCCCTGTCTGTGGACACACACTTTAGTCTTCTGTTCTGTGTGTGGTCTCTTCATAGTCAGGAAAGTGTAATGAATTGTTTTGTCCCTCAGGGTATGGGGACATCCAGCTGGTATCTGCTGTCCTAACAGAGTTTCTAGTTTTTCCTCTCAGAATTCATAACCTGCCTTCCTTATGACAGTGAGTCCAGACCACATCCTAATTATTTTTATTTATTATCTTTACTACACAGTGAAAGGTTTCATATAGTATTTGTTCTCTTAGATGTAAAACAAAGGGGGCGTGTCTCTGTTTTCTGCCAAATTTCAGCTCTTCATTCTTTTAAAATCATAGAACTATTAAGGAAGAAAGCATGTTTTGAGCACAATTTAACTTGCCTTCCCCATGAACTAACTCTGTCAATGAATGCGTGTTCACAACAAAGTCCCACTTGGGAAGGAAAATGGAAACCTACACTCCTACAGTGCCCTCCCTCCAAGTGGATTTTTAGCAGCTGCACAGCTTTGCTGATATAAGGGAAAAAGACCAGAGCCCTTGTCCTCCTGTTGCCTGGTGGGAGGGAGGCCGGCCAGGCCCTGATCCTCCTTGCCAACCTGGCCTGCATCCCCCTTGCAGTGTGGAAGTTGGAGTGCGTGTTGAGGCCTTTGACTGTCAGGAGTGGGCCGAGGGCCGAGGCCGCCACATCAACAGCGCTTTTCTCATTTACAATGCTGTTGATGACCAGGAGGAACTCATCACCTTCCCCAGAATCCAACCCATTTCAAAGGTCAGTTGTCACCATGTGAGCTTCAGTGATCAGCCCTGTGGGCACAGAGCCCCATGCAGCCCACCACTGGCTAGAATCTCCACCGGCTTTTGAAAGAGGCTTGCTCTCTTCTGTGCCTATGTACAATGGGCCCATCTCTTTTCTTTTCTCCCCACACCACTCTGGGGATTGGCTGTGATGGTGAAAGCCCCAGGCACCCATCTCTACAGCCAGATGACGCTTTCTGTGTCTTGCTTCTGCATCTGCTGTTGTGCCTGGACATACTGGGCATCCTGTCCTTGACACTGCACCACGTTCATGGAAACCTGTCTTTCTCATGCCGGAATCAACTCAGTGCTAGTGCTCACCTCCTCTAAAAACCCTCACGTGAAAGAAATCTGTGTGATTCTAACAGCAGAAATGAAAATACTCTCCACCTTGAAAAGGAAATGAAAATATTGTCAAAGTCATCTAACAGCTCAGACCTCGCGAGGAAGGTGTCCCGGAGACATGGAGACCCAGTTAGTCTAGGGAAAGGAGACTGAAGGATCTTAGTGCTAAAATATTAGAGATTGATTGGCTGTATTCTTTTTTATTTTTATTTTTTAAGGACGATTTTCGACGCTATCAGGGAGCCATTGCACGAAGGAGAATTCGCCTAGGCAGGTAAAGGACACACAGTGCAAGGATTTTATGGGCTTTTCTCCACCTGACAAGCCTCGTTACAAAGAGCCACTGCCTGGCGTCCCTGCTCCCCACATAATGGGAAAGGAAAGGGCCTCATGTTTCCTAAAAGTTAAAAATAGTCCAACCCGGAAATGGTTCTTCTCAATTCTCCCACCAAAGGGCACATTTTTAAATGGCTGACTTCAAATCCAGAAATTTCTATGGGTCATGTATTAAGCATAAGAAGAAAAAAAAATCATTACTTTTTTTTTTTTTTTCTTCAGGAAATACGTTATTTCCCACAAGACAGAAGTTACTCTCAGCACACCGTGGGATACCAGCAAAAAGGTGACAAGTGATTTACGGTTTGGAATGCTCTGTGTAAATGCTACACCACCACAAAAGCAGAAACCTCCTGGGTTGGCAGATCTGTTTTGTCCTGCAGGGGTTAGATGACAAGGTGACTGCATCGCCCTCCATCTCTAAATAATACCAAACAAGTCATCAGTTGCTGGGCACTTTATCATCAGATTTGAACTCTGTAAACAGATCCCCAGTTCTGACCCAGGACAGTGTGTCTCCTTCTGGCATGGGACATTTCAATATGGTGTCTTGCCTCAACTTGCAATGAGTGACATGCTTATAAACATGGACTTTTATAGAGCAAGAAGGATTACATGGAGTTAGGGAGATGGCTCAGTAGCTAAGAGCACTGGAAGCTCTCCCAGAGAGGGTCTAGGTTTAACTCCCAGAAACCATAAAGAGGCTCGCTCACAGCCATTTGTAACTCCAGTTCCAGGAGATCTGCTGCCCTCTTTTGGCCTCCATAGGCACTGCACACATGTGCTGCATAGACCTGAATGCAGGCAAACTATCCATATACATAAAATAAAAATAAACCATTTTTAAAAAGAAAATTAGTCATTCAAACAGTTTTGACAGTGAACTCCAACGTGGGATCCAAGTCACATTGAAGGGCTCAGGATACCGACTTGACACATCCAGACTTCATGAGTGCTTAGTTACCTTGTACCTCCAGCACTGGCCATCATTGAAGCTGAAAACACTTGATCCCAAATATATATATCAAACACGTAGTTTTAAATGTTTTTGTGCATTTTAGGGTTCCCTAAGTAACACCAATGTGGAGGCTCTCAGAAATCTGGCATCCAAAAGCGGTTGGGAGATTACCACCACCTTGGACAAGGTATGCTTCCAGGGTTTGTGCTGCAAATTAAAGTTAGAATGCTGGTCACACTTCTGAGGGCTCCTGCTGCTGTGTTTAAGAAGTGGACTTCCTTCTAGGCCTGTGCCTTCCTGCCGGGAGACTTAGAGCACTCTCGTACTCCTGCCTCCCAGCAGACCTGGGTTCTCACATCCCACCTCTCACCTCTCCCTCCCCCCATCTCCATCCACCCAAACCTGAGGATCTTGAGATCTTGATGAGCCAGGACAAATACTTCTTCATAAATCCTCTCCAGACTTAATGAATTTTCTTCAGTAGTTCATTTCATCATGACAGTTTTGTCTTTGAATTCTTTTCTGTCTTGTAATGTTTCATCCACAGAGAGTTGACATTTACACCTTACATTACAATTTAGCTTTTCTTTCTTTCTTTCTTTCTTTCTTTCTTTCTTTCTTTCTCTCTTTCTTTCTTTCTTTCTTTTCTCTTTTCTTTTCTTTTTTTTTCTTTCTTTCTTTTTCTTTCTTTTTTTTTTTCTTTCTTTTCTTTTCTTTCTTTCTTTCTTTTCTCTTTTCTTTTCTTTTTTTTTTTTTTTAATTTTTCAAGACAAGGTTTCTCTGTGTAGTCTCAGGTGTCCTGGACTTGCTTTGTAGACCAGTCTGGCCTCAAACTCACAGCAATCTGCCTGCCTCTGCCTCCCGAGTGCTGGGATTAAAGGCGTGTGCCACAACACCTGGCTCAATTTAGGTTTTCAATGATCCTTTTCTCCAAACAGATAATAAACCTTTCATGAAGGAAGCCTTGCCTTGATTTCTTTGTATCTCTCTTAGCATCTTCTACAACTTCGCATACTATCAAATTGAAATAAGTGTATATCATTTGGGCCTTTAGAATATTGGAAGTCTTGGGAGCCAGTAGCTCTAGGGTACACTTTGCTCACCCACTGTATTCCCAGACCATGGTAGTGCCTGACACTTGGAAGATGATTGACACTGACAGCTTTGGGGGCTACCTTTGCTGATGAGACATCACCCTAGAAAACAGGAGGACCAGGTTGTCCTGACTGTCCTGGGATAATCCAAGTTTGCACCTGTTGATCCAACACAACTTCAGCCATGCCTTTATGTTTCAGTGCAGATGAGAGCCAGACAGGCTCTTGGAATTCCCGTCTTGGAATATAAGTAAATTTGAAGGCTACTTTCATTGTCATGTTCAGTTCTGACTTTGACTTCTGTGCATTTCCTTTTTGTTGTTTTGATTATTCCCTTGTGCTCACTGTTGAATTTTTCTAGGGTCTTCCTTAGGCCCTTTAATTCCAGCTGGTGGCCATGTCTACTGTGCTCAGTGATGCAGGAACAGGTTTAAGAGCTAAAGTACCAGATTCTCAATATTGCTCAGAATAGGTGTCTAAACACCTTCTTTTCTTTTCTTGTTATGGTATCTGTCTCTTGGTTTTTTTCCTAGTTTCTGAGCATCCTAACCCCAACAGTCTTACTATGCAGCTGGCCCCGAACCCAAGGTCTTCTTATATTTTCCTCTCAAGAATTTGGATCACCAGTGTGTACCACAGCCACTCTTTTATTCTTATTCTTAATGTAATTGGATTAGAAGTCTGATATTTATAATAAAATCTGACAATACTTACATAATATTCTTTATATAGTACAGTAGAGATAACTAAAAGCAATGCAAGGAGCAAAGGAGAAATTTAGAAACAGCATATATGCATATAAAACTGCTCATGAATAATATAAGGTAGTTCATAAACAAAGTAGGATATTGTACTGCACAGAATGACAGAATATAACAGCAGAGGAGCCCAGAGGTGTGTGGTTCTTATTTCTTGGAGGCAATGTCATGAGTGAGGATGAGGAGAGTTTTCTAGGCAGTGCATCATGCATAGCTTGAGTTGTGTCCTCTACAGGGGCCTGGCCTGACAGGCATGGAGTATCTAAAGTCTGAGAATAAATGAGCAATATGATGAAAACAAAAATGATATGGATTGTCCAAAAATCATCTGTGGGAAAAACCCCTGGTGTAGGAAGCAAACCAGAGAGGATATTTCCTCAAAGAAGCTGAAGTAGGGAACAGATTAGGCCCAGACTACCACCTGCCCACCCTCAGCCCCTTGTCATCTATGGCATCTGGCGCCTTCAGAGACCAGGCCTCTATTAAAAAACCAGCTTCCCTTTTCTGCCTATAATGTAATCTCAACACAGATTTACCAATTGGTACAAAAAGTCTAAACTGACTAGTTATTTCATCTGAATTGTAAAACATCTAAACAAAGACGGGAGCAGAGTTACTGTGATGAAAACGGCTCCACTACCGGACTCTGCACACACTTGCTTCTGTGAGTCTGGAGCTACGTAGTTAAGCTTCATTTCCAGGACTAAACTGCACAATTGCCCCAAGCACTGAAGCTGGTTATGAATTCAGTCTACCTCCATTTTCAGGGGCAAAGGGAAGCCATGTTCTTAGGGAACTGTGCTTGGAGACGCTGTCCGTGAAGCCAACTCTGGCTGGATTGGTTAATGTCCACTGCTGTGACAAGACAGCATGACCAAGGCAACTCATAAAAAAAAAAAAAAAAAAAATTTGAATTTGGGTAGGGTGGGGGGGCACTTATGGCACAGAGGGTTAGAGCCCACAATGGCAGAGCAAAGGCACACTGGGTGATAGGAACAGCAGAGAGTTCACATCTCAGCCTCAAGCCGGAGGCAAGGGGAGCACACTGGAAGAGGCACGGGCTTTTAAAACCTTAACCCTACCCCCAACGACACATCTTTTCCAACAAGACCACACCTCCTAAGCCTTCCCAAAAAGCCACCAACCAGAGACCAAGTATTCAAATGCCAGAGACTTAGATGGAAACATCTCATTCAAACCACCACCATGGTTTTTCTTTGGCAAACTTAAAGAGGGTTAAAATTGGCCATGGTCTTTCTGTCTCCTTTGCATCTATGGCATTGGTTCAGGAAGCAGGCAAATGAGAAAGACTTCCTGCTACCTTCTTCACCTTATCATGGAAGGAAGAGATGTCTTCACTTATCCATTATGGATCTTGACACTGAATAAAGTCAGTAAGCTCCATCTACAAAGGTAGAATTTAACGGTAGCTACTCCTTTTGGCTCAAAGACAAAATGTGTCTGGAGAGCAGCTCACTGGAAAACTGTAGTTTAATATCCTAAGGTCCTCACAAGAGCAGACCACTCCCTGGGCCACTGAAACAACCGGAACTGGCAGGAGCCCCTGCTGAAAGTGGGTGTTCTGAGATCAAGGCGTAGACTGCCTGGTTGCTTACGAGAAGGGAAAATTAGTTCCTCACTGCTCGCCTGGCTTCTAGAAGCATGCTGGTGAGCCTTACATTCCTTGGCTTGCAGATGCATCACTCTGCCTTCATCTCCACACAGCGTCCTCCCTGTGTGCATGTCTGTGTCCAGCTTCCCTTCACTATAAAGACGTCAGTCATGTTGGGCCTACCTTACCACAATATGACTTCATTTTAGTGAATTATATCGGCAAAGATGCTATTTCCATATAAAGTCACATTATAAGGTCTAAGAGGTTAGGAGTGTGGGCAGGAGGGGACCATAATTCAACTTTAAGCAAGTGTTCAGTGCAATAGTACAACGTCTCCCCACATCCTAATTCACCAAAGAAGACATCCCCAAAGCAAAGCATACGTTTGGCTCCACTGACTCTTCAGTGCACCGACTGCCAGGCTGGAGACACCTGCCCTCCAAGCTCCTCTCTGGATTTTCACCAGTGGGATTCCTCTAGGATCTGTGCTGATGGCAGTCAGGTGGATACCCAGCTGGTTTTGTATTTAACAAGTACCGGCAGTCTAGGCTAGGCCTTTCTTTTCACACTGGAACTCAAGATACACGTGGCCTGGAAGAATTGTGCTTCACTGAGGCCGGGAGTCACGTGTTTGCTGGCTAAGCTACTTGTCATTGATTTCTCATTTCTTCATTCTCATAGTGAAGATGACATTATGTTTAGATAGAGATAAATGTTTCAATAGAGGTCAGCTCTTCACGGCTTGATTGCTTTCCATCTGCCTGGTTCCCGTGGTTGGAGTCCCAACCACATGTTTGTTTGTCCCTCACAGCTTGTTGCCGTGGGGATGGTTATAAGATGGAAAATTTCAATGCTGACTTCAAAAACGCCCTGAAATTGATGGAGAAAATGAGCAGAATAAGAATGTGCTCTGAGTGGAGCACATTGCTCTGATAATTGTCCAAAAAAAAAAAAAGACAAAAAAAGACAAAAACAAAATGAAACAAAAACCAGGAAGACAGCTCAGAGCCACAGACATGGTGTTGCTGTTTTAGTGTGTGTCAAATGTCTCCTACTTATCTATCAGGTGCTATATATTAGAAACTTGCCTCGAGATTCAGAAAGCGAATAATCCTTCGTGCTGAAGAAGTATGCTCCAGGGGTCCTTTTGAGCAACTGAGTTTTCCCTAAATGTAGTTGACTTGTTTCTTGGGTCCCTTTAGCCCACTCGAAGACATGCCTGCCATCCTGGAGAAGTACTGCAGTCCAGTCTTGTCTCTATTGTTAGGGTAGAGGGGACACAGGCCTGTCTAGCACCCTGGTGATGTTCTCTGTCTTTAGTGTGTTAAGGCAAGAAATATCACAGAAGTCAAGAGGGAAAAGGCTTTTGTTCTTTTTTTTTTTTTTTTCATTAAAAAAACATGATGTGAATTAGCTAACCCACATATTATTTGGGTGACACAGAACTAGCAGCCTGATCGGGCGTCTGAGCATCCAAGATGGAGGTGAGATTGCTGTGGACCACTTAGATGCCTTACCTGGTGCAGGCAGGCACTTATGAGTGCCCACTCGTGTGTGTGTGTGTGTGTGTGTGTGTGTGTGTGTGTGTGTGTGCGCATGCGCGTGCGCACGCGCCTTCTGAGGTCTGAGGTACAAAATATATATTTTCTCTTGTAACCTAATTTTTCTCCCTATCTTTTAGATAAAAATATATACCATGGAAGAGCAAGATGGCATATCTGTTAAGGTTGAAAAGTATGTTAGCAGCCCAGCACACACGGCTTTCCATCTCCTGTCCGACTTTACAAAGCGGCCTTTGTGGGACCCCCATTACATGTAAGGACAAGCTGAAATGTTTTTCTTAATCACGCCTGACATTGTGGGAAAGATAACATCAACTGTAGCTCATCTTCACTTGCCAATGCATGACGTGTTGATTTGGGGACTTAGAGAAGTGTTAGAGCTTGTTCTGCTTAAATTGCTGCATGGCAGGTAAAAAGCAGCAAGCATTGCCCTCCTCTGCCTGCCGTTGGCATCGAGTTGGCATAGGTGGACAACGTCTGTTGTAATATTACTGACGATGTCAACGTTGATATCATTCCTGTTTCTGAGATCAGCTCAGCCGGGCTCTGGAGTATCTACACACACCTTTTTCTCGCTGCTCAGCCTCATTGCTCTTGAGGAGGTATGCAGAGTCTTTCCTAAGCCTTTGCTGTCAGCAGTGAGTCCTGCTTGCTGCTCTCCCTGGATGCTCCCATCATGCTTTGCTGCCATCCAGCCACTTTCCTTCCACCACTCTATTTCATCCTTCCTGGAGCTATCACTTCCCTTCCACTTTGCTGGAATATGGCTTGCATACCTATTGCTGGGTACGCATATTTAGACACTCGGTACTAAAAATAGTCTATGTCTTGTGGGGGGTAAAAATGTAGGGGTGCTGCATCAGCATCAAGCATGCACAGATTTTTTTTTACTTCATTCTTTAAATAGTATAGAAAGTATTAACACAACATTACATTGCGTATGTGACCTAGAGATGATTTAGAACATACTGAATGTTAGAATATGTTAGAATGAAAAATACTTTGTCACTGTATATAAGGGACTGTGCTAGGGATGACTATGGAGCTATAAGCCTTGTTACTGCTACTCTACAGCGACAGATTACACCCAGGCCTGGCCTCGCAGGCTACAGAACACTGCAGCATCTTAAAGATGCCTTATCTTTCGGCAACTTATTTTAAATGCTTCTCCCACAATTCTGTTCCACTTGGCACCCTGTTTAAATTGAGCATGAATGAACGGGGAAGCCAGTGAAATGACTGCAATTCAACTTACTTGTCTTGTCTACCTACCTAAGACTCTGGGGGTCTTCAGGATGTGTTTGCATTTCACTCACGCAATAACCCCCTAGATAGTATTATCTACGTTATACAGACGAAATAATAAAATGACTTGTCTAACGTAATTTAGCCAGTAAGCAGCAGTCTGAGAGTCAAAAGCAAGTGGCTTAACTTCAAGGTTAGCATTCTTCCCAGCATGCTCTGTCCCTTTACCTGAGCACTTGGACTGGCCTTACATCCTGCTAGATTTCAAAATGGTTCATTTGATCCTAGAAAAAACAATAATGTTATGAAAAGATTATTGCATTCCCCCAGAGTTTTGAGGGAAGTGACCTGGGAGCCAGACAGCTGACACCTATCACTTGCAAAATTGCTGCTTCTGAGCCAAGAGTCTTCAGCAGAGTCCATGTAAGGCATGGGGATGGGTGAGGGGAGGGTCAGCTGGCCACATGTGTCAAGAAGGAGGTCAGGCCAATAGGTAAGGGAGGTGCGTGGCTTATCCTTGCAGGTGGAAAGCATGCCCTTGGATACTGTTCTGTTCACACAGATCCTGTGAAGTCATAGACCAGGTGAGTGAGGATGACCAGATATATTACATCACCTGCTCAGTGGTCAATGGAGACAAACCCAAGGACTTTGTCGTGCTTGTGTCACGAAGAAAGCCTCTCAAAGATGAGTGAGTAGTACATTAAGGTCATGCGATGTCCCAGCGCTGCCTGTTGGCGACTAGGAATGAAAGGATATGAAAACAAGAGTGCCACAATGGACGTCTCTAGTCTGCAATCATTCTCATCCAGTTTAAAAAAATATATATACGAATCCTTAGTTACCATTTTTAAATGCATTCTTGGATTGTCAGCCCTTGCAAAGGACCCACAAGCATCCTTCCTAAAGCAGCTTCTCTCTGCTCTATACAGATTAGAATCAGTATCTGAAAATCCTTCAAGCAATCTTGTCAGTGAAGTCAGCAGGAGTGACGACACCGGAAGCTGACTTAGAATTTACAAAGGCTCTGCTGTATGAGCCGTCTAAACTGGCTCACGGTGTGCTAGGGCTGTGATCCAGGTTTGCACGTGGCCTTCCCATGTTCACTGGACCACACGGAGGTGGGAATCCAAAGAGTGGTATCCCAGATAATCTCTCCACACGTGTGGACTAATGTACATAGGTGCTCACTGTAGCATCTTCTAGTGTGTCAAAGGGTATGATGGATAGATTTGATAGCTACTTATAAATATGAGAAATCCACAACACAGAACAGTGTGCCACCTCCAACGAGGATAAAGAAGTTATGGGGGCACAAATATAAAAATGTCTCTAACTGTTTGTTGTTGGATGGAGAATCAGGTTTTGCGGCTGTGTTTGCAAAGTGACTGGATTTGTATAACAATTTACATGTGTGTGTGTGTTTGCTAATGCCACATGAATCCATGAATACAAAGTAGTGAGCTGCACAGCCAGGGGGAAGTGAGGGAAGTCACTCACAAGGCAGAATAGGCCTGAAGCCTCTAGAACAGGCTGAAGGGCCATTTTTATTTCCTAGCCTGTTGTATTCTTTCTCTTTCTTTCTTTTTCTTCCGAGACACGGTTTCTCTGTGTAGACCTGGCTGTCCTGGACTCACTTTAAACCAGGCTGGCCTTGAACTCACAGAGATCCACCTGACTCTGCCTTGCCTATTGTATTCTTTACTGTGTGAAAATTGCTTTTCTTTTTAACTAAAAAAAAAAAAAAAAAAAAAAAAAAAAAAAAAAAAAAAATGACAAAGGACTGAGATTACAACCTGTTGGGGCACAGAAAATCTTCATCGACATCCAGCCTTGTGAAATTACCATATCCCCAATGTCTGATTGTCTCTATAGAGATGTGTTGTTGTTGTTTTTTTTTTAATGCAGATCACTCACCCTGAAGAGTCTAGTTTTCAGAGGTCACTTTTGCAGGGACAGTGAAATTATCCCAAGGATCAGGGATATCGCCAGGGCTGGATAGCTTGTGTAACATACAGGAGGCCCTAAATTTAACCCTCGGGACCACACGATTAAATGAATAAAAGCCAGTAGCTACAGAAACTTCTTTCTCTCTCAGAGTTAGAACACGTGTGCGCTCTTTTTTTTTTTTTTTTTTTTTTTTTTTAAAGATTTTATTTATTATATATACATAGCTCGCAGGCCAGAAGAGGGCATTAGATCACATTATAGATGGTTGTGAGCCACCATGTGGTTTCTGGGAATTGAACTCAGGACCTTTGGAAGAACAGCAGAATAGTCAGTGCTCTTAACCTCTGAGCCATCTCTCCAGCCCCCACGTGTGCGCTCTTATCTTTCAGTAACACCTACATCGTGGCCGTGAAGTCGGTTACCCTGCCGTCCGTCCCACCATCTCCACAGCACACCAGAAGTGAGGTCATATGTGCTGGGTTCCTCATCCAGGCTGTGGACAGCAGTTCATGCACCGTATGTGTGATGGGATATTTGTAGCTTGATTCATTCTCACAGATGTGGGGGACACATCTTCATTTCCCTCAGATCTAGTTGTCATAGTCTTACAAAATGTGTCCTCACTAAAAGGCCCCTTGGTTCCCCCCTTCCAGATTCAGCCAGCAACAGTTTCAGTCCCTTGCGTGAAAATTCTCCAAGTCAACAAAAACTCAATGTGCTGTGTTTTCTCTTTGACGCAGGTAGCATACCTAAACCAGATGTCAGACAGCGTCCTCCCTTTCTTTGCTGGCAATATTGGTGGCTGGTCAAAATCCATCGAGGAAGCTGCAGCCTCTTGTATAAAATTTGTAGAGAATGCCGCCGCTCATGATGGACTTAAAAGTGTGTTATGATTGGTCAAGTCTCAATTACCTGTAATTTAATTCCCCAGGTTTAATTCCAAGTATCCTTAGCCCTTTCATTTGGCAAGTGTTGGGGCCATAAAATGATTTCATATCAGCCTAAGAAAAACAGTTATGAAGATACTATGGATTCAAACTACAAGATCTCTAAAGCCTCCCTGCACAGCCACTGAGAAATTGCCTGGATGCAATGTCACGTGATGTATAAAAATGGCACAATATGAGTTAAAACTATCACAGACGTCTCCAGGTTACAGAACTCAACGTGTATTCTGCAATGATAAGTTTGTAAAATGTGACGTGGTGGTGGGATATTAGCTTACAGGTGTTTAATACTGTTCCATGGGCAGCAGACACCTTTGTCGGGAGTCTCTGAGAAGATGTATTCCATGTTTTAGAACTTTAAATTAGGAAGCATTAAAGTATAATGGAATCCAATCAATTTTAGTAATAGGAACTACTTTGCTCGTGTCATTTCATGTACATTCCAGGTAGATGGCCAATTTAGTATCTATTTCTCTATATATCCCACGCCAGGTACCTGTAAAGTGTGATATTTCAAAGACAATATTAGTGGAGTTCTTCGTCACATCTATCCATTAGCTTTTTATCCCCTAGATGTCAACATTTATCATTCCACATCGCAGTGTCTTAACTCCTAAGACAAAACAGAATGTGTCAGGCTGGCCTCTTCAAAGGGGGTTTTTACCAATTGAAGGAGAAGTGAGACCATGAGACAGGTTAGGGATATGCTGCTCTGAGCTCACCAGACCTCTACCTCTGCTCGCCTGCCTCCTCCCACTTTTATGTTTATTTATCTGCTTCAAGGTTTTCCTGTATATGAACTTTATACTGCATTCTAATTTTATAAAGTACTATTTATCTATCAAAAGAGTAGATACACAGAATAGAACATTCTAGAACTAAGAGGACTTCTGGAAACATTTTATGTTCTAAAAGGTAAAAGAATTAGTAACAAATGGCTTATACATCACACTACAACTTAGTGTGTTAAAATCCCACAGTTCTGAAATGAAGATACTTTTAAATGCTATTTGTGTAGACTTGGCCTTTGAATTGTTCTTGAAATATTTTCCTGAATAGAAACAGAAATTCTGTGAGTAATTTTAGCGGACTCACATTGAGACACAGGGGCATTGTCCACTCTACTCTGCAGGATCCCCCGTCTCTAGGAGGGTTACTGACTACTCCGAACACTGTCACCTGTTGTAGGTTTGTCCCCATACCATGTACTTATGACAAATCTTAGCTAGTAAGTTAGAGATCTGCAACAGCCTTGAATAAAATCGAGCCATTACAACAATGTGCTATAATAAAAGCTGTGAATACCACGCTGGCCTAACCTTTCCTCCATCTTCCTGAGATGAGTGAGTAGAAATGATGCAGCACACAGATGAGCTAAGCTGAGGTGAATTTTGTAGGCACTGTGATGCAGCATTAGCTGTGGTGGGCCTTCTGTCTTGAAACTGTGGTATTATGACAGGAATATCAAACGACTAATAGACAGGCAAGGAAAACACTGTAGATTTGTTGGATGTGAGGATGATGGTTCATTATCTACGTGGGACTAATTTCAACATGCTATGCAGAATGCTACATAAACATACACACACTTGTGCACGCATGCGCGCGCACTCTCCCACCCCCCCAACACTTATAAATTGCTTAATTCTAGAATTTTCCATTGACTATCCCCAGGCAGTATTTGATGGAGTGACAGGCACACTGGGTCAGCTAGGTAACACAGGCATAGTCTAAACCTACCTGCATCCACTGATATTATTGTCATTAGCCTCACAAATTCCTTAAAACTAAATGAATTTTTAAAAGTTCTTCAGCCACATCAGTCCCCTTTCAAGTACTGCTGGTCACAGGAGGTTGGCGACAGCTGGAATGGGAGGTATGGGTGTGAGGCATGCCCATCTTCACGAGCTGTTCAGTTTGTCCCAGTCTTATGACACAGGAAGGGCCTGCTGTTTCCCCAGTCTCACCTAACCTATCAAACAATTTTTTCTAACCTTCCCAAGAGATTCTATTTCTATGCTTCCGAGCAGAGATGCCGAGCCCACCCAGCTGGCTGTCTCAGGATCAGTCAACACAATCCTAAATGGAAATGTTCATTCTTAGGATTCCTTGATTTATAGATTTTGAAAGACCACCATACAAGAAAAGACAGCAGCGTGCTGTGGTCTTCGTAGGCTATTTCGAAACCAAACCTAAAAACAATGCTCCAATGCATTCCAGTTGTGAAGTGCAATAGCCCTTGGGTTTGCACTGTCTTAAGCCCTTTTTATGACATTTAATTTATTTGTTTTGTGTGTGTTCATTTGATCGGTGTGGGTGGACACGTGCCACTGCACCTTTGTGGAGGTCAGTTCTCTTTTTCCACCATGTGGGTCCCAAGGGTTGATCAGAGATCGTCAGGTTTGGCTGGAAGACCCTTTACCACATGTACTAGCTATCTTTGTGGGTCATGTTTCCATTCATTCTACTGAGACCTTTTCTGCTAGGCACTTCTTTGCTCTGCAGTTTTTGCAAGGAATTGGAATGCACTTATTATACTATAAATAAAGTGAATAAGCAATATGCAATGTGGGAAGGTCAGTTGGGTTGTTTGTTTGTTTGTTTGTTTGTTTGGAAAATAAAGGAGGATAAGGAAAATGAGTGTCCGGAGAATTGATTTGATGGTGAGTAGAGACTCGTGAGCATAAACTAAAGACACAGAAAGAGTGACACGGTGACAACTCCCAAGTACAATTCCTCTGGCTCACTCTTGGAAAGGCCGAGACCCAAGTGAGACTGCAGCAGTGACAGGTACTTAAAAGCTCGGGTTTGAACACTTAGTCCACAGCTAGAGGAGGGTGTTGGGGTGGGGAAATATTGCAGGTCGACCTTTAGGTTTCTTAGCTCAGCTTCACTTTCCAGGCCTCTCTGCTTCCTGACTACGGATTCTGTCTCGTGCTCTGACCGCCATGCCTTGTCTGCCAGGATGGACTATCTCCTCTCAAATGGGGAGCTCAAGGGACCCTTCTCCCAGCAGCTGCTCCTAGCCAAGTCTTAGGAGTTCAACAAAACATCCTGATCACATAATAAAACATAGCTTTCTGATGTTTGCCCTACTTCAACTCCACTCCTCAGTCCCACTCACTGGAATGCGCACAGCCTCCAACAGTCACAGCCATCCTCCCAGTGCCCAAAACCAAGCAGAGCTTGCCTGCTGCGTGGGCAAAGCAACTGTCAACTTTCTCAAGCATCCCCAGCTCAAGAAATAGCTAATCAATGCGGTCTCCTATCATCCCTGGCCCCAGGCCATCCTTTGGAGTATCCGTGACTTGCCAAATGGTGCCTTCAACATCTGGAATTTATTTTTACTGTTTTCACTCCCTAACTGACAAACTATTAACATAAACCGAGTGATCTAAGGAAGGCAAACTGGCCACCTGCACTGCGGCACTGAGGACTGTCCGGAAAACATGACTTCCCTCCGCTCCTGCGAGCACACGGGAGTCTTAACTCCAGCAGCAGGGCTTGCAATCCACTGGAAGTGGCATGCATCCCCTTAAGTTCTCGGGGTAGGGAGCACTGTTTTGTCATTACGTTGTTTTCCTCACCAAAAAGAACAGCACACACAGCTCCTATTAAGATCCGAACTGTTAAGCTGTGCAGGCATGAAAACAGAGACCGCGTTTCTTTTTCTTATTTGGTAAATATTTAGCTTTTGCAGCGTCGGTGGCTAATCACAGCTGTTTCCTTTAGTTACAAATGGATTCAATCAGGTAAAATTTCAAAGGCAACATGCAAACCACCAGTCACTCCATTATGCGGCACAATGGCAGTGGCAGGGCGTGTGGAGTGTATGTATTAAATATGCATGTATTCGTCAAATCAGACAAAGAAGCTAATGGATCTCTGATTAGTGCTCTAACTCTATTATGCTGATGCTTCCATCACACCCTGACTCATCTTCAGTGCTGGGAAGTCTAACACACAATCTGTCATGCCGTCACTCGGTCTGAAGATGGAACATTGTTTTTTCTTTGGCTAGAATTTCTCTCTTGAAAACTTGAAATCCAAAAAGAGCTGTGATGATAGAGTTTAATAATTTTTTAAGTTTAATAATTTCTACTCTGTATCAAAACCAAACAGATCCCAGTATATTAAGGCTTACAAACAATCTTGCTTCCAAAGGGACTTGACAGAGAGAGTAATGATGACCAGCTCACCATAAGCAAACAGCTGATATCATTTTATTCAGTATTAAAAGTTACAGAGTTTGTGAGAACATATAAATATATTTCTATTACAATAAATTGATCCTCTGAATTAACATATAATAAAACATTTATTTATTCACAAACTCAAAGCTATGTGCTTTGTGTATGGGGCGTCAACTTTGATTCATAATTTACATTTCTAGAGATGACAGTCACAATCAGGTATACAGCCACTTAGCTTTGTCTAAGTTCTGTCTGTTAAATATGTTCTCGGGCTCACCACCTGTAATCTCAGTACTCAGGACACTGAGTCACTAGTGTGAAGCCAACCTGGGCTACATAGAATCTGTCTTGAATATGAACAGACAGACAGACAGACAGACACAGACAGACAGACAGACAGACAGACACACACACACACACACACACACACACACACACACACACACACACACACACGCACGAGCCTGGAGAGTACAACTGATCACCCTGTACTCCTTGATGAACAGAATGCAGGCAACTTGCCCAACCAAGGTCAGAGTTTGTGATATAGGCTTGCCTCGACAGGTGCCCAGCTCTAACCCCTAAAGACCTATTTTGGAAAGTCACAGTAAGGTGATAATTATCAATAATCAAAAATTAACAACTTTGGGCACTTTTGTCTTAGGCTTTTGAGGTTTGGGCACATCCAGAACTTCTTCATAGTCTGCACTCATTCCCTTTGCCCAGCGACCAACTGTGACGATTCGATCTGCAGAGGGATTAAAAAAAAAATCACGATATAAAAACAGCAATAATCAAATGCTTCCACTTGGAGTGGTATCGGTTTAGCAAGGAACTAGTTTTGACAGGAATAATCACAAGGAGAGGAGACTCCATCACTGCAGGAAAGTGAGCAACTCTGTCATTGATTAGAACCCTTGATTTCTGAGTACCACAGGCAATTTCTCGTCCCAATTAGGGAAATGCAGCCGCTACTTTGCAATGCACAAACTGATGAGAAAGCTCCTTCATTCTTTCCCAGAGTTCATCACTGAAGAGTCAATGAATTCCAAGAGCCGTAAACAGCAAGACTTAGGAGGCATCAGTTTTACATGCACAGATCCCACCTGCGAAATTATTCAACATCTGCTTGTCAGTTTTGTCGCTTGGGAAGCGGCAATCCTCCCAGGAGGGAGAACTCCAATCCCCTTTCAATCTCACTGCCTATACCACAGAGAGATGGTCTCCTTCTAGCCATGGCTTTAAACCAGGGCTCCTGATTTTCACATCTGAGCATCAGGGCAAGAATGCAAGAACGAGAAGACTCAGCAGTGACCAGGACTACATGAGGTAAGAAGAAATGTGCTTTTTCTCTAAGAAGCACTACTGGGGTGGCCTACTGCCTCTCCTTACTTTTATTTTGGTGTGTATATGTATATAGGTGAGTTGATGTGTGGGACTATACAGGCACAAGTTGTGCATGCGTGTGGAAGCCAGAATACAACTGTCATTTCACAAGCACCATCTATCTTGTTTTTGAGACAGGATCTCTCTGCCTTGGAGGTCAACAAGTAGGCTAGGCTAAGTGCCTGGCAAGCCCCAGGGACCCGCCTCTCCCCACTCCCCAGTGCTCAGCACCACACCCAGCTTTTTAGTCAGATCCTCATCCCAATTAGGGAACCGCCTGAGCCACATCCCCAAACCTGGGTCTCTTTCTTCAGTTCAGGATTCTAATCCTGACAAACTCAGGGAATAAGATCTCTCCTTCCTTAGAAGTGTGCTGTAAGTAACAGTGGACACTTAGGAAGCTTTTAACGGCCAAGGCTCATATTTCACTAGGAAAAAAAAAAAGTACTAGCAGATGCTGTGCTGATGACACATTTTTAATAAGTTTAACAGCTTTGACAACCATTTTGGAACACACAGAGCAACGTGCAAGAGGACACTTGGGCGTATGAATGCTGAAGATTAATTTTGTCATCTGAGGAATCAATATGTTTTTGCTAAGTGACAAAGTAAGTCCTGGTATACTTAACTCCATTTCTGGCAAATAGGAAGCTTGTGGGAGATGCTTTTCAGAACAGGGTCCTGCAGCTTACCAGCTCGCTTGGCCCAGAACAGACCTGGTGTTCAGGGACTTGGGACTGTGCTGATTGCTCACACATGTGGTAAGGCCACTCATGGCAGCTGTCTGAAGGCAACAGTGCCTCTACAAGTTATTACTAATGGAGCCGGAGAGGAACACCTCTTATAGATGGAAGCCTAGGAACTCACCTGAATTCTGATTTTCAGGGCAATCTTTCTTAAAATGGTCCACAGAGCCACAGAGCTTACAGCCACCACCTAGGAAAAAGAGAGTCACTGAGTACTATATCATCCTCATGCGGGGCTTGTAACATTGGTGAGCAATTTCACATTGAGTCTGATCCCCACATCCCTGATGCCTGTAAAGGCAGCTGGAGTCAGGAGGCTGGATGGGTGCCATCACTCCTTTTAGCCACCCATTGGCCACTCCCACATTTCGAAATGCTAAGTGGTACCCAGTCACTCCTTCTTGTACTGGACCTTCCGGAGAGCAGTGGAGAAGAGAAACGTGACCGAAGGCACCTGACCAACACCTCTGGGACGAAGTCTAGGAGGATGACTCATGGAGGGACAGTCAAGGCATGGAGCCTTCACTTGGAAACAAAACTTGTGTGCAGATAAATTTTTGCGCCCTCAGAAGGATGGCCACAGTTTCTATCAGTTTCTAAGCAAGCGAGTGGCGCCCCCAAAAGGCTAGTGAGTGCCACTGCTCTACCTCCTAGTCAGGTGCGGCAGTGACTCACTCAGGCAGGTCTGTTCCAGTGCCTTCCACGTGCCGGTCCTTCTAACTGGAGAAAACACTCCCATCTGCCTTATTTAAGCAACACTGCAGGATGGTGCAGTTATAGCATGTGGTTTCCCCACCTTGTGTTTCCCACCACAACCAAGTTCTCTCATAATCATATGTGTGTGAGGTGACTCATCAGAAGATGTCCCCATAGGATGCAAACCTGTCTCATGTGTATAGGATGTACCCCTCTTGCTTCACAACAACAACAAAAACGGTCCATCTGGCTAGCCACGCAAAGCCATTCTTGTGCACAAGTCAACTTTCCATGCCCGAGATCCTTCTTTATGGCACGGTGAAGCCAGAAGAGGCCTTGGACTAATACACTTACTTTAAAAAAGATGAAGGCCACAACTGAGCAAAAATCTAAGACACCACTGATCGTAAGACGTCATTACTTCACGAGACAAAAAAAAGATCCCAATAGTGCAATACATTTTGATTTCAGATATAAAACTGTGAAAGGTATCTCTTAAAATCAATAAAATCAAATTTCCTCATCTCCATTTTGCAGGCGACAAACTGACACAAGGCCAGTCATTTGGCAAAGATCCACAGCTGATCCTTGGGATGGGGAACTCAAGATACAGCAGAGACATATCCAGGACCCAAGGGCACCAGCCACCTTCTTACAACCCCACCCTGCAGGTCTCAGACACAACAGTCTTTACTGCAGGCTCTTAAGACACTAACTGAGCCAGACAAGAAAGTTACAGGAAGCCCCAGGTCACGAGTACTGAGAAATTCCAGAAACAAATTATCACAACAAAAGGAACAGTACACACCTCTCTCTGGTGGAATGACATGCTACGACACTGATGCATTCATTGCACTGCTTTTAATATCTTTTACTAATTTGGGATATAATCTTTCTCCTTCTGTTGAGCTTACCCACCCACAGATGTTTAATATTTTCTCACAAATAATGCTAAAGCAAGAAGTTTGAGAAGCATGCTTTAGCTTTTCCTGATTTATTGATAAATCACACTACAGAGCACAAATAGCCCAGCACAGCACAGTATTTGGTAAAGACACTCAAATCAGATTTAAAAAGTCAGATCTTAATTCTGAGTGACGGTGCACGGGCCTGAGCCCTTGGTCAGGTGAGGGTTAACAGCACTCACCGTCAGCATAGACGCCTTTGGTGTTATCAGGGCAGGACCTGGACAGGTGTCCCATCTCTCCACAGACAAAGCATTTTGCAAATGGAAATTCGCCTGTAAGAATCAGTGTTCTCATTAACTTATTGTGTATATGACAAGTCGTGTAATTCGCGTCACTTTAAAATACTGTAAACTGAAAAGACATCTTTTTACCAAGGTGGCTATTTAGTGCTCACCCTCCCACAGCACCAAACAAGGACGTGAAAGAGAACATACCGAGGGCGGGGTCTACGCTGGCTCTGCACTTGGTGATCTCATGCTCTGTGGACCCGCAGCGGTAACAGATGCCAGTGCCCATGTCCTGACTTTCTAGCACAGCTGGGCAGTCAGCAACCCCATGACCAGGCTGTCTGCAATGGAAACATACCTGGAAAACAAAATATGAGCTTCCATGGTAAAACTACTCTCTTGCCTTCACCAGTATTTCATCAAAACTTTCTTTATTTTGCATCAGTGATGTATTTGTACAAGAAAGTACGTTCCACATCTCCAAACAGTCGGGTGCCATTTTTGTCCCAGGGACTTACATGCTTCTCAGAATTAATTCTACTAATCCATGAATTAATCTGTGACCCAGACACAAGGTTATAAGTGGCTTTGTAGGAGGCAATTGCTCAAATGAATCAAACAACTATGGATCATATACTTTTTTATTAAAGACTCCTGCACCAGAAGACAAAGGGCGTGTCTGAGGGAGCGGGCTCTGTACAAGTCAGACGATGGCTAATCAATACCTGTATTTTTAAACTTCACATAGTTGACTGAAGCTAGTCTCAGTGCTGCCACTATGATTCAGATCATAAGACATGAGGTGCCCAGGTAGGTCAAGCAGGCGGCTGTGTTCGGATGGCTGAGTGGAGCCTGCTCAGAAGCCAAGCTTCATCTGTGCTGGGAGGCACCCAAGTATCATTAGGGCGGGGGTATTTAAAAATTATGGCATCTGAGACCCAAAACGTTAAGGATAGCACTGAGGAGCACTAGCCTGCTGAGCAGGGGCCAGTCCACAGCCACTAGAAAGAACAGGAAGGTGAGGAAATCACTAGAATAGCTGCCTGGTCACATAAACACAACAGTGGGACAAATGGCATGGAAGAAAAATCCTGTCAGAAAGAAAAGGTCAAGCCACTGGCCAAACCCTATGATAGAGAGTCTCCCCCAAATTAAGGCTCTGACACATCCTCAACAGGCTTCTGTAAGCCAAGTGCTTCAAAATCTGAGGCCACACACACACAACTCAACATCCTTATCCTTGGTACCTTGGTACCTCCTGATTGTGCGATACCAGAGTATGGGGCAGGGGTGGGGTGGGGTTTCTGAAGTTTCTGAGTGCCAGGAAGTGATGGCCCAGGTTTTCTACTTGCAGGAGTACGGGGCTAGTTGGACAGGAAGTGTAAGTGATGTCACAGCCTACAGAAGCTGCGGAAGGCATGGTGGGCTGCACTCCTGGTTCAGCAACAGTTCACAGCAATGTATCTCATCTGGCTGCTGTACAGACTTGCTGTCTCTAATAAAGTGATCAGCTGACGCAAAATTGAAGACTACGTAACAGCTAATAAAACCACCAGCACTAATTTTTATTGTGATTTATAAAACAACTTAAAAAGGAACTCTTTTCTTACATGGAAAAGACTTTAAAAGTTTAAGCATCATACTAAATAATATTGAAATTTCTGTCCAAATAGGGGGTGTGCATGCAAAATACTCTAATTGGTATTATGATAAGCAATACCGATTTTCAAAAAATTGCAACCACCCATGCACAATGGAATTAGGTCTGGAGATGTGCCCTGATATAAGAGCCCTGCTGATTTCCCAGAGGATCTGAGTTTGATTCCTAGCACCTACAAGAGGGGGTAGGGACTTATAACTATCTGTAACTTCAGTCCTAGGGGAACCACCACCCTCCTCTGGCCTCCTGGGCACCAGACACACAAGTGGTGCATAGACATATATGGAGGCCATACACTTATACATATAAAATAAAAATTTATATGACCCACAAACACTTAGCAAGGCAGTAAAGTGCATGCCGCACAGGCATGACAACCTGACTCAAGCCTCAGATGCCACGTAGAAAATCAAGTGTGGCGAAGCAACGTAGAATCCTAATACTGGAGAGGCACGCGGGCTGTTGGCCAGCCTGTAGGGTCTAACTAGAAAGTTCCAGGACAATGGGAGACTGCAAAAGACCCCACCTTCAAAACAGGTGGATGGTGCCTAAGGAGTGATGCCTGAATGTCCTCTGGTCTCCACACACATGTTCTTGCTTACTTACATACATGTACACTGTGCACACAGGTACACACACTCATGCTCTTGCCTACTTACATACATGTACACTGTGCACACACATACACACACACTCATGCTCTTGTCTACATGTACACTGTGCACACACACAACTCATGCTTTTGCCTACTTACAAACATGTACACTGTGCACTCATATGCACACCCTCTTGCCTACTTACACACATATACACTGCACACAAATGGCTTTTGGCTAGGCATGGTGGTCTATATCTATAACCCCAGCCACCCACAAACCAACCTCACAACACGCGCCTGAGCACAAACGGGTACAAGCATACATGCTCTGGCTAGGCATGGAGGCCCACAGCTGTATTCCATTCCCAGCAGGAGGGTTGCTATGAGCTTGGAAGCCATAACAAGCACTGGCCCTGTGAAGTCGCGGTGCCTGGCCTCTACCAGGCAGGGAAGTTTCCCACCCAGGCTTCTGCAGCCTCTGTTGCCAAATATATTTTGTGAAGAGTCCTTAACTTCCATGTAGAGAGGGTGACAGGGATCCGACCTCTTTCTTGGGAATGAGTATTTTATGGCTAACAGGAAGAGCATGCACTCCTTCCAAGTAACGAGAACCACCTTGAGCTTGTGGTATCGAGTGGTTGCTTTTCAGCGGCTCTTTGAAAACGTGTTACCATAAGACAAACACAGGCTTTGAGTTCAGTTTGACTTTCACCTCTAGCACCTACCAAGTGGCTCTCGTCCAGTTACTTAATCTGGACATACTTCTGTGTTTTCTGCCTGCAATATGGGAATGCTATCATTTGTGTAGTGGTCTTACGACAACTAACCAGTATACTAAGTATGTGTACATACATATATGTGTATACACACACACACACACACACGCATACATGCTAAGCAAGCACAAGCCTTAAGGAGATGCACCAGGACAGCAGTAACTGCACTGTTAAAATACATATTGTATGAGCAGATGACTGACAGCCTCTAGTTACACAAAGAAGTAAGCAGCACAGCCACGCCGGTCTCACCATTGCATTCTTCTTTGCCGCTTGCCTCTTTAACCGTCTTCCTTCCCGTCGCCTGTCTTTCCTTAAGGCCACTTCGACTTCTTCCCTCACTTCCTGGCTGTCCGTTGCTATCAGCTCTCCATTGTGAAGCATTTTTGAGTTCTGTTTCAGGTATTCCATGAATCCGTTCACATCTTCATTCAAGTACTCTTTTTTCTTTTTGTTCCTTTTGTGTTTTGCTTGAGGGGTGTCATTTTTAAGGGGCAGCCCACCGACTTGACGTTGTTTATACTTTGGAAAGTTTTGCCCTGCCCTCTCCGCAGGCCCCTTCCTCATGTCCTCCCATGATGTTGCAGACAAGGGTCTCTTACTATTGGAGGTGGTAACTCTAGCCCACCTGGTCATGGTTTCATTAGAGGCGCTTCAACCGATCTGTAAGATAAGCACATGCAGTAATTGGTCAATTAATTAAAAACTGAAGATGACAGACAGGCCATTGTTATCAAACATACTCAGTATTTTAAACTTTAAACCACTAAAATTTTCATGTAAGTATCTGCATTGACACATGGTGTGCTGCAAAGACATTTCTCTAAAATAGTTTTGGCATTGATCGGAGAAGTTCCACTCCAGTTGAAGACAAAGACATATATATTTGCTTAGAACTAGAAAGTAATTGCCAACAAATGAATTTCACATTAGAAATCACATATAAATACGTTGAATGGTCCTCGCAAATCCTGTAGTTTCCCTGGCCATTTCTTTTCCTACCTTTAGACTCCATTCTACGTTCTCCCAACCTGCTTGCTTAGTTTGCCATTTTAGTAAGACAACTTGCAAAGCACACTAGTAAGCACACAGAACGCTTGTCTTTTTAAGTTTGTCTTTAGTCCTCGCCGGGAGACGTATAAATAAAGGCAATATAAAAAGTGTTTGCAGTCAAGCATAGGAGAATGTGGAAATAGAAGGATCCAGAGGGTCCTAGAAACCTACAAGAACATTATGCTGGGCAGATCAGGGCCCAGGGGTCCTGCTCAAACTATGGCACCAGCCAAGGACAATAGGTGCAGTAAACTTCAAACCCCTACCCAGATCTAGCCAATGGACAGGACATTGGCTCTCCACAGTTCAGTGGAGAGCGGGGTATGACTTTCACACGAACTCTGGTGCCCCATACTTGGCCACCTCCCCTGGATGCGGAGACCTGGTGGCACTCAGAGGAAGGATAGCAGGCTACCAAGAAGAGACTTGATACCCTATAATCAAATACAGGGGGAGGAGGTCCCCCTCAGTCACAGACATAGGGGAGGGGAGTAAGGGGAAAATGGGAGGGAGGGAGGAATGGGAGGATACAAGGGATGGGATAACCATTGAGATGTAATATGAATAAATTAATAAAATATATTTTAAAAAGTGTTGGCAGTCATGTGATAGTCTTCTCTTATTAATGAGGGTGACTACCATTTGTAGTCCAACGATTATAAATAATTTTCCATTATTCCATTTCAATGATTTAAATTGTAAAGTAAACTTCATACCAAGAAGCCTTATTTGTATACCCTTAAAGTGTTCAAATACTCATAAATGGACGTTTTATTTAGATGTGCACATACCTTTAAAGGAGTTTGTTTTAAGATGAATTATTGGATCCAACATATAATTGAGTATTTTACTTCACACGCAACCTAGCAATTCCGACGGCGGCTTATTTTTCCTCTTCTATGAATGAGCACATCAGACACAATCAAAGACTGATCTGAACTACTGAGTTACCACTTTCAGGGCAGCCTTGGCGCCAGCAGTCTACAGCATGCCTTCCCGGCCGGTGAGTGCCGCTGCACACCGCTTTACGACTCACTGGTCTCCCCGCCCCCCGCCCCCAACTGTCACCAAGAGGGCGGATCTTCCTTCCGCAAACCCGGGATGTGTGGCTCGGGGTGTCAGGAGGGTAACATGGGAAGGCTGGGCAGACCAGGTGCTCTCGCACGAGAGGCAGCGACGTTCCCTGCGCTCCCAGCAGCGTCCCGTGGGCACCTTCAGCCTGCGAGGCCCGCTCCCAACAGCCGAGCCGGACGATCGGACTGGCTCCAGCCTCTGTCCTCGTGGCCTCCGTCACGACTCCGGCTCCAGCCAGCCCGAGATGGCACAGCGGCCCCTACACCCCAACCCGTGTCGCCCACCTAGCTCCTTACCCCGTGTGAATCCTCCAGAGCAGTTGAGACAGCAAGCCAGAGAAGCCCGACCCCGGACGAGGGCGTGGCCACGAAGACAGGAAGTACACCTTTCCCCTGCGCGTCACTTCCGCCGGACCCAGCCAAGGTGGAATGAGGCGTGTGTAAGAGGTGGATGATGTTAGTTTGTGGGTTATATAGTGTTAACAGGTTGCTGCACTGGACTTCCGGGACTCGAAGATCTGTGCTGTCGTGGAATGCGCAGTTTAGAGGGAGACAGAGGCAAGGACTGCTGGGAACAAGGGCTTCCTTAAAGTGTCCTTTGAAAATCCAAAAATACAGTGAAATTGGCTGTGGGAGCGGGCCAAGGGCATTTTAAGCAGAGGCTCGGCAAAGGTGTCAGCGCGGTAGGAGTGTCACTCGGATACAAGTCTGCAAAGGTCTTTGGAGCCCCTGTTGGTTCTGAGCGGTCTGATTAAATATTAACATTTTGTGGCTAAAGATTAAGACCATTCTTGTCCTCGGTCCTATTAGTTCCCCTTCGCCCCCACCCCGCCCCTCCCCCGGAAGCCACCACCGCCCCCCCGCCCCCGGTTGTGCTCAGTGAGAAATGGCATTGCCATATACATTTAGTTCGCCATCGTCACACTCTTTGTCCACTCTGCTCTCCTTCCCTTTAGTCTCCGACTGCCTCTTCCCTAGGCTCAGCTTACACTGTTGGCCCAAGTTACTGGAGCTCATCTGGGCAGACGTGTTTCCCCACCCCCCACCCCCGCGCCTAAATTATTTTCCACAAGTGAAGTTTTGAAAGCGTGAATTGGTCTGCCAGATCAAATTGGTGCCTTTCTGCTCAAAACCCTTGCGTCTTTTCTCACCGTTGGGATGATATTCTAAAAGTCCCTGCCCGCTTCACTAGTCTGAACTCTGTACAAAGGGGCCTTCGCATTCTCTTAAGTGGTCGCTGTACTTATTTAGCACCAGGATTTACGTAAGTTGTTCTGTTAGCATGATACTCCGGGTTTCTTCAATCTGTTTGGAGACATAAGAGTTTTTTTTCATCCAAGCCTCCCAAACATCCTCGCGCGCTAGGCAGTGACAGGCCATGCTTTCTGATGACACTTCGCAACCCACAATGGATTGTGTAATACATTTTATTATACCCAATTAACCTCTGCCATAATTGATTCTCATTCCTTACTCTGTTCGCTGGATGAAAAACTAAAATGGGCCTGTTTTCCTTAAAAGGAAAATCAATATCGGAAAAGGTATTGTGATTTGGTATGGTAAATACCACACCAGAAAGTTTAAAAATACAAAAACAATCCTCTAGTTGTTGGGAAACGAGCTGCTTAAAGGGTGTGTGATCATGCTCCTCGAAGTTCGTGACCTCAGCCAGCAGCTGGCTCAAACCTGCTGACATCTCGAAATTTGTGACCTCAGCCAGCAGCTGGCTCAAACCTGCTGACATGTCCACTCAGTGTGAGGTTTTATTTTCTGTGGGTGCCTGGCCTTGAACGCAATGTATACCACTAGGTGGCGCATTCAACGAAAACCTGTATTTTTGTGCTGAATTTCCTTGAAGATCTGATTCCTCCAGCCTGTTTTGAGGATTCGTAGTTGGGAGAGCAGGCCATAGACTGAGTCCTTTGGGGTGCAAAAAGAAGTGTTAGTATTCCTACTAGTACTAAGTACTGTTTGCTGGGGGGGGGGGCAGCTGTTGCTTTCTCCATGTAACAACAAGGAAATAGCGCAGAGAGCTAGAGTTACTTACTCAAGGTCACACACACAGTAAAAAAACAGAATGAAATTTGGATCCAAGAGCTCAGTCTGTAATTGTGTACTGTTTTCAAATTCTACAGAGCATTGTCTACTTGAACTCACTTTAAATACGCTCTACTGAGTGCCAAGGTAAGACTCAGGGGGTGTTTACTTACAACTCAGGAGATTATCTTTTTATTCCATTCTCCTTTACTTATTGATATATTATAACTACTCATTTCATGACAAAATGTAAGTTAGAAAAATGTTATATGAGGAGGCGAGAGTTTTGTTATCAGAGGATATGCTTCATTTTTTAAAATATTGTAAAGCATCTGTATTTGTCAGTGTTCTCTAGAGGAACAGAACTGTTGGAATGGATTTCACTGTGGCATTTCCATACCTATGGGTCATGCTTAGCACACATATTGTTAGTTAAATGCTATTTTTAAACACCATACTATAAGGAACTAAGAGAACGCATGCAGTGGTATAATACTTCCTTTACATGCAGTAGCATGCGGTCCTATCACAAGAAGGAGAACACAGTACTTAATTATCCTATGGGTGGGGGAAGAACTTCCAGGTACAATTAAAGGCCGGCCATTTGCTGGAGGCTAGGATCTCCTTAGTGTAGGGTAGGATGTTTCCAGGAACCCCCAGGTGCTTGTTAAACGGGTTTTATCAGAGCCTGTAATATTCCCTGCGGGATATGTGGCACTCCTTACAAGATCTGGGGTTCCCTAGATCAGGTGAAGAGAGAACCCCCCTGAAAAAGGGAGTCTGTCATAATAGGCCCAGCTCAGTTGGATATCTGGGTATGCTAGACTTTGACCTCTGCAGCAGCACCCCACAGACAGCAAAACAGCGCGCGCGTGCACACACACACATACTCAGCCAACATACAAACACAAATACTCAACACAAACACCAGACCATCAATGAGGGAAGTTTATGCACCAAATACATAAATTTTATACTTACTTCAGAACAAACATAACGTTAGGGCTGGACAGGTGGCTCAGTTAATAAAAGCACTGTCCACATAATCCTAAGGACATAATGATCTCCAAGGCCCATGTTGAAGGCCAAGTGTGCTGGTGGGTTGTTATAATCCCAGTGCCGAGGAGGCATAGACAGGCAGATTTCTGGAGTTTGCTGGACAACTAGTTTTTCTCAGCTAGTGAGCTCCAAGTTCAGCAAGAGAACCTGTCTCAATGTAGTAAGTAAAGAGTGTTATGCCAAAATTATGAGAGACTCCCTGAGCAGACCACCCAAGAGCCGAGTACAAATGCAATCTTGAGGAAGTCTTTATTGCAGGTTCGAGACCGGGCCATACCTCCTATGCACTGACACAGCAGATGCAGGGAAGTGGCCCTGAGTATCAATTGTGAAGGGTTTTTTTTTTTTTATATATATATATAGGTTTTAGACAAAGAAATGGGTTTTATAGTATGGCATTTGGGCAGAAAAGCTACAAGCAGGGAGTTACAAGCCTTCGTGTTTCATGGTTGGGTAATAGGTGTAGGGGCAAGTTGACCTATAGAAAAGATTGGTTGAAACAGTCATTGGGGCTTTAGGAACTTTGGCCTGGTTTCTCTTAATTGGTTATTGCTATGTGCCAGACCACCTGCTGGTCAGCTTGACCAGTGGAGAATATATTTGGACCTTCTCAAGGTGAGCTGATTGTGTTCCTAGGGAATATTTTTCTGTTTAGACTACTTTGTGGTTTTCCTGGAGTGTGGGTTCACCTTAGCCAGGCTTAACAGAAAATGGAGTTTCTTTTTCAAAATGGAGTTTGTCTGGTCCTTACAAAGAGCAACTGATGGGGACACCTGATGTGAGCCTGTGGCAATATATACTTTAGCCCTCATTTAAAGTTCTACTGCATGCCTCTTCTGGGGAGTCGTTTAAGAAACCTCTATTCTCCTCTAATACAGAAGGAACAGGCAGACTTAAAGATCCTATTGAGTCCAGCTTGGTAAACGACCTTAAGATGATTATTTACAACACCAGAAATTCCCCCAGAGAGACAGAGACAGAGAGCCACAGAGAGAGCCACAGAGAGAGACACAGAGAGAGACACGGAGAGAGCCACAGAGAGAGCCACAGAGAGTGAGGATGAGGTGAGCAGAGAGGAGGGAGGGGAGAAAGAATGAACATGGGAGACTCTGACTCTTGGTGTTAGGCTTTCGCATTCCGTGGAGAAGAAGAGAGGGTTTCTGGAGTTCTCTCTTGGCCCAGGGGCCCACTTCCAAACTCAGATGGTTGTGAAGCTGGCTAAGGCGTAACAGAGGGCAGTAAGTGTTGACTTACTGGTCCACTGGCCCTTGGAGTTCTGCTTCCCCAGTTTAGTGGCTACAGTTTTTGTATGCGCACACCAGAGGATCTCTGCATTGTGTTTCATGGCAGGCCTCAGTGGAAGGCAGAGTAGACCAGTTTGTTTCTGCCATCTTCTGTGGAATCAGATCCAGCCCCGCTGGAATTTCGTATATCCAATCCTGCCCAAACCCCTTCTGAGTGACAGGTGTTTGGTCAGCCTGGTGAAGGGGACCAGGAAGTACTGCAAGACCAAGAGTCTCCAAGGCCCTGGCTGGATGCATGGCTTTCTCAGCGAGCAGCATCAGGACAGCCAGCTTTGCTCAAGAGTCACGTGGAGTATAGACAGTGTGGTGACTGGAGAGGAGAGCTGGAACAGTGTGTGTCAAATTCAAGTGTTCACATTTTTATCGCTTAGAGCTTAAGAACTTTAGTATTAGTTACTTTCAAGTCACTGAAAGGAGGAAAGGTTTATTTGTTGTTTGTTTGTTTCAGACCATCAGGAAAAGCACTGTAGAGTAGCTCAGTTTGTGGTGTCAGAAGTGCATGGCAGAAACATTGTTCGTGTCAGGGGAGATGGGAGACAGGGAATGGAAAGAACTCTGGGTGGGACCTAGAATCCAGTTACAAAATAGCACACCAGCCCTGTCGGGAGTGTTTCAGATTCAAAGCATGGCAGTACTGTAAAGCGATGGGTTGCCGTTCCAGATCCTACAGTAGACAACGTAAAACTGCCAAGTAGGTTTTGTATGAAAGAAGTGTGCCTAGTTTGGTTTCAACACCCTCTAGAAATTAATTGAACTTCATTAAAATGTACAGAAAAAAAAAGCACTGGAAGGTGGAAATGAATTGTCAGCTCTATTGTTTGCAGTGAAATGAGATGTGGACAAGAGAAGCTATAACAGCCTCTTTCTTTAAAAAACAATCTGTCAATATTTTTGAAGCTGTTTTAGAATCTTTGCAGTAAGGGTTGTGGATAATCCAATTATGTGTTTCTTCATATGCCATTTTATAAATGTTATTCAATGAGAATGAGTTAAATTTAGAACCATTGAAAAGAGTTTTAAACTATGGTTTTTGACATAGGACCCAAGAATTTATAATAAACACACACATAGACATATATACTTTAAAAAAATCCATCTCCTTGTTTCACAAATCAACACATTCAAGAGACACAACTACTCTAGGACGCGACCCTAGAGATAGAGTTTGTCACCTGATATACCACCATATTGATGTTATTCTCACCTACACTGTTGGTTTTCTTCCTCAATAACAAAAGCCGTAAGCATCAAGTCTTAATTTCAGAGGTGAGGAAGAGGGTATCTGAAGTGTCTGGAAGGAAAAACCATTAGTGGGAGTTGTTTGCAGTTGCTGAGCAATAAGTAGGAGCTGTCCCATTTATTAAATGTAGGCAGTTGTATTGTCCCCAGAAAAAGTTTAAGCCCTTTTCCTATCCGCTGCTTTAAAATGACAAAGAATAGGACTGGAGCACTAATTGTAGGAACGATGAAGTCCTCTAACTGTGCTCTCAGCCTCTCCTGGAGTCTCTCAAAATCAAGTCCCTAATCACAATTTGTAGACGTTAGCATGTCAAGTGCATCAAAGGAGTGCTTACCCCTCTACATTTCAAGGAAGTGGTGGAATTTGTAAGTGTTCCTGCATTATCTGAAGTGAGTGCTTCCCCTCCCCCTCTGTCTGAGGAAAGGATACTGGGTATGAACTACCCATGCACGGGGAATGATGGGGTTCCATTGAGAAAAAGCACTGCACATAGCCATTGTCTCCAGTGTCTTGTTAGCTGATAAAGACAAGTGAGAGACTCCTTGACTTTAAACAGCCAGCAGCCTGTGAAAGGACACCATGAAGATTCACAAACTACAAGCAAGATAGCTAGTGAAAGGATTACACAAATGCTATAGATTTCATATACATTGATTATTCTTGGGAGGCCTTGAGAAAACCTACCCACTGTGTTGCAGCAGCTAGAGAGAGGGCTAGGAAAGTACCAAGACAGAACCCATTTTTAAAGGTAAGTGCCTGGTGTCACTATCCTACACACACACACACACACACACACACACACACACACACACACACAGAGAGAGAGAGAGAGAGAGACACGCAGACAGAGAGAGAGACAGACAGACAGACGCAGAGAGACAGAAAGAGACAGACAGACAGACGCAGAGAGACAGAGAGAAAGACAGACACAGAGAGACAGAGAGAGAGACAGACAGACAGACAGACAGACCTGGACCCAGCACGTAACATGTATACTCGCAGGTCTGGCCGTGCTCCTTCCTGGGGCTGGCCCCTATCTCACTTCATTATTTTCCACACAGACATGAAAATACATAGATAACTGGCAAATATAGTATTTACTTCCCAAGCTAGGATACTGCTGAAACTCTACCTCAAAATTTTGGTGAGCATATATTCAGACTAAAGCTGAAAGATGTTACTTAAAAAACAGAATGGAAGCCACAAGAGAGAAAAACAGCACCACAGCAATGTAATGAGAAACTGTGGATTGGAGAGAAAGAATAGCTAAATATTATTTGTATTTTTTTTTTTAATAAAAAAAGGTTAGCAAAATGTAGATAAGCCAGTGTCTGCTTTCACTAAACTAATTTGACCGACCATGTAAGTGAACATTTCAGAGATGCACCATGGGCACTTTGAATGTGTGTTGCTTCAACAAAGTCATAAGGAACTAAATCTGTTCACCTGTCTTCCAAAGAGACATGATTGCACCGCTAACCAATTTGTTTCCAAATGAACAAAATGCATTTTAAAAAACCTTCAATACCAACTCTCTTTTATTCATTAGAGTCTTCTTGTGCCTCGTTAATGTTAATGATATAATCTAGCTCTGATTGAAGTGCACCTGAAGGCAGTTAGTGCCTCATCACGACTGATGAGTTCCTAGTAATTCAGGCATACCCGCAGAGTGCTCACACATCCGGGGTTCCTGTTATCTCTGGGCATGTCTGTGTTGGCAGCAGTCTAGCTTCTGCACTTTAGGGACCCTACTTGTCTTGTTTGACCTCACCTACATGACTTTCCACTTTCCTAAACTGCTTTTAGACCTAGTTTTGTGCAAACAAGGATGTGTGTGTGTGTGCACGCGTGCATGCGTGTGTGTGTGTGTTTATACCAAGGTTCCACACTCCCTGCCCCCAATCATCAGATTGAAGGCATATGTAGAATGTGTGAGTCAAATGCACTTTTGGAGAGTAAGGAGTATGGTATAGTTAATAGGAACTAAGTGATAATATCAGTTCCGTTCGTTTCTATGTAATTGTTTCATAATACCTGATTTTCAAATGTTCTTCTTAAATCTTGACTTTATAATACAATTGCAGTTTTTTAAAAATTGTTTTTGACAATCCTTACCTGTTGTGTTAGGGCTTCTACTGTGATAAAACACTATGACCAAAAGCAGCTTGGGGAGGAAAGAATTTATTTCACCTTCCAGTTTATGAGTCCATCACTGAGGGAGGTCAGGGAAGGACCTCAAGGCAGAAACCAGAACAAAGGCTGTAGAACAGTGATTCTCAACCTGTGGGGTGTGGCCCCTTTGACAGCATACCCTCTCTCTCCAAAAGTATTTACATTATGACTCACAACAGTGGCAAAATTGCAGTCATGAAGTAGCAACAAAAATAATTTAATGGTTGCAGGTCACCACACGAGGAGCTACATTAAAGGGTCACAGCATTAGGAAGGTTGAGTAGAGGATCCCTGCTCACCGGCTCACTTCTCATGGTTTGCTTTGCCTGCTTTCTTATAGCAAGTTCCATTGTCGCATGCCTTGGTCCTTGTCATGGCAAAGCCTTCTTTCTGTGGTCCAAACACAAAAGTTTACTGACAATGATTAGTGTTCCCCCAAACTAGCCACTGTAGCTTCCTCCTTCCAGATGTTTATAGCCAAAGCCTGCTCACCTCCAGACACCTCTGATGGACATTAGCTAACCCGGTGCCGTGTGTAATAAACTCTTGTGGTTCCAGGTTGGAGAGGTACTGGTTCCACTCATTGGAGTACACACAGCACACCTGACCTTAGCTTTTCTGTATGTGTGTCCCTTTCTTCATTTTCTTGCTTCCGCTAGTCAGAGTTCAAAGACCAACCTGTGCTGGACATGTTGCTAGTACAGTCTCCCCTACGGCCTGTGACCTCCTCAGATATGGGCTTTTGACCAGGTATACGGCATCATGCATGAATTTATTTCCATGGAGTGGACCTTAAACCAAACTAGGAAGAAGTTGGTTAACCCCCAAGCATTATGGACACTATCGCACTAATGAACAATCTTGCCTGGAAGATTGGCATTGTAGCATGCAGGGTTCACAGCTCAGAAAGACCATCGGATTTTTCTCCTCCAGCAGTTTACATAGAACTGTCACTATAAATGACAACAGAAATAAATAATCCAGCTTAGTGATTTCTTTGTGTTCTTCATCCAGTGTTTTCAGAAGTAGGATTTTATCATATAGTTCTGGTGAGTAACCAAGGGCAATGGAAATACCATGTATTGGGTTGGGACCAACCGGGTGCTTTCTACCCAGAAACTCAGAAGAATATCTCACACCCAGCACTGGCTTTTGGGATCAATATTATGAACTCATACAGTATACCTCCATTATCATGCAATAGTCAACTTTATTCAGAGCATCATACAATTTATACACTGGGGCGCAAACAAGATCATATGAGAAAAGTTCACATGAGTTCAAACTGTATACAGTCGCAAGGGCAAGGTATGTTCACATGAGTTCATACATTTATAAGGACAACCCATGCTTTTAAACATCATCTGAATAACAGAGAGATGATGGGCAATTGGAAGTGAACCCACTTCTATTCACTACAGCTGGAATTTCTCAGCATTTACAGACTGGACCACAAATCCTATTCCTAGCTTGTTTAACCATTTTTTTCCAATTTTATTTGTGTTCCTACGTAGTTATTATTCACCCCAAGTCAGCCTAAAGAAACCTTAAGAGAAAGTTGCCCCATTTCCCTTAAGGGGGTTAGGTAGGTTTTTGGTTGCTTTCTTGGTCTATAGATGTATATTGTCATTGAGAGGTATGGAGATAGGGGATGAAAAGAAAGAAAGGGGAATATAGAAATTTGAGAACTGGAGAGACATCTCTGTGGTCAAACACTTGCTTCTCTTAGAGAGGACCCAGGTTCAATTCCCAGCACCCACATGGCAGCTCACAACCATCTGAAACTCTAGATCCGGGGAGTCTAGCATCCTCTTCTGGTCTCTTCAGGTACTCAGATGTTATTTGTTAAACAGACAAATATGTAGGCAAACACTCAGACATATAAGACAAAAACTTAAATATTAATCTCCTTTAATAAGTGAAAACTGACCATTGGCTAGATCTGGGAAGGGGTTTAAAGTTTACCTCCTGTATTGTCCTTGGCTGGTGCCTTAGTTTGAGCGGGACCCCTGGGCCCAAATCTACCTATCATATTGTTCTACTTGTAGATTTCTAGGACCCTCTAGCCAATGGTCAGAATATTCTCCACAGTTGAGTGGAGACTGTGATACGACTTTCTCACGTACTCTGGTGCCTCACATTTGACCATGTCCCCTGGAGGGGGAGACCTGGTGGCACTCAGAGGAAGGACAGCAAGTAGCCAAGAAGAGACTTGATACCCTATGAGAATATATAGGGGGACGTAATCCCCCTCAAGAACAGTCATAGGGGAGGGGAATAATGGGAAAATGGGGGGGGGGAGGAATGGGAGGATACAAGGGATGGGATAAACATTGAGATGTAACAAGAATAAATTAATAAAAAAAAAAAGATATGAAAAGATGCAGACAAATATTTTGCAAAACTCAAAAAAAAAAAAATAAGTGAAAACTAATGAATGTTATTTCACTACTTAAAATTGTCATTCCATTGACTTTGGCTAACCTGTTGAAGGTCTACAGTAATTCTTATCTCCATTTTCCTGTATGCATAATGCACTTTTGCTGCTTTTAAGATAGTCTTTTTATTGAATTATTATTACTTTTATTGTGGCATAGTTATGCGCTTTTTCTGAATTTTCTCTGTTCCATTCCTAGAATCTCTAAGATGAATAAATTATAATTTTTATGAAAGTTATATAAATTCAGTCATTTTTTTCCCTAATGAAATACAGGACTAACTGTGGACATGCCCACATCTCTTTTCAGCAAACTAAACCAAACATTGGTCCCCTTTTTGTAATCTTTCTCAAAGCTAATAATTGATAATTTTATGCAAGGAACTGCTGGCATGATAAATTGTAAAAACATCTAGGCTGTGCTATCTGGCTATGAGAGTGTTGTTCCTTTTTCACTCTGAGATTCAATTTCCTGGCTGCAGTTTGTGTAGCTTTGTTGACAGGGCTGTTTAAGATTTTCTAACTCCCAAGCATGATTCTTCCTTCAGAGGTTATGGTTTTTCTGGAGGGTAATTGAGAGCCCACAGTGGTCACCAAAATCTTTGCACTCTGGTTGGACCTGAGCTCCAACATCTGTCATGACTGTGCTGCCTTGGACATGGTCCCTGTTCTCCAACCCCCAGGGCTGGTTCTCTGCTAGCACCCAAGTTGTCCACTTGCAAGAATCACTAAAAAGTCAGGCCAGAACTGGAGAGGAATTTTACTGCAGAGGTTTAGACCCCTTCCTCAGCAGCACTGTATTCTCTGATCCTTAAATGCCTTGGACTCAGACCTGCTTTCTCTACTTAGGGAGTCAAATCAGAGGTCAATTGCTAAACATTCTTGTAAGCTGTCAGGAGAAGTAACACATTACACACAACTATATGCCTAACAGAATTTTTGTCGCATAGCATGGAGATGAGAAAGCAGTGGAAGGAGATACCTAAAGAGTTAGAAGAAAGAAAACCAGAGACGCCAGTGTTTATTGAGCCAGGTAACTAGGTTCATGCTTTCCAAGCTGTGACTTCCATCTTTTTAATATATTCCAAGTCAACAGTGGCTTACATTTAGAATTTTCACAGGAGGGAGGCACCGGGTATTGAACACAGAGCCCTGTGTGCATGCTAAGAATATTCTGCAGCACTGAGCTATAGCTCTGGCCTCAAAACTAGAAGAGAATGGAACGGTACTGTCTAGAAAAACCATCGGAGCGCATCTCCAGCACTAAGGTAAGTGCTGGTCTAGAAAAACCATCGAGCGCATCTCCAACACTAAGGTAAGTGTTGCTGACAAAGCCTTTATTTACAAGTTCATGTGTGTGTGCATAGTGGGTTCTGATGTAAAAGGCTTCTTCCCATAGGTTGTAATTTTTAAAAATCAGAAATTGTAGGTACTGATTAATTGCGTTTATCCTCATAAAAATTTTGTGAGGCAGGAATTCTTTCTGTCTCACAAAGAAAGCCAAGATTGGTTTAAAAATGTGTCTTTGGGCATACATCAAAAGCCTTGCCTGGCAAGTACAAGTGACCAAGTGCCAACAGTGCCCTGTGCCAAGCAATACAATTATAGCTACTGGTGTGCTGTACTGTTTTTTGGTCTTGTTTTTTAATAGGTAAGAATATAGACCCTTTGACAGCATACTGGGAAGTACTGACTTGCGGAGGCTCAAGTTTCTTTTCCTCCTCATACTGACTGGAATAAACTTTCATTCTCACACTCAAAGAGTTCCCACTTGCCTTTAGAATTGCTCTCTCAAATTAAATTCTTTCGGCTGCCTTCAAAACACACACAGGTTTGGTGGTTTTTAAACTGCCTGAAGAGCAGCTGGTTTAGGGTGGGGTGCAGTAGCTAATGAGAAGGGATTGCACTTCCTTCCCCACAGAAGAGCGCAGGGGTGATTCCTGGTGAAAGCCTGCTATAGCTGCTTCCTGGTCAGACACAAGGGACAGCACGCTTTTTAAAAAGTGGTAGTGGTGAGGCCTTTAATCCCAGCACTCCAGAGGCAGAGGCAGGAAGATCTCTGAGTTCAAGGCCAGCCTGGTCTACAGAGTGTCTACTCGTCTAGAAGAGCCAGGGATACAAAGAACTCCTGTCTCAAAAACAAACAAACAAGCCCTGTGGTTGGGAGCTATGCTCTATCTTGCATCACCGTCTGCGTGGACACTGACTGCATTAGGATCGTTGTTAAGAGCCCGTTGCATGGTGTGATTACATGGCAGGACGACATGGCTTCCAGTTGGGGACTGAATCATTAGCAACAAGTCCTTCTATCTCATCTTTCCCATGCAATGTCTTATGTAACACCCACCACAACAGACATTGCCAGTGTGCTCCCTTCTGGTGTCAAAAAGTATAACTTATCAAAAAGTTCATAAACAGGATCCTCACACTCAAATGCTTGGCAACTTTTGAGAGGAATGGATATCCTTGTATTTAGTGTCCATGTGGTTGTATAATCTATAGATTGTCTAAAGAAGTGTCAGAAAACCATATTGGATAACTAGAGAAAGTTTTAAAGTGAGGCTATGGACCAACCTCGGGAATAGACGGTATACCTGGCTTTAGTGACTCCTGAGTAATGGAAGTTTGGTTCTATGGAGTAAAGCCTCACGTGAACTCACTCCTTATGACACACTGTGATACAGCCACACAACTGAAAGATTAATTCTAAAGGTCTGCAAGCAAATGAACAGTTAACGCAAATGTCAGTGTGTCTTGGTGGCCAAGAGAGAAACACATTATATACAAAAGGGAGCAACAAAAAAGGAGAGTGTCATTGTCTGGGATCTTGCTCTTGCTAGGGGTGGTTCTTGAGAGAGGCAGATTAAATTAGGCGTCTCCCATCCACAAGCACATGCTTAATGCAACTCTTTATTTTTCAGCCTCCTTTTTTTGAAAAATAAAGGAAACATTGCCATATGTGTCTAAACTCTTTGGATCCTTCATGCTTATGGGCCTTTAGCTATATGACCTTGCCTTCCTTTACAATTTAGCTCATAAAACTTTCAGGAGAGGGACCATCTAAACAACAATGATGATTGTTGTTTAATTGTCCTATTAATGATAAGGTAGTATTCAGAGACGATGATGATGATAATAATAATATCTCTTTATGTTTGTATTTATCCAGCAAATACTTAAATGATGAACTGAGCACTTCTGAGTAAACTTTTCAGATACTAGTTTTTAGTCTCCCTAAAGGCCCTATGAAACAGCTACAGTTGTTCTTACTTCATACAGAGGAAGTTGGAGATTAAACTACTGTGGTGACTGGAGACTTCAGGACTTGTGCCCCAGCAGTACTGCTGTGCAGCTAGTGAGCCACAGTCTGAGCTTTCTATCTTTCTTCATTCTTCAACCATCAGTTCAAACCTCTCCCCCACCCCATCTCATTCGGGGTACTTAGTGTGATGTCTCAAATTCTATCAGTGTCATTTGCCCACCACAATGTCTACCACATGGTAATTTGTCACTCTAACATTAGACTAGTGCCCACCACCACCAGCACCATTGTCCCTTCCTGTACTTGCCCTGAAGGAACATGAATAAAGACAGGAGGTTTCACTATAGCCCCAGTCGGTGCTTTATTTGTAGTGTCTACAATGCTCACTTAATATAAAATGCAACTTGATCCTGCTCCTGTGGTTCAAGCTAATGTTAGTCTCGTGTGCGGAGCAGTGTCTCATAGTTTGTTATATGACTGATGGCTCCCATCTCCTTCTCAATCCTTCTTTAGGTAATAGGCATTGCAACATGGAAGGGAAAGAGTAATAATACTCAATGAGGAATCTAACGTGCAGCCTCTGGAGCAATCAGCTCAGACTGAACAGAATGTGGTCTATGGCTGACAGATCCCTTGTTCAAACTCAGCCCCAACAGGTAAAGCTAAACACTTGTCATAAACTCATGCTCCAGGTGCCCGCCTTGTTAGCCTGTAGCTTCTCCACCCACAGCTGCTGTCAGAGCACACCTGTCAGTACTTTCCTTAACCACAAAGCGTTTCCATGCCTCTGCTTGCTCGAGTTTATGCCAGATACAACCGGCAGGGCTAACAACTATTGCTGCAGTATATACCAAACCAACACAGAGCCCCTGTTTGTCCTTGTTTGTATAGACTTCCGTTATATCCCCCCTTTTCAAAAGAAAAGGTTTCCTTTTGCTCTAATTTCTGGAAAATTACTTATATCTGCTCCTCATTTCCAGTGGTGTCCACAAGGCCTTTGTACAGGGCTGTTTAGAGTTAACATCTAGATGGTTGGACTGCTATCTAGATGTATCACTGTGGCCTTAAAACATCAATGCCAGCACTTTAAAATACCTTTGCTTCTTGTTGCCTGTAACTGGCATAGTGACCTTTTTAGTATTATTAAAAACCAGAGACACAACCCAGTGATATTAAGGAGAGTTTTATTGTAAAGAGAACAGTGCCTGCAGTTTTACATGTTTCCAAGTCTACACAAACTCTCAGAGCAGAGACTTCCTTGTGTCTGTCACACCGGCAGACAGATTATTCATAAACTGGGAGGGAAAATTGCTTCCTGCCAACTGTGGCAGAGGCGGGGGCACTTTAATGTCTCAGCCTCTCTCCAAATTCTTCTCCTAATCCACCAGGTAGTTGGTAATAATCTGGACAAGCTCAACCTTGATAGTGAAAAGCATCAATTAGTTATAGGTGTTCTTCATATTTAGAATTTTACCTTAAAAGTTACACCAAGACAAGGAGCAGGTGAGCAGAGGTGAGTAGATCGCTCACTTGCAATGACTGTCCACCAAGACAGTTCGTGACTCCCAGAGCTGCTGAGCTATGAGAACCAAGGCAGCAGACTCAGCTGCCTAAGTGATGCTTACAACTTACTGCACTGACTTGCTGGTCAATTTGACCAGCTAAGTGCAAAGACATGACCAACATCTGCACAAGCAGAAAAACAAAAACAAAAACAAAAAAACTAGTGAGAAGATCAGGACTTAGGTGGGAAATGGTGTTCCAATTTGTCAGAAAATGTGCTTAATTTCATTTTATTTGTGTATATAAAGCCTGGCTGATACAGGTCAACAAATTGGTGGCTAAGAAGATTCCTGGTATATAGTAGATTAATAATTTTTAAAACAAATCAAATATATTTAGAGTCTATTTTTGAATTGTGTGATCAAGATGAATGATTTAAGGTGCCTGAGCCTCAGTTTCCTTTCCATGTAAAGAGAAGTAACAACACTACATTTACAAAGTTAAATGTAGGGATAACCTTGAGGTGGGGAGATCAATGTGTGAAGCTTTAGCTGGACAAACATGAGGACCTGAGCTTAGTCTCTAGCACTCAGCGAAAAAGCTAGACCTGGCCCAGTGCGGCGTTGCATATCTTCACTCTCAGGAGCTAGAAGCAGGCTAATCTCTGTGAGTTCAAGGCCATCCTGGTCATCAGAGTGACTTCTAGGCCAACCAGGCTGCCACACTGAGAAACCCTGTCTTGCAAAGAAAACAACAACAACAAACAAACAAACAAACAAAACAAACAAAGCTAAGTTTGATGGCACACTATAGCAGTCTCAGTGCTGAGGATGCACAGAGCAGTGGATACTCTGGGCTCACTGGCCAGACAGCCTTGTTGAATCAGGGAGCCCTAAATATACATGGGGTCGCATCAGATCAAGTCCCTTTTCAGGGAAACAGAAAATGAAATGAAACAGTCCACAATGGGAAGAGTGAGTCATGCTGACCTCTTGTTGGCAGTGGAAAAAGAGAGAGCATCCTGGGAGGGTCAGGCTGTTCAGGAGAATGTTTCTGATAGTAAAAAGAGAACAAGAACTAGCCCAGTGCTTAGGACTTGACACAAATGCAGTGAGCCTGGCAAGCAAGCCACATGCTTTTGGAGAGAGCTCAGTGGTGAATTGAAAAGCTGGAGCCAGGCAAGTGCTGTGTGGCTGGACCAGCATCAATTCAAGGACATATGGGAGTGTTGCCCAGAGAACTACAAAAAGAGTGTAGGAGAAAAAAAACCCCACAGTACACAAAGGGTCCTTGTTTCTCATTTTTAAAAAAGTGGGATGCCCAGCTCACTCACTGCTCAACATAGGCAGATGAGATGAGGCTAGGCCTGGACAGTCTCACATTTAGCTAAACATGGCCTACTTGTGCATCCAGGAGCACCTTAGACTTTTAGGTTCTATAATGGTGAGGAAAAAGAAACATTTCACCGCATAAACACACACTGAAATTTAAAACACTAGGCCGCATAGTTTATGTTAACTCTCGAGTCACTTTGGATGCTATTTGGCTATTCAGGATGGAAAAGAGCATTTCAAACTCACAATTCATAATGAAGCATAACTTGATGCCTTCTAAACACTGAACAAGAAAACCATCATAACATAATGCAAGCGTGCCCTGACCAGCGCTGAGTCAGTAGGAAGCTAGTTGGAAGTTCACGCTGGAAAGAGATTTCTTCTTGCTTTCAAAAAGACACAGTGGTTCAGCTCCACTTTCTTTCCAGAGAAAAGAGAACTTTAGTTTGCAAAGTTGAATTTTCAGAAAATCATATAAGAATGATTTTCTGTTGGGATGTGATATACTAATCCACATTTCTCCCTGGATTGTCAATCACCTCTTCTCCATTCACAAGCCTTCTCTGAGAACCCCTGTCATCCGTGACACGGGGAAATAGAGCCCTGTTTGCTGTGTGCTCTTACACTGGTCACTGACTCTAAAAACCTTAAATTAAAAATTCTGCTTGGAAAGAAATGAGGAAGAGCAAATCTACATATACACTTCATTTCACAATCTACTTACCTATCAGGAAACCCGGATTGTGGTATGGAAAGTGAGAAGTTTTGTTTTGCCTGATTGTAATTGATAATGTTAACAAAAAGCACACACACACACACACACACACACACACACACACACACACACACACAAACAAAAAACAAAAAAAACAAAAAATGAGACATTTAAGCATTGACTTATATCTAGAGTTGAACCAATAATTCTATAACTGTGCTATTTTTTTCCTGTGACTTGACTACTAAAGAGCAAAGAACGGTTTGATTTTAAAGAAAAAATGCATTTATTAAAACTAGTTATCTTTCGAAAATCATGTAAAATGTGTATTATATTCATGTATTCTTACTTGCTACAAAATCAAATAATATTTTAACATTACTAATTTAAACTTATTAACTTCAGTCCAAGATCTTCAAGTAAGGTGAAAGTACTCTCATCCATAGGACACTTTTGAATTAAATATTACCACAGCTACTAACCAGAAGTTACTTGAAATGTAAGGGAAGTGTTGGTGAGAGAGAGTAGAAAAAGAAAATAGCAAAGAAAGCAATAAAAGTAGTAAAAGCAGAAAAAAAGTAGAAAGTAGAAAAAGAAAGCAGTAAAAAGGAAGTAGAAAGTGAAATCATGATTGAGGACTAGGCTATCCAGTGGAATTAGAGTTCCTTCTTCTGAGGTTGGCCACAAAGCCACCAAGGACCATTGTGTTCCGCAGGTCAGTCACTGACCCAAAGTCCCAGGGAAAGAATGTCACCTTGTGCTTTGTTTGCTGCAGTGTCTGTTAGTCAGAGGCAGAAGAAAACGAACAAGTTACCCATAGGTTTCGGTGAAATCTTACATTAACTATGAAAAAGCTCAAAGCTCCCTGTCTTTATCAAGCCAAATCAGAGTGGCCTCTTTCTTTTATTCATTCTCAGGAGACTCTGGGACTAACAGCCACTGAGCTAAGACCTGCAGTGTACAGAAGGGGAGGGCCATGTCAAGATGAAAGAAAAGCAAAAAGGCAGTAATTGTTCTATTGTCTGTATCTTATTTTTAATATATTTTATTAATTTATTCATATTACATCTCAGTTGTTATCCCCTCCCTTGTATCCTCCCATTCCTCCCTCCCTCCCATTTCCCCTTACTCCCCTCCCCTATGACTGTGACTGAGTTGTCTGTAACTTATATCAAAGGATGCCGCAGAGAAACTGGAAATTCCTAGAACTGTTCTTAGAACTGCATTACTTTAGAGTTCATCTGCCAGTCAAAGAAATCTCCCAGGATGAGGTAATTGAATAATAATTGAAGTAGCAATTCTACTGTGTAGTGCTGGGATCTCATCTTTTGGGTATATTCGGATGCCCAGCGTTTCCCTCATAGATCTTCAGCCAGACGGGGAGACAAATATCTCATTAAAATTTACAATGGTAAAATAGTGGGAATAATGCCAGAACACATTGAAAGAGAAAAGATCCAACACTCCTAGGCAGTATAAACACATAGCTAATTAATTTTTCACAGTATGAATTATCTTATGTAACTTTATACCTTATGTGAATACTAATAAGTTTGGGTTATTTCCGTTGATTGAGCTATCATGTTTGACAGAAAATGTTAGTTCCTTGTAGAGATCCACTTGACAGTTGTAGGACACTTGGGAGAAGATGAAGCCCTCTGAAGTCAGAGCTTTATTTATTATTTTATTTCCCCAACCTAGCTGGAATGTCTATGAAGGATCTATTAATTTAAAAACCTTCACCCCAAAGGAATCTTGGTCTTACAGTCTCAGATAATCAAATCCTCCAAGATACCACTGAATAAAAAAAAATAAATTTATTATATGCCATTTCTTACTACATATCTTAGCAACTTGGAAATGCAAATTAAAACTACTTTGATATTTCATCTTACCACAATGAGAATAGTTAAGATCAAGAAAACAACTGAGGACAAATTCTGGAAACTATGTGGGGAAAGAGGACGCCTCATTAAGTTTTTGTGGGATTGTAAACTAGCTAGTCTGTAAATAAAGAATCCTCAAAAATCTAAAAAGACAAATCAAAACAAGAGTCTAGCCACAGGACCCAGCGGTGCCACTCCTTGGCATATGCTCTCAGGACTCAGCATCCCTCTCCACAGACAGTACTTCAGCCTGTTTATTGCTGCCGAAATCAGCCTGAATGTCCCTCAGCTGACAAACGGATAATGAAAAGGCAGCATATATACACAATGAACTCTACTCACCTGTAAGGAAAAACAAAACCATGAGCTTTTCAGGTAAATGGTCAGAACCAGACATGATTTTACTGAGAGGTAACCCAGACCTAGGAAGACGAAGAGCACAACTTCTCCCTTATTTGTGGCTCTAATTTCTAAATGTGAGTATATCACTTGTAGTAACCACAGATATCAGGACAGTACAAAGGGATTGTGGCAGGAGGGGTGGGGACAGAGGTCTGGAGAGGTGGTGACAGAGGAACACAGATGTTATCAAGGGAGAAGTGGGAAAAACAGAAGGGTTTGACTGAGAAGTAATGACAGAGTAAGAGGGAAGATGGATACTTTTTTTTTTATTAACAACAACAACAAAAAAATAAATGTCTCTTTGTCGTAGCAACCAAATGCAGTCCTAGATTGAGTATGGCACATTTAATATACTATAAAAATACTTTATGAGTATTTAAGAAAATTTGTATATAGGTCTACACATCTATTAAATTCCTAGAGTATGAAAATGCTATAATAAAAACACAGGAAAATAATCTCATGTAATATGCCATTAGTTTTTTGAGAATTTATCAAATGGTAATGTCAAATACAGTTTACAGTCAACTAGTTTTGCTCATGATTTCTTTTGAAATATAGTCCTCAAAGCTCATCTTGATCTTTTTAAAATTATTTTTTAAAATTTATTTTTAACTTATATATCCTGATCGTAGCCCTCTCCATCCTCTCCTCCTGGTCTCTCCCTCTCACCTTCTTCCCACCATTCCCCTCCCTGTGTCCTCAGAAAATGGGAGCCCCACCACCACCACCCCACCCCAACACATTAAGTCGCGTCAGGACTGAGCTCCTCTTTGTCCACTGAGGTCAGGCAAGTTAGCCTGGTTAGGGCCAAGTGACAGAAAGCAAGCAACAAAGTCCATGTCATTGACAACACCAGCTCAACTTACTTAGGGACCCACCTGAAGATCAAGCTGCCCATTGGTGGTTACATATGTGTAGGGGGCCTAGGTCCAGTTGATGCATGCTCTTTGATTGGTGCTTCCGTCTCTGTAGGCCCCCATGGGTCATATTGATCCTTTAAAAGAGATTGAAATCTGAGGCCAATAGTAACAGAATATGAGCACAGACATGTGAGTGAAATGTTTTCACTAAACTTAAAGATGGGGCGCCTGCACACTAATAATTTGGGCTTTCTGACAGTAACGAAGTGGGAGGGAAGAGATTGAGAGAGAGAGTTGTAAGAGAGCCTACAAGATGCTTTAACTCTGTCCTGAGCTTTGATTATGCGGAAGAAGAAGGAGCAAAGTTCAGTGAACCTTATGATCATGGATCAGGAGACTTTAAAGGTTCCCTAAGAACCTGTAGACAATTACAAGAAAGCGTACCTGAAGTGATGACTTAGAAAGTACAGCAAATTTTTGCCAATTGCAGAGAAAGAGGAGGAGGAGGAGCAGGAGGAGGAGGGAAGGAGGGAGAGAGAAATGACAAGGGGGATGAGGAGGAGGGGGAAAGAAATCCTGCCATCTTCTTATTACAATGAACTCTGGCTCCAAACACTTGTTCTTTGATTCATAAACGTAAAAATTTACCTGCAGGTTTTATCAACATATGCCAGGAGGATTATAATTACTTTCAGACACACTGAAGTGTGTCCCTATACCCTGGATCACATTTTCTGCCTGCTTCTTTGATTCGTGGTATGCTTTACCAGTATAACACCATTTACTGTAAATCGTATCAGGCATGGTGCTTAGCCATCTTACATACTGTATACCTTTAGATAACTCCACCTCCCCAATGGTGCAGGAATTACCATCTCAGGTCTTACAGCTGAGGAAACTGAGGAATAGAATGGTGAGACAGTATGCCTAAGTCCACCCTAGCAATCACCAGGCTGCATTTAAATCACAAAACTCAAAGTTCAGTGGCCAGAGTGCATGCCCAAAGTAGTCCCTACTCTCCACACTGTGGGGCCCACAAGGAGACTGTGCTACTACATATGAGCAGAGGGTCTAGATCCACATCATACATGGTCTACATGGTCCTTGGTTAAAGTTTCAGTCTCTGTATTGTAGTGTAGTTATCCTGTATTATGTGGCTAATAGCTGCTTATGAGTGAGCATATACCATGTGTGTCTTTCTGAGTCTGGGTTACCTAACTCAGGATGCTCTTTCCTAGTTCCATCCATTTGCCTGAAAATTTCAAGATTTCCTTGTTTTAAATAGCTGAATAGTATTCCACAGTTTCTTTATCCATTCTTTGACTGAAGGACATCTAGGTTGTTTCCAGATTCTGGCTATTATGAACAAATGTTTTTGTTGTATGGCGGGCATCCTAGGAGTGGTATGGCTGGATCTTTTTAAAAAAGTATTTTATTTTTGTACATACACATTTATATTATTACACATATATACAATAGATTATCTATGGCAAGAAGAACCGTAACACAATCAGGAATTATATAAAAGTTACATTCTTAGTGTTTTGGCTATTTGTATTTGACAGCCTTGAAGAAGACATCTTTCCTATCTTGGTGCATCTAAATTTCTGAACGTAAATCAATCTCCATCACATATTGTCATTATCAACTTAGAACACCTATCTAGACCTAAAAACATCCTTACCCCTAAACAATTAAGCCTAATTGTGAAACTAAGCTACCTGGTCTTCAACTTCCTCAGACTTGAGAAGGAGTAAACTTGATTATCTGAGTGTGCCAGGAGTACAGCTTAGTAGCTTTCCAAACGAAAAGATGACAGAGACAGTTTTCTACCTGAATAGTCACCCAAAATTCTCTATAATATTGGAGGATCTTCAGCCTTCTGGCCCAATATATCTAACAGACATATTTGTGAGGCAGGAACTATTGAAGACTTGCTCACCCTGTCTGGGCAGGGTACAGGGACACACTTGACTCTTCCTGCATCCAAGTTTGCCCTTTTTACAGCAGAATTCTCTCTGTGGTAGAAATGAGGACTTTTCCCCCAGTGGCTTGTTTGCCACATTTGAAGCCATCTCCATAAGGAGGTTCTTTGATGCTCATCATGTCTTTGAGGTAGGCTGGGTGTTTCCAGGAGTTAACCTGTCTCATTGTCAATGAGTCTTTAAAGTAATAAAAACATTTTAAAATGCTATATTCTGCATGTCTCTGGGGTTTTTGAAGACCTTGTCTTTCTATAGAGTCATATCTATCTGCTGCACCTAAGATGTATATTCTTCTGATAAAAGTAGACTAACAATTGCCATGACCATGATTTAATCTACTAACATTTAATTTGTATAACTTAATTCTCCTAAACAGCTTGATAGCACATTCAAAGCATTAGAAATAAACCTTGTATTATAATTGAGTTATATGGGTACAATAACTCATATTAGAGTAGAAAATACATACACACACACACACACACATATATTTGAATTCTATAGCACTGTATCTAGAACTTATTTTTCATCTATATGCAAAATTCTTTATCAGTGAATTAAAAATATCTTGTGAGTGACAATTGAGGCATTAAGTTGAGGAGTAGATTCACTAACCTTTTAGTGATCTATCTTCCCTGTACATTTCTATCTTCCCCCCTTTCTTTTCAGTCGCTTTCTCCAAACAGGATGTCCACGTCCAGTGTGCTGCAAAGAATGCATCCTGTCAGGTCTGATCCAATGTCAGTGTCTGGCTCTTTTGTATGTATGTATGTAATTTCTCACAAGCATTATACAGTCCTAAAATTATAAGTGTATAAGGTGTGCGTGATGCACAGATCAGTTAAGGCTGGATTTCTGCTCTTTGTATGAGCAGGAAAAGAAGACATCTGTAAATCTTCATTCATGCCATATGAAGAATGGCATCTAATAGTAATTCATAGGGGTTCTGTAGCCAACAAGAATAATTGTCTATGCCTAGACAGTCACATTTCAGCCAGTCTCAGAGCTAGTCCCATATGGTGGGATTAGAAACATAAATTACCTGTTTGTTCTGCAGTTTAAATTCTTCACATCCTGATTGTAGCCCCCTCCCTCATTCCCCCCTGGTCCTTCTCCCTCTCTCATCCCCTCTCCCTTCCTCCCTTTTTACTCAGACAGGGGAGCCCTCTTCCCCTAATATCTGACCTCAGCCTGTCAAGTCCCATCTGTATTAGCTGTTATCTTTTCCTCTGTAGCCTGGCAAGGACATCTTGCCAGGGGAAGTGATCTAAGTTCGGTGGCCAGAGTGCATGCCTGAAATAGTTCCTATTCTCCATGAATGGGATCCACAAGGAGACTGTGCTACTACATCCAAGTAGTGGGTCAAGGTCCACATCATACATGGTTCTTGGTTGATGTTTCTGACTCTGTTTTGTAGTGTAGTTATGCTGTATTGTGTGGCTAATGTCTGATTATGAGTGAGTATATACCATGCATGTCTTTCTGGGTCTGGGTTACCTCATTCAGGGTAAACTTTTCCAGTTCCATCCATTTGCCTGAAATTTTTGTGATTTCCTTGTTTTTAAAAGCTTAATGTTATTCCATTGTGTAGATGTACCACAGTTTCTTTATCCATTCTTCGGTTGAGGGACATCTAGGTTGTTTTCAGATTCTGGCTCTTACAAATAAAGCTGCTATGAACATTATTGAGCAAATATTCTTGTTGTATTGTGGAGTGTTTTTTGGGTATATTCCCAAGAGTGGTATGGCTGGGTCTTGAGGTATAATTATTCCCAATTTCCTGAGACAGCAACAGATTGATTTCCAAAGTAGATGTACAAGTTTGCACTCCCACCAACAATGGAGGAGTGTCCCCTTTTTCTACATCCTCGCCAGTATGTGCTGTCACCTGAGTTTTTTATCTTAGCCATTTGTATAGGTGTAAGATGGAATCTCTGAGTCGTTTTGAGTTGCATTTCCCTGGTAACTAGGGATGTTGAGCATTTCTTTAAGTGTTTTCAGCCATTCAACATTCCTCTCTTGAGAATTCTCTCTTTAGTTCTGTACCCCATTTGTAATTTGGTTATTTGGTTTGATGGTGTTTAATTTCTTGAGTTATTTATATATTTTGGATATTAGCTCTTTGTCAGATGTAGGGTTGATGAAGATCTTTTCCTAGTCTGTAGGCTGTCCTTTTTTTCTGTTGACAGTGTCCATCACCTTACATAAGCTTTTCAGTTTCATAAGGCCCAATTTATTAATGGTTGATCTTAGGGCCTGAGCTCTTGGTATTCTGTTAAGGAAGTTATCTCTTGTGCTGATGAACTCAAGACTCTTCCCCACTTTCTCTTCCAACAGATTTAGTGTCTCTGGTTTTATGTTGACATCTTTAATCCATTTGAAATTCAGTTGTGTGCAGGGTGATAGATAGGGATCTACTTTTCATTTCTTTCTTTCTTTCTTTTTCTTTCTTTCTTTTTTTTTTTACATGTAGACATCCAGTAAGACCAGCACCATTTGTCGAAGATGCTATCTTTATTCCATTGTATGGATTTGGCTTCTTTGTCAAAAATCAATTGTCTATAGGTATGTTGGTTTATTTCTGGGTATTCAATTTGATTCCATTGATCAACCAGCCTATTTCTATGCCAATACGATGCTGTTTTTATTACAGTTGCGCTACAGTACAGCTTGAGATCGGGATGAAGATTCCACCAGAAGATCTTTTATTGTTCAAGATTGTTTTAGCTATTCTTGGTTTTTTGTTTCTCCATATGAAGTAGAGAATTGATCTTTCAAGGTCTATAAAGAATTGTGAGGGTATTTTGATGGGGAATGCATTGAATCTGTATATTGCTTTTGGTAAGATAGCCATTTTTACTATGTTGATTCTCCCAACCTATGAGTATGGGAGATCTTTCCATCTTCTGAAATCTTCTTCAAATTCTTTCTTCAGAGATTTGAAGTTTTTTTCATACAAATCTTTCACTTTCTCGGTTAAAGTTACACCTAAATATTTTATATTATTTGTGGCTATTGTGAAGGGTGTATTTTTCCTAACTTCTTTCTCAGCCTGTTTGTCATTTGTATACAGGAGGGTTATTGATTTTTTTTTTTTTAGTTTATTTTGCATCCAGCCACTTTGCTGAAGGTGTTTATCAGCTTTAAGAGTTCCTTGATAGATGGTTTTTGGGGTCACTTATGTATACTATCATATCATCTGCTAATACTGATAGTTTGACTTCTTCCTTTCTTTTTTGTACCCTCTTAATCTCCTTTAGTTGTCTTATTGCTTTAGCCAGGACTTCAAGTACTATATTGAAAAGATACAGAGAGCGTGGACAGCCTTGTCTTGTCCCTGATTTCAGGGGAATTGATTTAAATTTCTCTCCATTTAGTTTGATGTTGGCTATAGGCTTGATGTAATTGCCTTTATTATGTTTAGGTATGTGTCTTATATCCCTGCCCTTTCCAGGACTTTTAACATAAATGGGTGTTGGATTTTGTCAAATACTTTCTCGATATCTAAGGAGATATCATGTGGGGTTTTTTCTTTCAGTTTGTTTATATGATAAATTACATTGATGGATTTCTGTATGTTGAACCATCCCTGCATGCCTAGGATGAAGCCTACTTCATCATGGTGAATGATAGTTTTGTTGTATTCTTGGATTCAGTTTATGAGTATTTTATTCAGTATTTTTGCGTCAATGCTCATAAGAGAAATTGGTCTGAAATTCTCTTTCTTTGTTGAGTCTTTCTGTGGTTTAGGTATCAAGGTGACTGTGACCTCATAGAATGAGTTCGGTAATGTTCCTGAAGAGAATTGGTATTAGCTCTTCTATGAAAGTCTGTTAGAATTCTGCTCTGAATCCATCTGGTCCTAGGATTTTTTGTTGTTGTTGTTGTTGTTGGGAGACTTTTGATAATTACCTCTATTTCCTTAGTTCAATTTTGGTAGTTGGTAGCTCGTAGCCTCCAGTAGGAATATTTAGATTCCAGCATTTCTGTCTTCCTGGGTGTTCTGCCTTTCAGGTAAGTGCCACAAAACCTGCTTGATATCCCTTACTTTCCTTGTGGCACACAGTGGGTTGCTAACAGTATCCTTGCCAAGTGCTTAGCATCTCCTGAAAAGCATTCTGGAAGTACAAGGGACTTCTTCTTCAACTCCTGGCAGTAGAGATTTCATCTGTGGAGGACACAGAGCACTAGGAGACCTGAGGACTTAGTAAGGTTGCCCTTTTCCAGGTTTGTTTGCCCTTGTCTGCTTCTACTAATCATTTCCACATAATCATATCTGATATGCATTTCTGCTCTTCCAACAAAGGAGAGTTAATCGATGCTAATTATAATTAGTTTCTTAATGATATTTTAATAGAACTACAAAACACCCTGGGCATACTTTCTGATAGTTAAAAGTATTTTTCCAAGTAAATTCAAAAATGCTTTGCTTGGCCTCATCTGTCCCTGCAGGAGATTTTTTTTTTTAGTATTAATTGAGTCACCAACTCAAATTTATTCACATTTTCCAGTCTTTTTAAAATTTCATTAATGTGTTGACTCTTTTTAACATACATTTCTTAGCCAAACCCATGCACTTCACAAGATTCAAACACTTACCTTTGAATATTTGACACAACCTCTGTCACTTTGCAGCAGTTTGATGTTAGTACTATTGACCTATCCATGCACAGCCGTGAAGTTGATAAATTTTTAATCAGATTCCCAGAGTTTAATTTTATTAGACATGTCTTGGTGAATGCCCTGCACATTCCTTTGGAAAGTATCCTCATAAACGGCACCTGCTGACGTAAGGCTACTACAAAAACTTGTTCCTTGTTTGTATCTGCTTGGAACAGAGGTGGACACTTCATCCACTAGGAGTGAACCACAGGCTGACAGGTGACATATTAAAGGTATGAAGGACAAAATAGCCTCATAAAGAAAGACAGTATCAAGAAAGGTAAAAACACAAGTAAGATAGAAAGACCTGTCTGCTACAGTGAGAGTGTTGGCGGCCCATTACTTTCCTAACTTCAGGTGCCAAGGCTTGCCTAAGCATTCAGTAGCTGGACGTTTCATGAGTTCCCTCTGTCCTTGCAGAGGGCAGAGTGGCCATCATCTGTTCCAAGGATAGCATGCTAACAGGCCCAAGCTGTGGCAGAATCAAGCCGGCTACAAGAATCTGGATCAGGTGGCCGCTGCATGGACCACTGTAAGAAAAAAGATGTTTAAATGTAGGCATATAAAGCGAATCCCACTCTGGCGTCCAAGGAGTCAGCATGGATATAAATGACTTACGTCTGTAATGGAGAATCATATGAGCCATCTGAAGAAATATTGGTTATTAAAAGTTGGCCCCAGGCCAGAAGTTCAAAATACACTAACATACTAAACAATACTAACTATTCAGCAGGTAAAGAACACAGTAAGGAAGAGATGGCTAATAAAGGCATCTACCATCTACCAGGATGGTAGGCTAGGAAGCTAAATAGTTTGTTATTACCTTTGGTATAAGGGAACATCTACCAAGACTTAGAGAAGAAAAGTAAAACTATACAATCAGAGGAGGATAACTAGCCAGGTTGGAGAGCAGATGAGACAGGAAGTCACACAGACATAAGGACATGTGACTCTTCTCAGAAAGAAATACGATGTGTGACTTGTGTGGTCTCTGACAAAGGGTTTGAGACAGGGGAATAGATCTCAAGATAAAATTATAAGCCATCCTTTATTCTATAGCAGGTGGGTATTGGTTTCATAAGCAATAGGTTGGCAAGTGAAGGGCAAGAGACGATCTGGTGGTGACTGTTGTTGGGAGTCCAGTGTGTGGTGGAAAGTTTCTAGGAATCTGAAAGTAGTATCAACCAGTGGGAGAAAATAGACCAAGACAAGGCAAGCTGTCAAAGCACCAGTCACTTGTGAGGGTAGAATGGCAGATAGAGCTTTATGGGGAGAGAGAAAGGACGAATGGGTCTCAAAGCATGCACAGAAACTAATACTTCTCTTTCATTTGAAGGCATGCTGCCTGCTGTGATTCCAATCATCTGGCTTCCTTTATCCATCTTGAGAATAAGTTTGGTTCTCATGGCCTTTCCAATATCTAACCCCTGTCTTGTTCTCAGTTCCCCTGTATGCTGATGAACCTGCTACTTGCTGAGTTATCCCATCCAGAGCAACACCAACACTGTGTTCTATTTCTAATTCCTAATATGGAGCTCCACCCTGCCCAGACAGGGCGTCAGCAGAGAGAAGAATGGATGACCTAAACAACTAAGATAATGCTCTGTATCTGGCTCCTTGTCCTGTTGTTATAACAAGCCACTTGGCCAAAGCTACTTAAAGGAGGAAGGTTTCATTTTGGCTCTCAGTCTGTGGGTACAATCCACCATGGCAAGGAAGGTACGGTGCCAGGAGTGTAAGGCAGCTGGCTGTGTTGCACCCTCATTTGGAAAAGAAAGAAATAAGCCATGGTGCATCACTCACTTTCACACTTTTTTTTTTTCAAGTCAAGCCTAGCCCGTGTGATAGGCCCACCCATATTCAGAGTGGTTCTCCCCTCTGTCATTTAATCTCACCAGAAATGCCCTCACAGACATGGCCAGACGTCTATCCCCCAGGAGAGTCTAATTCCCATCAATTTGTTAATAGTGGTTAACCAGTCCCTGATGATTATCATGGACCTGTAAGTTAGGGGCTTCAAAGAGTTCAACTTCGAAAGAAAGAAAGAAAGAAAGAAAGAAAGAAAGAAAGAAAGAAAGAAAGAAAAGAAAGAGACAACAAATCACTCTACCAATTATACATCAGACAGAGCACTCTCTCGGTGAATAGATATAGATTTAATAAGCAGAATTTAGAAGCTTAAGTCCACTGCCCTGCCTTGCTCTGTGAGGGAACAAGTGGCCAGACCTGTTTCTGTCAATGCTCTTCATGCTAAAGTATATCCTGTTTTCCAGCTACAAAGCTGGAATGCTCAGTTTTCCCAGAGGTGATTTTGATCATGTCTCAGCGTTTTAATGCAAATTCATTCAGCTGGGCTGCAGACAGGCAGTTATTTATGGTACACTCACATCTATGTAAATTGCTCTAGTCTTCTGGACCTTCAAAGCAATTGGTACCTCAGGCTTTTCATGTTTTGTCATTTTTGATTAACCTCAAGTTTTCCCGTGAAATGATACCCGTGGAGTCCGGCTCACACTCATTAATTTCTCTGACTGTATTGTATTCAGTCTTTCAGATGAGATGGTATAAATCCACAAAAAGAAGCCTCATGCAGTGTTTGGCAAAGGAAAAGGTGTGTCTTGATGATCTCTAGGCTGGTTTCCAATCTCTCTCTCTCTCTCTCTCTCTCTCTCTCTCTCTCTCTCTCTCTCTCTCTCTCTCTCAAACACACACATACACACACACACACGCACACACACACACACACACACACACACACACCATCACCACCATCACTACTTCAGACACATTCAGTGTCTTTACTGTGCTCCCTCACTGTGTTAGTATCCCACCTGCCACTGAATAGGGCCTGGTTCCAAGGAAATAGGTTTCTGTGTCTTGGCTTCAGTGTTGTCTTATGGTAATCGTGAAATTCACTCCATGGAACAGGGATGGGGGATGGATAGTGGTTTGAGACAGAAGGACTTCTTCCTCAAACTCTGACCCATACTAGTATCTAGTCTGTTCTGCAGTTATCACACAAGTCAGGACAAGTGACCTCTCACCTGTCTATCCTACCTTTTCTGTTTGGATTTGGTTTTCTTATTATATAAATTTACTTAACTGGTACACAATATAAATTATACATAAAGTAGGGTACTAAATGATGTTGGCTATATAATGTTTAAATTATGTTCAGCATATCTGTCTCCCTTAATGCTTATGATAAAAAGGATGAAGACTTTCAAAACCCTTTCTTGCAGGTTTTTGAAATTTATGGTCTCACTATAGAGCAACAACACATCAGAACCACTTGCTCCTAACTGACTATAACTTAATAACAACTGAGTGACCCTTTCTCAATCAGCTCTAGTAACTTCCATGAAATAGCACTTGTAGATTTCATGCTTATGTGAAATGATGCAGTAATTTGCCTTCTTTTGTCTGGTTTACTTTATTTAGCATAGAGTCTCTAGAGTCCATAATGACACAAATTGTCATTTAATACTTTTGTATGGTTGAATAATATTCCATTTATTACCAACATGTGGTATAATTATAATTACTATGCTTTCTTTAACCATTCATCAGATAATAGATGCTTCTCATGTCTTGACTACTATAAATAGTGCTGCACTGAACCTGTGAGTATAGTTGTTTTATTTCTTTTAGACCCTTCAAGCCAGTTTAGAGCAGTCTGCTTCAACTGTGCCTTTTTCAGAGGGGAGTTTTGCAGCCACTGAACTCCATGGACAGTTTCAGTCCCCTTAGACAACAGGTCCTCAATGCATTCTTACTTTATGAGATGGAAGAATTAAGCTTCCATAGCACAAAGCTTATTATAGCTGAATGATCAAATTAATTCCAATTAGTTCAGATGTGAACAGGATCTCAAATATAAAAGACTGCCTCAAGCACTTGGGAAAAAGAGTTCAAAAAGGAAAATACACTGAGTTACAAACATGATTTTAATGTTCTACCATTGCAATCTTATTTAACAACTTCATTAGAGGGTGATCAGCAAGAATAAAATCTAAATTATGTAACTCATAGAAAATAAGGTAAGTGTAAAGTTACTATTTTAAAGTGAGTATACTGAGAGAAATTCCAGGAAGGAAAGAACCAAAAGCTAGAAATAAAACTAGATTGAATGGGGCATTAAATAAACATCTGACTGAGAAAGAAAGCAAACTCTCACTGCAATTAAGTTATCTCAATTCAAAGATAAATTTGTAACAAAACACAGTAGGTCCTTCACCCACTATGCTCTTGGGCCCTGAAAAGGAAAGAGTCCATTCTTCACAATTTTAGTAAAAAAGCTACTTAATTTATGAGAATGTGGGACTTCCATCCTTTCTAGATGCATCCATGTCCCTCTCCATTTTTAGGTGCAGTAAGCCACCTGGCTCCAGCCCCTATTCTCAGATCTGGAGACAAGGTCCCTAGGCACTAGGTTACCCAACCTCAGGAGAAGTCAGGGGTAGTTCCTTGACTGTGAACTTGGAATGTAGTTAAAAACAGATATGGGTTTAAGCTCTGTGTTTTCTTTATGCCTGACCCTATGGATATGGTTTACTTGCTTTGTGTAGCCTGTTATTGTGACTGAAAACTTGAGAAAAGTTGGAGGAAGGTCTTGGTGATGTTGCTCAGTGTTCAAGTGAATGCTTGACATGTAAGAGGTCCTAGCTCACTCCTCAACAATGGGAGGAGAGGAGGAAGAAGAGGAGGAGGAGCAGGAGGAGGAGGGGGAGCAGGAGGAGGAAGAGGAAGACATGATAATTGAGACTGCAGTGCTTCATTCCAAAAAAAAAAAAAAAAAGAAAGAAAAAAAAAAAAGAAAAAAGAAAGCAATTTTAATAGTGGAATTTCAGATGTCGTGATAGGTTCATGGGAGTAGTAATTAATGTGGGCAAATGTCAGAGTAACTGTTTTCCCTGGAGATTCCCCAGAAACAATTAACTTGCTCTGCCTGCACATGAGCAAATGAGTAACTCCCAGTTGAAGGAAAAAGCTTTGCTCCATTGATCTCTGTGAGCATCCACTATGATGACTACCTATATTCCATGGAGAACTTGCAGTCTAAAATTATCATCCAACCCTGTAATCAACTGATCACTAGCTTTCCTATGAGAGTAATAAAGGATCTTCAGTATCAATAAGGACGAAAGACATGATATTTGATCCTGGAGCCCTGTCCTTCAGAGGGACCTCACTGGGCAATTGTTAACTCGGGAAGCATCACAAAGCCTTTCACCAGAGGAACCACTCTCCAGGAGGACAGATCCATAGTAAAAGGAGTTAAGAAGGCCCTGTTGCCACAACCTCCCTTGAGTGCTGTATTTGGGATCTGCCACCCTAGGACTCTAATGTTCTCCTGGCTTAACACGGGCCAACTTTGACTTCTATTTATTCTAGATTATAGAATACATACATATCAATAGCTAAGGAGGTTTATTTCATAAGGCTACCTATGTAAGTTGCCCACATTATCTTTAAAAAAATGCCTTTTTTGATCACTCTTCTATTCTATAATACCAAACAATTTAGTTGTAACTTCTAAGAAACGTCCCTCTTCCAAGTATACATACTATTCAGGGACTTCCCGTTTCTTGACTAGCTTTAATTATGCTTATTTCAACTCATTTTTCTTTAACTCAAAGGAAAATTAATTCCAAGACAGTATAGATTTAACACATTAATAGTAAACTCCAAGTCACCAATAATTCATTTGTGTTACATTAAAGAAAGAAATCAAAGCTCTTCCCATAGTGTCATCTACCAAAGAGCAAACCCGGATTTGAATTCTCTATTTCACTCTCTTGTATCTTCTATCCTCTGTTTGTCTGTCAGTTGTATGAATCTGAGTCTGTGCTTGCCTAGAGCCAAAATTGTGAATCTATCCTTCTATCTGTGTTTCTCTGTGTGTCTGTCCCTAACAAATAGCTCCCTTTTATTGAACAGCACAGAAATTGTCACATCAGAAAGGAACAAGCAACACTTTATTGAAATCTTTTACAGCGTTTTAAGTCACTGATTCAACTGACTCAGATAACAAACAGTACTACCAAACTTCTTTGTTTATCAAACAGCATCCAAATGTTGTGTTCAGCATTTATAGTGGATATTCTTCTTATAAGATTGCTTTCAGCTGCTGTTTTTGTTGTTTCCAGCAAATGATTATCAAAGCACACATACATTACTCGGAAAGAAGGTGATTGGAGAACACATAACTTATAAGTACAGCTATGCGTTAGCTTAGGTTGTAAAAGTTGATCATATGGGACATCGAGGGCAAGTAAGAGTGATTGTTTCATTGTTTGATTAAAGGCAAGTGAAACAGTCTGAGTACACAGTAGGATGGCAGTCTTGACTCATGAGTGACTCAGTGGCATACGGTTAACTCAAGTGTGAGGTCCAGAAAAACTTCCAGTCTCTTTGAAATTAAGAGACACAATGCATTGCCACACATTAGGCAAAGTAAATATCACTCTACAGTTTGTTCCCCTGTGTCATTTTTATGGCAGAAGCCAGTCTATGAGGTCTGTCTAGAATGGAAGTACTTCGAACACCTGCCTTACACTCACAATTTCTGTTTTACCTTCCTGTTTATTATTCTGGTTTTTTTTTTTTTTTTTGTAATCCAACTTTTATTTTTCTCTAGATTTACTGTACCAATTAGTTATCTCTTAACCATCAACAAGAAACACATCCTCATAATTATTAACATCCTTATTGAGTTCCTGAACAGAGACCGAGATGTAGTTCAGCTGGTGGAGTGTTGGCCTGACATGACTTTTCCTAGGAAAATGTGAACAATGTCTCTTCATCCCAGAAAGGACACTAGTGGCAGAGCAAAGAAACAGTTCCATCCACTTCTGTCTTCATGAACCAATGAGCTTCTTGAGGGCACGTAGAGGAGCACGATTGAGCAGTTGCATAGAGAAGGATGAGTAATTCAAAATCACCTGCCTCACAAAACAAAAGTACCACCCTAGTAAGCATAGGTAATGACTCTCAAAAGCCCTATCCATTAATTTCTACCCTAACACACATCATACCCTTCAAGGTCACACGTAGCTATGGGAAAGGATCTGGTGAAAGAAGTGGCTGGACTCTTAGACAAAGTTAATTACCCTCTCTGCTTTTATTTTTATAGGGGATGCTAACAGTCTGGTATCGTTCCCATAGACCCAACTTTTGCTGTATTCTTGTCACTCATCTATTTAATTTTACTTTTTTGGTTTTTTTCATAAAATATTTTTATTATTGCTTGATCCTTTGACAATTTAAATAGTGAGTTTTAGCCACTTTTATCCTTTACCCCTTCTCTCATCTCCTTTCATATATTATACTGAAACTTTTCATCCCCAAAGGCCCACATCTTATTTTTACTTGTTTCATTGCCATAACTACAGGACCAAGGCATTCTGTGGGTCACAACAGCAATCTGATTCATGGTGCTGATGGTCACTGTATTGGTTCCTTTTTTTGTCACTGTGATAAAACACCATGACTAAAACTGGCCTGTGGAAGGAGGAGTTTATTTGGGCCTTTGATTTCAGGAGGAGAGTCTATGATGGAATAGAGGCATGTGGGTGGAGCAGGATGCTGAGAAATCATTTCTTTATTCGCATGCAGGGAGCAGAGAAAGCAGATGGAGGAGGGGCAACTCTGTAATCTCTCAAAGCCTGCCCCTACCTGTACCTGTGAAAAGTCCTATAATTCCCCAAACAGCCCCACCAACTTAGGACCCAGTGTTCAAATGTTCCTCCTAGTGCAAGAAATCTCATATGCAAATCACCACAGTCATGCTATGCCTAAAGAAAATAATTTAACTACAACACTTTGCCTTCTCTTCTGTATAATGTTTCCTTCACCTTAGAGAAGGTGATATATGAATGATTCTTTGCTGAAAACTTGGCCACAACAATAGTTACTTATTTTATTTTTGGTAGTTTTATCAGTGATGAATATCCATCCACTAGAAAAAGAAGTTTCTCTGAACAAAAGAAGACAGTAGTAGTAATATTCTGACAAAAACACAGTTGTTCTGAAGACAATGACAGGCATATCCTATCTACTTAATAAAACAATTGAAGTATGTCCCCCTAAGTTCTATCATTCCCTAGCCAAGTTTTCTGCTGTAGATTGCAGTATAAATATGAATTCCTTACTGTATAGTAAGACTTTAATACAGTTAGAAAGTAGTTGGCTGGACCAATAACATTCATGCCACCATTAAACCCATAGGTACATCTTGCCTGGTTTGCTGATAAGTAACCATTAGCAACAAATCTTCAACACTCTACACAGAATCTTCCCATACTAGAAATTCACCTCAGTCCCAATTTGATTTCTCCACAATCAGAGCATGCAATGTCTTCAACAATAAGATCTCAAACAGCTAATTTTCACATGCAACTGATAGATGGACCAATATGGTCCACTATATGTCCATATTGTATATGGACATTAATACATAATATATAAGGGCAGTAATATATACAAAGCACTCAATGTTTTATTTGTATCATGGTTTCTGGTCATCTTCTCATACCTATGCAAGACAGCTTCTTTTAATTCTTTAACTGCTGTTTTACTCTTCCAGTTTCTTTTGAAATATGTAAGGTACTCAGCAGTTACTATTTCATCTGTGTTATGAACCTTTTTGTATGGTAACAGAATGTGAAAAGAACTTCTGAAGTTCCACTTAACGTCATCCGTTTGAGGCAGGGAAGAATTGGTCCTGAGACTTAGCAGCTATGGGGACACTTTTTAAAAAGTTATCAAGGTCCAATACAGACTTAGCTTTCTATTTTATACAGCTATCCTCATGAACCATGAGTTATCTGAGCTATCCATTAGTTCCAGCTGGTGGATTAAAGCCTTTGGGACAGGCAAATAATCTCTACCTTTACAGGTTCCCACATTCTTCAACCACACAAGACACTTTACACTCTTGACTGTCAGGCTAAACTGAATAATGTCATATGTAGGATGTGTCTCAGCAACTCTTCTACCCCTGCCACACTTTTACACAAGGAGGCACCTCTATGGGAGGATAATTGTTCACCCATAGGATAAGCTTAGTTTTCTTTGAACTGGAACCATTGATCTCCATATCTACCTACTGTTTCCCAGTGTTTCGTGTGTTTTGTGGAGTTGCAATGAATTAAAACATACTAGCCTCCGAAATCCACCCATGCCCAGGCATTCTGCACATGAGTAAAGGAACTGCAAATCTGCAGGCCAAGATGAGATGTCAGGTGTTCTGCAGGCAGCGTTGGCTTGCCCGTTCAGGAAGCAGCTGAGGTAGGTTCTATCCTAATGACATCTCCTTCGACAGCTATGATCTCCTCATTTACAAAGATCCATCAGGCACCTTAATAAAACCACAAAAATTCCACACCAGTCCTGAAGTCCCTGCTATAGTGAACTTTTCCTCAACTTTCCTGTGAAAACAATTGTAGCACGTACATTGAACTGGGTTTCAATTCTCTCTTCTCTTATCCTCAGTTCTTTTTTAACATAAATTCTACATAATGTTTTCATCTGCATGCTCATCACCCTGCCCTTCATGTAAACTACTTTGAGAGCTTACAATATATTTTATGTTCCATCAGCAATTTGGCCATATCCTTGTTCTTCCTCAGCAGCTCACATTCCTCAGGAAGGTATGCCACTCCGGAGAGAAAGATGATTTCACCAGGATTATCTTCACAGACCATTTTACCCTGGCTTCCCCTCTAGGCAGACAGCTTAGTTTCAGTTGTGTGTTTCTTCCTCCATAGGAGTAACCATGCAACTGTTGCCACAGCATAAAGGTGTGCCATTCTGTACTACATGGGAAAGAGATACTTGGCTTGGCCCTTTGAATATTCCTATCTCAAATAGCTCAACTACAGTGGCTTGATCTCCCATTCCTAGCTAAGGCCATGCAACTGATCCTCCTAAATTCATCTTTTGTTCTGTTTTGTGAACATTCTCAGGGAGACACAAGTTCAGCCCATCCACTCTAGATAGGATACCAACAGTAGAACAAAGCAATGATTCCATTCAAGTACAGCTTGGTGAAGCAATGAGCTTAATGGGACTATTTATAGGAGCACAGTTGATCTGTCACCAGAAAGTCCCACCCAGCATAGCAATGGCCTCATAAAAGCTTAAACTCTGTTGTCTGTCAACCTATTTCTTATATTCTCTGGCACACCCCAATACCACATGCAGTTATGGGTAGGAGAGAATGGGTGGCTGGAATCTCGGGTAATGGTCTAGTGACTCTCCCATTTGTTTCTGTGAGAGAACCTTAATAGTCTTGTTAGCATTATCATCAACCTAGGTATTGCTCTGTGGTTTCACTTGTCCCATTGCCATGGTTACTAGATCAGAGTATTTTGTAGGTCACCATGGCAATCTCTGCTACATGCTGATATCAGTCATATTAGGCCTGTAGGAAACCATTTCACTATTACACCCATTGTAAGAGTCAGACACCATATGCTGTGTTGGAAGACCCAGAAATGTATACACATGACATCTAACTTAAAGTTAGTTGTTTTCCGTTAGAAAAATAATGGAGAGAAAAACTTTGTCTTCTGCCAAGGTAGAGAAAGAGTGCTTTTACAGTAATAAAATTTTAAGTTCATATTTCAATGAAAGTGTAGATGTATAAGGATAAATGTAAAAAATATTTTTAACTCAAAATCTATTGGCAGGAAGTCACCGGAAGCAAGGAGGGTCAAAATGTACTGCCTCAAAGTATAAGACATAATTCAGTTAAACTGCAGGTGGGACCATGCTCTAAAGCACATAGGGGAAAAAATAAAAAAATTTAAATGGTTTGAGCATGTTCTTTCATTTCCAAATACAAACAACAGCAAATTCCTACTTGCGGAGAATAAAGCCAGGCAGTGAGACAATTACAACGAGTATGGAGCAGTGCATTGGTTTGAGGCAGATAAATAACACTGTAAATGCTCTTGTGTTTAGCTGGAGCAGTATGAACTCAGACATGAAAAAGAAAAGATGACTAAGATGCTCAGACTCAGCAGTGATACAGTGACACTTTGTTTTGCTCTGGTACAGACACTTTCTCACCCACAGTCCTACTTGAGATATTTATTGCCAAAATAGCCACAAATATCTCGTTTCTATCATTTTTACCTTTAATCTTCCCTATCTTGGCATGAATAAAGTGTATATTCACCACAGCTTTTTTTTCTTAGAGTAACCTTGGTCAATAATGGTATATCAAACTTCTGATAGAGTTTTGCTAATCTTCTGTTCTTGAGAACCATTTCTATCCCCGTTGCCAGGGGCACAACACAGATTTTATCATTGATACAGTGGTTTAACCTCACTGAAGAGAAAATCAAGACATAATTATGTACAGAAAAAGCAACTGACTTTGTCCTAGTACAAGCAGCAGCACTGCCAAAGCTACAGGACAACTCCATGTCGCTGCCCGCAACAACCTGAACAGTTCTTACAGACATGTCTGCCCAGGTGAGGGCCAAGATTCTTGCCTGTGGCGTAGGAAAAAAAAATCAGGGTGAATCATTATGAAACAAATCTCGAGTTTATTAAGAAATGTTTTAAATGTAGAATTAAGAACAGCATTAATAGAAAGACACTCAAAGAAGGACTTGTATATACCCAAATATGATCCTGGGATTCTCATAGAGCCATGCTAGGTGTGTTGAGAATGCATTGTATAACGTTTGGTGGCTTCTGAAGTCACATCCCAGGGGATCGCTAAGGGGATTTGTTTTTTTCTGTTAGATTTGTTTCTTCTCTTACAGTAAATGTGCTGTTTCCATAGGTTACAAGAGTCAACAGCATAAGGGCCACTGGAGATGAAAGACTTACATTTTTACTATAAACAAACTTTGTAGTCTTTTTTTTTTTTTTTTTTTTTTTTTTTTTTTTTTTTTTTTTTTTTTTTAGATGATATGCCTTTTATTTTTATTTTTTTTTTTTTTAGGCGGGGGGTAAAGCAATCTTTTATTTAGCTTAAAAACATTAAGTAAAACTTTTTTTTTTTTTTTTTTTTAATTTATTCTGTTACATCTCAATGTTTATCCCATCCCTTGTATCCTCCCATTCCTCCCCCCCCCATTTTCCCATTATTCCCCTCCCCTATGACTGTTCCTGAGGGGGATTACGTCCCCCTATATATTCTCATAGGGTATCAAGTCTCTTCTTGGCTACTTGCTGTCCTTCCTCTGAGTGCCACCAGGTCTCCCCCTCCAGGGGACATGGTCAAATGTGAGGCACTAGAGTATGTGAGAAAGTCGTATCACACTCTCCACTCAACTGTGGAGAATATTCTGACCATTGGCTAGATCTGGGAAGGGGTTTAAAGTTTACCTCCTGTATTGTCCTTGGCTGGTGCCTTAGTTTGAGCGGGACCCCTGGGCCCAAATCTGCCTATCATATTGTTCTACTTGTAGATTTCTAGGACCCTCTGGATCCTTTTATTTGCTGTTCTCCCATGCGTCTCTCATTTAGAGTCCCAATAGGATGCCTTCCCCTCTGTCCCAGTTTCCTGGTAAGTGAAGGCTTTCGTGGGACATGCCCCTTGGGCTAGTATGCAGATATAAGTGAGTATATACCATTTGATTCTTTCTGCTTCTGGGTTAACTCACTCATTATGATCATTTCTAGCTCAATCCATTTATCCACAAATTTCGGGAATTCCTTGTTTTTAATAGCTGAGTAGTATTCCATAGTGTATATGTACCACAGTTTCTTATCCACTCTTCTACTGAGGGACACTTAGGCTGTTTCCATGTTCTGGCTATTATGAATAAGGCTGCTATGAACATGGTTGAGCAAATTTTCTTGTTGTGTGCTGGAGCATCTTCTGGGTATATTCCAAGGAGTGGAATAGCTGGGTCTTGAGGAAGCCCTATTCCCATTTTTCTGAGATAGCACCAGATAGATTTCCAAAGTGGCTGTACTAGTTTGCATTCCCACCAGCAATGAAGGAGTGTTCCTCTCTCCCCACATCCTCGCCAGCATGTGGTGTCGCTTGAATTTTTGATCTTAGCCATTCTGATGGGTGTAAGATGGAATCTCAGAGTTGTTTTGATTTGCATTTCCCTGATGACTAAGGAGGTTGAGCATTTCTTTAAGTGTTTCTCAGCCATTTGATACTCCTCTGTTGAGAATTCTCTGTTTAGTTCCAAGCCCCATTTCTCAATTGGGTTATTCGGTTTGGTGGTGTTTAATTTCTTGAGTTCTTTATATATTTTGGATATTAGACCTTTGTCAGATGTAGGGTTGGTGAAGATTTTTTCCCAGTCTGTAGGCTGTCGCTTTGTTCTCTTGACAGTGTCTCCTGCCTTACAGAAGCTTCTCAGCCTCATGAGGTCCCATTTATTAATGGTTGACATTAAGGCCTGGGCCGTTGGTGTTCTGTTCAGGAAGTTGTCTCCTGTGCCAATATGTTCCAGGCTCTTTCCCACTTTTTCTTCTAAGTGAGTTAGTGTCTCTGGTTTTATGTTGAGGTCTTTAATCCACTTGGATTTGAGTTTTGTGCAAGGTGACAAATATGGGTCCAGTTTCATTTTTTACACATAGACCTCCAGTTAGACCAGCACCATTTGTTGAAGATGCTATCCTTTTTCCATTGAATGGATTTGGCTTCTTTGTCAAAAATCAAGTGACCATATGTGTGTGGATTCATATCTGGGTCTTCGATTCGATTCCACTGATCAACCAGCCTGTTGCTGTGCCAGTACCATGCTGTTTTAAGTACTATTGCTTTATAGTACAGTTTGAGATCAGGTATGGAGATTCCTCCGGAGCATCTTTTATTGTACAAGATTGTTTTAGCTATTCTGGGTTTTTTGTTTTTCCATATGAAGTTCAGAATTGAACTTTCAATGTCTTTAAAAAATTGTGTAGTTATTTTGATAGGGATTGCATTGAATCTGTAGATTGCTTTTGGTAGGATGGCCATTTTTACTATGTTAATTCTCCCGATCCATGAGCAAGGAAGATCACGCCATCTTCTCAGGTCATCTTCAATCTCTTCTTCAGAGTTTTGAAATTTTTTTCATACAAGTCCTTCACTGCTTAGTTAGGGTAACTCCTAGATATTTTATATTGCTTGTGGCTAATGTGAAGGGTGTGGTTTTCCTAATTTCTTCCTCTGCAAGCTTGTCATTTGTGATAGGAAGGCTACAGACTTTTTGAGTTAATTTTGTATCCAGCCAATTTGCTGAAGGTGTTTATCAGCTTTAGGAGTTCTCTGGTGGAGTTTTGAGGATCACTTATGTACACTATCATATCATCTGCAAAGAGGGATAATTTGACTCCTCCTTTCCCATTTGGATCCCCTTGATCTCCTTTTGTTGTCTTATTGCTCTGGCTAGAACTTCGAGTACTATATTGAAGAGATATGGAGAGAGTGGGCAGCCTTGCCTTGTTCCCGATTTGAGAGGAATTTCCTTGAGTATCTCACCATTTACTTTGATTTTGGCTATTGGCTTGCTGTATATAGCCTTTATTATGTTGAGGAAAGTGCCTTGTATCCCCGATCTCTCTAAAACTTTAAACATGAATGGGTGTTGAATTTTATCAAATGCTTTCTCTGCATTCAAGGAGATAATCATGTGGTTTTTTATTTTCAGTTTGTTTATATGATGGATTACATTGATGGATTTCCGTATATTAAACCATCCCTGCATGCCTGGAATGAAGCCTACTTGGTCATGATGAATGATATCTTTGATGTGCTCCTGTATTCGTTTTGCAAGTATTTTATTTAGTATTTTTGCATCTATGTTCATAAGAGAAATTGGTCTGAAATTCTCTTTCTTTGTTGAGTCTTTGTGAGGTTTAGGTATCAATGAGACTATGGCCTCATAGAATGAATTTGGTAATTTTCCATCCATTTCTATCTTTTGGAGTAGCTTGAAGAGTATCGGTATTAGCTCGCCCTTAAAGGTCTGGTAGAATTCTGCACTGAAACCATCTGGCCCTGTGCTTTTTTTGGTTGGGAGACCATCGATGATTGCTTCTATTTCTGTCGGGGAAATGGGACTATTTAACTTGTTTATCTGTTCTTCACTCAACTTTGGCAAGTGAACTTGATCAAGAAATCGTCCATTTCCCTTAGATTTTCAAATTTTGTGGCGTATATGCCTTCAAAGTAGGATCTTATGATTCTTTGAATTTCTTCAGTGTCTGTTGTTATGTCTCCCTTTTCATTTCTGATTTTGTTGATTTCAATACTGTCTCTCTGCCTTTTAGTTAGTTTGGCTAATGGTCTGTCTATCTTGTTGATTTTCTCAAAGAACCAGCTTTTGGTTTTGTTGATTCTTTGGACTGTTTTCTTAGTTTCTAATTTGTTAATTTCAGCCCTGAGTTTGATAATTTCCAGGCGTCTACTCCTCTTGGGTGTTTCTGCTTCTTTTTTTTCTAGGGCTTCCAGTTGTGTTGTTAAGATGCTTATGTGCGATGTTTCCAATTTCTTTTTAAAGGCACTTAGTGCTATGAATTTTCCTCTTAGCACTGCTTTCAATGTATCCCACAAATTTGGGTATGTTGTTTCTTCATTTTCATTGAATTTCAGAAACTCCTTGATTTCTTTCTTTATTTCTTCCCTGACCCAGGTGTCATTTAGCAGAGAGTTGTTTAGTTTCCACAAACGTGTAGGCTTTTTGTTATTTCTGTTGTTGTTGAATTGCAGCCTAAGAGCATGGTGATCTGATAGGATACAAGGTATTATTTCAATCCTCTTGTATCTGTTGAGGCTTGCTTTGTGACCTACGATGTGATCAATTTTGGAGAAGGTTCCATGGGGTGCAGAGAAGAAGGTGTATTCTTTCTTGTTTGGGTGAAAGGTTCTATAGATATCTGTTAGATCCATTTGACCCATGGCATTGGTTAATGATGTTATTTCTCGGCTTAGTTTCTGTTTCAATGACTTATCCTTCAGTGAGAGTGGGGTGTTGAAGTCTCCCACTATTATTGTGTGGGGATCGATGTGTGGTTTAAGCTTTTTTAGGAGATCTTTTACATATGTGGGTGCCCTTGTATTGGGAGCATAGATGTTCAGAATTGTGATGTCATCTTGGTTGACTTTACCTTTGATGAGTATGAAGTGTCCTTCCTCATCCCTTTTGATTAATTTTGGTTGAAAGTCTATTTTGTTCGATACTAAAATGGCTACACCTGCTTGCTTCTTGTGACCATTTGCTTGGAATATTTTTTTCCAACCTTTTACCCTGAGGTAATGCCTTTCATTATGGGTGAGATGTGTTTCTTGGATGCAGAAGAATGTTGGGTCTTGTTTATGTACCCATTCGGTTAGTCTGTGTCTTTTTATTGGAGAATTGAGGCCATTGATGTTGAGAGATATTAATGACCAGTGACTGTTAAGAGTCTTAATTTTGATGTTGTTTCCAGTCGAGCGTTTGTGTAGTTGTGTTTTTGCCATGGGATAGTTATCTATTTCCTGGGTAGTTTTGGTTGTAGCTTGACCCTTTGGGATGGAGTTTTCCTTCTAGTACCTTCTGTAAAGCTGGGTTTGTGGATAGGTACTGTTTGAATTTGTTTTTGTCATGGAATATTTTGTTTTCTCCATCAATGGTTATTGATAATTTTGCTGGGTAAAGTAGTCTGGCCTGGCATCTGTGTTCTCTTAGGGTTTGCAGGATCTCTGTCCAGGACCTTCTGGCTTTTATGGTCTCTGCTGAGAAGTCAGGTGTAATTCTGATAGGTTTACCATTAAATGTTATTTGGCCCTTTTCCCTTGCAGCTTTTAATATTTTTTCTTTGTTCTGCATGTTTTGTGTTTTGATTATTATGTGGCGGGCAGTTTTTCTTTTCTGGTCAATTCTATTTGGTGTTCTGTAGGCCTCTTGTATGTTTATAGGCATCTCTTTCTTTAGATTGGGGAAATTTTCTTCTATGATTTTGTTGAGAATAGTTTCTGGGCCCTGGAGTCTGATGTCTTCTCTTTCTTCAATGCCTATTATCCGCAAATTTCTTCTTTTCATGGTGTCCTTAATTTCTTGGATGTTTTGTGTCAGGAGTTTTCCAGATTTGGCATTTTCTTTAATGGTTGATTCAATATCTGTGATTGTATCTTCTAGCCCTGAGATTCGTTCTTCCATCTCTTGGATTCTGTTAGAAAAGCTCACCTCTGTGTTGCTCGCCTTCTTCTCTGAGGTCTCACGTTCTCGTTTTTCTTCTGTCTGTGTGTTTATCATTGAATCCATTTTCATTTTCAGATCTTGAACTGATTTTTTGATTTCTTTCATCTGATTTTTTGTATATTCCTGAGTTTCTTCCATTGCCTCTTTATAGGTCTTCAGAGCTTGAACCGTTTTAGTTATTTCTTTCATCTGGTTGTTTGCATTTTCCTGCAATTTTTCCAGTTCCACTCTATGTGCTTCTTTTATGTCTCTCACCTGTTTGTCTGCGTCTTCCTGCATTTGATTACGAATTTTATTTGTTTCCTCCATTATCATCCTCATTACTAAGGATTTGAGGTCATTTTCTTGTATTTCCGTTGTATTTGAGTTCTCTGGGTGGTTTTCTTTGGGATAGCTGGAAACTGGAGACGCCATGTTGTTTTGGGGTTTTTTTGCGTATGCTTTTTCGTTGTCCTTTAGACATCTTGCCGTCTTTGTTTTGTTGGGTAGCTTCCAGAGTTGAATGGAGGGTGTCTGATGATAGATTCACTTGTTTTCTTACGATTTCCCTAGGCTGCGAGCTCAAAGCTTCACTGGTGTGGATGTTAGGATGTTAGCCCTGTTGTTCTGGTCTCTCACAGCCAGTGATCCTCAGTCCCTCTCTGCTGTGGATCCTGCAATTGTTCTGGGTCTCTGAATGAGCGTTGGGTCAGGCCAAGGTATCCACAGCCTTCTGTGTTCCCTGCCAAGTCCAGCCAGGAGCACTGGGACCGAACCACGGGCAGAACTCAGCTAGATTCTCAGGGCCAGAACCGTCTGCCAAGCTCAGCTAGGGATTTTGGGCCCAAAATGCACACAGGGCCCAGCCAGAATTTTTGGGCTGGGACTACGCACCAAGCTCCACTAGGGCCTTTTGGCCCAAAGTGCGTGCTGTGGTCAGTTATTGACTCAGGGCCCGAACTGACCACCAATCTCAGCCAGGAATTCTGGATTCAAACTGTACACTGTGTCCAACCAGAGTCTTAGAGCTGGTGGAACCGAGAGCTCTGTCCAGCCTGTGCCACAGCAGGAGAACTGCGGCTGCTCTGAGTTAGCGCCAGTGGTGGAACAAGTGCTCCTCCGGGACTGTGTCCCCGCAGGGGAGCTGCCGCTGAGCTGAGGTGGTGCCTAGGATGGAACCGAGCACGTCACCAAGCCTGCGCCACAGCAGGAGAACTGCGGCTGCTCTGAGTTAGCGCCAGTGGTGGGACAAGTGCTCCTCCGGGACTGTGTCCCCGCAGGGGAGCTGCCGCTGAGCTGAGGTGGTGCCTAGGATGGAACCGAGCACGTCACCAAGCCTGCGCCACAGCAGGAGAACTGTGGCTGCTCTGAGTTAGCGCCAGTGGTGGAACAAGTGCTCCGCCCGGACTGTGTCCCCGCAGGGGAGCTGCCGCTGAGCTGAGGTGGTGCCTAGGATGGAACCGAGCACGTCACCAAGCCTGCGCCACAGCAGGAGAACTGCGGCTGCTCTGAGTTAGCGCCTGTGGTGAAACCAAGTGCTCCGCCCAGACTGTGTCACCGCAGGGGAGCTGCCGCTGAGCTGAGGTAGTGCCTAGTGTGGAGCAGCGTGCTCAACTAAGCCTGCGCCACAGCAGGGGAGCTATGGCCACGCTGAGTTAGTGCCTCAGGCAGAATTGTTTGCTGGGCCGGGCCAATACCCGGGACTCTGGGGCCGAACTGTCCGCTGAGTCCAATCTGGGTCCAAAGGCTCCACGCGACCCAAATCCTGCCCCGAGTCCCCTCTCCCGCAGCAATTCCCACCAGCCACCACACCAATCGCCTCCACCGGAAGGCTATGAGCTGCAAACCTCAGCCGCCGCTGCTGGTGCCGCTGGTGCTGCCGCCTCTACCGCTGCCGCTCCGATCAGAGAAAAACCACGCTCCTCCCGTGTGCAGGGGCACGCAGGTCCTCCGCACCCTGGTCTCTCCGAACCGTGGAGCACTCCCGCTGCCGTGATGTTCGGACCTCGGTGTTCCTGGCTCAGAAATCTGTGCAATTCCCTGAATTGTTCACTGGAGCCTCCAAACGCGGTCCACACTGCTCGCCGCCATCTTGGATCCTCCAAACTTTGTAGTCTTATACACAAGATTCCCAGAAAATGGCAGGCTCATGGGTAGAAAAGGAGGAAGGCCAAATGCATGTTGGCCTTAGGGATTATTAATGGCTATTTTAGTATTTGTGTTTGAAAGAGATCTATATAAGAAGAATCTTGTTTCTATGCAGGCAATCTTCACAGGGAAAATGTGTTAATAATGCCAGAATTCTTGGTTCCTGAAAAAAATTTATTATTAAATGTTTTTTATTTTTACATATACCTTTATATTATTACACATATATACAATAAACTACCTACAGCAAGAAGAAGCACGAAACAATCAGGAATTATATAAATGCTACATTTTTAGTGTTTTGGCTATTTGTATTTGGCAGCCTTGAAGGAAAAATCTTTCCTAGTTCAGCGAGTCTAAAATTCTGAATATAAATCAGTATTTATCATATCTTAAAACATCTATCTAGACCTAAAAACATCTTAACCCCTAAACAACTAAGCTTAATTGTAAAACTAAACTATCTGGTCTTCAACCCCATCAGAGACTTGAGAAGGAATAAAATGTTTTCATTACTTTAAAGATTCATTGACTATGAGACAGGTTAACTCCTGGCAATACCCAGCCTACCTCAAAGACATGATGAGCATCAAAGAACCTCCTTATGGTGATGGCTTCAAATGTGACAAACAAGCCACTGGGCAAAATGTTCTCATGTCTACCACAGACAGAATTCTGCCTAAAAAAAGGACAAGCTTGGATTCAGGCAGAGTTGACAGCCAAACTCTGTCAAGACAGGGTAAGCAAATCTTCAGTAGTTCCTGCCACATAAATATGTCTGTGAGATATATTGGGCCAGAAGGATGAAGATGATGCTCCAACATTGTAGAGAGTTTTGGGTGACTAGTCAGGTAGTAAACTGTCTCCGTCACCTTCTCATCTAGAATTCTGGATTCTTGACTAAGACTTCAAGTAGACTTTAGAGTAAGTGGTTTCTAATCATCCTCACATTTCTTAAATTTTCCCAGTCCTACAGTGCCTCACCAGGAACTTTAACACCCACCCAAAAGGCTTCACCCTACCTCCACCCCATTATCAGAGTGACCCATTTCAGTTACTTACTGTGTATCCCCCACAGTGCACTGCCTGAGGGAGGTGGACACACTTCCTAGTTCACAGTAGCCTTTGAGTCTACTGATGCGAACACCTTAGATATCTATGGCTGGTACAGTCTTTGGGCAACCATCTCTTCTGTGACTCAGTTTCTTCACCCGGAAAAAAAAGCTTCTTTTTGAGCCACGGATTTGGCAGTATCTCAAAATGTTTCAAAAAAAATCTATTATTAAAACTCATATATAAAATCAGTATGCTTCCATTTTTGTTGCTGTTTTGATTTCCTCTTCTCTTTACAAAATTATTTGAGAATTCCACGTATGAGTACACTGTATTTGCATCATCTTCATCCTCCTCCTCCACCTCCAGCTCGTCTCATAGTCATGATCTCCTCTTCGGTAACTAATATTGTCCTTGTTTTCTCTTCTTAATCATTATTTCCTTATTCCAAATAATACAAACTGTCTCCAGGTTAGCTAGATAGCTGTGCTAAGATGGATTTAAGGAGAGATATCTTTTTGTAAGGATGGCTTTCATAGGGGGGAGCTGAAATAAGAGGTCCGACAGCAAATTACAGAACAAAGGAAAATCCTTTAAAAAAAATAGATAAATCCTTTTATAGACAGGATATGAGGGTGTCTGAGCTTATTGGAGAGAGGAGTCTGGTCATAAAGGGGAGGAGTGTCTGCATTTGGAGAAGTCTGAGTTCAGCAGATTAGGGAACTACTCGAAAGATCTGATCCTCTCTGCAGGCTCAGCATCTGTGAACTATTATAAGCTGAGTCCCCAAATTTCAAGAGAGCTCAGAATCACTTTGCTTATTTATCAAAACATAGGTCCCTCAACCCAAGGTTCTGACAGAGTGATTCTCAAGTGGAGCCCAAGCACCTACAATTCTGATGAATTTCCAGAAGCCAATGTTGCTATTCCAGGGACAACAACAGCCTAAGAAATACTACAGTAAAAGGCCAGAATAGACTCCCGCACCCTACCTCACATGAAATCTTAAGACAGAAGCGATCAATGAGTCCAGACATTTCCACCTCCTCCTAATTCTTAGAAAATTACTACTGACTGGGCCTTTCAATCTTCACCTAAAAATTGGCAAAAACCCAAGATACTCTATAAGCAACTCTGGTACTCAGTTCTAAAGTCTGGCCCAAGAACTTAGGACCACAGAATTGACTATAAGACCAATTACATATGCTAATAATACTCTTCCCAAAATAATTACAAAAGAGACCCAAGTTTAATTTAAAATTCTATGAATTCTCTTGTTATCAGAAAGATGAATTATATAATAGGGAGACAGCCTTCAAATTATGTTCATTGCCTATTCATTTTTCAATTTTTTAAAAAATTCTTTTAAATTTGAGACAGGATTTCTATGTGTAGCTCTGCCTATCTTGGAGCTTACTCTTTAAATGCCTACTTTGGCCCTAGTACTATGACATATGATGGAGGAATGGTTATGCCAAGAGTTAGGATAGACCCTGGGGAAAACTCAGAACCCCTGTCTCAAGAACATTTTAGGCTACTATAAAAGAGCAACTATAAAAAACAAACAAACAAACAAACACATCAGCTTAAATATCAAGCTATCTAAATTACTTTAGTTTTTAACTCTGGTGATGATTCCTAGATACCAGTAGCAGCTTATTTTTGCTCTTGATAAAGTTTAGGCATCTACAGCTCTGAGACAATAATTGACTTGGCCATTGACGCTTGTCTGGCAAATACTTGAGCCAAGACACAACCCAGGCCTTAAGATCCCAAAGCGCTCACCTAGAGTCCCAATAGGATGATGTCCCCTCTGTCCAACATTCCTGGTAAGTGAAGACTTTCATTGGGACTAGGTGAGAGAAGCATGGGAGAATAGGGAAATAGAAGGACCCAGAGGGTCCTAGAAACCTACAAGAAGAACATTAAGTTGGGCAGATTGGGGCCCAGGGGTCCTGCTCAAACTATGGCACCAGCCAAGGACAATACATGCAGTAAACTTCAAACTCCTACCCAGATCTAGCCAATGGACAGGACATTCTCCACAGTTGAGTGGAGAGTGGGGTCTGACTTTCACACAAACTCTGAAAGCCCATATTTGACCACGTCTCCTTGATGGGGAGGCCTGATGGCACTCAGAGGAAGGATAGCAGGCTACAAAGAAGAGACTTGATACCCTATGAGCATATACAGAGGGAGGAGGTCCTCCTCAGTCACAGTCATAGGGGAGGGGAGTAAGGGGAAAATGGGAGGGAGGGAGGAATGGGAGGATACAAGGGATGGGATAACAATTGAGATGTAATATGAATAAATTAATAAAAAAAAAAACTAAAAAAAAACCTAAAGCACATGTTCTAAGCCCAGCTCTTCACTCCGTTTTCACACTGCTTGTGGTGTACAAGGTGCCACAAACCTGAAAATGGAGAGGACTACAACCCAGGAGTCTGTAAGCCTGAAGAAGAAACTGCCAATGATTTGGGGGCAGGGTAGAAGAAAGCTGCCTTAGCCAGACAGCAAAGAACAAAGCTGAAATGTTCCTCTCCAGGGTGCCTTCATTCTTTTTTTTAATTTTCTTTCTTTCTTTCTTTCTTTCTTTCTTTCTTTCTTTCTTTCTTTCTTTCTTTCTTTCTTTTCCTTTTTTGAGACAAAGTTTCTCTGTGTAAACTTGACTGTCCTAGACTCAGTTTGTAGACCAAGCTGGCCTCGAACACAGACTTCCACCTGCCTCTGCCTCCCGAGTGCTGGGATTACAGATGAGCACCGCCATGCCCGGCTCTTGATGAAATATATATGAAGTCATTTCTTACACGTTCCCACTGTGTTCACTCTAAAATTCATGCAGCTGCTGTGCTACGACATTTCTAAAAATTTCCAGTTTTATTATTTCCATCATAATGGGCAGAGAGGGCACATTTTAAATCTACAACCAAGAGGGCTCTGTAAAGCGATTGCTCCCCTGACCATGATAATGTGTATTTAATAGTATACGCTTCATCTTTCCGAGACCTCTTGCTCCTCTTCTGTGAGAAGAAAAATTAATTCGCCTGGTTTCCTCTTAGGAATACACTCATCCCCTAAAGAGGAAAACAAATGTTGCTCTTAAGTGACCCCATGCTAGACCATGCTTTACCAAAAGGCGAGGCCTCTCTGGAATTCCTGTGAACAATGAGCTTAATTCTTTCCTGTGCACCAAGAACAACTAAAATGGAAGTCCTTCCCAATGCAAAGGACTCTGTAAGGTTAAGAAAAAATAGAGACAAAGACCACTCTGATGGCGTCATGCCATTTGAGTACGCATAAATATATGCTACCGTAGCACAGGAGCTCTGTACAAAGGAACATAACCTTGGAGCCAGGCTTTTCAAACTAGTGTGGTAAAGCGGCCATGCCCAAATTATATTTCTGCCTTTAAAAGTAAAAGTAATAGCACAGCACAATATTAGGCCTTAAAGTTACAAAGAAGGAAAATTATAAATTGACTTAATAATTAATTAATCAAGCAAACAAAATTTAATGCTATTCTTACCTCATATTAGGCTAGGTAAAAATCACTGGAAGCTAGTAAGTTAAATGTTCAAATAGTTGAATTTGGTGGTGTGTGCTGGCAAGAAAAGCTTTAGCTAAGGTGAAGAAGAGGAGGAGTGTGTGGAGAGATGGGAGCCAAGAAAACATCTAGACCATGCTGTGATGTCCTGGCTCTTTGTGTCATGAGGCCAAGGGTTGGTGGGGGCACCTCTCACTCTCTTAAAAGGACAAGCAGCCTGTTTTCCTGCATTGAGGGCTCTGTTCAGGTGCGTGCTCAGTTGCTTTGGCCCTCGCCAGCTTGTGAGCATCCATGAAAGAAACTGGCACATCAGATTGTCTGAAACAAAAGCCAAAATACCATCACCATCACCCCAAAATGACAGCAACCAGAGCCAGCACAGTGGCCAGCACATAGACTGGGAGCTGGGAGCTGGGAGCTGGGAGCTGCTGCAGATTGGCCCTCGACTCCACAGGATGGAGGCGCTGACGCTCTGCTGGGGCTTTCATGTCTGGAGCTGGCTTGATAAGCCCAAGGGACACTTCTGAGCCTTCTTTCTCTTTTCCTTAACTGGACCCGCATGCAGGTGGCCATCCTGTCTGTGAGGAGGCATACAGGAAGATTATCATGATTTTCTTTCTCTTGGCTGGAGTTTTTCCCCCTCTTACAGCACCCCTGTATTTCATAACCTTTTGTGTTATGAAGTGATTCTCAACCTGTGAGTCATGACCCCTTTGGAGATGGGTCACATGACCCTTTCATAGGGGTCACCGAAGACCATCAAAAAAAAAAAACAGATATTTACATTATAATTCATAGCAGTAGCAAAATTACAGTTTATGAACAACAAAATAATTTTACAGTTGGAGGCCACCACAGAGTGAGGAGCTGTAGTAAAAGGTCGTAGCTCTAGGAAGGTTGAGAACAAGTGGTTTGGGCAGCCACCTGTAACTTTTTTAGTTGGATCTCTTTAATTGGGTGGGGCATTTTCGGATTCATACAATCTCTACCTCAAAGTAAAACCCAAATATTAGTGGCAGTACCCTGATCCAGACACCAAGGGCAACTTTTTTTTCCTGTAGATCCTTAGACTTGTGTATTGAGTACAATCACGCAACTCTTACTCTAAACCCAGTAACTGCAAAGCTCAGATGTGTAATTTGGTATTTTCCCCGGGTAGTAAAGGAAACACATCGTTTAGCTTCCTGTTTGCGTCGGTGTAATGTTCTTCAAGTCCCGAGCAGGAAAATAATTTCACTGTCCTGTTCTTGGTAGTTTGAAACGAAAATATTTTATGTGTTTTTGGATGTGTTTGCATATTTTAACATAACAGTTCTCACTGCCTAGGTGTTTCTAATAAACAACAAAAAAAAGTTCTCAGTGGACCTGGGATTCAGTATAATCCCAGCAGTGACCACTGGGGTGTGGAGTCCTGTGGCTGCACATGAGTCTGCTCTTAAAGAGGCAGAGAATTTGTTTTTCTAAAGATGTTTATTTCTTCAGTCCTTAAGTATCTTAATGCCCCAGCTGCTGCTGCTCCTCCTCCTCTTCCTTTTCCTCCTCTTCCTCTTCCTGTCCTCCTCTTCCTTCTCCCCTCCTCCTCTTCCTCCTCTTCCTCTTCCTCCTTTCCTCCTCCTCTTCCTCCTCTTCTTTCCTCCTCCTCTTTCTCTTCTTCCTCATCTTCCTCCTCCTCCCTTCCTGCTTTTCCTCCTTCTCCCCTCCTCCTCCTCCCCATCCTCCTCCTCCTCTTCCTCCTCTTCCTTCTCTTCCTCCTCCTCCTTTTCTTCAATTAGTATTGCTTCCGAGGTGTTTTTCCACTGTTGTCAAGGGATGAGTACAAGAGGAATCGTCACCTTGGCTTCCCCAAATGTTTATTTTATGTACCTTAAAAAGTGAGTTTGAATTCTCTGTAGAAAATTAAGATGTGGTATAAACAATTCTTTTCAGAATTGCTCAGCAGCTTTAAAGAGGCAGACACAATTCCGTTGTAGTTTATTGGCTGTCTTCTTACATTTCTCCCTAAGGCGAGTCAGCAGCTTGCTCACTAACTTGAGATCCACTCCTGAACTCATTTACTCTGCCCATCTGACAGAAATGGGCACCATGGGTTTTCCCTGGTGTCTTCAAGGAAGCAGCCGCCACTGTAGGACAGCTAGGAGTCCCATGCGGTAGCTCATGATTTCGAGCTGTGTGTCCCGAAGAAGAATCAAGTGGGATTCAGAACCAGGCAGTGAAATGTCTGCATTTGTTAAATAAGGGATGTGTGTGTGTGTGTGTGTGTGTGTGTGTGTGTATACACACATATAGATAAATAGGTAGATATATATGGATAAATAGATACATATATACATAAACACATTCGCACATACACATATATGTGTGTATATACACATATATATATGTGTGTGTGTGTGTATATACTATCTATTATAATATATATATATAATAGTAGAGCGAGAGAGAGAGAGAAGAAGAAGAGAGAGAGAGAGAGAGTTACTCATAGAGAGAGGGGAAGAGACATGGAACCCAAACTTTTCACTTAGGAAGAGTTAGTGTCATACTGGAAGACGAGTGAGATTTTTCCATCTTCAGAAAACACAAACAATGATTCTTGCGAAGTTTGCAATGCAATCGTGCTTGTAGCACAGTGAGTTTAACGGGTTTTCATATATAACCATAGCACCCTCTGTGTCTCATGGAGGGCTTTATCAGAATGTCTGCTTGGCCAGTACTTATGGTTTGGGTTCTAAAAGGAACTAGGTCACCGCTGGGCTCTTACTCCTCTTCTAATGGTCCATGGTATGTGGGTAGCGTCAACAGCGCTTCCCCAACCTGCAAAATGAAGGCCACACTAGCTTCCCTCACCGTGTCACCTATTTGATTAACTCGTGCAGTTATGGGTCCCACAGGGCAAAAGAAGAGCCTCCCAAGTGATGGTAGAACTGTATTCCCTCTGCTGCTGTTCCACTTGTAGAGTTTCAGAAAGGATGCCTCTCAAGGTTGGACATCCATCATAAGGTACACTATTCCCTCCCTGCGACTTCTAAACATGATGGCAGGAGGATGCTATTTGCTCACGTAGGGAAACCACTAACATTGCCGTTAGTGAAATTTAAACAGAAAGTGCTATGGCACTGGGTTCCCTAGGATTTCCTGGGGCTGTGATAAAGAGAAACTGGGCTAGCAAATGCCATACTTCTTTCAATGTCGTTAAGGACATCAGCGTGCCTGGCAGTCAAGCTTCTCCTGCTTTGGGAAGGACTTCCTTCCAATATCTTTGCTTGGATATTGCAGCCCTGCCTCACTGCTTCTCCACCTATGGCCAGACTCTCAATCTCTAGAGAAGCTTCATCTACCAGCCAGTGCTGAATGATCAAGCACAGCTAGCTAGGGTGACCCTACTCTCAGGATGAAGGAGTGCCATGATCAGTTAACACTGCTGTCTTCCAACAGTACAACGGGAAGGAGATAATAGGAAATGTCAGTGTTAGAGGAAAGTGTTAGCCAAGGATGCAATTTCATTTAAAATAATGCTGCAGAGTCCTAGTAAAATATGTGAGTTAGCAAGGCGTGTGGTGGCACATGCCTTTAATCCCAGCACTTGGGAAGGCAGAGGCAGGCGGATCTCTGTGAGTTCGAAGCCAGCCTGGTCTACAAAGCAAGTCCAAGCCAGCTAAGGCTACACAGAGAAACCCTGTCTTGAAAAACTAAAAAGAAATATGTATGTGTGTTCATCTAAACTTCAACACAGAATACAGCAGCACTGATTCTTGTCTTGGGCTCCAGAGCCCTCAGGAATTCATTCCTGTGTCATGAGAGCCGTTTCCTGTATTTTTCAAACGCCTGTGAAAACATCTGAAACAATGATTCACCAGTTGAAGAAGAGGAAGAGGAAGAAGAAGAAGAAGAAGAAGAAGAAGAAGAAGAAGAAGAAGAAGAAGAAGAAAGAAGAAAGAAAGAAAGAAGAAGAAGAAGAAGAAGAAGAAGAAGAAGAAGAAGAAGACGGAGGAGGAGGAGGAGGAGGGGTGGGGCATTTCCTATGGAGCTCTATGTATAGCCCTAATTATCAGTGTTGATATTGCACACATTATCATCATTAAAATCAGCAGGAGGGAGACTTCCTCAAGAGCCTCAAGAGGAGGAGAGATTAGTAGCAAATATTTTACTTTCCACTGAGGTTGGTGTAAAAAGCAGAATTAGTCTATGCCAGAATAAGACTTCTGCTAAGAACAGATAAGCAAAATAAGCAGCATTTATAAAGCCAAGGCAGAGACCTCACAGCCAGAAAACAAACAAACAAACAAACAGCTGTGCGGTACGTTTCTTCATGGTATTGTTGCCTATGAAATGGAGCCCTCCATTGTTTATGAAAGAAGTATTCAATGTTGGGATACAGTGAGATGCTCACACCGCATTCTTAAGTTCAGCATCACAAGGTCTCCTTTTGTTCCTTAGCATCCTCCTTGGAAGAAAGCAGCCTATGCAAATGAGCACTATGTAATAGAGTAGACTAGGATTCAGTGACTGTGTATATGCATGTGTATGCACACCACACACACACACACACACACACACACACACACACACACACACACACACATTTCTTAAGGTAAGAAACCCCTCTTCTTTCCAAACAAAGTATACACATAACCCACCCTTTCCAGTCTCTTTGTGAGATCTGTAAAGTTGCTGGAAACCTGGGCGAGCGCAAAGACACGTGGCTGCCTGGAAGTAGGGCATGGTCTGTTTTCTTGGTGACACCTATCCCACAAATGCTGCCTCTGCCCTGTGCCTGCTGGTGTGACATGCCTTGGTTCACTTACTCTTTGTTTTGTTTTGTTTTGCTTTGAGATTATAATTTAATGATAGGATAAAAAGTGGATCATTGTATCTCCTTTTAGACTAGAAAGCAACAAGCCTCAATTTTTTTTTTTTTTTTTTTTTTTTTTTTTTTTTTTTTTTTTTTTTTTTTTTTTTTAGGCCTCAAATATTTTACATTGCTGTGGATTATTGTATATTGATAGAAATTTAAGGCTACTTTGTTCAACTCTTGCTTACCGTGTTGTACATATGCAGCTCACTTAAAAATATAATGTAAAGTTTTACTCTTACGAAAGCTACTATTGCAAACTGTTTAGGATAATTAGAAATGCAAGTTAGTAGTTAGTCACCTATAAATAATCAAACTTGTAGTCATATTAGGCACCCACTTAGTTAATTACAGAAATAAACGTTAGTCTCCTGTATATATTTTCAAAGTTAATCAGATAATAAATAGCTAGAAACAAGCAACGTTTGTCTATTCAGACACATCATAGATAAACCGTAGGTAGATGGTTTCCAACATTTCAGAGAGCTACAGGATATGGCATTTAAGATGTTTTAACAATAAAAAGCTTTTCTAACAGGGAGATACATCTGCTCCTGGCAGCACCCCCAATCTACTTCAAATAAGAGGAACCTCCACATGGAGTTTGCTTCAAACATGACAGAGCTAGCCACTGGCCAAAAAACTGTCTGTACATCAACAGCTGACAGCATGCTGTCCAAACTATGGACAAACAAGACCCTCAAGAATCAACTTTGCAGAGACAAGATAGGCCAGTCCTTCAAATTTCCTGCTTCAGAGATAAGTCTTTCAGATATTCTGGGCCTGAAGGCTGAGGACTGGATGTTTTTAGCTTGATAAATGCAAGTTATAATAATAAAGGGGTTTAGGTACAGAACTTTGGACTCATCAAGATAGGATAAATAGTGGAATTCTTTCTCCAAGGTTGTCAAATATAAATGGAATGAACACTGTGAATATAATGTTAGATTAATAATAAATAGTTTATTAATATTAATTATAATTAATAATAGTTTATTAGTGTTAGAGAAAAGCCATTTTTGGACTAAAAGCGGGAAATGCATTAAGAAATTTGATTTCTTAAAAAACCTGGCGGCACTCAGAGGAAGGATAGCAAGTTACCAAGAAGAGACTCGATATTCTAAGAGCATATATAGGGGGAGGAGGTCTCCCTCAATCACAGACATAGGGGAGGGGAGAAGGGGAGAAGTGGGAAGGAGGGAAGAATGGGAGGAAACAGGGGAAGGGCTAACAATCAAGATGTAATATGAATAAATTAATAAAAAAATGTGAAAAAACGTTATGTTTTATGAATATGTTTTTGTTTGAATCTCAGGTGTGGGATATGAGGATGCTTCTGATTGCCCATAGCAGTTGACTATAATATGTCTCGTGCTCTGGCAGGGACATGATTTTTTCCAGATGCGAGTAGTTTAATTCTGGATCACTTGAGATGGTATAATTGAGAGAGTTCTGTGACAGCTTCTGCTCCTTTAGCTACTGCTAGTCCTGCCTGGCTGCTGTTAGTTCCTGTTGCTGTGTTTGCTTTGCTGGATTGCTGGATTGTTGGATTGCTGGACTGCAGCATTGTTGGATTGCTGCATTGCTGCACTGTTGGGTTATTGGATTGCTGGATTGTGGATATTCTGACAAAGAAGATTGCATGTGCTCCTGGGAAACTAATGACCCTGATCAGCAGTAAGTAGTTTGAAGAGGTCTACATCCCCCTTTCCCCTCTAACCTTCTTTCTTGCAGCTTTTCCAATTGCTCAGCCATTCTTACAGCCTTTTTTTAAAAATGGAATACAGGAAGAAGGCAAAGAAGAAGAAATAAAAAATTCCCTCGGGGAGCAAAGTTGGAGAGAACCCAGCAGCATCAGTCACAATAGCTTTTGCTGATGTCCTGATACGGAGTATCCATTCATTCAAACCCTGCGATCTCCTCTATGGCACTGGAAACCAAGTTTCCCATTATGCCTAGTCATGTTGGGTTCTACTTGTAGACATAGTTTAAAGCTGCTTTGTCTGGGTTCTTATATCTGCCACACTTCTCTACCCCGATCCTTTCTAACACTTCCCCAATAATTTGAAAATTAGGAGTGAGATGCTTCTAACTTTGTTCTTGCTCAATACTGTTTTGGGGCAAGTATTTTGTGAGAACAGAAATCCGAGATGAAAAGGATAGTGTTGAAAATAGCAAGTGATAGTAAGAAGAGCAAATACTGGGAGGGTAAAGGTACAAGTGGAAAATAGAGCTGACTTCATCATTGGCTGAGTGAAGACCATGAAAAAGGAAGGAACTAAGGGGAGGGCTATGAGCTGGGCATCAGGATAGAGAGGGAAACCACTTACTGGGATGTGGAGTGCAGAAGCCAATTTCCAGAGGTGATTAGATAGTCTATTTCCAGTGTGAAGGATTTGATTTGCCTGTGGTACATGTGAATCCAAATGTCTGTTATTTGGGAAGGAAAACTGGGCCAGAGTCCATCTCCACACAAATGAATAAAAACACAGTTTTCAGAGATACAGAAATTGAGGTCAGAAGCCTAGGAAATGAATACAAGGGACATCTGTTGGGAAAAGTCTTAGAAAACACAGCAAAGTAGCAGGTGGCTTATGAACGCTCACTGCCCAACTGTCTGGACCTGCATTCAAATCTCCAGTACCCTGAAAAAACCAGGAATGACTGTGGTGCCTGTGACCCCAGCACTGGAGGGATGGAGTCAGCATGTTGCTAGCCAAAATGCTGAGCTTCACATTCTGTGGGAGACCCTGTCTCAAGAGAGTAAGATTTGGGCGATGGAGCAGGATGCCCTATGTCCTTCTTTGGCTTCCACAGACAACAGATAGTGGCCAGGAGCTAAAAGAAAAATCAAGGGAATACTCTAGGAAATCCATGAAGTGTTCTGTATAGATTATTTTTTTAGGACGTCACACTACATAATGTTTGAATGATGTTTATTGGATTTGGCAACAAGACATTGTCCAGTTGGTCATTCTGGAAAGAGGAATGGTAGGGAAAGAGTCAGACTACAGCAGCAGGAGGAATGAAAAGCAGGCAAACCCAGAACCATCAGCTCCTTTGTTAAGACACCCAGGCATGCTCTTTTCCACCTGCAATCCCCTGAAATGCCACCAGGTGGAGATAATGTCACAAAAGACGAGGGACAGAATGGTGGCCTGTTATCGCCAATATACAGAAATAATGTGAGCACACATGTCACAGTTGTCACTTTGCCCCTTCAGGAAACAGGCTCCCTCCTGAGACTGAGCTAAACTGAACAACTGTGCTTGTGCTTTTTGTGTGTTTGTCCTCTCATGAAATGGAGTTAGTAGTTTATAATTAATAATGAATATATTAATAAAAGGAAGATAGAAATTCAAGAGAACACCCTTCTTACATGCCATAACACAGTGTACTTTTGGGGAATAGCCAAAATTTTAAATTTAAATTTAAGCTCATTTTAGAGAAACCCCTGATCACACTGGCATTTCTAATCTGCAGGATCCAATTTTTCCCCCCACAGAAAGTATTGGTATATCTTTGTTTTTTTTGTTGTTGTTTTTTTTCTTTTTTGTATTTTGTTTTTTAAATACAGGGTCTCGTGTAACCCAGGATGGTTGAAAACTTGTCTGAGGATGACTTTGAACTCCAGGCCCCCCTTGCCTTCATCCCCTGGGTACTAGAATTGCAAGCTTGTGCCCATGCCTGGTTTTATGTGGCACTGGGTATAAACAGGGCTTCATGCATGCAAGGTAACAAGGTAACCAACAGAGCTGCAAGCCCAGGCCCACATATATCACACTTATAAACTTGTTTAATATATTGGTGATATTTAGCAAACAAAAAAGTATTTTCTATAACAATAGCTGTATCACTGAAGATATATTCTCAGACTCAGAGAACCTGTGTTTTATATGGAATTTTGTGTAAAACTTAGTCATAATTAAAAAAAAAATCTTCCTACTTGCACCCAAATTTTGGAAATAATGACAGGAAGAAAACTGGGATTATTTAAGCGGGATTTATTTGTTTGTCGTGTTGCTCAAGTGGTTCTTATACAATTTAGTTTTCAGCATAGCTGGCGTCATAAGAGTTGGAGAAGCTGATCTATAATTTATACATATTGGTTTGTTGGCTGGTTAAATAGATGAATGTTTGGGGCTGGGAGGTTTGTTTTTTCTTCCCTTAAATTTAGTCTCTCAGTGTACAAGAATATTTGAATGAGATTATTATGGGTAGCATTTATGAGGGGAAATTTTCTAAAAGTACCGTGATTGACTGATTAAAAGCTCTACAAGAAATTATTGCCCAAAATAGTTTTATAACATATATAGTATACGCAGAGACTTACAAGCAACCGTTCTTTTAAAAACTGCCCCCAATGCAAAACCAACATATAATTTAGTTAATATGAAAATGTGCACCAGGCTTGGTCGCACACCCTTAGAATCCCAGCACCTGGGAAGTGTGGGCAGGAGAAGCAAGTCAACTTCAGCCACAGGCACATAGAGAGTTGAAGAGCAGCCTGAGCTACAGGAGGACCTCTCTCTACACACACACACACACACACACACACACACACACACACACACACACGCACGCACACACATATATATATACACACATATCTACATATATGTGTAGTAATAAGGTATATAGACAAACTAATTTTTTAGAATTCCTCTTCATTTTCAGAACAGAGTGTTTACCTGTTCCGTATCTATAAACCCTGTTTTCTTGATAGCAAATTTTCCATACATTACCTAAGAGCCTGGGCACAAAAAGCAGTCCCAGAGAATTAAGAGAATAGATACAAGATGGTAATAAGAAGATAAGCGTTTTTAACTAAATTTCTTCTTTAAGATAAATACTCCCGAATACTAAACAGCTCAACAGCAGAAAGTCTCGCGATGTGTGTGTGTTGACAAGTTTTTCAGACTGCCTTATCTGATTTGATGTGCAACTTCATTTCCACTTAATATAAAAGCCACCGGTTCCATCCATGCTGTTCCAGAAGACAAGACTCCGTTTATCTATGACTGAAGAGTATTCCATTATGCAAATGACCGCAGAGCACCGAATGCCTGTGTTCAATGAAGTAGGGACCAAAAATTGCCTATGTGCCCTGGAAACTCCTAGAACAGGAGCACAGAGTATTCTCCAGGCCAGCTGCTGCTCTGATCTGCTCGGTCAAACACACTAATTATGCGGAACTGGGTTGATGGGGCTCCTGCCAACTGATGGGTGGACATTTCATTACATCTAGCTTTCAAGGAAGGTGAAATTATACCGATGCAATTTTAGAGCTAAAATGTGGCATTCCTTTTGCTTATTTGGTAGATACTTTCTGGTCTTCTGTGGGCTTTTTTTCTGAGAACTACCTCAGAAAATTTTCAGCTTTGAGATCTTTAGATAAACATTTAAGAGTCTCCCTAAAATGTCAGTGTGAGATGGACTCATTCAGAGATGGATCAGAAAAATGCTACCTGCGTTCTGCTGGTCTACTCTCTGTCATTGGTCAAAAACCAAAAAAATTTGAATAAACTGATTGGATATCGATTAGAAGGAATTAATTAATTAAATAGAAGGAATAAAAAAAAAATTGGATCACGCAGATTAGAAATGCCAGTGTGATCAGGGGTGTCTCTAAAATGAGTTTAAATTTAACTTTAAATTTTTGGCTATCCCCCAGAAGAACACTGTGTTGTGGCAAGTAGAAAGAGTTTTCAAAGGGCTGAAAAAAAGTTCCTTTCAGCATTTCATGCAGTTAGCAGCAGCAGCAGCAGCAGCAGCAGCAGCAGCAGCAGCAGCAGCAGCAGCACCATCTCAGTGACTTTGTCAGTCGAAGAAGACTCTTCTCTGGTATGTCAAGTTGCCATTTAGCTAAAATGTTGCCATTCATGTATTGTGCAAATGAAGCAATTTCCTGCAGGATTGAGAGAAAAGAATTTTTTTTTTCCCGTTTCAGTGGATATTAGCACAAAACCGCTTCCCCAGCCATCTTATGTTCTTTCTAAATGGGCTTTAAATATTTTTATTAGTTTATTCAGATTACATCTAAATTGTTATCCCATCACTTGTATCCTCCCGTTCCTCCCTCCCTCCCACTTTCACCCTATTCCCCTCCCCAAGGCCTATGACCGAGGGGGACCTCCTTCCCCACTTTATGGTCATAGGCTATCAAGTCTCATCTTGGTAGCCTGCTTATTCTTTCTCTGAGTGCCACCAAGTATCCCCACCAAGGGGAAGTTGTCAAATATGGGGCACCAGAGCTCGTGTCAGAGACAGTCCCCATTCTCCACACAACTGTGGAGAATATCCTGTCCATTGGGTAGATCAGAGTAGGGGTTTGATGTTTACTGCTTGTGTTGTCCTTGGTTGGTGCAGTAGTTTGAGCAGACCCACCCTAGGCCCAGATCCATCCGTCATGATGTTCTTCTTGTAGGCTTATAGGATCCTCTGGATCCTTCTATTTCCCCATTCTCCTATATTTCTCTTACCTAGAGTCTCAATAGAATGTCCTCACATCTATCCCAATCTCCTGGTAAATGAAGACTTTCATGGGGCATGCCTTTTGGGCTAGTGTCAAATTATAAGTGAGTATATACCACGTGAGTCTTTCTGCTTCTAGGTTAACTCACTCAGTATAATCATTTCTAGTTCCATCCACTTGTCCACAAATTTCAGGATTTCCTTTTTTAAAAATAGGTGAGTAATATTCCATGGTGCATATGTAGCACAGTTTCTTTATCCATTCTTCAACTGAGGGACATTTAGGCTGTTTCCAGGTTCTGGCTATTATGAATAAGGCTGCTATGAACATGGTTGAGCATATGTCCTTGTTGTGTGGTGGAGCATCTTCTGGGTATACTCCAAGGAGTGGAATAGCTGGGTCTTGAGGAAGCCCTATTCTCAGTTTTCTGAGAAAGGGCCAGATTGATTTCCAAAGTGGTTGTACAAGTTTGTATTCCCACCAGCAATGAAGGAGTGTTCTTCTCTCTCCACATCCTGGCCAGCATGTGCTGTCACTTGAGTTTTTATCTTAGTCATTCTGGTGGGTGTAAGATGGAATCTCAGAACCGTTTTGATTTGCATTTCTCTGATGACTAAAGATGCAGAGCATTTCTTTAAGTGTTTCTCAGCCATTTGATATTCCTCTGTTGAGAATTCTCTGTTTAGCTCTGAGCCCCATTTCTCAACTGGGTTATTTGGTTTGGTGGTGTTTAATTTCTTGAGTTCTTTATATATTTTGGATATTAGTCCTTTGTCAGATGTAGGGTTGGTGAAGATCTTTTCCCAGTCTGTAAGCTGTCGCTTTGTTCTGTTGACAGTCTGTCCTGCCTTACAGAAGCTTCTCAGCCTCATGAAGTCCCATTTATTAATTGTTGACATTAAGGCCTGGGCTATTGGTATTCTGTTCAGGAAGTTGTCTCCTGTGCCAATGTGTTCCAGGCTCTTCCTCACTTTTTCTTTTAACTGACTTAGTGTCTCTGTTTTTATGTTGAGGTCTTTGAAATAGATCACATGGTTTAACATTTGTGTGGAACCACATGGCCACCCATTAAAGAACATTGTGGAACCACAATATGGCTTACAGCAGTCATCTGCCATTTAATTTCGTTTTACTATTCTACAAAAACTTTAAACTGTGCACTCTAGTTTTGCAATGCTTCAGTGTACACATACACGATGTAAGCTTAAAGCGGGTAAAAAGCATCTGTCTCCTCAGTCTTCCCCACCCCCACACCCCCACACCCCTGCCCTCATTTTCATCCTCTCTCTTTCTTTGAGAGAAGTTTTGCTGTGTAGCCTTGGGTGGCCTTGAACTAATAGAGAGCTGCTTGCCTCTGCCTCCTGGGTGCTGGGATCAAAGGCATACGGCACCAAACGCAGCAAGACGCTAGCTTCTTTCTGTCTGAAATACACAGCACATTACTGCAGCTTAGGCCATGTTACTGTGAGACAGCACAGTAGGACTTCTGGCTCCCAGCTGTGACTTCATACCCACCATCAACCCGCTCCCCATCTCTCTTGTCCTCCAGTTCTCTGGAGCATCTAGAACCCACCATATTCTACTCTCGACTTTTCTGAGACCTTTCTGTTTTGTTCTGTTGGTTTGTTGGTTTGAAGACTCCACAAGTTAGATCAGGCAGCGCTTACCTTTCCATGCCTGGCTTATCACAATGGCTTCCGGGTCCCACCTATCTAGTTTCGTGCTGTTCATTTTCTTATGTATGAGTAGTTCTCCACTGTAGGTCTATGGTGGTTTTTTTTTCTTTACCTTAATAGCAACTTAGAGGGCTTTGGCACCACTCAGGATGTTTCAGTCACTATCGTGAGCATTTTAAATATGTTAGCCTGTGTACTGTCCATGACAGTCTTATAAAATAGTCAGTTTTGTTTTGTTTTTTTTGCTTTTAAATATTTGTGTATAATGTACTTATAGAGACATTTTATGTAAAAAGAGGAATACATGAGACAGAATAGCTCCCAAGTTCTCCTAGAGAGCTTCCCCTTCCGGGGCCTGCTTCAGAGAAAGCCACCGCTCCCTTTCCTGCCGTGGAGCTCCATCCTGTCAGGGAGTGCCATAAGTGAAAGGGTACAGTGTGTATTCTTCTTTATCAGGATTCATTTGTGTAAAGTATTGCTTTACAAGCCATCCACATTGTATGTGGCCTGTGTCAGTATGTCAGCATTCATCCTGTGTGGTAAAAATAAACACGTTCTATGAGTATGCTGTGATCTACTTTCCTATTGATGAGCGACTATGCTGTTCCCTGTTTTGAGGTGTTATCAATGAAGCTTGCGTCAACACTGCTACACAAATCTTTTGGTACACATTTGACTTAACTGATCTCGAATTATATCTGGAGCCTTGACCTAAGGTTAGATTGTCATGACATATATGTTCTTCTTTTTCATCTTCATTTCCCCCAAAATCTATCCTTGGCATCGTTTAACATTCCCACCAATCTATGAAAATTTCTGGTAGCCCACACCCATGGCAGTATTTCGTTTGTCGGCCCTTTAAAATTCAATCAGTCTAAAAATTTTATAGTGGTGTTGCATTTTATCTTAATTTATATTCCTTTTATAAATAGTAAAATTGAGTTAATTATGCCTGTTACTTTGGAGGTTATTGTATAATTGCACCACATCTCCATTTCTTTTCCTTCCTTCAAACCCTCCTATATATGCCTCCATTTCACATCTATGTCTTCTTTTCGTTAATTGTTGCTAGGTACATATATGTATATGTATTTATTTGTTTACTGACTGTTTTAGTAAATTTGTTTAATTAGTTTACTGATTTTCTTCACTGGGAAATGTCTCTTGTTAATAATCTTCTTCTTAACAGCTAAAGGAGCTATAAATCAAGTGAGGAAAAAAGTCCACAGAGTGAAAGAGACTATCAGCCAGTTACATGCTTTACCAAGGATTGTGTCCACATTATATGAAGAACTCAACAAGAAAAATGAGCAGCACATTTAAAAAATGGGCTTGACACCCAGGCAGAGAATTCTCAAAAGAAGAAATAAAAATGGCTAAGAAATGATCATCCCTAGAAATTAGGAAATTGCAAATCAAAACAACTTTGAGATTTAATCTTATTCAGATGGACAAAAATCAAACGACAAAAGTGCTGGAGGGGATGCAGGAGAAGGGGATCCCCATCCCTGACCCTCTAGAGAGAAAATCATGGAGAACTCTCAAAATACTAACATTAGATCTACCAAGTGATTTATGGTATCACTCTTTGGCATATACCCAAAGGACTTGACATCCTATTCCACAGACACTTGCTCAAACATGTGCGTGGATACTCTATTCAAAATAGCTAGGAAATGGAAACAATATAAATGTCCTTAAACTAGTAAGTGAATAATGAAAATACAGTATACACATTTTGGAATGTTATTCAGCTATGAAAAAAAAATGAAATTATGAAAGTTGAAGCTAAATGCATGAAACTAGAAAAGACCATAACAAGTGAGGTGACAGTGACCCAGAAAAGTCATAAGGAAACATACTATTAACAACCTAAAATACTTATAATATGTGCAAATTGATGTATGTTTTTAAATTAAGTTTTTATATCTGGACTGTCAATGGTTTCTCCAAGAGTCATGGACTACCAAGTAAAATCCAACACCATATATGAGGAGCCCTGCTTTGGGTGGTTTGTCAGGGTTGTCTGAGAGACTCCTATAACATTACAAGCTATTGTGGTTGCCCTTGGTTGTCTCCCAGAAGTGGGAGGCAAGTCCCCATTGCTAAAAAGACCATGCATCTCAGACACAAGTCCCAGAGTTCCAAAGCTGGACCTGACCTGAAAGCCTCCTTCTGAAGGACTAGCTGTCATGGTGTCAGTAGGCACCAGACATGCTTCCAAAAGAAAGAACTAACCAATAATGACGAGCATGGCACAATAACCCTAAAGCACGTGATCATTTATGTTTCATCATTTTTTTTTTTGGAAGAATGCCAGAGCTCATTTAATTTGATAGATCGGTGTGTTCCCTTCTTGTTTTTGTAGATAGTCACTTCTGTGAAGATATATAAAATTTAGTCTACTTTCTTCTGAGTAACTTGGTGGTAGCCAACAGCTCTCTAATTGGACTTGAGAGCCACTCAGCAAGAAGAAAAGCCATGTGTAGTACTAGAAACTCAGTCAGCTCAGCTATGCAGGGCTAGTGAAGTCATGGATCTTGGAGAAGCTACAACTAGCACTTTACTAAACCAGCACGCTCCCTAACCACAGTCTAAACAGTTCTCTTATACCCACAGGGAAGTGTGGTCCCCTTACGAAGTAAATTTACTTTTGTAGCAGATAGACCATTACTGAAAACCACAACAGATCAAATTGCAAAGGTGTAGATCTCGGTCTGGTCCCAGCTGATACATCTACAACCGAAGGGCTCAGGAAACATTGCAGAAGAGGGAGGCTGGAAGATTGTAGGAGCCAGAGGAACAAGGAGTTTGCCATAAGACTGTGTCTCTCAGGAGTGTCAGAAGCTACACCCGTGAAGTCTCATCAGTGCAGCTCTCTAAACACAGCATACTACCACAGAAGAGAGAAAGAGGATTGAACCAGGTGTTTTTAACTGTTTGCATGACAACAAACAGATTTCCTGTGATGGGAGAAGCAGGGCGGCAGAAAAACACTTAGAAGCAAAATAAAATTTAAAATTCCACTAAACATGAATGAGAAAGTCTTAGTGTCTGGTCTCTCATCTCCTAACTTCCTCAGCCTTCTTAGATCTCAGAGGTTTTGCCCTTGAGGATGTCCGTCAAACCCTTAAAGCTAATCTCCCTTCTCTGGGAATAAGTCTAATAGCTTCCTTGCTATGGTTAAGATGCTTAACCATCCAACTCTATTGATCCATATGAAAACAAAAATGAGAACAAATTGGAATAAATTTTATGTATTTTTTTTTTATTATTGATTATCTACAAAAGCAAGAAAGGGACCCAGCTAACTAAACTCTCCCATCCTTTGCAAATAAGTGATGCAACATAATTGGCTATGCATAAGAAGTAACTGTTTTGCATTGCTTCACTGATCTGGAAATCAGGGCCAAAGGGTTCACGGCACGCAGCAGCTATCATTGCTTCACAGTCATCACGGTCAACTCGAACTCCTCCGGAAACCGAACCTGAGTGCGCTAGGTGTTTTGTTCTTAGGTAACACTTGTAAATTAACTTTTCCTTTCATTAGACCAAGATGTATTCTTAAAATAAAGATTTGGTTGTTCTGTGGTCTAATCTTGGTGTGACAAGTACCTAATCTTTATTAGCAGGATTTTCGATGTTTACTCTTGTGGCCTCATTAGTCCTAAATATCGTCAAATGCTCGTGTACCAAAACAGAATTTGAAATGATTTGTTTTTGTTACTTGACTGCATTTCTAAGCATTGGAAATGAGTGCTAATTAGCTAATTATATCAAGACCACCTCTGGGAGTAAATCTAATGCTGTCCTGTTGTTTTTCAGGATCTCTCAATAGCCTCTCACCTTTTCTTAGGCTAAGTAAGCACAGGGTGATCATTATCTGTGAGGCTCATTATAAACCACCACAGGTTTGATGTCAAAACCACACACCTTGATATACTACACCTGTGTAGGTCATAAAATCCAACACAATCTCACCATGCTAAAATTAAGCCCTTGCTACCGCTGTGCTCCCTTCTGGATGAGGAAGGACACATTCCATTTCCTTGCCACACCAACAGTGCTGACAACACTCTGACACTTAGAAGACTGAGAGTCACATGTCGTCTCTGGCCCTCTTGTGTCATTCCTGGCTCCTAGTGAGTCACTTTCTTTCATTGTAAAGCCTGTAACGGAGGGTTTCTGACCCAATCTGCATGTTTCGATTTTCCTTACTGTATAAGGCAGCATAGTCCTTGCTTGCCATGATGAAGGGCATCAGCACTTTCAAATGGCCCATCCCTCTACCTAGTACATTCCGTGAAAGAAAATTCATCTCCTGGAGGAAAACATGATGAAGAAAAAAAAATCTTAAAATCTCTTGCAAACCATTCTTCAAACTACTAAGAATATTATACATTAATTAAATATCTAATGAGTGACAGAGCAGGTGGCTCACTTGGTAGTGTGCCAGCCACACAAGCATGAGGAGCTGAGTTCAGGTCCTCAGTACCCACATAAGAACTGAATATGGAAATACATATATAATCACAGCATGGAGCAAAGGTGGAACAGACAGAGACAGGCAGATTTGTGGAGCTTATAGGGCACCAATTCAACCAAATAGTAAGTGGTAGGTTCAGTGAGAAACCCTATCTCAAAAGATAAGATGGCTAGCAATAAGTAAAGATACCCACTGTCAACCTCTGCCATCAGCACATATGTGCACATTTATGCACATGTGTACACCCCCACAATTACATGAACATGCCACATATGTATACATACATACATACATACATACATTACTAAAAATCTTATGGTCTTGAAAACTAGAAAACTTCATAAATAACTCTTAATGTCTTTTATTGGCAAAACAGAAAGTTTGGCTATAAAAGTTTCCAGTAATTCCCCAAAATAGTACCGAAAATAACAAACTCATGGTGCTTACTATCCATTTAAAGATACCTAATCATCTTTTTATAGCCAATATATCTTAATCACTATGCCTAAAACCTTTAATGTCCCACCATACTAACACAAAAATATACTATCCAAGTAGCTTAGACATTGCATGTATATTCACTTTACAATAAAAGAGATTCCTCTTTTAAAAACTAACCTGTGTGGATTTTAGTGGCACTTCCAGGGTGGCGCTCTGGCATGTATAGGAAAACCTTCTTTTATGCTCAATACCCATACAGATTTCTCTTTGTTGTTTTGGTTTGGTTTTTTCCCCCCTTCTCTTGCCTCCCTCAGACCCCTGGCAAACCAGCTGAATCACTCACTACTGTTTTGTGCATCCTAGTGCATGTGATCCAGGAGCTAAGCTGATTTGTGTGTTTCATCTTTGGTCAATGTGCCTTAGGGGACTGGCCACCGTAAGTCATCGATGTGAACTGAGAAGGAATGGGGGAGGGCACCACCTTTTAAGCTGCTTGATTATCCTTCTAGACATGCTCAATACTCCCGATAGCAAACTTTCATCTTTCACTGGCTCTTAAAATCTACTTATGATAAATTGTTACTAGCTACTGCTAACTTTATGAGTGCTGCCTAAAACCGGGGAGCATTCTAAGAGTTTTCTGTGAATGGAACATAGTTCTTCGAAAGAGGCTAAATGGCCTTGTGTCAGACAGAATTCTAGGGTATTGCCCTGACACTTTTCTATTAGCCATGTCTGGTGTTATCTTTACTAGCATGGACAGAAGAGCTTGTGCTATACCCTAACAAGTTACACAATTTTCTTTTCTTTCCTCTTTTTTTTTTTTCTTGCCCTGGATATCACTCAAAGCTGGCATTGGTCCTAGCATCATTGGTCACAGCACTGTTAGTCATAATACTATTCAGAAGTGCTACTTCAGAGAGAATTACAAAGCCTTTCTTCTTCTTCTTCTTCTTCTTCTTCTTCTTCTACTACTACTACTAAAATATGAAGCACATCATTAAAGCTTTCGCTTTGGAGGGAATATCTCAGCATGCTTCCACTCGCTGTGCTCCTAAAACTGTCACTAGTAGCACCTGCCTGAATCTTGCGGGACTTTTCCCGCACCGAGGGTACAGGGACTTAGTCATACATCCAGAGGATTCACAGCCTATTGCTCATCAGTCTGTTTAATTCCTTGCCAGCAATATATTTGATGAAAGCAGTATTCAGAAGAATTTTCAACCTCTCCAGTTCCCTTCGGATTATGTTTACAATATGTAGAAGAGCTAGAATTTACCTGAAAGTAGTCTATGATGTATGCTTTTGACAAAAAAGAAAGAAAAATCACTTGTTCTTCTCATAAATATAAAAGTAATGAACTCACAAGATCCACAGCTATAAGCTGTGTAGTAAAGATGCAATAAATGTAATAATATGTAATAAACTAGGCAGATTTTTTATGTTTCAGAACATTAAAAAGAATTGTCATTAAGACCATCATTCCTGCAGCTTTTAAGTTAATAGTGCTAAGAAATTGAGCCCAGAGCTGTATGTATACTTTAAACACAAATGATCATTTATAACATAGCTTTTGTTTGTTCATTCTTAAAAAGTACAGTACACAGTGCTGTATTTACATTTATATGACTCCTGCGGCACACTGATGTAATGATGATTTATTGTAAATATGTTGCTATTAGAGAGTTAGTGCCAGCCAGGCGTGGTGGTGCATACGTGTAATCCTAGCACTCAGGGAGACAGAGGCAGGCAGATGGCTTTGAGCTTGAGGCCAGTTTGATCTACAAAATGAGTCCAGGACATCTTGAAAAACTAAAACAAGAAGGTTAGTTCCCGATTTCAACTTCTCTAATTGTATGTTTCCATCACCATAAACAAAATCTCTCTCAAACATTCGAATTTCACTGCAACATTAGTGAAATAAATATGACTTTTTTCAGTGTCCTGCACACTACCAGAAGAGAAAGGTAGCCATCAATCTACCTACACTCTATAGTGATATATCCATACATGATATGTTGGTCCAATCATGGCACAAACATTGTAGGAGTAACCAATCACTATTTTATTGGATTTAAGGCCCACTCCATGAGATGGAACTCAAGTGTTCAGCATTGCTTAGGTAGCTGTAACTAGATAGGTCATGTGCCTAAGAGAAAACCAAATATTCTTCTTCAGCTAAAGGAGCATAGAAGTAAAATGACGCCCGAATGTCCCTGGTATTACTACTTCTCAGATGGTTGTGATGTCAGTCGCGAATGAGAATCACTGCCTTAAATGCATGTTCTCTGGGAAGACAACTTCAGTCCTAACACCACAGAGGAAAACTTACTCAGCAGCTATATTCTTTAACCCTATAAGGAAAGAAAACTAGACGAAAACATTAAAAACCCTAATATTGTTTGCAAGTCCTAAGAGAGACACATTGGGCAAGGGTAGGGTCATGAAAGGACTCATATCTGATGGACCAGTAATGAAAATGGTGCATTATACCATTTCTGTATTCCAGAACACTTTCGGCTACTAAACTATTTTCACAGTTTGGAGAACAAGAAACAGTTCTAGACTTTCACCTGATGTGTTTCTGTGGGAAAGTACAATCCTGTACGATACCTTCTGGCACAGCAGTCCTCACACGATGTGACAGAGAGACAGAAATGACAGCGAGAACTGTGCCTTATTCCTCTGCCAAGATGCCCTAGATTTGCTAAAATTCAGATCTGGGGAGTTCACAAAGTGCTGGCTAGGTTTACCCCCTGGGGATCTACGTCTCTCAGCCAAGTCACAAAGAGCAAACATGATTAGAAAACTTGGTTAAAGGTCAACTGCACAAAAGTCATCAAGATGGAGACAGAGGTACACAGAGGACTCACCCCAACATTAAACAAAGAGGATTGTAAATGGCTTAGATGTTTAGTCACTTAAGTGTTAACCTTTAGAACACCATTCAGAAGACATGGTGCAAGATAAAAACAATGTTTAGATATCAATTTAATTACTATAAATGTCAATTCTTGCTCTCCAATCCACTGCGAAACTACAAAAGTTGCTGCACTGATACACAGATAGTTTTGCTCTAATATTAAACAGTCAGCACAACACTTTTCCATATGTAAAACTATGTAACCAATCAGAATGACCCTATTCAGTAAGTGCAGTGGCTCAGTAAACACTGACAACTAAGGCTCACCAAATACTGGTAGCCTTCTTAAACAACTCTAGGGTGACAGAACATGGCAAAATGCACAACCTTTAAAAGTGTAGAGCAGAGTAGTATTCCATAGTGTAAATGTACCACAGTTTCTTTATCCATTCTTCTACTGAGGGACACTTAGGCTGTTTCCATGTTCTGGCGATTATGAATAAGGCTGCTATGGACATGGTTGAGCAAATTTTCTTGTTGTGTGCTGGAGCATCTTCTGGGTATATTCCAAGGAGTGGAATATCTGGGTCTTGAGGAAGCCCTATTCCCAGTTTTCTGAGATAGCACCAGATAGATTTCCAAAGTGGCTGTACTAGTTTGCATTCCCACCAGCAATGAAGGAGTGCCACTCAGCTATTAAAAACAAGGAATTCCCGGAATTTGTGGACAAATGGATTGAACTAGAAATTATCATGAGTGAGCTAACCCAGAAGCAGAGAGACTCAAATGGTATATACTCACTTATAACTGGACACTAGCCCAAGGGGCAGGTCCCATGAAAGTCTGCACCTACCAGGAAAGTGGGATAGAGATGAGGACATCCTATTGAGACTCTAGGTGAGAAAAATATAGGGGATAGGGAAGTAGGTGGATCCAGAGGGTCCTAGAAACCTACAAGAGAAACATTATGATGGGTGGATCTGAGACTAGGGGTTCTGCTTGATCAAAGGCACCAACCAAGGACAAAACATGCAGTCATCATCAAACCCCTACCTAGATCTAGCCAAGGGACAGAACATTCTTCACAGTTAAGTGGAGACTGGGGACTGACTTTCACAGGATCTCTGGTGCCCCATATTTGGCCATGTCCCTTTGTTGGGGAGGCCCAATGGCACTCGGAGGAAGGATAGCGGACTACCAAGAAGAGACTTGATACCCTAGCACCATATTCAGGGGAAGGAGGTCCCCCTCAGTCACAGTCATAGGGAAGGGGGATTGGGGTGAAAGTGGGAGGGAGAAATTGGAGGATGCATGGGATGGGATAGAAAATGAGATGTAATATGAATTATTTTATTTTTCAATAAAAATGTGTTTAAAAAAATAAAATAAAAGTGTAGAGCAGTCAGACATGTGTGCGTGCAGGAGAGATAGCATGTTAGGTACTGGCTGTATTTCCAGATTACAATCCTAGAAACCTCCTGGGTGCTTTGCTCTGGTGTGGGAGTAACATTTAGCAGCGCTCCTGTGCAATGAAACCTGAATCTTGTCCTTGTTTCAAGTCTTCAGTCGATTCGTCCTAAACAAGTGATGGAGTTCTTTGCCCTTTAGTTCCTCCTTTGTTAAATAGGGTGAAGATAATGTCCTTATTGGAAAATTGACTTAAAACGAAAAGTAAAAGACATGGGCTCTGAGCAGGGAAATCAAAGTGACCATTCCAATTGTCTCTTCCTTCAAATATCAGAATATTTAACAGATTAAAAATAAACCAATTTCTTTTGACATTTCAAATGATATAACAAAAACTTATATGTATAGGCCATGGGAAGCATATTTCTAATCTAAGCAAGAGAAAACTTTAAAGCCATTGAAAATATGACCAGTGAATAGGATGTGTTAAGGCAAAATTGTCCTGTTGAGGTTATACTGTGGGTTGGGCAGAAAAGAGCAATAGAGAAACTTGAAGATCATGTCACGTTCATACGCATGGTTGCTGAAAGCTTAGCCTTTCTTATTCCTTTAAAGGTACTGGTACCTTTCTGCAAGGCCTCTGCCTCGCTTATAAAGAAACAGGATATAAAATTTTGACCAGCTCCTCAGTTGTTATGGTAACAAGAGAAAGGGATCTAGCAGAACAGATTGGCTGGTGATTAGAAGTTTCTTTAAAAAGCAACTGCTGTAAATGGGGGGGGGAAAAAGCTGATATTAATAGCAGAATCCAAATAGCCGTGTGCTTGACCCATCACTTTCTAATGAACTATCAACTTGAGATGTATAGCTGCAAACCATGACAGAAAAGCGAACATCAATGTCCCCCTAAACAGAAGAAGGTACACTGGGTATAATTATGTGTACAATGTTAGAGGCAGGCCTATTAAAGGAAGTTGCTTTGAATAAATAAATTTATTTTGAACACAGGGATTCACAAACAGTATCTTTAGTTTCCAGTTCAATAACTATTTAAAGGAGTTAGTAGAGAAAACCTGGTGGCCTGCCTGCTGATCTCTTCGCCCTCTGCCCCCCTAGAGTCAATCTCCCAACCTCATCAACAGTGCTGCAGCAGAAAATGTGCTGCAGTCTTCTTTTAATCTCTGGCTCCATCCTCAAGGGATCACAAAGCCCTTCGCTTCCAACCTTCCTTCCCCCAACTCATCCCAGTACCCCAGTCTCCAATACCAGCAGGCACTCCCTGTGAATACAGCAGCTGAGCAGGCCAGGAGAGCAGGCAACATACAGACATCGCACTTCTCAAAATCCGGAGAGGAAATTGAAACAGAGCAACAAAATATCCACCCAACAGAGACAAATCCAGAAATCAGCACCTTAGACCTATAGTCATCCCAAACCCAGATGCCTGGATGCCAGCCTCAAAACACAAATACAGACAAGAAGATGTCTCCACTAGAACCCAGCTATTCTACCACAGCAGGCTCTGAATACTCCAACATAACTGAAACACACACACACACACACACACATACACACTCACACACACACACACACACGAATTATGGATGTGAAAAATTTAGGAACTTGAACAAGAACCACAGAGGCAAGCTTCACCAATAGAATGAAATAAATGGCTATAGCAGTCAAAGAAAATGTTAAATGTAAAAAAAAAAAAAAAAAAAAAAAAAAGAGTCTGATACAAAACATCCAGGAAATCTGGGACATGCAAAATGACCAAATGTAAAAGTAATAGGAACAAAGGAAAGGAAAGAATTCCAGCTCAAAGGCACAGAAAATATTTTTAACAAAATCAAAGAAGAAAATTTTCCTAACTTAAAGAAGGAACAAGAAGCATACAGAACACCAAATAAACTGGACCAGAAAAGATGTCTCCTTGGCACATAATAATCAAAACACTAGATGTACAGAAGGAAGAAAGACTACTAAAAGCTTCAAGGTAAAATGGCCAATAGCATATAAAGGAAGAGCTATTAGAATTACCTCTGACATCCCAGTGAAGACTCTAAAAGCCAGATGGGCCAGGACTGGTGTGCTGCAGACTCTAAGAGCCCACAGATGTCTACCCGGACTACTATACCCAGCAAAAATTTCAATTTCTAAAGATGGAGAAATCAACATATTCCATGATAAAACCAAATCTAAACAATATCTACCTACAAATACAGTTGAACAGACGGTGCTAGAAGGAAAACTCCAGACTAAAGAGATTAACTAAATCCATGGAAACATGGGAAGTAAATTAGTAACAAAATCAAAAGAAGGAAGGACACACACACACACACACACACACATCTGCTACCACCACCACCACCACCACCAATGACAACAGCAACAAAGTAATCAGAATCAACAGCCATTGATGTTTCTAATATTAATGATCTCAATTCCTTAAAAATCACAGACTAACAGAATGGATGTGAAACAGGACTCATCCTTCTGCGGCATCCAGGAAACACACCTCAATATCAAGGATAGACACTACTTCAAGATAAAGGGTTGGAAAAAGATATTCAAAGTAAACGGACTTAAGCAATCTGGTGTAACCATTTTAATATCTAACAAAATATACTTCAAACCAAAATTAATTAAAAGGGACAAGGAAGGACAATGCATATTTATGGAAGACAAAATTTAACAATATGATATTTCAACTCTTAACATATATGTCTCAAACTCAAGGGTACCCATGTTTGTGGCTGGATAATGCTGCATGAGTGTCCACATACAATTTTTTTCACAATCAATTGGAACTACAACAATCCTGTTGCTCAGGAAGAAAGAATGTGGTCTTTTTGCCCAGTCAAACAAATATACTGTCCAAGATAAAACACAAGTTTAAATAATGTTTAAATGTGTCAAAGTCATCTGGATATTAAAAGAAAAAAAAAACAAATTATTTTAACTTAATGAAAACAAAAATTATGTTCATTTCAACCTAATTGTTATTAACTTCCCCCCTTTGAATAAACCTTTTCCCATATGTTTATATATTTTCTAGATTTGAAATAAGGAAACTAGCTAGATTTGAAACATCCAAACACTAGGTACAAAGATTTCTGAATTCAGTGAAAGCTCATACAAAATTAATACCCATCTGGTTTTGCTCAGGGACCCGGAGTTCCCAGAAGATTTTAAGAAGAGACTGTGACCCATTACAAATACTAATTAGTCCCCATGGAAACCAATTAGCTTCAGAAAAGTGTACCATAAATTCTATACTAGTTCTAGTGTTTCTGAAAGGCATAGGAGAAAGCGAAGAAAGATGTATGTATGTATGTATGTATGTTACCACGGGTCATTCACATATGCTTGCACTTGCCATAGACAGACTAGCCCTTCCTCTTAAATTCAGTGGAAGTACAAAGAGTCCAAATGTCTTCTTGTTGCTCCACTACCACTCACCAGCAGGGGCCACTTCAAGCATTGAAAGGTTCTGAACCCCATTTCTTTACTAAAAGCAGAAGGCACAAGAAGAAAGTCTGTGCATTCTTGTGACTTAATCCAAATGATGCAAGATGCAGCTCAGAATTGACTTTTTCTGCAGTGCATCCCTCCCCACAGCATCTCAGAAGAGCAGATGAATCATTAGAAATAGAGGCAGAATGAGAAGCCAAGAAGAAAAATTTTATGACATCTGCAAATTTATAGACTTTTTGATGAGTGCTGTAATGCTCAAAATATCTATTTTTTCACAAATTACATTAATTCTTCTACTTACAAAATAGCGGAGAGAGGTTGTTTGATGTGGGTCAGCAAAAAAAGTTCTTGCCACTAGGTGGAAATCCACTAGATGGAAAGAGAGAACTGGTCCCTCCATACAGGCAGCTCTAAGTATGCCTGCTCCCTCTACCTCTCCCTCTCCCTCTCCCTCTCCCTCTCCCTCTCCCTCTCCTCTCTCTCTCTCTCTCTCTCTCTCTCTCTCTCTCTCTCTCTCTCTCTCTCTCTGTCTCTCATTCTCTCTCTCACATACACAAAGTAAATAAATGAAAAGGCAACTTCTGGTAATGGAAACAAGTCTGTCATTAACAATATACTAAAAATATCAGAGAAAAATATATTCCTGATGCATATGATACTAAAGTTATCAGAGAAGAATATATTCCTAGTGCATAATTCTGATAACACGTGGTTCTGAAATGAGTTACCTGTTTCTGTTTCTGTAGTGTCCCGCAATGCAAATACTCCTTCAAAAGACTTACAGACACATATGCTTCTTGTATATCATGAGATTGCCTTTATCAAAACTTTCCCAATAAATTATAGAACATGAACTATAATGAATAAGACTCACCCCCCACAGTGGTCAGACATGGTGGAATATATTTGCAGCCCCAGCAATTGGGAGGCAGAGGCAGGCAGATCTCTGTGAGATCACGGCCAGCCTAGCAAATTACAGGCCATCCAGGGCTACCTAGGGAGACCCATTCTCAAAAACAAACAGGCAAGCAAAAAGACTAATCCAAGCATAGGCAGGTGATTAGGTATTTGTTGCTGAAATTCTGCACCCTCTCCCCTGTACTAACAAGTCTCTCTCCACGTTGTGTTGCTATTTCTGTGCTCTCTCTGCAAACCCTAAAGGCCCCAGCTACTGAAGCTGCCTGGACTCCTCTGCCTCCCACAGTGGGACAGTCATGATCAGTTGCTACCTTCAGGTCGCCTTCCCCAAGAAAGGTAAGCTATGGCCTTTTTCACTATACTGAGATAACTGTACTTCCCCCCCATCCCCCACCCCAAGCCAAATTTCCCTGGCATTGTGGGAAATGCGCCTTTCTTCAAACATCTATGTAGATAGTCAATCAATCTGGCAGTGTGTTCCTGGGATCAAATGCTCCCAACTAATTTCATCTTTATTATTTGACCCTTCTAATGCTTCTAAGACATGTGCATTTTAAAATGTCAAATGCTGAACTAGATGAGCCTGCTCAACACATTAATGCTTTAAATTTACACCACTGGGATATAGTTGACTTAGTAATAAAACAGTAAACCATTAGGAAATTTATCCCTTTGAGCTATTATCAGTCCCAATTGTTTCCCATCTTTTAGCTGACTATTCTGTTTGTTATGTTTTTTTTGTTTTTTTTGTTTTTTGCATTCTTAAATGTAAAACATTGGTTCATACTTATGGAATGTTAAATTAATTTTTAAAAAATTAACCTACAGATATTATTGGTGAAAATAAGAGAACAATGATTTTCCTATAGCTCTATTATCTCTTTTTTCTGTCACCATTTTATCAAAGTTTGGGTATTTTTGTGATCTGATGAAACTGACGTACCACTTCTTGATGGGGCTCTTCATGAATCATTTTGACTGGCTATTGCTTTCTGATTTTTTTTTTTTTCTGCTTGAACAAGACAAGTTCTCACTGTATATAATGTTTGTACATGGTCCTCTGAGATGTATGTCTGGAGACGTATAATAGTCAGAGCAGGAATTAATCCACTGGTCCTCAATCCTACTCATGTTCGTTCATGAATGAGAGAGGGGCCAGCTACGCCGTGAAGTGAGCTCTATGCTGTTGACTGCTCTTGTGCTTTGAGGATAACCTGGGCTCACCCTTTCCCTTGATATTAGTGGAAGTCAGAAGAAATGGAGACTCAGATGAAAGCTGTAGACAAATACAGTGAAGGAGGAGCATTTGTGAAGTAGCATATGTTCTCAGCACCTCGAAATTTTAGCCGTTAAATTAAGTCCCCCCCAAAAAGAAAAAAACATCCAATCATCCTACAATTACTTTAAGTAAGTTCATGATTTTGTGTCAGGTTACATTGACCATTATGTTGGGGTGCATGAAGCCCATGGGCTGTAGGTTGGACACCCTTGGGAAGAAACATGGCCCTGTTAATAAACACTTAATTTAATGACTCGAAAGCATGAATGTTTGAGATGACCAATGAATGTCAGAAAGTTGAACGGGCCACTAAGTTACAGACACCCTTCCTTATCTCATCCGGATCTGCTTACTATGAACCTTTCCTGACTTCCTTGACTAAATGACTGCATCACACCAGTCGGTTTTTTGAGACAGGGTTTCTTTGTGTAGCTCTGACTGTCCTGGATTTGCTTTGTAGACCAGGCTGGTCTTAGACATCTGCCTGCCTCTGCCTCAGAAGTGCAGGGATTAAAGGTGAGTGCCACCACATCTGGCAAGATCTTAGCCTTTTATGTCTACAAAGGACCTTTTGTTCCCAGATTCCAGGAATTTGATAACAAAGGAGGCCGTGCCCTTTCTGTTTATCAACATTTGGTATCAGAGCGCTGAAATGAGCCCCATCACCCTAAACTTGTGATATGTAAACAAAGCTAATCAAAAATAAAGCAGCTGGGTCAATGCATTGGATAGAGTTTCAGAAACAGATGGTAGTTAGCACTGTAGCAAGAATTCCTCCTGTAAGACTGATGATCAGATTTGAGCTCATCTCTGGATCTGTCTTGTCCACTCAGCTGTTGTGAGCATGGACTACATGCAAGAGAGATGTGTTTTACATGATCTTACCTCAGTTAAACTCATTTGAAAATGCAGAATGAGTTATTATTCTTTTCACTAATATTTTGATTTTTTTTCTTCACATTGTTCCAGCACTATCAACTATAGCAGTCTAAGCTTCTTTATCCACCCTGGAGTCTCCTAAGGAGAATATCTCAAAGGGAAATCTCAGAGTTCAGAAACCCTCAGATAAGAACTGGCCAGGTCCAATGTGTACTAAACTTGCCCAAGGTGTTGGCAGGTGGTATATCTGCTTACAAAAGCACTGAAACTTTCAGCTCACTTTTGGCAACTGTTACTATCAGAGGTATAAGCCTTATTAATTCAATTACTTGTGCTTGAAATTACACAAAATCAAAACCAAGGGTAAATAGATAATGAATTCTTTCTGCTGAGTCATTCATGCAATCCATTAAATATTTCCCATTGGTCAAAAATGTTGGTTTGAAAATTCTGGTATGTAATAGTCTCTCCTCTCTCTCATATATGTGCATGTGTGAGAGAGACTTAAAAGGAGAAACTTAAGAGAGCACCTATAGCCACGATTCCATGATTTTATGTTAAAACACATACCCACAGATATAACAAGAGATCACATATTAGAGAGAAAACAAGGGGGATACATAGGAGGAGTTGCAGAGAGAAACAAGGAATAAAATAATTATGCAATTATATTTTAATTTATATTTAATTTATATTTAAATTAAAAATTATTATTGTTATTTTAAAAACACAGAGTGTAAGGTATTATCATAATTTGAAAATCCTGTTTTCTGGACTTGAGAAAAAGGCAAAAATTGTAATATAAAAGATAAGATCATGAGAGTAATCCCTAAGTGATAATAATAGCGAGCATTTTGGAAGTAGAGGCCTGAGAACCTGTGTTCTGCTCTGCTTTCTGCCTATTCTGGTACCCGGATATATGAGCCAGGAACAGTGACCTCATCAGACCCTGTCACTGCCTTTGCCCTGGACTTCCTAACCCAAAGCAATTGACATAACAAACACCATTCACGCCTTTCTCTGTGTTGGTCTCTGTTTTATTTTATTACTTATTGGTTTGGTTGTTGGGCTTAAGCCTGGGACCTGTGCATACCACCCACATGACATACCCCTGTAGTACACTTCCAGTCTTTAGACCTTTTTAAAAGGGAAAATTAATGCCTCCTGAGTGATGTTTTCATTATTCTTTAATTTAGCCAGGAGTGACATATTAGACTACACAAAGCACTACCAGGTTCCATTTTGTGGCTGTCTTTGGACAGCTTTAAATTCCATTGAGTCAAAATTTACAATCCAACCATGGAGGGTGTGTCTTTCACTAAGGTCATCTCTTTGTTCTCAATCAGTAATAGGTCACTAAAAAGAGAAATTAAATGAAAACAAGAAAATTAACTTTCCTCGGAATTACTCACTGAGGCAACTAAACTCTGAAAGTGTAAAGAAGGGCAGGCCAAGTCTATATAATATAAGGTAACAAGCAGAAAAATGCTTTCATAGCCCCACTTTCTTGTTCCAACAGCTCCTGAAAATTAGATAAATGCATTGTCACATCTGGTTCTTTAATAATGAATTTCCATTAGCTGCTGAGGCAAGATAAAAGACCTCTGCAGATGCCTTAGTTGAGACCACCCGTGGACCAAGCATGAAAACTTTTTCTTTCCAATTGATTGAAAACAAGCAATTGGTCAGATAATAAATAGCACACAAAAACAGAGCAATACCAGTCAACAAAAGGCAAGGATTCTGTTGGTACCTTGAGAGCAGACATTGAGTGTAACCACAAAAAGAGGATGCACTCCAGAGGAAAGGTCTATTATACTTTCTTCATATGAATATTACAAAATTACTGCCACGTTGTAACTGAACACAATAGGATTATTTCATGGTAAGTGGAAACTCCATGAGTATAGCCAAGCGATGCAAGAATAAAGAAACGGTTATTACTTGATGCAAGGAGGGAGGGAATTGGAGGTAATTCTCAATGTAGTGTTCTTCCCAAAGAAAACAACCAAGGAGGTTTTATTGGGAAACCTGTGTCTATTGGTACAGGACAAATTTATCATCACAAGCAGAGGTGGGTGTGTACGTGAGCAGGCTCGCATCTAATCTCATCATATAGGTTAGGTCCTGCTACAGGGCATGGCTGGCATGCTCTGCCCTCTACCTAGGGGCAGTGCTTCCCCTCTCTCAGAGATTCAACATATACACCAGACATTTTAGTTATGGGGCCACCTTTTCCCCACCTCCCTACACTCTCTTCTTCTCCTTCCCTTCCCCGCACCGCCAACGCGCGTTCCCCCTTCCCTTCCCTCTCCTGCGCCGCTTCTAATAAGCACTTAGATTATAGCTTTGCCACCAATTAGTTCATTCTGTTTATTTAATGAATCAATATATCCAAAAAGCATGGCAGAAAAGAATGTTTCTGGGTAGAGACCTTGGTGCTACGATTAACAAAATTACTATAAGGCACCTAAAAATAATGAGCCTTTGCATTTTGGGCTTTTCTTTGGTCATTGGTAACTTTCTCTGAAGGACCTTATCAATAATAAAAAATGTAAAAATTAAGAACAGCAAGGAATAAAAAACATTGAAGGTAATTTAACATAACATATTTAAAAGGGAAAGCATCTTCATCACTATATTGATAGGTGCTTTTTCCTCAAGATGTCTGCTTGGAGTTTTTCTAGCATATGAAACTATAACAAGAACTATAGATATAAGCATCTATTAAGAAGTTACTTATTATTTATACTTATTATTAAAAATAACTTCAGTGTTTCTACATTTCATATTAATTCAAGTATTTATCTTTTAATTTTTAAAAGATTTATTTATTTATTTATTATTTACACAGTATATTTGCCTATATGTATACTTGCACACCAGAAGAGGACACCAGATGTCATTATAGATGGTTGTGAGCTACCATGTGGTTGCTGAACTCAGGACCTTTGGGAGAGGAGCCAGTGCCCTTAACTTCTCAGCCCTATCTTTTCATTTTTATTCCTTGCATTTTCTTTTCTTTTCTGGGAATTAATTCCTCTTTGATACATAAAATATTATATACAGATAGTTCACTTATTGAATACTATGACTTTTATAATTCATTGTGTCTGAAAGAATTGAAATCATACGATCTGAGGCATGTATTCATTCTCATTATTCTGAAAAAAATGCTTTTTATTTTTAGTAGATGTATTAAGGTATACATTAATGAGGTTTGGTGTGATATTTCTACACATAAATACAGTGTCTCTTACCAAATCCTCCCTCCGTATACATCCTTTCCAGCCTCTGTAAGCCACTGTTCTGCTTCCAGGCTGACTTCTCTTGATATAAACATGAGTGAAATCATACAGTACTTGCCTTTGTGCGCCTGGCTTGTTTCACTTAACATAACATACTCCATCCCATCATTTTTACTACACATGACAGAATTTCATTCTTCGTTTACTTATCCATATTGATGGGCACTTAAATTACTTATGTGTCTTACCTACTGTGACTAAGGTAAGGGAACTACAGAACTTCTGGATAAAATGATGAGTTACAAGTTGTCAATGTGTGACCTGATGAAAGAGTTGTGATAAAAATACAAGTAATCCCAATTCCTATAAAAAAGGAATAAAGGAAAAAGAATAAAACTTGGTAGAATTTTCTCCACAAAGAAGCAGTCAGAAATGATCACCAAACTGCCCATTTGCACACTATTCACACCAGGGGTCAGTAGTATCTGGCAAGGAATGTGGGGGAATGTCTTGAGTGGATGTAGCAACTGTCAATAAAGCTCTATTTAGCCAATCAGCTGAGCAGAAGGACAGAAAGTGGAAGGTGGGACTTCCTGGAGAGGGGAAGGAGCCCGCAATTGACAGAGTTAACTGTTGACAGCTGACAGAGAGTTGGAGGGGAGAAGCCAGTGAGGATCAGATTGGCAAATGCTTGGGATATATGTAGGTTATGAGGATTAGAGTATTTTAGTGTATTGTTAAAAAAAAAAAAAAACAGCAATTTAGATTCTGCCCTGTGTCGTGCTGGCAGTTTTGAATTACATTTCAGTCTCTTTGTGTCAGTTATTGGCTTCCGAGGCAGAACAGATACATTTTATTGTAAGAAAGGAATGCTATCCCCTTGCAAGACAGGTACCACAAGAAGAATGAACTAGAGAGACTTCATCAGGCTTTGAAGGTGTGGCCGTCAACTGGACACACCATGAGCCAAAACAGCCGCAGCAAGCAGACTGCATAAAAAGAGACAAAGACGAGGGACCCAAGATGGCAGCGCCCAACATGCACAATATCTGATCCCCAGGACAGAGCCTAGGGATCCAGCTGGGAGCTACAGACCACAAGACCTGGAGAGGCCTAGGTGAGAGGGGTCCACACAGTGCAGAGCACAGGTGGGTCTGGCCTTGGGCCATCCAACTAGCTCACAGAAGAGGACGGGTTCCCAGTCCACAGAGTCTGGATTGATACCCGTCTGTGAGTTGCAGCTGTGTTCTATCTCACGGACTCCGTATCTGGGACTGAACTGTGGGTGGTGAAGCACCAGAGTCTGGGGAAAACCTAGGAAAATGGGTGGATCTGACCTCAGACCAACCTGCGAGTCCACAGGAAGCCCCAGGGGCTGGAGACCATGTGGGCACAGTATCCAAAGCCCAGCACAGCCAGCGCAGCCTATCATGCCAAACCTGCATTCTTTCTCTCTATCTTTCTGACTGATCAGTAGGCTACAGAGAAACAGCATCAATGTCTTCTGGCTCAGGGAGAGTCGAGAATGTGGATCTAGGATAGATCTGATCTCAGGTCATGCCGCCAGTCCACTAGGGACCCATGGCACTTGCAGGGCACCAGGCGGCTTTGGACACATTCTCCAGATGCAGCTACGTAGCTGCATTCTCAAGTTGACTGATCTAAGGCAAAATGGTCTGAACGGATCGGCCAGAATCCTAGCCAGCCGCACCAACAACCCAGGAAACAAACCAGTCTCTCAGGCAGGATTGAACGGGCCTGAACTGATCAGGCTGAAGCCTAGCCAACCACCACAAGCCAGTGGGCTGTAAGTGTTCTCTCAGGCGAAACTGAAACTAGGCCACATGGCCTGGACTGGTTAGGGAGAAGCCTAGCCAACCATCACAAGACAGCAGAGGTTCCAGCACTCTAGGACAGACTGAGCCTAGGCGTCCAAAGCCCCAGGCCTGAGAGCAGGGTTTTTAAAGCCAAGCTAAGGGAAGAAACCATCTACACCTGCACTATCCCAGCCTCTGCTGAACCAGTGTGGAGCCCAGGGTGTGGAGCAAAGTCCCTTAGAGCTGAAACCAGGTTACTTGCCTGATCCAGGGAAGGGTTCCCTGATCTCCACAGGTGAGGGTTCTTGACCTATAAAACACTCACCAACGAACTGCTCTCAACAACCCAGTGAAGGACACCAGAAATGAGACAGGAGGAAGTCAAATTATTCCTATTTGCCAAATGAGAAAGGAGGAAGTAAAATTATTCCTATTCACAGATGATCTGATAGTGTACATGTGACCCCCTAAATTCCATCACAGAACTCCTACAGCTGATAAACACCTTCAGCAAAGTGGCTGTGTACAAATTAAATAAAAGAAATCAGTAGCCTTCCTGTATACAAATGACAATTGTGCTGAGAAAGAAATTAGAGAAACTATACCCTTCATGATAGATATAAAGTATCTATCACGAGCCAAGCAAGTGAAAGACTTGTTCAAAAAAACTTCAAATCTCTGAAGGAGGAGGTTGAAGATGACATCAGAAGATGGAAAGATCTCCCTTGTTCGTGGATTGGGAGAATTAACATAGTAAAAATGGCCATCTTACAAAAGCAATTTACAGATTCAATGCAGTCCCTATCAAAATACCTATACAATTTTTAAAAGACCCTGAAAGGTCAATTCCCAACTTCATATGGGGGAAAAAAAGGCCCAGAATAGCTAAAACAATCCTGTACAGTAAAAGATCCTCCGGAGGCATCTCCATATCTGATCTCAAGCTGTACTATAGAGGAACAGTATTTAAAACAGCGTGGTACTGGCACAGCATTAGGCTAGCTGATTAATGGAATTGAATCAAAGACCCAGAAATAAATCCACACACCAATGGAGACTGAGACTTGGTTTTTGACAAAGAAGCCAAATCTACTCAATGGAAAAAAGATAGCACTTCAAAAAATGGTGCTGGGCTAACTGGATATCTACATGTAGAAAAATGCAAGTTGATCTATATTTATCACCATGCACAAAACTCAAGTCCAAGAGGACTAAAGACCTCAACAGAAAACCAGGGACACAACATGTGTTAGAAGAAAAAGTGGGGAAAAGCCTTGAACTCATTGGCACAGGAGACAACTTCATGAATAGAACACCAAAAGCTCGGGCTCTAAGGTCAACAATTAATAAATGGGACCCCATGAGGCTGAGAAGCTTCTGAAAGGGAGAAGATACTGTCAACAGAACAAAGCAACAGCCCACAGACTAAGAAAAGATCTTCACCAACCCTACATCTGACAAAGATCTAATATCTAAAATATAAAGAGCTCAAGAAATTAAACACCACCAAACTAAATAACCCAATTAAGAAATGGGGCTCAGAATTCTCAACAGAGGAATGTTAAATGGCTAAGAAACATTTAGAGAAATGCTCAACATCCTTAATCATCAAAGAAATGCAAATCAAAAGAACTCTGAGATTCCATCTTACACCCATCAGAATGGCTAAGATAAAAAACTTGGTGTCTCGTGCCTTTAAACCCAGCACTTGGGAGGCAGAGGCAGGTGGATTGTTGTGAATTTGAAGGCAGCCTGGGCTACAAAGTGAGTCCAGGACAGCCAAGGAAACACAGAGAAACCCTGTTTTGAAAAACCAAAACCAACCAACCAACCAACCAATCAAATAAACAAACTCAAGTGACAGCACATCCTGGCAAGGATGTGGAGAAAGTGGAGTGCAAGCTTGTACAACCACTTTGGAAATCAATTTGGTGCTTTCTCAGAAACCTGAGAATAGGCCTACCTGAAAATACGGTTATTCCACTCCTTGGAATATACCTAAAAGATGTTCCACCACACAACAAGGACATATGCTCAACTATGTTCATAGCAGCCATATTCGTAATAGCCAGAATCTGGAAACAACCTAGATGTCCCTCAGTCAAAGAATGGATAAAGAAACTGTGGTCCATTTATACTAGGAAATACTACTCAGCTATTAAAAACAAGGAAATCTTGAAATTTGCAGGCAAATGGATGTAATTAGAAATGATCATTCTGAGTTAACCCAGAACCAGAAAGATACATGTGGCATATACTCACTTATAATTGGACACTAGCCCAACAGAGATGTCCCCTGAAAGTCTTCACTTGGCAGGAGATTAGTATAGATGCTGGGACTTGTTATTAGTACTCCAGGTGAGAGAAGTATGAGAGAATGAGGAAATAGAAGGATCCAGAGGGTCCTAGAAACCTACAAGAAGACCATCAAGGCTGGCTGATCTGGACCCAGAAAGATCTGCTCAAACTAATGCACTAATCAAGGACAATGCATCCAGTAAACCTGGAACCCTATCCAGATCTAGCCAGTTGTCAGCACATTCTCCACAGTTGTATGGAGAGTGAGGACTGACTCTGACCATGAACTCTGGTGCCCCCTATTTCACCACTTTTCCTTGATGGGGAGGCCTGGTGGCACTCAGAGGAAAGGTAAGCAGGCTACCAGGATGAGACCTGATAGGCTATGATCATATGGTGGGGCAGGAGATCCCCTTCTGTCATAGGCCTAGGGAAGGGGAATAGGGTGAAAGAGGGAGGGAGGGAGGGAGAGAGGGAGGAATGGGAATTTACATGTGAGAGGATAACAATTGAGATGTAATATGAGTAAATTACTTAAATAAAAATAAATTAACTAACTAAAAAAGAGAGAGACAAAGGTACAGCAGGAGCTTAAGTTAATGATCTTGGGGTCTTGTACAGAAAATATATTATATATTTTGAATATTAGGTGAATTCATTGTGGGTTTGGTAAAGATTTTTCCCATTCTGTAGGTTGACATTTTATCTTTTTGACAATGTTCTCTGCCTTCCAGAAGCTTTTCGGGGTTTCATGAGGTTTCATTTGTTAATTGTTGATCTTAGAGCCTGAGCTGTTGATGCTCTGTTCAGAAAGTTGTCTCCTGTGCCAATGTGCTCAAGGATATTCCTTACTTTCTCTTCTATTAGATTTAGTGTATGTGCTTTTATGTTGAGGTCTTTGATCCACTTAGACTTGAGTGTTGTGCAGGGTGATAAATATGGATCTATTTGCATTCTTCTATACGTAAACATCAAGTTAGACCAGCACTGTTTGTTGAAGATGTCTTTCTTTTATGTTCTATTGTATAAAGTGTCCATAGGTAGCTGTGTGGGTTTACTTCTAGGTCTTTGATCCAATTCCATTGATGAAGCTGTCTGTTTTTATGCTGATACCATGTGATTCTCATTACTGTTGCTCTGCAGTATAGCTTGAAAGCAGAAATGATGATCTCCAAAAGTTCTTTTATTGTACAGGATTGTTTTAGGCATCAGGGGTTTGTTTGTTTGTTTGTTTTTTCCATGTGCAGTTTAGTATTGTTCTTTCAAGTTCTGTAAAGAATTGTGCTGGAATTTTGATGAGAATTGCATTGAATCTGTAGATTTCTTTTGGGAAGATGTCCATTTTTATGTTAATGGTCGGATTATTTTGATCCTTCCAATCCATGAGCATGGGAGATCTTGCCATCTTCTGATATCTACTTTAATTTCTTTCTCCAGAGACTTGAAGTTCTTGTCATACAGGTCTTTCCCTGTTTGGTCCGAGTAGTTAGTTAGTTAGTTAGTTAGTTAGTTAGTTTGTTTATTTATTTATTTTTGTGGCTACTCTACTTTCTTTCTCAGCCTGTTTTGAGTTAATTTTGTATCCAGCCATTTTGCTGAAAGTGTTTATCAGCTGTAAGAGTGCCCTGATAGAATTTTTGGGTTTTTTTAATGAATACTATTATATCATCTGCAGAGACTGACATTTTGACTTCTTCCTTTTTAATTTGTATCCCCTTACTATCCTTTAGTTGTCTTTTTGCTCAAGCTAAAACTTCAAGTTATGTATTGTACAGATATGGATAGAGTGGACAGATTTGTCCCTGATTTTAGTGGGATTGCTTTAAGTATTTCTCCATTTAATTTGATATTGGCTATTGGCTTGCTGTATATTGCCTTTATTATGTTTTTATATGTGCCTTGTATCCCTGATATCTCCAAGAATTTTATCATGAAGAGGTGTTAGATTTTTGTCAAAGGCCTTTTCAGGATCTAATGAGATCATTTTTTTTCTTTCAGTTTGTTAATCTGGTGGATGTCACTGACATGTTTGGGGGAATTGACATTTGAACTTGAAGATCTTCATGTTAGTACTGGCATTTAATCACATTCACAAGTGCTGTCTAAGGAATCCAAAGGCCTTTTGATTTCTTCTGTCTTCTTCTTTTTACCAGGGTTTGTTATTTTATTATAGAGGATTTAGACTCTCTTGCTTAGATTTACATATAGGGTTCTGTTGTTCTTTGAATTGTTGTTGATGCTGACTTGGTTGTTTTGTAGCTATTGTGAATAGAATGGTTTCAGTGAATTTTGTCCTCATAGAAAAGTTATTGACTTTCTTTTGTTAATTTTGTGACCTACAATTTCCTATTTCCTAACAATGTTTTGGTCTGGCCTTTGGGTTATTATAGATAGAGAATCCTATCATCTCCCAACAGGAAAAAAATGGCTTTCTCCCTTCATATTTGTCTGGCTTGTTTATTTATCCTACCTAATTGGTCTGATCAAAACTTCTAGAACTATAAAGGATAATAGACATGAGAATGGGTGGCCTCCCCTTGTCTCTGACATTACCAGAAATGCTAAGGGGTGCATTTAACTTTTCCCCAGTAAGACATTTTGAACATTTTTAGCCATTATTTCTACTCTGATTTTTGTTACTTACTTCTCTCAATTTTTATTTTAATTTCTCATGATTTCCTAAGTCTTTGAAACATCATTTTTATTTGAAATATTTCTCTTTCTTTTTCCTTTCTTTCCAATAAGGACTACAACATTTCAAAGTATGATTATTTTGTTGCCTGATACACAGTCTATTCTAGAGAAATCACATTGGTGAAAAGATATATACTCTGAAAATGGGAGGTGAAATGTTCTGTAAATGTTTATTGACTCTATTTGGTTCATAGTATTGTTTAACTCTGAAGTTGCTTTATTGACTTTTTGTCTGGATAGTATGCCCAGTGACAAAAATGGCTTGCTGAAATTTACTACTGTTATTACATTGGAAATTGTCTTGTCTATTTAAGTCTAATGGTGTTTGTTTTCTAAAATTGAATGGCCTGGCACTATATGTATATAGATTTACACTAATTATATGTTCCAGTTGAATTGAGCACCTGATCAGTTCATAATGGCCTTCTTGATCTCTTCTTAGGGATTTTGTTTTTTCTTAAAGTCTATTTAGTCAGATCACAGTACAGTTACTTCTGCTTATTTTAGGTTTCCATGGACCTGAAATATCATTCTACAGTCTTTTTAGGTAAGTGAATTTCTTGAAAAAAAAATCATCTGTCTCCTCATCATGTGCTGCTGTTGCAATGAGCTACTATCCATCTCTCCACCCTTAAGATATCAGTGGGCTTAGCTTCTTCATCACAGCCTCCCCACACATAGGCTACGAACCAGGTTTACAGTGCTAGGCATGTATTCTCTCCTCTAGAGCAAATCTCAATTCCAATCAGCAGGCAGTTGATTATCCCTAAAAGAGTCATGACACTATTGCACCAATGTGCATATCTTGCAGGTGAGTATTGTTGCATTCAGGGCCCACAGTTGAGTAACATAGTTAATAATTTTCTCCCCAGCTGCCTACACATTACTTTACGGCACTATAAGTGCTAGCCAGCAAGGAAGAAACTTCCAGCTTCATTTCTCCTTGTCCTTTTTCTAAAGTATGCAATGCCTTTGCCCAGAAGTATTATCATTTAGTTTTAGTTGGCAATCAAGAGCAGTGATAATAGCCAACATCAGCTGGAGACCATTTTCTCAACAGGTCATGGGGGAGCATTCCACATCTGTTACTGGATTTCACTTAAGAAATCTATGGGGTCTAGGAGCAGCAGAGCCAATCACAGAGCAGTCATGCAAGGTGCCTCTATTCAAATATAATAATAATAATAATAATAATAATAATAATAATAATAATAATAATAATAATAAAGCAAAACAACCTCAGTCACATAAATCATCATGTTCCTTGACTGGAATCATCTACTGATGTAATCTCTCCTAGAAAGTACAGCCAGGTTCTTTTGTAACCAGGGAACTGTGAACTCATCTTTGTCCTTAGGCAAGGAAACCTAAGTTTATTAAAATTTTTTTGGCTTTTTAAAAATTAACTTATTCTTGTTACATCTCAATGGTTATCCCATCCCTTGTATCCTCCCATTCTTCCCTCCCTCCCATTTTCCCCTTATTTCCCTCCCCTATGACTGTTCCTGAGGGGGATTACCTCCCCCTATATATGCTCATAGGGTATCAAGTCTCTTCTTGGTAACCTGCTGTCCTTCCTCTGAGTGCCACCAGGTCTCCTCCTCCAGGGGACATGGTCAAATGTGAGGCACCAGAGTACGTGTGGAAGTCAGACCCCACTCTCCACTCAACTGTGGATACTGTTCTGCCCATTGGCTAGATCTGGGTAGGGGTTTAAAGTTTACCACCTGTATTGTCCTTGGCTGGTGCCTTAGTTTGAGCGGGACCCCGGGCGAAACCTAAGTTTAAAATTGCCTCCTCTAGAGTCCTGGAAGAGTGAAGCAGAGACTAGAGAAAATCAGAGAGTTTATCATAAAGGAAAGATAATATACTTTGCAGGGTCAAAGTGGACACAGCAGGAGAACCAGGTACTTGAAACTTTGTCCATTAGTTGTTTTCTTGATGTAGGCATGAGAACTTCATTCTTCCCAGTATGACCTTAGCCTTGAACACAGATCTGTCCTTCACTTCCTTAGGATAACCAAATTAAAAAAAAAAAAACTTACCCACCATAATATACTATTGGTATCAATTGTCCAATCAATGAAAAGCTAAAGCATGTTACCCAAAGGTCAGGATGATGTTTGAACTATAAAGCCATATTCACTACCATGCATTAATCTTTTGCCTTATGTTCGCTTTAGTCTAGGAGAGCACAAGTTGTTTCCTAGTGTCATCAATTCACCCTCTTATGTTTTATTTTCAGCCAAATAGCAACAAACAGGATAAAGGTTACTTATTGACATGTTAGCATGAAAAAGTCTGAAGGTGACTATTGGCAATCTGGTTCCTTATTCCTCAACTGCTTGTCTACGTATTGAAAAGAAATAGTTTTTACCAGTAAACTCATTTTCTGAAAAGTTTTGATTCTATGCCTACTTTACTGTACTCAGAGACGTAGCATACTTTTCCCAAGCAATCCTTGACAGTAACGTTGTTGTTGATGGTTTGTTTTGCTTTGTTTTTTTTTTTTTGTTTTGTTTTTTGTTTTTGTTTTTTTTTTTTTTTGTTTTTTGTTTTTAACACATATAGACTTGCAAAGGAGACTACTGGGGTGGAAATATTTAAGGGGGCAGAACAGAAAGAAGAAGGAGGGAGGAAGAGAATAAAAAACTAATGATTCATGAAAAAGTCACAAGGAAATCTGCTACTTAGCAAGATAATCAAAATCTAAAATTAAACACACACACACACACACACACACACACACACACACACACACACAAGATTTTGAAGGGAGTTCTCTTGTGTGTGGATGAAGCTGATCCCAGAAACTGTAATTTTTTAAACAAAAATTCCCAAGCTAATTGTAGCCTATTTCCTTATGAATTATTGATCAGGGGCCCCTGGGGCTCTCCAAACAATACAGAAAATCCCCACTGCTGTTGGTTGTCCACCATACTAGCTGTTAAGAACCCAATGCTGAAGACACATGTGGCCTGCTCCCAGCATATGAAGTAATCGAGCTGGAACTGGGCTGAGACTTTCCTCCATGTTGGCTGGCCCTCACAGTGCTAGAAGGTACTATGCAGGCTGCCAAGGGAGAACTGCACATGGCAGTCTCACTAAGCTGTGGACCTGGGCTTTAACATTACCCACCGGCCACCTGGGATAAATTCACTTGTTAGAATGTGGAAAATCTATTATGGAGGTAACCAACCCTTTTATTTAATGTCTTCACCACAGGAAAAAAAATAAACCGTCATGTTTGTTATTATGAACCTGATCAAAAGCCTGTGGCCAGGGAGGTTGTAGGCGTTGGTGGGGAACTCCCTGCTGTTGTTTTGAGAAACGGACTTGGTGTACCCATTAAATTCTCTCAATAACGATGCTTATGGTCACAGACTAATGATTCTAGGAGATGTGGTCAGGAATGTGTGGAAAGTTTGTTTGTTTCATTTTGGTTCATTTTGGTTTTCTGCAGTAGTCAGTAGTAAATGAAGAGACTCATAACGACCGTTGAGGGCTCATCTGTCAATCTGTGTCACTCCTTCCCATGCTTAGGGAGTATCATCAAAGGAGAAGCATAAGCGTTGGAGAAATGAAGCCAGCAGAGGTGGGGCATGAAAAATGGCACAGAATGGTTGAACTTATCGTAGCTGTGTCTATCTGACGAGGTCCATACAAGATTAGGAGAAGCAGCATCCTGCCATGGAGGGTGAGAGGTCTTGTGATGTCTCACCCCCACTGAAGTCTACACGCTGTTAATTGTTGACAGTGAAAGAAGGCCAGGCATTTTCTTTAGTGGTATACTCACTGGCAAGATGGTCACACTCCTGTAAACAAACCTCCTGGAACTCATTGAATCAAAAAAAAAAAAAAAAGTCATTAGAATAGAAGTAAGGACAAGCTGGAAACAGGCAGAAGAGGTTCAGGAGGCATGGATAGGAGTTGAAGAGGGCAGTGAGGGTTAAAGGTGGTCAAAATTCATTGTGAAAATGTCACAATGAAACCCATTATTATGTGTAACTAATATGTGTCAACAAAGGCATTTTTAAAGGAATGTCAGTCTTGGGAAGTGGCTTAGAGGTTAAAGTGCAAACTACTCTTGCCAAAAACTTGATTTTCATTCCCAACATCTGCATTCAGGCTTACACTGTTCCAGGGGATCTGATGCCCTCTTCTGGATTCTGTGAGCACCTGCACACATGTGGTGCACATACACATAAACAAATAAATAAGTATCTTTAAATGGTATTGGTCTCCTCAGAACCTAGTTTTATAAGAAATTGGAACTCTTGCTTCTTGTTGATCTTATGTAATTATTAAAATTGGAAGGCCCATTTTTCTTAAATATTTAAAGTAGAATCCAAGACTTTTTTTTCAAATATTAAATGTTTCTGTTTTACATCTGTCCTACAAACGCACACAAAAGTTACTGACTTCATAGCATTGTTTGTCTCCTAATTCCATCCTTAGTCAAGTTTTTTTCCAGTCACAAAATCTGATAGGGCCAAAAGTTTAGAAGTTTTATAAATCTTAGACTTGGTTCACAAGTGTAATCAACCCTTGTCCTTTCATTGTAATGCCAATGATATATCAAAGTGACAGTAAGGGAGAAAAAATAGCATTAAACCTCAAGTAAGAAACAAATATGTATGGGTATTAAATATTCATGTGCAGAAAGGACACTGATGAGAACATAAAAGAGTAGCATAGAGTCTGAGACAAGTGACCACCCTGTGGGCTGAGTGATCACTCCAATTCTATGACAGATATATATATATGAGAGAAGAAGGAAATTAACAGTTTAATCTGCTTTTTTTTTTTTTGAGCATTTTATTAAAGATAGTCTCAAGGTGCTCCTGTAACATTCCATCTGTAGTGAAACTATTATGCTTTGGGATAATGTAATGCACATTTGTTCAATGCACTTCAGTGTGTGTGCTCTCCTTGCAAATCTAGCAAGCGTATTTAATATAGCCCATATTTTCACTATTGGATGTGAACTTAGGACCTATACTTAGCTATCATAAAAAACAAAGGAGATAGCCAGTGCTATGGTGGGGCACATCTTTAATCCCAGCACTTGGGAGGCAGAAGTAGGCAGATCTTTGTGAGTTTGAGGCCAGCCTTGCCTAAAGCATGAGTTTCAGGACAGCCAGGGCGATACATGGAAATCCTGTTTTGGAAAAAAAAAAACAGACAAAAAGCCAAACACATACATAATAAAAATATTAACAAGAAAACTCCTGCAAGGCATAACAAAAAGTATCTGCATACACATGCACAAGTCCTTCCAAAGACACACTGAACACGTAATGGCACAAAGATATTATGGAAAGAATCCTTAGCTCCCACCCTAACCAAGATGCTCACAGCATCATTTCTCTCACCATCATAGTATTTCTCTTCCTACTTTCTCACTTTTACCTCACAACTCAAACCATTACAAAATGGTTTCCATTGCTAGTCAGTCAAGGAAAGCTGACTCAGGATCATTTTTGTCACCCAAATTTCTATTTTAATCCTGGATCTTTCCATGGAGATCTACTTACCTCGACATCCCTCAAATTTCTGAGGCCCATAAACTTCTTCTAAAACCTGATTTTTCTATAACCACCAACTAAATGACTAAACACACTAGTTATGAAAGCCAAATGCCCTGGAATAGTTGTGAACACTCCCTCTCCACTTCTCACATAGCCACCCACAAGTCCTCAAGCTCTCTTCAGTCTGGTCTTCACTTCTACTTCTTCCATTGTCAGAAGTCCTGGCAGTGAACCTCTAGTTCCTGTGTCACTTAATAGTTTTCTTGCTATTGATTATCTGCTTCTACAACCCTTTATTTTCTTAAAACCTGATTCATACGATAATTGTTTATTAGTAAATGTTGACATTTTCAAGCTGTTATTAAGACAATGATAATTCCCTGTCATTACGTATAATGTTCTATGTGACTTGGGCTCTACCTACCTCTCTACCCTCACTCTGCACACTTTGCTAGCACTTACTTTGTTCCCTTCCAGCAGTATCAGCCTCTTTTAACCCATCACTCCCAGACGAGGACATTTGGACAAGCCATTCTTGTCCTAATAAACATGTTTCTCCTCCTCCAGAGAATTAATATATTCACATATTTAATTCTCATCCATGCCATATGTACAGGATATTATGAAAAGCAGCACAGCCTGTAATAAAAGGGGGAGAATTCTCAAAGTATTGAACTTTGGCCTGATTAATAAAAAGAATTGAACTTCAGCTGACAAGGAAGAAAACATTCCTGGCAAGGGAATGACAAAAAAAAAAAAAAATCAGTGGAGTAGAGATTGGAATTAAAGGGGATCTATCAATCTACATTCAGTTAGAATGATAAAAACACAATTCCTATAGAACTGTTGAAGACTCCAAGGCAGAAAAGAATGTTAGCTTTACTTTGAGTATGGTTTTCACAGTCACTACTTACAGAATGTAGAGCATGACCTCCCGTTCCTGTCTCTCAGATCAAGAATCCTGTGAACCCCATACTCCAGAATAAGTCAGTTGCTTTTAAAACAGATTGCAGGATGCCTCCACCAGAGTGTTTATACTATGGCTCTCATGAGCCTAATGGTTCCTAGAGATGCCTGAATGATACTGATGTTAATAATTTAGTGATCACACTCTGAGGATTGCCCTACCAGACAACCTTGCATAATAAACTAACCATAAAGCCATTCAAAGAGATCTGACTCTAAAATGAATAAGAAGAAAAAGCTGAGAGGCACAGAAACACCCAGTGAGTAACCCATGCCATTTATATTGACCTTTGCACCATCTTGTTTGTTGTTTCTTGATTTACAGTGTTATTAATTTCCTAATGTCTCATTTCATTATCTAGAAAAGAAAGTCATTGGGCCAATCAAGTCCCAAATCTCTCCAGTTCTTTGCTATTTCAATCCTATGATTTAGCTTCTAAATTACAGTTGGTTAAAGTTTTCACTCCAAGGCACTTTACTCTATAAATATATATTTGTATAGAATTAAGGAGAACAGCTTATGGGGCTCCTAGAAACCACTCAGGAGTTAGCAAAGAATCATATTCATGCCAGCCAACATGGGTTAGCACAACAAGATAATCACACAGCCAATGAAGAGCAACTATCAATAAAGTATCATCACATGTGAGTGCCTAGAATAACTGCTGAAACCAATAAAGTAAAAACAGGCCACTGCAGGTAGGAACAATAGAGAGGAGGAAGTGGGGGTCTTTAATTAGGGCAAGGGAAGGAGATAAATATAGCAAACATTTAAAACTTCTGAAAATGTCATAATCATACTAAAAATCGACTAAAATACCTATAGTATGTATATAGTATGTACTATTTTTACTTATTACTATAGGTACAACCAAGGCAAAAGTGGCATGCATACCTCAGTGCTAACCAACAGCTCTTTAATTGCACTTAAGGTCTGTTCAACCAGTGGGAAGTCATGTCTAGTACCCAAGACTAGTGAAGTCATGGATCTTGGAGGAGTATCTGTAACTGCCACTTTATCAAACCAGCACAATCCCTGACTACATCTTCAATATGATTCTTATACCCACAGATATACACAGATTCTTACTACTTCATCAAGGAAACTTCTCTTTGCAGCAGACAGAGACCGTTATAGAAAACTACAGGCAGTCAGAATGCAGAGTTCTGGAGCCCAGTCCCAACGGAGACATCTACGACACAACTCTTGCACCCAAGGTTCAAGGATCATTGTGTAAGGGAAAGCGAAAAGACCGTAAGAGCCAGAAGAACAGGAAGTTTGCTATGAGATTGTGTCCCCTCAAAATTGTCAGAGAAGGTACACTCATGAAGTCTCACCAAAATAAGCTACCTAAACATGACCTGAACAAAGATGACACCAAAGTCATGATAACATGGAAGTGGGAAAGCTAGAAGGCATCAACTCTAGACAAAGAATTACAGGAGACTAAGAAATGCTGAGAGTGAGAGATATAGTCTTCCCCAGGGCAAAATATACCAACTGATTAGCCAATACCAAATGGTCAGCACTGAACACACACACACACACATTAAAGAAAAAGAGGCCATAAATTTGAAAGAGAGAAAGCCAGACTATTTTATACAGCTTGGAGGTAGAAAATGGAAGGAGAAATGATGTTATTTATTATAAACCGAAAAAGTAATTAAAATTCATCAAGACAAAGACGTACAGTTTGCTAAGATTTCTGAATTTTCAAATCCTTAAAATTTCAATATATTGAGGTGCTTTTCTAAATGATAGTCTTTATCTAATCACAATTTGATTTGTGTTACTTTCACTTTGCCAAATATCTCAAACTTTCTTGTTTGCCACCAGCGCTTCCTCATTAGCTTAGAATTCTACAATGAGATTCAAGGATTGTAAGTGACATGCAGAGTTTCTAATATTCATGAGTCCATTTCTTTTCAAAAATAACTATAAAATTTTCAATAGGGCTTTACTTAAATAAATGTTCTTTGGCCAACACCTGCTCTTTTCCAATTGGCTGTTTAAGGCCATCAGGTCATTTCACTGTTACACTTCACCTCTTACTAATTAGAATTTGTGACTTAGATGATATTCTGTGTTTTCTCTGTGCGTATTAATTATCTGTCCCATTAAAGCCCTCTAAGTAACTATCTGTGCTGTTTACATTAAGTTGACAGATTCTAAAGAAGTGACATCAAACTTATTACAATTCTAAATGGGGAGAAGTTAATAATGGGCTTGGGGAATGGGTCAGGGAACAAAGGGCAGATAACAGCAATTCAAGAGATATGGCACTGAGGTTGATGTAACAGCTGATTTTAAGAGGGATCCACTTTTCTGCTAGTGGAAAGGCTTATGCATTGATTGAACTCTCTGTCATATATACCTGCCTTTAATTTGACCCGTTTACCTAATGAGACTTCTTTGTTAGTTTCAATGTCTTTCCCAATAAGCCTTTGTCATTTTTCTCTGTAGCCTACAAATAGGATAGTCTTTTCGAAAATCACGTGCTGGAGGGTATGTGATGCAATACAATTTGATCTCTTTGTGAAAATTCTTAGAGATTGCAGGTGACGTAATTCCATCTCAACCTGGGTTGCACAGAATAGAGCAGTTTATTGAAAGAGCAGTAGGGACAAGCCTCAGAAATAAAAGCAGCTCTGTGGGCCAAGGAAACAAAGTTGAGGACTGGAAACAGTACACACTCTCTCCCTTCCCTCCCTGGGCGATTCTTTGTGTAACTGCACCTTTCCTATGCTAACAATGCTTCCTCTGTGGAGAAGAGTTTGGCTGCTTAATAGGCAGAGAAGTCCTCCAATGGTAAGACTCTCTGGAGTAACCACACTACCCTGGTTAGAGCGTATGCCCTCCCTTAATTGTCGGCAAAGAGTGCATAGCACCATCGGTCCAATGCAGGCCCATCCAGGACTTATGCTGGGTAAGGCTCTGAATGGGAAGACCTAATTAGTAGTTTTGGTGGATGTGCTATTGGCAGAGACATGAAAGGGTATAGATATTTTCCCAAACAAAATAATGCATCCACTACTGTTTGAATCTATCCACTTACTATTTCAGTTTAAGAAGCCACCCCAACTTTAATGATATAAAACCCACCCAAAATAAGCACATCTGATATATTTCTGAGATAATACATGGTACACAAATGTGATCCTAGAAGATCCATAGTATTTTATTTTATTTTTGTCTTTTAAATTTTTATATAAATAATTTATTCAGATTACATCTCAATTGTTATTCTCTCATTTGTATCTTCCCATTCCCCTCACCCACTCTCTTTCACACTATTTCTCCCCCCGCCCCCCCACTTAGGCCCATGACAGAAGGGGACCTTCTCCCTCACGATATGATCACAGCCTATCAGGTCTCATCCTGGTAGCCTGCTTACCCTTCCTCTGAGTGTCACCAGGCCTCCCTACCAAGGGGAAGTGATCAAATAGAGGGCACCTGAGTTCATGTCAGAGTCAGTCTCAGCTCTCCACACAACTGTGGAAAATGTGCTGTCCATTGGCTAGATCTGAATAGGGGGTCTAGATTTACTACATGCATTGTCCTTGGTTGGTAAAGTAGTTTGAGCTGACTGGCCTGGGTCCATATCTGCCAGCTTTGATGGTCTTCTTGTAGGTTTCTAGGACCCTCTGGATCCTTCCATTTCCCCATATTCCCATACATCTCTTACCTGGAGTTCCAATAGAAAGTCCCAGCATCTGCCCCTATTCCCCACTAAATGAAGACTCTCAGAGGACATCCCTGCTGGGCTAGTGTCCAACTATAAGTGAGTTCATACCATGTGTATCTTTCTGGGTCTGGATTAGCTCACTCAGGATGTACATTTTTAGTTCCATCCATTTGCCTGCAAATGTCAAGATTTCCTTGTTTTTAATAGTTGAGTAGTATTCCATAGTATAAATGTACCACTGTTTCTTTATCAATTCTTTGACGGAGGGACATCTAGGTTGTTTCCAGATTCTGGCTATTATGAATAAAGCTGCTATGAACATAGTTGAGCATATGTCCTTGTTGTGTGATGGAGCATCTTTAGGGTATATTCCAAGGAGTGGAATAACTGTGTCTTGAGGTAGCACTATTCTCAGTTTTCTGAGAAAGCAACAGATTGGTTTCCAAAGTGTTTGTATCAGTTTGTACTACCACCAGTAATGAAGACGTGTTCCCCTTTCTCCACATCCTCGCCAGCATGTGCTGTCACTTGAGTATTTGATCTTAGCCATTCTGATGGGTGTAAGATGGAATCTCAGATTTTGATTTGCATTTCTCTGATGTCTAAAGACATTGAACATTTCTTTAAGTGTTTTTGAGCCATTTGATATTCCTCTGTTGAAAATTCTCAGCTTAATTCTGAGCCCCAGTTCTGAGTTGAGTTATTTGGTTTGGTGGTGTTTAATTTCTTGAGCTCTTTATATATTTTGGATATTAGTCCTTTATCAGATGTAGGGTTAGTGAAGATCTTTTCCCAGTATGTAGGCTGTCGCTTTGTTCTGTTGACAGTGTCTTCTGCCTTACAGAAGCTTCTCAGACTCATGAGGTCCCATTTATTAATTGTTGGGCTGTTGGTGTTCAGGAAGTTGTCTCATGCCAATGAGTTCAAGGCTGTTTTCCAATTTTTCTTCTAACAGATTTAGTGTCTCTGGTTTTATGTTGAGGTCTTGAACCCACTTGGACTTGAGTTTTGTGTATGGTGATAAATATGGATCTACTTGCATTTTTCTACATGTAGACATCCAGTTAGGCCAGCACCATTTGTTGAAGACACTATCCTTTTCCATTGAATAGATTTGGCTTCTTTGTCAAAAACCAGGTCTCCATTGGTGTGTGGATTTATTTCTGGGTCTTCAATTCAATTCCATTGATCAACCAGCCTGTTGCTATGCCAGTACCATGCTGTTTTAATTACTGTTGCTCTATAGTACAGCTTGAGATCAGGTGTGGAGATTCTTCTGGAGGACCTTTTATTGTACAGGATTGTTTTATCTATTCTGGGCTTTTTGCTTTTCCACTTGAAGTTGAGAATTGATCTTTCAATGTCTTTACAAATTGTGTAGGTATTTTGATATGTATTGCATTAAATCTGTAAATTGCTTTTGGTAAGGTGGCCATTTTTACTATATTAATTCTCCCAAAATGTGAACAAGGGAGATCTTTCCATCATCTGATGTCATCTTCAATTTCCTTCTTCCGAGATTTAAAGTTTTTTTTTTATAGAAGTCTTTCACTTGCTTGGTTAGAGTTACTCCTAGATACTTTATACTACTTGTGGCTATCCTGAAGGGTGTAGTTTCCCTAATTTCTTTCTCGTTTGTCTCGGTTGTCATTTGTATACAGGAGGATTACTGATTATTTGTGTTGATTTGTATCCAGCAACTTTGTTGAAGGTGTTTATCAGCTGTGGGAGTTCTCTGGTGGAATTTAGGGGGTCACTTATATACACTATCATATCATCTGTGAATAGGGATAATTTGACTTCCTCCTTTCTCCTTTAGATCCCCTTTATCTCCTTTTGTTGTCTTATTGCTCTAGCTAGTACTTCAAGAACTATGCTGAAGAGAAACGGAGAGAGTGGGCAGCCTTGTCTAGTCCCTGATTTTAGTGGAATTTCCTTGAGTTTCTCTTCACTTAATTTGATGTTGGCTATTGGCTTGCTGTATATATCCTTTATTATGTTTAGGTATTACTAGTATCCCTGATCTCCCCAAAACTTTTGAAATGAGTGGGTGTTGGATTTTGTCAAATGCTTTCTCAGCATCTAAGGAGATGATCATGTTTTGTTTTGTTTTGTTTTGTTTTTTGGTTTGTTTATATGGTGGATTACAATGATGGATTTATGTATATTGAACCATCCCTGCATGTCTAGAATGAAACCTACTTGGTCATGTGCTCTTGGATTCAGTTTGCAAGTATTTTATTGAGTATTTTTGTAAAATGGTCATAAGAAAAATTAGTCTGAAACTCTCTCTTTGCTGGGTCTTCATGAGGTTTACATATCAAAGTGACTGTGGCCTCATAGAATCAGTTTGGTAATGTTCCATCCGTTGCCATTTTGTGGAGTAGCTTGAAGAGTATCGGTATTAGCTTTTCTTTGAAGGTCTGGTAGAATTCTGTGCTGAAACCATCTCACCCTGGGCTTTTTGTTTGTTTGTTTGGTTGGTTGGTTTGTGTGTGTGTGTGTGGCTTTTAATGACTGTTTCTAATTCTGTAAGAGAAATGGGACTATTTAATTTGTTTATCTGATCTTGATTTAACATTGACAAGTGTAGTCAATCAAGAAAATTGTCCATTTCCTTTAGATTTTCAAATTTTGTGCAATATAAGCCTTTGAAGCAGAACTTAATGATTCTTTGTATTTCTTCAGTGTCTGTTGTTATGTCTCCCTTTTCATTTCTGATTTTGTTGATTTGGATAGTGCCTCTGCCTTTTAGTTAGTTTGGCTAATGGTTTGTCTATCTTGTTGATTTTCTCAAAGAACCAGCTCTTGGTTTTGTTAATTCTTTGAATTGTTGTCTTTGTTTCGAATTTATTGATTTCAGCCCCGAGTTTGATTATTTCCAGCTGTATATTCCTCTTGGGTGTTTCTGCTTATTTTTTTTTTCTAGGGCTTTCAAATGTGTTGTTAAGTTGTCTATATGAGATGTTTCCAATTTTTTAAGAAGGCACTTAGTGCTATAAATTTTTCTTTTAGCACTGTTTTCAATGTGTCCCATAAATTTCGGTATGCTATATCTTCATTTTATTTGAATTTTAGGAAGTCCTTAACTTCTTTCTTTATTTCTTCCCTGACCCAGTTGTCATTGAGTAGAGAGTTGTTTACTTTCCATGCGTGTGTAGGCTTTTTATTATTTCTGTTGCTGTTGAAGTCCAGCTTTAGTCCATGGTGATCTGATAGGATACAAGGTATTATATCAATATTCTTGTATTTGTTGAGGTTTCTTTTGTGACCTACTATATGATTAATTTGGAGAAGGTTCCATGAGTTGCTGAGAAGAAGGTATAATCTTTTGTGTTTTGGTGAAAAGTTCTGTATATACCTGTTAGATCCATTTATTTCATGACATCGGTTAGTGTCATTATTTCTTGGTTTAGTTTCTGTTTCGCTGACCTATCCTTTGGTGAAAGTGAGGTGTTCAAGTCTCCCACTATTAATGTATGGGAATTGATGTATGGTTTAGGCTTTGATAATATTTCTTTTACAAATGTAGGTGCCCTTGTATTGGAGGCATAGATGGTCAGAATTGTGATGCCATCTTGGTTGAGTTTTCTTTGATGAATATAGTGTCCTTCCTCATCTCTTTTGATTAATTTTGGTTGAAAGTCTATTTTATTAGATATTAAAATGGCTACACCAGCTTGCTTCTTGTGTCTGTTTGCTTAGAATACCTTTTTTCAATCTTTTACCCCGAGGTAATGTTTCTCACTGGCTGAGATGTGTTTCTTGAATGCAGAAGAATGTTGGGTCTTGTTTATGCATCCATTCAGTTAGTCTGTGTCTTTTTACTGTAGAATTACGACCATTGATGTTGAGAGATATTAATGACCATTTATTGTTAAGTCCCTTGATTTTGATTTTGGTTGCAGTAGAGTGTTTGTGTGGTTATGTTTTGCAAGAGCGACGTTATCTATTTCCTGTGTTATCTTGGTTGTATTTGTTATTTTGGGTTGGAGTTTTCCTTCTGGTACCTTCTGAAGGGCCAGATTTGTGGATAGGTATTGTTTGAATTTGTTTTTGTTGTGAAATATCTTGTTTTCTCCATCAATGGTTATTGAAAGTTTCACTGGGAATAGTAGTCTGAACTGACTCCTGTGGTCTTGTAGGGTTTGCAGGACCTCTGTGTAGGCCCTTCTGGCTTTTATGGTCTCTGCTGAGAAGTCAATTGTAATTCTGATAGTTTGCCATTATATGTTACTTGGCCTTTTTCCTTGCTACTTTTAATATTTTTTCTTTGTTCTGTACATTTTGATTGTTATGTGGCAAGAGGATTTTCTTTTCTGGTCTATTCTATTTGGTGTTCTGTAGGCCTCTTGTATGCATGGTTATACACTTATATGCGTCTTTTTCTTTAAATTTGGGACTTTTCTTCTATGATTTTGTTGAAAATATTTTTGGGGACTTGGAACTGGGCATCTTCTCTTTCCTCAATTCCTATTATCCTTGGTTTTCATCTTTTCATGGTGTTCTTGATTCCTTGGATGTTTTGTTTCATGAAATTTTCAGAGTTAACATTTTGTTTGATAGTTTCTTCAAATTTTTCTATTGTATCTTCTACTCCCACGATTCTTTCCTCCATCTTTTGAATTCTGTTAGCAAAGCTTATCTCTACATTTCCTGTTGTCGTCCCTAAGTTCTCTCATTCCCAGGTTTCTTTTATCTGTGCTTTTATCATTGTTTCCACTTTCTTCATCAGCTCTTGAACTGTTTTACCGATTTCATTCATCTGATTGTATTTTCCTGAATTTCTTCCAGTGATTTCTTCATTTCCTCTCTATAGGTTTCTGTCATGGTCTCTCTAATGTCCTCAATGTGTTTGGCTGTATCTTACTGTACTTGTTAACGGATTGTATTAGTTTCCTCCATTATCATTTTCACTACTAAGGATTTAAGATCATTTTCTTGTGCTTCAATTGTTTGAGTTCCCAGAGTTGAATTCTTTGGGCTAACAGGGTTCTGGAGATGCCATATTGTTTTGGTTTTTGTTGTTTCTGTTTTTACACTGGCTTTTAGCCATCTTTCTGTCTTTGATGTTTGGAGGTACTTTCTGGTGTCCTTCAGTGGTTGTTGAGAGCAGTTCATTGGTGAGTATCTATAGGTCGAGAACCCTCACCTATGGGATCAGGGAATCCTTACCTGGATCAGGCAGGTGACCTGGTTTCAGTTCCCGGGGACTTTGCTCCACACCCCGGACTCCCCACTGGGCCAGCAGAGACCAGTGCTTATGCTCTACAGCCCAAGGTTCCAATCAAGGTAGTGTAGGTACAGCTGGTAGGTATCTGACTTTTGGCTGGGCTTTGGAAACCCTGCCCTCAGGCACTGGGTCTTTGGGGCCTAGGTTCAGTCTGCCCTGAGAGTGTGGGAACCCCTGGTAGCTTGTGGAGGTTGGCTAGGCTTCCACCTGATCCATTTAGGCCTTCAGGTTGAGGTTCAGTCCTGCCTGAGAGAGCAGATACCGCCCTTTTGCTTGTGGTAGTTGGCTAGGCTTCAACCCTATATGTTCAGGCCAGTTTAGTCTCACCCAAGAGAGTGAAGGAACAGCCCACTGGGTTGGGGTGGCTGGCTAGGTTTCTGCCCAATCCATTCAGACCTTGCCGCTGTAGCTGGAGAATGTGTCTACAGCTGCCTGGGGCCCCGGGTGGGCCTTGGGTCCCTCTGTGGACTGGCAGGATCATCTGAGGTTAGATCTTTTCTAGTTCCACACACTCTGGGTTCCTCCTGGTCCAGCAGATACTGACATTGTTTCTCTGTAGTGCACAGTTCAGAGAGAGAGAGAAAGAGAGAGAGAGAGAGAGAGAGAGAGAGAGAGAGAGAGAGAGAGAGAGAGAGAGAGAACAGCATGATAGGCTGTGCTGGGCTTTGGATACAGTGCCCACATGGTTGCAGGCCCCTGGTGCTTTCTGTGAACTGGTGGGGCAGTCTGAGGTCAAATCCACCCATTTTCCTTGGTTCTCCCCAAGCCAGAAAATTCAGACTCTGGTGCTTCACTGCCCACAGTTCAGTACAAGATACCAAGCCCATGATAAAGAGCACAGCTGCAGCTTGCAGGCAGGTATGTATCTAGACTCTGGGGACTAGGCACCATGGGCCAGTTGGATGGCTGCAGGCTGGACCGACCTGTGCTCTGCACTAGGAGGACCCTTCTCTGTCACAACCCCTCTAGTGCAGTCTGTTTGACAAATGCTGTTGTACAACCCAAGGCAGCAACCTCTGCCCAGGGAGAACTTCCTGGAATGTGCCTGATGTTCCTGCCAGGAGTAATTGATTGTGGCCTTCTTTTTATTTATTGTGTTGGCATATTCTGTCTCTATTCTGCCACCTACCTTACTCCCATACCAGGACTTTTCAAACATGACTATGTTCCTATGAAGTGCCCTAACATGGGACTGCAGCCAGGGACCATTCAGGCCCAGAGTTCACCACCAAGCTCTGCTCCACTTATTAAAAGAAACATGGCTAAGAATTAATCATTAGTTAATGATTGGCTTACAAAGAAATAAAGCTACAAATGGTGGCTCCCAGATATTAGAAAGGAGAGCTAAAAAAAATTGTCTTGGTACACAAGTGTTGGGAATAAGTTCCATTTATGAGGGAACATTGACCCTTGACAAAGAGGGCACATACGTACTGATACCAAGCCAATAGCTTAAGGATGATGACATCTTTACCGTGTATTCTGTCCTCTGTATTGTTTCATTTCAAGTTGGTAATTCAAAAAATGACAACACTATTACTTTGCATTCTGTACTTTGTACTGTGTATGCCTGATTGCTTAACTGACTTCCTTGATTCTACTCCGTGGGAAATGTAGCCACAAAGCACTCCCTGTTTCAACAAATGTGTATAAAAATCTAGACTGCTTGCCTGTAAAATAAACTCAGATCTAAACTCTCCCCTGGGTTGGTCTGTTTTGTCACTTCACCGAATCCTTGTGTACTGACTTTTCGAGAACTTCCATTCCCAAGGACCTATACCCAACTGAGATGGTCTGTGGCACCCCTCACCTACAGCGCTCCAGGTCTTGTGGTCTGTAGCTCCCAGCTGGGTTCCTAGTCTCTGTCCTGCAGATCAGATACCATGCATGTTCGACATCACCATCTTGTATCCCCCAAATAATTCATAGTATTTTAAATGTGTATCTCTTAATATATAAATATGAATGATGACTGTAGGTGGCAATATATGGAGATTTGATGCCTGGACCTATAGCCTAAGTTTTACTTTGAATAAACTAAAATAGGCATCCTGTTGCTATTACTAAAAAAAAAAAAATGAAAAAAAAAAAAAACAGAGGGGAAAACACTGGAAGAGTTGATGGCTACCTAGAAGTTGTTTACAGTAGGGTGAATGTAAGGGCAACAGAGGCCACCTGAATATTCTTTACTTAGACATGTTCAACAATGAGGTCAGAGAATAAAGAATTAATGGGAGCCCTGAGACCAAGGGATATAAAATGTCTTTGTGGTTATTAAATTTAATTTGTATCCTGTTATTTCAAACTGCTTTCTTGTTGCTTGCTTATAACATTCTTATTACCATGTGACACACTCTAAACATCCAAGCATTTTGAGAGAATAATTTCTTGGCTAACAGAATGGAGGAAGCTTACTCAGGTGTTCATGAGAGCTTCAGCTTCCTTCCAGCTTACAAAATGATATTAGAAAATTCTTCATCCTATAAATAACAAATTATTCTAATACATCTGTATTAGCTATTTGTCTGTTTCTTCAATAGGCTATGAGAACAAAAAACAAATTTGGGGGTTGTTTGTTTGTTTGTTTGTTTGGCTTCCAGTTCCAGAGGGTATATGGTTCATGAGGTCAGGAATGGCCTAGAAGTGTAAGTCTAAGAACCTATGGGGAGTCAGGAAGCAGACATCACATCTCATCCTCACACAAATAGCACAGAAGAGACAATAGGGCCAAGATACAAAACCACAAAGCACATCCCTAGGCCCCCATTCCACCCCACCCCACCCCAGCAAGTCACTTCCTTTAGCAAGTCTCCACCCAGTACATATTCCATAACCCTCCAAAACAACAACAACAGCTTGGGACAAGCTATCAGGCACAAGAACTGATAGGAACAGTTTTTGTTCAAGCTACAAGACTATTTTTTAAGTAATCTAATTTGAAGAACATTCACACCCATAAAGATGAACTCTGTTCATCAGTACCTTACCAATATTAAGAGTATACTCATTTATGCATCTTAATAAAAACAATACTGTAGCATATGTAAACATATATATCCAAAACATGAGGCAGGGCACTTTTGGTCTTGGATGTTCATCACTCCACTTCAAGATGCTCCTAGATAGAACCACTCCAGCAAAGGCTTCGAGGCTCTGGGTTCCAGTTGCTGTTCTAGTTACAGTCACCTTCACTGAATTGCTAGTTTACTATTTAACTGGTCTATTGGAATCCTACTGACTACACAAGTGGAATCGCTCCAAGGAATTGAGTATAAAAAAAAGGTATATCTCTTCTATTCCTATTAACCTATCTAGGGTAGGTGGATGGGAAAGGAGGTGTAAACATTAAAGAACCCCAAATAAAGTAGGTTTGAAAAAGTTCAAAGCCTACACAATACTTTTGAATGATCTGTATTAACCTTCATTCTTTGTGCTCATATGCTATATTTCACACCTTTGTTAGGCTAGAAAGACTGATCTGGTGTTTTGTATCTACTGTCATTTAATACTTTGTCACTTAGAAAGTCACTGGGACAGTGGAAAGTTAACTGATTCTAGTAACCCACAACTGTCTTTCAAATCCTGGCTTAGACATCATTAGGTATGTGCCATGTTAAAGTCTAAGGCAGTGGCTCTCAAGCTTCCTAATGTGGTGACCCTTTAGTACAGCTACTCATGTTGTGGTGACCCCAACCATAAAATCATTTCATTGTTACTTCATAGCTGTATTTTTTCTACTGCTGGGACTCATAATGTAAATATCTCATGCGCAAGCCATCTGATATACAAACCCCAAAGGGGTCTCAACTTACAGGTTCAGAACCACTAATCTAGAGGTTAGTACTGTCATAGTTTCCAAAATTTTCTGCATGTTACAATCACTTGAGACACTGTCTTTTTTATTAATTACTTTTAGTTTTTCAGTGGATAACATAATCAAGTCATCCACAACCCCAAGGGACAAGGTCACATCCAAGACAACCGAAGCAGAGTGGGTAGGGTGCAAGAGCTAATTTCCGTTCGTTGGGAAACTTTGAGATTACTTCACAGGGTCATCTGTGAGGTCCTGTCAGCTGATGAATTCTGCAATCTGTGGCTTCTCATACAGGATAAAGTATTAGAGAAATGGTCCACAAGAAGGGACTCGAGCATTTCTTGGGACAAAGAATGGTTAGGAATGAAAAAAATAAAGATAAACTTTCATATAAAGTATTTAGAATGGAGTGAAGCCCCTTGTGCAGTAAATTGCTAGACGGAAAATTATACATGTCTAGCCCTTTTCATTTGTACCATAAATAAAGAAAGTAGATCAGTTACTTTGAGATGAAATTTGCATTATAGATGGTGGCTGTCCAACAGAAGACATGTGAAATAGTCAGTGAGGTAAGTGAGGAGGAAATGTGCAAGGTTATTTTATTTTATTCTTTTGCCATCATTGGTCCTCTAAATTTCTCTCTTGTCTCTACCTTCTGCCCAGAGAAATTAATAAGTGTAGTTTATCCAGGGCTCACATAATCAAGATCGTTGTGGCTTTGTGGATTGTATTAATTACTTTTTAATTTTGATCTATGAAGGTGGAAAAGTTGTCATTTGGTCTTGCTTAGGATAATCACTGAACTATTTGATGGATCTTTAGGATAGAAAGAGAGTAATAGTGATAAGACTGCTAAGTTAAAAGACAAAAGAAGACCTTTCCTGTAAATAAGTAGGGCATGCGCAGAGAAAATGCAGATGCATGCATGCATATGCCATTATCTGCATTTCAGGCAGTCATGTCTTTCCAATCTTCTAGGTACTTACTGATAGGCCAATACACTGTAACTTATGTAAACAGTCCTAGAGATGTGGATTTAATCATCATTGATATTTCCATGAAATCTTTAGACTATACAATTTCCAATACAACATACCTCCAAGCACAGTGTGGGTACTCTTGCCAGAGCAGCAGAGAGAGGAAATGCTAATCCCTAGAACAGGTGTAGAGGCAGAAGTGTGTTCCCTCCTTCCAAACACACAACCACTGTCTCTTAATTAAAAATCATCCAGTGAGAATTAAAGTGAGAGATCACAATTAAGCCTGTGTTTTGCAATCTCAGAAAAGGTGAAAAGAACCAAGAGAAAAGTTAGGATTCTTTCTCAAGAATACTATATGAAGTTAAGAATCCCAAGAAAGCCAAACAAAATGAGGAGTCAGCATTAACTATACTGAGAGATAGCAGTGAACCCTGTAAGCATGTGCCATCTGTGTAAAAGAGATACAGGTTTAGAGAAGTTATCCTGATTATTACCTTTAAGGCCCAACACAAGCACACAACTGTGTTGTTGCTTTCCCCATTCTTCAACCGCAGAAACTAGGACACCGGAAACTCAATCACTTGTCCCAAAAACACATTTGCCAAGTGATGGAGACAAGTGAAACAAAATCCCTCAGATGAGGAAGGAAGAACAACATGAGCAATAAGGGTTTTGTCGCATAGCATCTTGGCTCTCATAAGATGACAAGTGCAGATCATAGACATGTCATTCATTACCTGTGGTCATACAATAATGATGTTTGCCAAACACAAACTATGAGGACTGGTGATATTCCTGTTAGTGGCCATTTATTGACTTTCCTACCCTTCCACTCTCTGATCAACACCCTGTGCTTCCAGAATTCCAGCCTATGATTGCTCATCAAGTATGCACAATGCCTCAACACACACCCTGAGCAACAGACACCCTTTCTCACGTCTCCCTTTTATTTGCTTTGCAACAAAGAAGTATCTGAAACCATAGCACTTAGCCATTTGTCGTCACCTTCCCTCTAATGGCTCAAGTATGTAAGTCATGAGAGCACAGGACATTTGCTTCACTTGTCATGGGCCTCTGAATAGTTTCTGACACACAGGCAATTTCCATAGAGACGGCTTTATAAACATCTGGCTAAGTACTAGTTTGTTTGAATGCCTGCTGTTGTTTTCAATCTGAGCTCCTTGGAATATAGATGCTTTAAGGAATGTTCTCATATAGAAAATTATTTAACAGCTAATGTCTTGCATTATAAATATCCAAGGGAGGAAAATTTAAAATTGATTAGCATGAAACACACAAAAGGCTAAGATTCTTAGGTTCAAATTTGCCTAAAAACAGGTATAGGAATAAGCCAAGGAAATTCACTGCTGTTATTCTTGATTAAAAGGCACAACCAACATCCGGGAAGAACACAGTTAATCTCCCAAATGGATTTTCATTCCAAATTACTACAGCAGCCAGAAGGCTCAACATGAATATATTCACAAAACACTTTGATGTGCGTCTTGCCAGTGAGCGTCCATGAAGAATGAGGGCTGACAGCCCTTCAAATGAAGTCTGTCTTGGCCAACTGAAATGACGTTAAATGAAATAAAAACCTAGGTAGTTATTTTATATCCCCCCAAAAAGAATAGGGAGACCTCCCCCACTTTATCTGAAGGCATACAGACACAGAATAGCCTTATGCAATGATATTATGTAAATAATATTATATAATATGCAAATAAAATTATGCAATGTTAATTTATTCCTGAAAAAGTGCCCCAACTGAAAAGCCCTTCATTAGGTTTAGAATAAATGACATTTGTCCATTTAATATTTATTGAGAACTTACTATGTGCCAGTAGCTGTCATCAGTCATATGGGCAAAGCACAACCCCTCCCTCTAAGGGGCATGAAGGATTTCCTTGATAACAAGTACTCTAGTAGAGGATTAAAACAAAACATGATCAAAACATGAGTAGGGGGCACAATAAGATGCCCAGAGGCATCAAGAAGGTTTCTTTTAAAAGTCAATCCTTTAACTGAGTCTTTTTTCTTTTTATATTTGAATAAACAATAAGTTTTTATTATAATTTTTCTTTAAATAATTTATTCAGATTACATCTCCATTGTTATCTCCTCACTTGTATTCTCCCATTCCCATCTCCCCCCCCCCTTTCATCCTATTCCCCTGCCCTAGAACTCTGACAGAAGGAGGCCTCACCCCCCACTGTATGATCACAGCTTATCAGGTCTCATACAGATAGCCTGCTTACCCTTCCTCTGAGTGCCAACAGGCCTCCCCACCAAGGGGAAGTGATCAAATAGGGAGCACCAGAGCTCATGTCTGAGTCAGTCCCCGCTCTCCACAAAAGTGTGGAGAATGTGCTGTCCATTGGCTAGATCCAAATAGGGAGTCTAGGTTTACTGCATGCATTATCCTTGGTTGGTACAGTAGTTTGAGCATAGCCCCCTGGGTCCAAATCTGCCAGCCTTGATGGTCTTCTTGTAGGGTTCTAGGACCCTCTGGATCCTTATATCTCTCCATTCTCCCATACCTCTCTCACCTAGAGTCCCAATACAAAGTCCCAGTATCTTCCCCAATTCCCTGCTGAATGAAGACTCTCAGAGGACATCCATGTTGGCCTAGTATCCAATTATACGTGAGTACATACCATGTGTATCTTTCTGGGTCTGGGTTAACTCACTCAGGATGAACATTTCTAGTTCCATCCATTTGCCTGCAAATTTCAAGATGTCCTTGTTTTTAATAGCTGAGTAGTATTCCGTAGTGTATATGTACCACAGTTCCTTTACCCATTCTTCAGTTAAGGTATATCTAGGTCATTTCCAGATTCTGGCTATTATGAATTAAAGCTGCTAGGAATGTGGTTGAACAAATGTCTTTTTTGTGTGGTAGAGCATCTTTTGAGTATATCCCCCAAGGAGTGGTATAGCTGGGTCTTGAGGTAGAGCTATTCCCAGTTTTCAGAGAAAGTGGCAGATTGATTTTCAAGGTGGTTGTACAAGTTTTCACTCCCACATCCTTGCCAGCTTGTGCTGTCACTTGAGGTTTTTGTTTGTTTATTTGGTTGGTTGGCTTTTTGTTTTGTTTTGGGTTTTCAAGACAGCGTTTCTCTGTGTAGCCTTGGCTGTCCTAGACTCACTTTGCAGATAGGTTGGCCTTGAACTCACAGTGATCCACCTGCCTCTGCCTTACAAGTGCTGGGATTAAAGACATATGCCACCATGCCTAGATTACTTGAATTTTTGATTTTAGCAATTCTGATGGGTGTAAGAGGGATTTGATTTGCATTTCTCTGATGACTAAAGACTTTGAGAATTTCTTTAAGTATTTCTCAGCCATTTTATGTTCCTCTGTTGAGAATTCTCTGTTTAGCTCTGAACTCCATTTCTTAATAGGGTTATTTGGCTTGGTGGTGTTTAATTTCTTGAGCTCTTTATGTATTTTGGATATTAGGTCTTTGTCAGATGTAGGGTTAGTGAAGATCTTTTCCCAGAATGTAGGCGGTCGCTTTGCTCTGTTGACAGTGCCTCCAGCCTTACAGAAACTTCTCAGCCTCATGAGGTCCCATTTATTAATTGCTGACCATAGAGACTGGGTTGTTGATGTTCTGTTCAGAAAGTTGTCTCCTGTGCCAATGAGTTCAAAGCTCTTCCACACTTTTTCTTCTAATAGATTTAGTGTTTCTAGTTTTATGTTGCAGTCTTGAATCCACTTGGACTTGAGTTTTGTGCATGGTGATCAATATGGATCTACTTACATTTTTCTACATGAAGATATCAAATTAGCCCAGCACCATTTGTTGAAGATGCTATCCTTTTTTCATTGAATAGATTTGGCTTCTTTGTCAAAAACCAAGTCTCCATTGATGTGTGGATTTATTTCTGGGTCTTCGATTCAATTCCATTGATCAACCAGCCTGTTGCTATGCCAGTACCATGCTGTTTTAATTACTGTTGCTCTATAGTACAGCTTGAGATAAGGTATGGAGATTCTTCTGGAGGATCTTTTATTGTACAGGATTGTTTTATCTATTCTGTATTTTTTAATTTTTCTATATGAAGTTGATAATTGATCTTTCAATGTCTTTAAAATTTGTGCAGGTATTTTGATAGGTATTGCATTAAATCTGTAAATTGCTTTTGGTAAGATGACTATCTTTCCATCTTCTGATATCATCTTCAGTTTTCTTCTTCAGAGACTTGAAGTTTTTTTCATAGAAGTCTTTCACTTGCTTGGTTAGAGTTATACCTAGATATTTTATATTACTTGTGGCTATCCTGAAGGGTGTAGTTTCCCTAATTTCTTTCTCAGCATGATTGTCATTTGTATACAGGAGGATTACTGACTATTTGTGTTGATTTTGTATCCAGCAACTTTGTTGAGGGTGTTTATCAGCTGTGGGAGTTCATGGAATTTAGGGGGTCACTTATATACACTATCATATCATCTGGATATAGGGATAATTTGACTTCCTCCTTTCTCCTTTAGATCCCCTTTATCTCCTTTTGTTGTATTATTGCTCTAGCTAGTACTTCAAGAACTATGTTGAAGAGAAACAGAGAGAGTGGGCAGCCTTGTCTAGTCTCTCATTTTAGTGGAACTTCCTTAAGTTTCTCTCCATTTCATTTGATGTTGGCTATTGGCTTGCTGTGTATAGCCTTTATTTTGTTTAGGCATGTGCCTTGAATCCCTGATCTCTCCAAGACATTAAACATGAGTGGGTGTTGGATTTTGTCAAATGCTTTTTCGGCATCTAAGGAGATGAATGTGTGCTTTTTTTTTTTCCTTTCATTTTGTTTATATGGTGAGTTACATTGGTCTTTAACTGAGTCTTAAAAATGTAAATGAGGTTTGTGGTTGAACATCTGGATGTCAGGGTGGAAGCAGGCATGGCAAGCACTCAGCATCCTGTGATATTTGCACATGGATCCACAGTTCTCTGGCCACCAATAGCTATTGTGTGTAATGGAGAGAAATGTGAAAGTAATTCATAAGGGAGATTATGGTGTTATAGGAAAATGAATGATTACAGAGCGACTTATACAAGCTAGAGTTTTACAATAGTTCAAATAGATAAAAGAAATAAGAGGCAAAAGTCACCATATATCACATAGGAAATACACCATATGTACCAGGACAGGTTGGTGCTCAGTTGGGAGGGGGGCTCCCCTTCTCTAATGAGAAAGGGAGGGGAAAATGAAGGGAAAGGGTATGAGGGTGGGGTTAGGAGGAGGGGCCTGTGATCAGGATGAAAAGAGAATAAATAAGTTAATTAATGGAAAAATCAAAGCTACACCCATATTGCGAGTGACTCAACTCTTTCTAATTCTGTCAAATTAATGTTCTTAATTTGATCACATGGCTCTGAATAACAAGAACTTCCAAAGGGTTCAGGGCTGTTGTTTGGTATCTGCCTAATGTATATCACACACTAAATACTTTCCAGTAAAAAAAAAAACCCACACTCTCCTCTCCACTACTGATCCCCTGGGCTTCCTGGAGACACCTCAGGGCAACTTCAGCTTTCCAGTTGTTCAGCCATTCTGCCATCCTTTATACTCCCCATTCAATTCACCAACAAATCTTCTAACAATGTATTACAGACCAGACCGTCTCGTCAGTTCCATCCTATATGCTAGACCAAGTCACGATAACTGTTTACCTCCTAAGTCTAGAGATGCCTTTCCTTGTTCCTCCCCGTCCCTGTGGCCTGTTATTCTTACGCCCCTCATGGTGACTCTGTTTAAGTAGGTCAGGCTACTTTTCTCCTTTGTTCAAAACTCCCCACTAGCTTCCAGTCTGATCCAGAAAAAAAAAAAAAATAAAGCATCTCCATGAACATGTTTCTGTCCTTGTCTCTGTGGGTCTATGGACATACAAAGAAGCACTTACGTATGCATGTGTGCCCTTCCACACTTAGCTTTATGACCTATGTCTACCCAAGCCTTCTGTGGTCATTTACATCTATTATCTTCAAAGTCTGGCTTCACAGCCTGTGGTGTTATGGGAAAGTGGTGGGACCTTAGGAGACAGGAATCTAGGAGAAAGAAGTTGGCCATTAAGGGCATGCCAACCTTTCCCCTTTCTTTCTTTGGCCCTTGCCATGATTAGGAAGGAAGCTTCTTCCAGTTTATGATCTTTCCATAATGTAGTGGTCTGCCATGGTCCTAAGAGCAGCAAAGCTAAGGGCCAGCAACTGAAACATCAGACATCTTAGGCCAAAACATATCTTTCTCCTTACAAGGTGATTTATCTATGACATTTATTGCAATGGTGTAGAAACAGTTAACAACAGTTAACACAACAGTTAACAACACAAGAGTGTTTCTGTTCTACTGTTTCAGTAATTCTCATCTGCTCTGACACCCACCTTTGCTCACTTTGCAATTTCCCATCATGACTTTCAAGTCTCAGAGAGATCCTGTCTAATTTATTCTAAAATTTTAATTGCCCTGATCCTATCCTGACTTCATTCCATTTTGATGGGCTGCCTGGTTTCCTTCACCTTTTTCTTCTTTGTGCATTTAACTCTTTCTTCCCAACCAGTTGAATGGAGTGCAGTGTTTGGGTGGTTGCCCTCACTGCTTTGTGTCCAGTGCCTGCAATGTCTAGCACACAGAATTCTGCTCATCGAGTGGTTTTATAATTTGGATCTGGTGGGAGCTTAATGGGTCAGTAGGGCTCTGACCTCATCGGTGGGTTGATGCATTGATAGATCCATAGTTGAGTAAACTACTGGAAAACGGTGGACATACAAAGTTGGGACCTAGCTGAAGAAAGGAAGGAAGTGAAATATGGCCCTGAAGGATTCAGTTTGTCTGTGCCCGCTCTCCCTCCCTCCCTCCATCTCTCCCTCCCTCATTTCACCTCATAATCAAAGTGATGCAGCCAGCTGGCTAGCCATGTACTGAGTGAATCCTGTGAAACTGCAGGCCAAGATACATCTGTCTTTTAAGTTCTTCTTATCAGTTATTTTTTTCACAACACTGACCAATACAAGTAATATTTGTGGGGTTTTTTTCCCACATAATCTTTTTTTTGATTCTTTGGGAATTTTACATCATGCACCCCAATCACACTCACTTTCCAGTCCCTCCATGTCCACCTCCCCATCCTTGTGACTTCCTCCCTAAAAAATAAAATAAAAAATCCAATTTATGATATTTATATACTTATTGGAGCATGGCTTGCCCCTTAAAGATATTTGAGTCTTTTCTCTCCTGCACCTCTGCCAGAATCCATCAATTGTGGACAGCTAACTTCAGCATCCTATCACATTTTTATTCTCTTTGATGGCTTCCTGTTTAGGTAGCTACTTTTGGGGGGCATTGAGGTAGAGGTAGAGGTTATCACAGAAGCCTTCCATGTCCCTCTTTCTCAAGTGTGTCTACAACCACTGACATGCAAAGGAAGCTTCCTTTTTCTCTACAGTCAGTGGAAGCATGGACCTTGGTTTCCCACATGGTTTCTGGTGACAGCATAGACCATGAACATGGCCTAGAGCTGCAGTAGGACCACAGACCCAGACAAGCCCCTTGGAGGCAGCTGGGACCATGAACATCACTACTGACTCTGGTGGCATTGCAGGCCACTCAGGTCAGTATGGTCTTCTGCACCGTCTCTGTGTCTCCAGTTCCACCATTACTCCACCACACAGATAACACAACATTTTGTATCTTTCCCATCTCCCCACCACATATTTTCTTTTTCATCATAGCGTTGCTCATTCATTGTGCCTGGCTTCCCCTGATTGTGTCTTGAGGCAGGGCAGCCTGTCTGGCCTTAATTAATTGTTTTTATATGAAGCCTTTCCCTATACTCTACCATCTGAAAAAGTATGCAGTTGTAAGGTTCAGAGTCATTTAACAAATATTCGTCACATACTAAATCCAAAAGAGGGCAGCAGAACTTCACCTACCATTGCACTGGGTCAGCAAAGCAGAGGGTTGGCCTAATGGAGCACTGAGTTCATGAAGCTGTGTTGGGTTCAGAGTGGAAACTCACTTCAGAGACAGAAGACGCTTAAAATGCAATCTTTATTTTTCTGCATTAGCATGGAGTCATCCAGTCCAGGGTCTGAACCTCATCCCAAAGGGAGATTGTACAACATTTTTAAAGGATGGCAACAGGAGCTGGTGGGGTGTTGTATTGACCAATCGTATTTTGACACAAGGGGTTGAGCAAGGAAGTAAACATGGGTGGCTGAGCTTTTCCAGGTCACCTGGTTTCAGGATGCTCAACTCAGCTTTTTGCAGTCACCTTCTTTCTGTCTTGGACTTTTGGCCTGGAATTTAGAATGATCGGGGAACAAAGGGGCGGGCAAGCTCTAAGACAAGACAGGCAACACATTTACAACCTGTGTCCTTTAGTTTGGATAACGGACAATGGCAACTTCCCTCTTTCCATCCTTTGCTGGTTAACAGACAAACATGAAAACACCTGAAGAAGCAGATTAGGAGTTGGGTTCCAGGGACTTGGGAATATGAACTCAGTTTTGACCCTGCCAGCAAGATGGAACTTGTTCCTGAGATGGCTGGACCCAGAAAACTGTCTCCTAACAGCTAGCTGGACAGTAAGTTCAAAGAAATGAGGCCAGAGAGCTTGCTAGAAAAAAGTAGAGAGGGAGATCCAGGAGGAGAAAAAGACAAGATTTTTCCAGGACAATGAGACAAATGGAGGCGGGTCTACAAAACGAACAAGTAGATTGTCAGTAAACCTGGTAATTTACTGGAGAGTTTGGCTAATTCCTCAGAAAAGCTGTCGGTAATGATGGTAGACTGGTAGATAGCCCTTTAAACAAATTATAGCCACAGTGTGGAAGTCAAAGTGTACCTACCCTATGAAGACAAGTGGGCATTTTGTAGGCCCTAATAAGTATTCCATTTTTAAAGGGTACTGTGTATCTCCCAGTTGTTGAAATGATCTACGCATTGCAGGTCCCTCACAGGGACTTCTCATGGTGACTCCTCTCTGCTCTCTACCTGGGACCCTCTCACTGGGATCAGAAATTCCTCCTTAACTCTCCTGCCCAACTATAGGCAGTCCAACTCTTTATTAACCAATCTGAGTTGATGGAAAACATTTTTTACACAACATTGAGACAGGAGCCACTACATAGAAATGCCAAGGCCAATATCCAAAATGCAACCAGATCTCTGGGTACAGAAATCAACATCTGAATACACAGTGCGCAAAACATCCTCCAACACTCTAGTATAAAGACTATATTTAAAAAAAAACTGAAATGATTCCTAATGATTTTCTGCTACACTCATAGATCAGTGATATGTCCATTCATCATCAGAGAAGCTTCCTCCAGCAACAGATGGGAGCATATGAGAGACCCACAGGCAGACATTATGTGGGAAGAAGGGGTGAGCCCAAGGTGGAGGTCTCCACCAGGCCTATCTCCTCAGAGTTCAGGAAATCTGGCAGAAAAGGCAGTTGAAATATTGCAGGAATCAGAGGGGGTGAAGGAAATCAGAGAACTAGGCTCACTGAAGCAACTAAGCAGGGCTCACATGGGCTCACAGAGACTGAGGCAGCAAGCACAGACCCTGCAGGGGTCTGCACCAGGTCTCTGTGTGTATGATGTGGCTGTTAGCTTACTGTTCTTGTGGGACTCCTTAACTGTAGGAGCGGGGTTGTCTTTGACCCCTTTGACTGCTCTTGGGATGCTTTTTCTCCTGTTGGGTCTCCTGTTGAGGTCTCAGTATGGGGGCTTTGGCTTTGCCTTATTATTTTTTGTTTTCTCGTGTTTGTATGTTTGGTTGTGTCTCTTGTAGGCTTCCTCTTTTCTGAAGGAGAGGGGATGGATCTGGGGGAGAAGGAAGGTAGGAGGGAGCTGGGAGGGATGGAGGGAGGGAACCTGTGGTGAGGATATTTTGTATCAGAGAAGAATCTTTTTTTAAAAAAAGAAAGAAATAAAAGAAAAAGGGAAAAGGTTTCAAAAAAGCACCAGAGAGAGAGAGAGAGAGAAGGGAGGGAGGGAGAGAGAGAGGGAGGGAGGGATAAGGAGAGAGAGGGAGAGAGAGAGAGAGAGAGAGAGAGAGAGAGAGAGAGAGAGAGAGAGAGAGAGAGAGAGAGAGAGAGGTTTACTTAATCTGAGGAGCACCTGAACCCAAGTAGCATACACTATACTTCCTACCTTAAGACAAGGACGGCTCTTTGATAAAGACTAATCAGGCATTGGATTAAGCTCACGGTCAATCATAGTGTTTATGTTAGCAGCTCTCATTAACTGAAGAGGAGATAAACCTGTTTTTGTTGTGATCCCAAGTGTGGGATGGGGAACAGACTTGTGAGAGAACAGGTGATGTTTATCCCCTTAGAAGTTCAACCACTTCTTGAGGGAGCTTGATTGTTGCCAGCTGGAAAACATCCTTGACCAGACTCTGGGAGGAGATACATATCTATGAGACCAAAACAGGAGGTGGGCTTTCTGGGTCTTGGTGGTGTTTGGCTGTTCATTGCTCCACTTCAAGGCGCTTCTAGAGAGAACTGCTCCAGTGAAGGCTTTGGGGCTCTGGACTTCTGCTGTTCTGGGTCTCGGCTGCTGCTCCGGGTTCTGGCTGCTGTTCTAGGTTCCAGCAGCAACTTTCATTGAATTGCCTGTCTGCTGAAATCCTGCTGACTATGCCAGGAGAATCATTCCTAGGAACTGATACCCAGAAGGCTTCATTCTTGTTTTCTTTAATCTTCTTTTCCTGTTGTTTAGCCTAGTCAGGTTATAAGGGAGGTACACCTATTTTATGAGTTCATAATAAAGTATAATTATTAAGGAAATTGAACCTACAGTTAACTGAGAAACGTTCTCTGTAGAAGGGAGGTGTTAGTTATTTCTAACAACCTCAGAAGCCAAGTAGAGCCTGGACTGTTCACTAAAAGGCATGGGGTGGGCATTCGTCTCATCAATTGCTACCAAACCCACTGCAACTCTTAGGTTCACTTGCTTTTCACATCAGATCTACTCCACACAAACGCCGCTCATTGGAGGTTATGGCCATGCATGACTTCTGGAAATCTTCACAATAAGATTGATGGGTGAGGCATAGTCTTGGTTACTCTTTGGGCTTTCAGCTGTGCTTCAAGATGAGGCAGTTTACCTTAGAGAATAAATGTCCATCTCTCTAGAAACCTGGCCATTTACCAGAAGTTCACATCTCAGTAAAGCTCCGACTAGGCTACTGATGGATGTACTAAACAGAAGAGACAAAATAGTTGTCAAAATCACTGTAGTGCATTAATGATGTGTGCAGCTCAAAGACGGCAGAATCCACATGAAAATGGTCCTGATGAGGATCAAGAGGAGAGGTGTAGAAGGCTGGACTCAACACAGTTCCTTCAGTGACAGGAGAACAAAGCAGGTGACATTTTATCTCTCAACAAGAACAAGAAAGCATTGAGGAAAACCTAGGATTTTAAAATACTTGATCATTCTTAGGTGACCCTCCTAGATCCCTCCATCTCAAGTCTTGAGGTCACACTTGTATCAGGTCTTTAACCCAGGTGTAAGATACCTGTAAGCTCAGTTTTCTTAACAACTATATTTTACTATGAACTTATTAAACGAGCCTACCTCCCTTACAACCCAACTGACCCAAACAATAGGAAAAGGAGACTAAAGAACACAATAATGAAACTTTAAAGATATTACTTCCGAGGAACGATTCTCCTGATGTAGTCAGCAGGACCTCAGGAAACCAGCAATCCCACCAATGCTGCTGCTGGAACCTAGAGCTTCAGCTGGAGTCCAAAGCCTTGAAGCTTTTCCTGGAGCAGTTCTCTCTAGGAGCATCTCTTGAAGTGTTGCAACCAATAGCCAGAACAATCTCAAATTTCTCTCTCCCAAGCCTCTTGTTTTGGGCTCATATGTATGTATGTATGTATGTATGTATGTATGTATGTATGTATGTATATATATATATATATATATATATATATATATATATATATATATATATATATATATATTTCCTCTCAGAGTTTCTACTAGGATGTTTTCACCTGGCTACATCCAAGCTCCCCCACAAAGTGGTTCAACTTCTAAGTGGATTAGCATCCTGCTCTCTCACAAGTCTGTTCCCCATCCCACACTTGGGATCAACACAAAAACATGTTATCTCTCCTACGGATACCTGCTAAAACTGTCAGAGATCCACTACTTGTACAACATGGTCCCAGGTCTTGCTTTCAGTTGGCATTCTCTGGCCACAGGAGGTAAGTTGCCCTCTAAGTGGCGTCTAAGTAGTCCTGCTTGTTTTCATCATAATCCAGCCTTGTGAAATTGTGAAGGAATGTTGTTATTCATAAAGTTCATATTTAGGAACCATATGAGTTTCAAAAATGATGACAAAAAGTTTCAAAATGATTTCCCTAAGTTTACCGTGTTGCATTGGTTTGCATTAATAACCGTCGTTGGCCACATTGGCCATTGCCAGAGAGTTGGGCATGTCCGGATTGTAGACAAATAGGGATGAGCTTGTCACTGTTATTAACTATATTAATTGCACTCATTAAGAGACACCCCATATCACAGCTTCTCCCTATATGTTCAATACCCCCAGGCATAGTACCAGTCAATGGACCTATTTTTGCCAATATCTCATGCATGATGAACTAAGCCCTGGCAACAATTTAATTGCAGGATGCCAAGAACTATAAAAACCTTCTTATCATCAATGTGATGTCATCACTGTCATCTAGCTCCAGAGTAATATAGTATAAGTAACGTAACTGAGACACCCACCCTTATAAACTACATCATAAAACCACTTTCTGGTCCCATAAAATATAAGTAATTAAAGGCACAGGCCTTGTTCCATTTCCCTGGAAGCAGATCCTGGTGCGTTTTCTAGGGAGCTCCCTCAGAGAGGAATAATGTTGGGATAATATTCTCAGAATATGGCTATGATCACAATTAATGTCTTTTTAAAAATGGCTTCTGATGATCAACTTTGGACTTCAGAAGTCACTAAATCTGAGAGTCCCAAGTCATGTTCTTGCTCCAGCAGGGCCCCGTAATGTCCTACAGACAGCATCACCAATGGGGGACCAAGTGTTCAAATATCTGAGTCTCTCTGCAGGACATTTCTCACTCAGCCAAGCAAACAACTTTCTGTTTTGAACAGAAAACTGTTTGCTGAAGATAGTCTATAATATGTTAAAATACTTAACAAGAATGAATATAAAAGCTCTCAGTTACATATATTCACAGATGGGCCAAAGTCATAGTCATATGGCTTGATTTTTGCATTTACATGTGCTGCTTAAGGCTGAGAAAGACAATGATATAAGTTTTAAATACGGTTAAAATCACTGGCAAATTGAGCCCTTAAGAATGTGGCCCCTTTACGATGTGACTTTCTTAAATCTGATCCCAGAGTAAGTTCCAGAGCTAAGCTGTACCTCAGGATTGATCTCACCTTGAGATAAGAGATTACACCATATGACAGTTAGTCACTGAACAAAGTCTGCCCTGCCCTGGGGGACTTATTATTAATTTCAGGTCAGGAGCTTGATGTACTTCTTTGACTTCAAGTAAAAAGAAGTCTAAGCTAAAGATAAACTAAAGTAATTGTTAACATTTATTTCCGTTCCAATAATCTCCTGGTTCACATGTATGTATACTATATAAAAGTCTGAGAGAAATAAAGTTGGGGCGACAGCGTTTACTGTTAGTCCTCCTGAATACTTGTCTTTATCTCTTGTCTTGTCACCTTTCTATATCTTTTCCTATATCTATTCTATCCCCCAATCCCACATCTAGGCATTGGTCAATTCTGCGGCAGGCAGCAGCACACCATGCCTTTATGATGATTCTTCATGTTTAAAGAAACAATTATTATTTTAATACCGAGTTAAACAAATAATGCCTTATGTTTTTAACTCCATAGTGTTTAGCTCAGCATTAAAGTAATATATATTAGCTACCTTCCATTATATATATATAAAAAAAGCATTTTTCTAATGCTTTTAAATCATCCAGTTTATGTTCTCAACTTTCATGCTCTAGCACAGTGAGAAGTAACTTATGAGTTTGATTGTGGCCTTTTTCCCTCATCTCCAGTTCCTACAATGGGCGCTTCTTCTTTATTTCTCTCGGCTTCCTTTCTCTTCGCTCTCCTTGGACACTTTCTGTTGCAATGATAGTGCAGAAATGAAAAGTCCTTTTCACAGACGCCTACCAGAACACACACAGGATTTGTAAGAGAATCCCCTTTAGCTTCCCGTGCCCTAAACTATGATAATATCTGCAGAAGGTTCACTTGGAACCAGATCATTATCAGTAAGGTTTTTAAGATATTGAATTGAGAAATGGCTCAGTGGTAACATGCACTTGGTGGCTCTGGGTTGGGTTCCCAGCACTCACGTAGCACATAATAACCATTTATACTCCCATTCCAGGGGAGCTTGTATCATCTTCTGGTATCTGTGGCCACTGCATGCATGTGGTGCTCAGTCCTACATGTGAGCAAAACGTCCATATACATAAAATAAAAATAAGTAGATCTTTAAAACTAAAAATATGAATTCCAATTCTGAAATCATTTACTGATAAAATCTGGAGCACCATAAAGTTACTTGGAAGTACTCTATTATGTTAGTCACTCTTGTCACGGCTGCGATGAGCACCTGTCAGAATCAAGGGAGGGAGGGTTGGTCTTGGTTCCTGGTGTTTTGCCTCCATGCACTTTAACAGGACACTGTGTTGGAGGTGATGGTGGTGGTGGTGGGTGTCACAGAATTGGTTGCTAACATCACAAAGGCCAAGAGAAAGGAGACAAGACAGGGTAGAATGGTATCATTTTTTGCTGGCATGCTCCAGTGAGCCACATCACTACTGGCTAGGGACCAAATATTCAGCACATGACATTATATCTGAGGAGGCTTCATACTCAAGACATAAAAATGCATTCAGATGGAAGATTAAACTAATAATGAAAGATATGGCTAGAATTTTGTTTATTTTAAAACTTGATTACTTTTTATCTATTTAGGAGTGTTTGTGTATGAGAAAGAATATATGTGCGTGTGCGTGTGTGTATGTATGTATGTGTGTGTGTGTGTTTGCATGTGTGTGTGAACAGATGTCTGTGCCTGTGAACATATAAAGGCCAGAGAGTGCATAGGATCCCACAGAGCTAAAGTTATAGACATTTGTGGGAATTCCCATTTTGATATGCCATACTTGGATTTGAACTCAGGTCCTCATGCTTGCACAGAGAGTGCTCTTCACCACTGGATCGCCTCCCCAGGCCACAATATTTAACAATAAGCTGTCCGCTAAATTTGAGTCTATTTTTGATTTCTGAACATTTGTTTCTGACTCTGAAATTCAATACATCAATGGTTAAAGATGCTGATGACAAACCAGAGATTAATACACAACCACTCACAGCTATTAGATTCTCTTCAGTAAATAGCAGGAATCTGCTTGAAAAAGAGGCGTGAGAGTACAGGCCACCCCGTAAGTCTCATCAGTATACTAATGTGACAGCAAGACTCAGACCACTACAGCTACACACAGAATGGGCCAAGGACAGTAGGCAGTGACACATGCGACTATGCTGGGAACTCAGTGCCACCCACAAACTTTGTCTTTTCAAGCTCTGGATGGGCAAAGAAAGGCTCACGCGATGAAGATCAAACAACATTCTACAATTCTCTTTCAATGATTTTGCAATATCAGGAAATAGCTATCCCAAACTGCCTATGCAGGACATGATGGGATCTTTAGATCTAAGGTTATTCTAGGTAGCGTGATCTCCTGGAATTTCCAAGTTTTGCATGGTGGGCACGCAATGGTTTTCTGACTATCTGTATATTTTGAATACACTGTCAACACCAGCAAAGATTCATTTATCATATCTATATCCTAGTAGGCAAACATTGTGGCATCACTCAGTGGTAAAGCTAGTCATTCTGGTTGGTTTCCAAAGGACAAATAAAGCATTAGTTGTCCTAGAAAAACAGATTAAAACTAATTGTGATGGTTTGAATGTACCCTCTAAATTTTGTGTGTTAGATATCTAGTCCTCAAAGTTATGTATTAATGGCATTCAACAAATGGGATCTATGAAAACTTGGTATTTTTAAAAAGCTTTCTCTTCAAGAATGAAGTAGCACTTTCATGAATTGCTAAGTTGTTGTATAGGTGGCTGTATAGGTTATAAAAGTGAGATCTTTCTGGTATGCTTGCATTGTCTTGCCATAATATGTCCTTTGTTATACTGTGGTCCATCACAAAGAGCCTCATGAGATGCTAAGGAGGACCAGCTGCATGCTTTTGGACTTCTCAGTCCCCAGAATGATATGTGAAATAAACTTCTAACCTTTATAAACATTTTACTTTGTAAAATGCTGGTATAAACCATAAGACTTACTAAGATACTGACACACATATCCAGCACATTGTTTTTCTCCTTGAAGAAAACTTGGTTATCAAATTGCCCTTTTCTTCTCACTTTACTCTTTGCTCTTGATTTTATGCAATTAAACAGTGTCAAAATAGAGAAATGTTTATTCATGGCATGTCAGCTAATTCCTCCCTTCCACCTTTCTTAATTTTCTAGCTGTCAAATTTCACATCTGTTCCTATCTCCACCACTACCTGGTCTTTACTTTAGGAAATGGACTCTCTGGAAAACAAATCTTGTGTCCATTCATGTCTTCTTCCCTGGAGTGGTACTGAAGCATTGTGAAAATGGTTCAAGTTTTGTTCTGCCTAGAAGTAATGAAAAAAGTTATGAATATCCCAGGGTAAAAACAGACATAGTCTCCCACTACCCTAGAAGAATACACACTGGAGAGGGGGTTTTTTACTGGTGAAAAAAGTGAGAAGTGAAAACTTAAAAAGCTTAATTACACTGTTCTGTACAAGACAAAGAAGGCAAGAATTCAAAGTATTGTAGTAAGATGACCTGGGAACACATCAGAGATAACTGACAAAAAGAGGACACAGAGGAAAATCCAGTGATCATGGACAGGACCCAACTCATGAAGGGATAACCAACTGTGATTTATCTATCTATCTATTTATTTATTTATTTTATTCATATTATAACTCAATTGTTAAGCCATCACATGTATCCTCCTGTTCCTCCCTCCCTCCCACTTTCATCCTATTCCCCTCCCCTAGGTCTATGACTGAGGGGGACCTTCTCCCCCACTATATGGTCTAGGCTATCAAGTCTCATCTTGGTAGCATGCTTATTATTTCTTTGAGTACCACCAGGCCTCCCCACCAAGGGAAGGTAGTCAAATATGGGGCACCAGAGTTCATGTCAGAATCAGTCCCTGCTCTCCACATAACTGTGGAGAATGTCCTGTCCATTGGCTAGATCAGAGTAGGGGTTCAATGTTTACTATTGTATTGTCCTTGGTTAGTGCCATAGTTTGAGCAGTCCCCCCTGGGCCCCAATCCACCCTTCATCATGTTCTTCTTGTAGGTTTCCAGGATCCTCTGGATCCTTCTACTTACCTGTTCTCCTATATTTCTCTTACTTAGAGTCCCAATAGGATGTCCTCACATCTATCCCAATCTCCTGGTAAATGAAGACTTTTGTGGTAAATCTCTTTGGGCTAGTGTCCAATTATAAGTGAGTATATACTATATGAGTCTATCTGCTTCTGGGTTAACTCACTCAGTATGATCATTTCTAGTTCCATCCATTTGTCCACAAATTTTGGGATTTCCTTGTTTTTAATAGCTGAGTAGTATTCCATAGTGTAAATGTAGCACAACTTCTTTATTCATTCTTCAACTGTGGCACATTTAGGCTGTTCCCAGGTTCTGACTTATGAATAAGGCTGCTATGAACATAGTTGAGCATATGTCCTTGTTGTGTGCTGGAGTATCTTCTGGATATATTCCAAGGAGTGGAATAGCTGGGTCTTGAGGAAGCTCTATTCCAAGTTTTCTGAGAAAGCACCAGATAGGTTTCCAAAGTGGTTGTACAAGCTTGCATTCCCACCAGCAATGAAAGTGTGTCCCGCTTTTTCCACATCCTTGTCAGCATGTGGTGTCACTTGAATTTTTAATCTTAGCCATTCTGATGGGTATAAGATGGAATCTCAGAGTCGTTTTGATTTGCATTTCTCTGATGACTAAAGGCATTGAGCATTTCTTTAAGTGTTTCTCAGCCACTCAATATTCCTCTGTTGAGAATTCTCTGTTTAGCTCTGAGCCCCATTTCTCAATTGGGTTATTTGGTTTGGTTGTGTTTAATTTCTTGAGCTCTTTGTATACTTTTGATATTAGCCCTTTGTCAGATGTAGGGTTGGTGAAGATCTTTTCCAAGGTTGTAGGCTGTAGCTTTGTTGTATTGACAGTGTCTTCTGCCTTACAGAAGCTTCTCAGCCTCATGAGGTCCCATTTATTAATTGTTGACTTTGAGGCCTAGGTTGTTGGTGTTCTGTTCAGGAAGTTGTTTCCTGTGCCAATGTGTTCCAGCTCTTCCCCACTTTTTCTTCTAACCGATTTAGTATCTCTGGTCTCTAATCCACTTGGACTTGAGTTTTGTGCATGGTGACAGATATGGGTCTAATTGCATTTTTCTACATGTAGACATCCAGTTAGACCAGCACCGTTTGTTGAAGATGCGATCCTTTTTCCATTGGATAGATTTCGCTTCTTTGCCAAAAATCAAGTGACCATAAGTGTGTGGATTTATGTTTGGGTCTTTGACTGAATTCCATTGATCAACCAGCCTATTGCTGTGCCAGTACCATGCTGTTTTAATTACTGTTGCTCTATAGTACAGCTTGAGATTAGGTATGGAGATTCCTCCGGAGAATCTTTTATTGTATAGGATTGTTTTATCTATTCTGGGCTTTTCGTTTTTCCATTTGAAGTTGAGAATTGATCTTTCAATGTCTTTTAAAAATTGTGTAGGTATTTTGATAGGGATTGCATTGAATCTGTAAATTGCTTTTGATAAGATGACCATTTTTACTATGTTAATTCTCCCAATCCATGAACAAGGGATATCCTTCCATCTTCTGATGTCATCTTCAATCTCTTTCTTCAGAAATTTAAAGTTTTTATTAGACAAGTCCTTCACTTGCTTGGTTAGAGTTATTCCTAGATATTTTATATTGCTTCTGTCTATTGTGAAGGGTGTAGTTTTCATAATTTCTTCCTCTGCATGATTGTCATTTGTATAAAGGAAGGCACTGGCTTTTTTGAATTAATTTTGTATACAGCCAATATTCTGAAGGTGTTTATCAGCTGTAGGAGTTCTTTGGTAGAATTCTGAGGGTCACTTATGTACACTATCATACCACCTGCAAATAGAGGTAATTTGAATTCCTCCTTTCCCATTTGAATCCCCTTGATCTCCTTTTGTTGTCTTATAGCTCTGGCAAGAACTTCAAGAACTATATTGAAGAGATATGGAGAAAGTGGGCAGCCTTGTCTGGTCCCCAATTTTAGAGGAATTTCCTTGAGTATCTCTCCATTTAATTTGATGTTGGCTATTGGCTTGCTGTATATAGCCTTTATTATGTTTAGGTACATGCCTTGTATTCCTGATCTTGCCAAAACTTTAAACATGAATGGGTTTAGATTTTGTCCAATGCTTTTTCTGCATCTAAGGAAATGATCATGTGTTTTTTTCTTTCAGTTTGTTTATATGGTGGATTACATTGATGCATTTCCATACATTAACCCATACATCCCTGCATACCTGGAATGAAGCCTACCTCGTCATGGTGAATGATATCTTTTATATGTTCTTGTAATCATTTTCCGAGTATTTTATTGAATATTTTTGCGTCTATATTCATAAAGGAAGTTCATCTTAAATTCTCTTTTTTGTTGTTGTTGTTGTGTCTTTGTTGGGTCTAGGTATCAATGTGACTGTGGCCTTATAGAATGAATTTGGTAATGTTCCATCCATTTCTATATTTTGGAGTAGCTTAAAGAGTATTGATATTAGCTTTTCTTTGAAGGTGCTATTGTTTAGCTTTGAAGGTCTGAGATGAAACCATCTGGCCCTGGGCTTTTTTTGGTTGAGAGACTATCAATGATTGCTTCTATTTCTATAGGAGAAATGGGACTATTTAATTTGTTTATCTAATCTTGATTCAATTTTGGCAAGTGGTACCATCAAAAAAATTGTCCCTTTCCCTTAGATTTGGATAGTGTCTCTCTGCCTTTTAGTTAGATTTGCTAATGGTTTGTCTAACTTGTTGATTTTCTCAAAGAACCAGCTCCTGGTTTTGTTGAGTCTTTGAATTGTTCTCTTTGTTTCTAATTTATTGATTTCAGCCCTGTGTTTAATTATTTCCAGACATCTACTCCTCTTGGGAGTTTCTGCTTCTTTTTTTTTTTTTTTTTTTTTTTTTCTCTAGAGCTTCCAGCGGTATCCTTAAGTTGCTTATGTGGGATGTTTCCAATATCCTTATAAAGGTGCTTAGTGCTATGAATTTTCCTCTTAGCACTGCTTTCAATGTGTCCCACAAATTTGGGTATGTTGTATCTTCATTTTAATTGAATTTTAGGAAGTCCTTAACTTCTTTCTTTATTTCTTTTCTGGCCCAGGTGTCATTAAGTAGAGAGTTGTTTAGTTTCCCCTGTGGAAGCTGGAGCAACAGAAAGTTGTGAAGTGCCTTATGACAAGGCTGGGAACCAAAAGCAGGTCGTCCGGGAGAGCTGCTAAGCCATGTCTTTACCCTTAGCCTCTAGATTCTTAAAGCAAAGTACTATGTGTGGTGTGTGTAATGTGAACATTATAGACTCCACAAAGGCTATAGAACATAGTGTACTTGGCACACTTAGTTTCTTGTGAAAAATAGAGCAAATCTGAGTGAAGGGAAGAAAAGTTGGCATTTGGGCTATACAGATCCAGCTTTGAGTTGGAGGGACAGAGATTTAAGATCTTATACAGGAGAAGATGGAGCTATGTGCCTGAAATGAGGAAAACCACAGCTCTGTGTGAAGCAGCACATAATCTAAGGAGTGTTAAAAGCATATGCTTGGCTTGCAGCCTTCTTCCATTAGTCGTCTTTGCAGTAAAACTCAAAACATTTGGTGCCTTGAAAATGTGTTATTTCTTCTTCTTCTTCTTTTTCAAATATATCTTTAGCTATCCAATGTCATCTTCCAGGTGCGTCACATCAAAGGCACATAGCCAAAATAAGAAGCACATTTACACTAAGAGAAATAACATACTGTAGCAGGGGCTGCTAAATGTAAAAAAAAAAAAAAAAAAAAAAAAAAAAAAAAATACTTAGAGAACCTAGAGACAGGCTCTCACTCTGTAGCTCAGTCACATGTTCGAACTCTAGACTTTCCTTAGTCTTTTGTCCTGTTGCTGAGAGAAAAGACTCTGATGAGATAAACCTGAAGGAGAAAGGATTTATTCTAGCATGGAACAGTCAAGGCAGCAGGAGCTCGATGCAGTTGGTCACACTGCGTTCCCTATCAAGAAGCAGAGCAAATGAATGAATGTGCTATTGTTTAGTCTTCCTTCTCCATTTATATAGTGCAGGGCTATACCCAGAGGCACCTCCCAGGCAATTGTAGATTCCATCAGGTTGACAATTAGCACAATAAACACAACACAGACCCCCCACTTTTCCACATGTCTATTTGGTCCTTCCTTCCTGACTACCTTAAAGACCTTTCACTTCATTTCTGCCATCTAACATTTGATCTTCCTTTCTAAAATCTGGCTCTCTTCCAATGTCCTTTATTTAATTTTTAATGCCAACTCCCATCCAGTCAGTTATGCAAACCAGAAGCAGCACAGCCATCATAGATACCGACTTCCTCCACCTGCCTATCTGTTCTCCCATGTTTTCGAGATATGACAGTAACTCCTTTTTGGCCATTACTTCAGCATTCTTTCTCCAGACTACTAGAGTGTCTGCCTAACTGGTATGCCTGAGTTCTCCCACATTATACAACTCACAACTAGCCCTGACAAGTGTGGTGCTTTGTATATGAGATTTCCCTGACAGGTTCAAGTGTGGAACACCTGTCCCACAGCTGGTGGTGGTGTATGAGAAGGTTATGGAACCTTTACGGGGTGACCCTTGATGTAGTAAGTGGGCTGCTGGGGGAAGACCTAAGGCCTTACCACACGACCCCACTCACTTGCCGTTTGCCCTCTGTTTTCTGAACATGAATACCATATGACCAGCCAGCCTCCTGACTCCCGCTACCATACCATATGCTCCCAGCTGGCTGCCAGGCCTTCCCTGCCATGAAGGACGGCATCTCTCAGAACCATACACCAGAATAAACTCTTTCTCCACTAAGGTTGTTTATGTCAGGAAACTTAATCACAGCAACAAGAATGAAATGAAACCCACATGAATCCTGAACTGCCCATCACTTACATCTTAGTGTTAGGGGCAGTCTTAGTTCCAGTCCATGCATGGTCCTTGGTTGATTCTTCAGTCTCAGCAAGCCCCTCTGGGCCATGGTTAGTTGGCTCAGTTGGTCTTCTTGTGGAGCTTCGGCCACCTCCTGGTCCTTTTCTCCTCCCCTCCCCACTTTTCCACAAGGTTCCCTATGCATTGCCCAATGTTCAGCATCTGTGAGTCTCAGCATCTGTTTCAACCTGCTTCTGGGTGGAGCCTCTCAGAGGACAAACTTGCTAGGCTCCTGTCTGCAAATATAGCAGAGTTTGTAACTATGTTAGCATAGCAAACACAGTATCGCTAATAGTGTCAGGAGTTAGCTCTCTCCCTTGGAGTGGGTTTTGGGTTGGGCCAAGCATTGGTTGGACATTCCCTCAATCTTTATTCTAGCTGCTCTATCTTTATCCCTGCACATCTTGTAGGCAGAGTAAATTTTGGGTCAAAGCTTTTTGTGGGTGGGTTGGTGTTTCCCTCCTACTACTAGGAATCTTGTCTAGTTAGGGGTGTCCTCTACAGTCTCTATGGCCCCTGCTACTAGAGTTTCTGCTAGAGTCCCCATCACAGCCTCCCAGGAACCTACCCTGACTTAGGTCTCCAGTTTGTCACAGCGATGCCCCCACTCACAGTTTCTTTATTTCTTCTCCCTCATTCTGATAAAAAGAAAATCTTTTAATCGTTTATGATCTGAAATGGAACAACCAATATTTGGAAAGAAACCCATAACACGGGATGATGAAGAGATAAGTGGTTTCTTTGAAACCAGTCACAGTCTGTGCTAAATGAATGAATTTTCTATGCAAGATCACTTTGAATTATTAACTGAACAAAGACAAGGTAAGATAATGAGCATCAGACTCTCAACCCTGAACATCAATAATCTGATCGAGAGGGACTACCTGAAAGAAGGAATATGGTGGCTAGTGCCTCCTGCTTCTCTGTGATTTTCTGATGATCTCTAACTGCACTTCAGACTTGGAGTGGACCATAATGGTTAATTTCTTATATCAGCAATAGCTGGCATTTACTAAGTGGTTAGTATATGCCAAATAACCTTTTAAAGCACTTCACTTGGTGGAAAAATCACCAAAGCCTCATAATAACTCTGTAAGTGTCATTACTATCTATTTCACTGTTGAGATGAGAACACTAAGGTTATATACTTGATATGGTAGAATGGAATCGAAGTGAGGACACGTGGCTTCAGAGATCTATATCTGTGGTGCTTAACAGCAAATCCAGAGACCTTCCTCATCCTTCTTAGTCTCTTGTCGGCACTGGACACTATGTGGTCATTCCTCCAACTCTCACTGTTTTTCAACACAATTTAATTTTAGCTTTTTAAAGAATGTTTTGCCTTATTGTTAGAAGTACCCCCTACCTAAAGATTCTCTACATTTCTCCTGATGAATTCCCACTTTGAAATACAGCCTCTGCTATGAGTGGTACTAATAGAAACCAAAATACTTTCCCCTAAATATAAGGACTGTTGATTTCAAAAGGATCAAAGCGTAGAGGAAGTCTCTGCCCCTTCCCAAAGCACAACAGTAATGCCCATAATGAAACATCTTCCAGTCTCCTTTCCATTCTTCACTCCCCTCAAATGGGATGTGAATTCTGTGCTATATGAATGGCTATGCCTGCTTATCACATCAGAGAGAGCACCACCAGAAGACACTGTCAGCAGGTTTTATTTCCGTGAATTTACCTTCTTATACCTTGCCTCCTGGTTCTGTACAATCCAGAGGATTAATAATAATAATTATTATTAATATTATATAAATATAAATAATAATTATTATCATTAGTAATATAAACTATAGCCACTTTTCGGTTTTGAATGAGTGAGTTTACTAAGTATGTAGCAAGCCAAATTAGAAGAAGGAATCACAAATGACAGATGGATGATAGATAGATAATAGATGATATATATATAAATAGATAATAGATGATAGACGGAATATAGATAGATGATATATCCATAGGTAGATAGATAGATATAGGTATAGATATAGATATCTGAAGATTATCAAATTGGGTGCTCAAAATATAACCTAAGTCAAGTAGGAAGCCTACTGGAGTTCACAGTAGAAAGAATTGGACAGAGCAGAGTGACCCCTCAAGTTTGGCTTCCATGTAAAAGACTGCGTAACAACAGACAGAGATAACACCATCAACTTGGATGCTCATTCATAACATCTGGCAGAAACTGACCAGTGAAGTTGGGGCAGACAGCCGTAGTACTTGATTGAGCTGACTTTCCATGACTGAGCTTCCCATGGCTGAACCTCCCATGGCCGCACTTTCAGCTTCTCTTTTTCTCTATCGATACTTTTTTCCCAGTGGGATAAACAATAGTAACATTTGTAGGAAATGGTTTACCTTTTAGCTGGTCTCAAGAGCACAGCAATGTTTTCACTCTTGGGTCCTTCAGTTAGTTGCACTCTCTCTATCAAAGAGATCCCTGGTAACCCATCTATCCGAAACCAAGGGGCCTAGGAGGACACTTTGAGAGAATATGTTTGGGTCTGAAATGAGGGTGGGGGCAATCCTATTTCCTGAATCAGCGCTTCTCAGTGAGCTCAAGCCTCACGTGACAAGTTACAACCTAATGTCCATTGCTCACCTGTTAAAGCCTAGGGCTGTTTTTCCTTTGTCACATCTCTAAAATTTACTGCTCTTTGCTGAAACATTGTTTAAAGCATACTTCTACATGACAGCCTTGAATTGCAATTGCCTTTCTCTGGAAATTGCATTGCATCTGTAACTGAACAAGTTTTTCCTTTGTTACTCTATCTTTTGTTGCAGGAATCTGAGCCAACTGCAAATTTAGGCATTTAGAAAAAAATCTGTATTTTATATATACCCATTAATATCATTACATCAAATCTCTTAATTGGAACTGCCTGCTGTCTCCAAAGGAAGCAAATATCCTGCTGGGGATTTAAATAATGTTGATTGTGGTACAGAGTGTTAGGCTTATAAAGAAAGTATCTCCGGCCTTGGCTAAAAATTTTAACTAAAGATAGAGGTTATAAAATTCAACTATCAGATAGCATGGTTGCTTTTCCCATAAATTTATCACCTTCAAAATCAGCCACCAAGACCTCACTGCAAGAAATTCAATCTGTAATTACATCACAAGAAATTGTTTTTGTTTTTTGAGGCAGAGTTTCTTTCTGTAGCCCTGGATCTCTCTCTATATAGACCAGGCTGGCCTCAAGTTCAGAGATCTGTCTGTCTTCTTCCTCCCAAGTGCTGGAAGTGATGGTGCCACCACCACTACCATGGCTTGGCTGGAAATGTTCTTTAAAACTGTGTCCACAACTGAAAGCTTCCTTTCTTGTTAAGATTCCTTAAATGATGTAACAACTACTTATATTAAGTTTACATTGTATTGAGAATTGGAACAAATCTAAAGATGCTTTCAGTCTGAATGGGATTGCAACTGGACAGATGATTCTTGAGTACTTGCTGCTCTTGAGTACTTGCTGCTCTTGAGTACTTGCTGCTCTTGAGTACTTGCTGCTCTTGAGTACTTGCTGCTCTTGAGTACTTGCTGCTCTTGAGTACTTGCTGCTCTTGAGTACTTGCTGCTCTTGAGTACTTGCTGCTCTTGAGTACTTGCTGCTCTTGAGTACTTGCTGCTCTTGAGTACTTGCTGCTCTTGAGTACTTGCTGCTCTTGAGTACTTGCTGCTCTTGAGTACTTGCTGCTCTTGAGTACTTGCTGCTCTTGAGTACTTGCTGCTCTTGAGTACTTGCTGCTCTTGAGTACTTGCTGCTCTTGAGTACTTGCTGCTCTTGCAGAGACACCAAGTTCCCAGCATCCACATCAGGTGACACCCAATCATCTCTAACTCTTACTGCAGAAGATCCAACATCCTCTTCTGGATTCCCTGGGAACCTTGACTCACAAGTGCACACTATCCTATTAAAAAATCTTGAAAACTCTTTGAAGTCTGTGGTGGCAGACTTGGTGGCATAAGCCTGTAATCCCAACTCTTGGGAGATGGAGACTGAAGGGTTGCCTGTTAAAGGGCTGCCTAAGCAAATTAGTCAAACTGTCTCCAAATTACAAAAGTGAAGGAGGAAACTAGAGATGTAACTTGGTGGTAGAATGCTGGCATGTGCTGGACCTTAGGTCCAATCCCTGGTACTATAAAAATTAATAGTATACAGGGAGATATATGTGGAGTACATGCAAATACTATACAATTCTGTACAAGGAGCTTGAGTTTTCCAAGATTTGGTATTTGATGGAACACTCCTTCCTGGATATTGATAAATGACTATACAAAGACTATATATAAAGCATACATAAACTTTGGGATGCTTATGCAGTCAGCCACTATGTTTGATGAAATGAGAAGGGTGGCAAATATTTATTTTTCAATGGTCTAGGAGTTAATGCACATTTGCTTCTACTATGGCTAGTTGTCATGAAGTTGAGTCATTCCTGCCCTTTTGCTAAAGAGTAAGATGTTTCCCCTAAAATATTGGAAAACCGAAGTATTGTGAATTTGTTAAGATATTTGTTAAGATGTTTATTGAGAAAATGTTTCTTCATTTCATGTTATAAGGGGATAAGTGATTGACAATTGGAGTGTTTAGTCCTCTGTGTCAGGGAAGTCCTGGTGCCTGACCCTGAGGCAGCTGTCACATTGTGTCCACAGCAGAGAGAGTAAATGAGCATGCTCAGGTAACTTTCTCTTTGTGGAGTCTGGGGCTCCAGCACACAGAAAAGCGCTGCCTACAGTCAGGAAGGGTCTTATCCCCTCAACTAACCCAGTTTAGGCAATTCATCGCAGACATGCCTATAGGCTTGCCTGCTTGGTGATTCTAGATTCTGTGTAGTTGACAATCATTAACCTTTAGTGTGAGGATCTATAGGAATGTGGGTATCCAGCAGGCAGCTGCATCACCAAAAGGCTCTCACCCCAACATAGTGACGTCATTGGTGCTCCCTGCTCCGCGTGCAAATAATTCTACTGGAGGGTCTGCTCTCCTAGCAATTGTTTTGTGTTTCTTTATCTGGGGAGAAGCCTACTCAGTTTTCTTTGTCTTCATGACCTTGGTGAGTCTCATAAGCTCCAGGGTCTTTTGAACCTTCCTCTTCTTCTGGGAGGGGGTGTGGGAATCTAAGAGTTCTTTGAAGAGAAGGTATTGCCAATGCAGCTAGATAACCCCCACCTTTCTTTCTCTTTCAGAAGGTGAGAAGGCCCCACCCTTCTGTTTCTTACATGGCCACTTCCACCAGTAGTAAGTCAGTCCGTCCTGGGTTTCAGAAGACTTTGAAATTGCCTGTTGTCTCATCTCTGGCTTCACATGGAGAATGGTTTTATTTCTAAAGCCAGATTGGATCTACATGGGTAATTTCAATAACCTTCCCATTTAGGTCTCTGGCCTTACTTACATGAGTGAAGTCCCTTTTGCTCTATAATACAAGACATTTATAGATCCAGGGACTAGGAGATGGACATTTGGTGGCGGTGGCAGTGAAGGCGTTGTCTATTTTGCCTGCGTTAGTGGTTTGGGATGTGACCTTCAGCGCTCTCTTATCATAACCTTTGCACACCTTTGTTGCACACCTTTACACACAGTATGACGCATGGGGTATGAAGACTATTGAAGACCGTGTATTTCAAAAATATTCGGAACCTCCCACTTCACCAATTTCAATGGTACAAGTAATTTCCCAAAATTTACCTTTTACTATTGGATTTCAGAAGTCCAATACCACTCTGGCTTTTTAATCTTCATTAATGCTCTATTGTTTTCTATCCCTGGAAGCTATTTGGATTTCTTTGATGTCTGTTATTTAAATTTTCACAGTTGATAGGTTTGGGGTTGGACAACTTCTGATTCCTGAGCTGAGCCAGAAGTTGTGTGTTGTTGTCCTCCTGTTGTCCAGGTTTTTTATTTGTTCATTCCTTTTCTCTGTTTGACTTATTGGCTCTACATATTTGAAAATCCCTTGCTCAGCTGCCCTGGATAAAAATTTACAGCACAATACTGAAAAGGAGTGCCAAGAATGGACGTGCCTGTCCTATTCTGATTTTAGTTAAAAGTGACTATTCTTTCACAAGTAAACATGGAGTTAACAATGGGTGTCTCACAGATATGCCTTAGTAGACTGAAATTTTTCCTATTTATTTCTTGTGTGTGAGGAAAGGTGTTGAATTTTGTCAAATGTTCTGAGGCTGGCCTACAGGATATAAGATGGGAGAATAAGACCACCCCAAGCTTGAGGTGTGTGTGTGTTTTAATGGCTCCCTACACCCATCGATAGGTAATAAGCCTCCATTTCTTTATGTTTTTGTTTGTTTGTTTGTTTTGTCAACAGCATTGCATTTCTATTTCTCTCAAATGTTGCCTATTTCCCCCTACACATGGCTGGTCTCTGCTTACCATTTAAGCCATGAAAAACAGGAGAGGCTGGAGTGCCCAATCTTACCCCAGCAAATCAATAATTATACAGAAGAGACCCAATCTCTGCCTGCTATAGAAGGGATATTCAGATACCTTCAGAATAGGAAAATGGAGGGAGGGGAAATCACTGCGCAGTACACCATACCCAATAAAACCCAAATAAAACTCCCCAACTCTGGGGTCGCCTTCTCTACCCAAAAAGTCTGTAATAACTGCTGATAGATACTACACTGAGCTGTTTTCCTGTCTTTTGATTCTCTGTGACTCACCAGCTTTCTCTTCATCTGTTGTGGATCATCTTCGTTGTCTTTTAGTTCATTATATGACTCCCTATTACTTCTGTCTCTTATACCAACCTTGGGTTTGTGCGATAAATCACACCCAACATACTCTATTAATACCTTTCTGGTCACCAGGTTCCTTTGCTAGTATTTCACCAACGATTTTTGTTTAATAACCATGAAGCGTAGGGAGTTTGTCTTTAATGTGTGTGTGTGTGTGTGTGTGTGTGTGATGTCACTGATTTTGTCTCCTTCACATTTACATTTTGTTGTTGTTGTTCAGCCTTCCTAGAGGCAGGGTCTCCTGCTGAAGCCCACCCAGTCCCTCAACTCTGTTTAAAGCTGGTTTTCAACTCCTGACAATCCTCAGTCCTTGGCCTCCCTCAGTACCGGGTTCACAGGTGTGAGCACCATGCCCAGCATTTTTTTATTTTTATTTATTTATTTATTTTTTTTTTATTTTTGGTTGTTGTTTCACTTTCCAAACGTCATTGAAAAGCCAAAATAAAGCACTTCGGGCAAATCTAAACTTTTGTATTCAGCATTGAAAGCAAGATCTATTTGGCGGGCTTCCTCCGCCCATTTTTGATCCCTCTTCCTGACGACAGGTTATTAAACATGCTTTGCATATTCGGAATCGTTAGATCAGCTATTTTAATTGCTCCGAACCTAAAGTTTAGAGACTGACAGTCAACATTTACAACACAGGGCCCCTACACTTCCTGAATAGCACTCGCGATTTACCTGGATACCAACTCACCTCGGAACTGTAATTTGCCATAGAGCCAGGTATCTTTAGCGTTTTTTTTTTTTTTATATCGGTTGCGCATGAGCCACAAGAAGATAAGCGACAGACAAACACACCAGAGGGAAAACTGACGCCAGGTAAAGGTGGTATCTTTAGAGTCAGGGATGAGGATGGGTGGCCCGGACGCCTGCTGATTCTAACTAGGAACAAACCCACTGTGTAGCTTAGTCTGCACTCCAGAGGCGCTAGGTGAAGACCGGGGAGACAGCACAGACTTTTATTGCTCGGGTAAGGGGCTGAGCGGAGGGGGGAAACTTTCCCACGGCCCCGGAGGGCCGAGCGAGCAGGGCCTGCGCGGCCGGCGGGTCTACGCGGGGTCAGGCTCGGCGCCGCCCACGCGCGGCTCGTGGGAGAAGCGGAGCGGGCGCGCAGGCGGATGCGGGGCGCCGAATCCCAGGCCACGGGGTCCAGCAGCGGGAGCAGCTCCAGCGCTTTCGGCAGGGTTTGTCTCCTGTCGCTTCCCGTCTCCGGAGCCGGCCTCGCCCTGGGTGCTGGGAGCCGGGCGGGGCGCGGACGCAGGTAAGGGCCGGTCTGGGCCTGGCGCGGCCCCCGGGGCCCTGGGCTGGACGCACCGCAGACTCCGGCCGAGCCTCCGGTGACGCTCGGAGGCGCAACTTTCGTACCCGATGGCCTGGCCTGGGCAGCCGCGCGGCCGGCACGGCCAGGGTCTGGAGTCGGGTGGGGCGGTGGCGCCGGGGGCGTGGCAAGAAGCCTGCGGGGTAGGAGTGGGGGCTGCGGGCAGCCGGTCCCCACGGGGCTCCCAGCGACTGGGCGGAGGCGCACACCCCCTTCCGCGCCCCGCTCTGCACCGACCCACTTTCTTTTGTCTGGTGCTTTTCAGACCTGGCGTGCCAGTTGCTTTTGTTGCAGACCTGAGTCGGGACCTTGCAGACTTTGTGCCAGGCTGAGGTGATGAGCCAGATCTAAAGTGCATCTGGACCCTGGGGAGCCCAGGGTCTTGGGGGGTGGGGAGGGGTAGTTATTATGAGCATGGTAATTAGCAGTAACATGTGGCTTTTCCAGATAACCCTCGATATTTTTGTAGCATCTAATAGTTTTAAGTACACCCATAAGAGCGTTTATTAGGTAACTTCAAAGGAGCGTGGTGTGTGGAGGTTACTTATTATCCCGTTTTATAGACCAGACACCTGGGGCACCCACCAAGGAAAGTGATTCTATCAAAACGAAGCTGGTATTAGAACTTGCCAGACACATCTTTGCCTTGCATGACCCAGTTGCTCTCCGGGCCACAAGCAAAATTTAGTGCTTGAAAAACTGCCAGTGGGGTTCTGTGCTGGCTAGTTTTGTGTCAGTTTACACAAGCTACAATCGCTTGGAAAGAGGGAACCTCAGTGGAGAAAATGCCACAACAAGTTTAACGAGAGGTGCATTTTCTCCATTGATTATTGATGTGTGAGGGCCCAGCCCACTGGGGATGGTGCCAGGCCCTGGGTTGGTTGGTCTTCGTGCTGTAAGAAAGCAAACTGAGCAAGCCAAGTGGAGAAAGGCAGTGAGCAGCGCTCCGTGGTGGCCTGGACTTCAGCTCTTGCCTCCAGGTTCCAGCCTTGAGTTCCTGCCATGATCTCCCTGGATGACGAACTACAAATTGTAAGATGAAATAAACCTTTTTCTCCTCGAATTACTTTTGGTCACGTTGTTTCATCACAGCAACAGAAACCCTAAGGCGGGTTCTATTTTCTTTCACTCGTTGCCAAAACAAGTCAAAACAGGAAAACTTTCTTTAAAAACACAGAGTGGAATCCTTTCAGACTCCTGCAGTAGTGTCTTTAAAAGTAGTTCTTAAAAGTCTGAATAGTTTGCACTGTGGAAACTTAGTCTTAGCATAGAGCGAAAAGCATTTGCCTTGCCAGTCTTTCCTTTACTGTACAAGCGTAGTGTCCATAGTGCACAGAGACATTGGTGATGATCATGGCAGAGGTCCTCAACACAAACAAGTAAGTATACTTAGGAAGAATTGACTCTGTAGGAGAATAGCCATCTCAGTGAAAAGTAACTTATATAGCAATTGCATGTATATTGTATTGTTTTCTTATCTCCCTACAGCTTTTAACAGTTAACCAATTTCCCTGGGCTTCTCCTTTAAATTGTTTTGTCAATATATCTTCTATTGCCCAATTTCCCTCTCATTTGTATTTGGGTTTTCAAAATGAAGGTTTTCATCCGAAAGTTGAACTTGCTTTCTATGTAGAACATTTATGAGTATATATAAGCACCGCCCCCAAACTTTTTGTTGTTGTTGTTCTTGTTTCTTCATGTTTTTGTTGTTGTTTGTTTTGTTGGTTTTCAAGACAGTGTTTACCTGTGTAGCCTTGGCTGTCCGGGACTCACTTTGTAGACCAGGCTGGCCTCGAACTCACAGAGATCCACCTACCTCTGCCTCACTGAGTACTGAGATTAAAGTCATAAGCCACCATGCATGACTAACTCAACCTATCTTTTAATAAGTAAATCCCATATACCAGACAGGATTTTTTTTTCCAGGCAAGTAGTGCAGTGAATTAGTAATCATTTTTAATAGGCCTCTGTGCTATTTTATGATACATCTACATGTGTAACAATACTTTGTAGTTTTGTGCTGCCTTTCCAGTAAGGACCATAAAGCTAAACATTTTTACCTAAATTTTGAAAACTGCAGCACAAAAAAAAAAACTTTACAGGACAGTTTACGAGGACTTAACAATTCTCTTTACTTTAACCACCTCCACTCAGCTGTCTGGGAAAAAAAAAGCTGTCTAGGGGAAAAAAAAAAAAAAAAGGAATAGTTGGAGAATGAAATCATAGCTAGAAAATCATTTGAACTGGGTGGGAAAAAGCTAGTTTTTCTCTTCATGGTCTGACTATGCAACTATTAAATTTTTTTCCTTCTCTAAACATGTTATATAGTTTAAGCTTTTAAAGCGATGACCACCTAAGGGCTAAAAGTTTACTGGGATAGGGCCACTACTGTTCAAAATTGTTTTGAATCTTTGAGTCATTTTGCAAGCAACATAAAAGTATCGTTACTTTTTATAAACATTTGCCTTTGCATTTTGTTAAATCAAAACGCTTAATTTAACCTGAGCACTATTTTATTTGCTGAATTTTGAAGAATGATTTTGGCATGGCTGTCAAGCTAAGTTCTACCTTTGATAGTCCATACCAATTCAAGATATTTAAAGTATTTTCTGATGAAAGCAGTTTAAAAGAACTATTTGAAAAACAAGGTAGGCTTGAGGATGTAGCTCAGCGCCCACTGGTGACATGTGCGAGCTCCCATATTCAACCCTCAGAACAATCAAAATGAAAAATGTCTAACAATGATGCTATCAGGGTATAGTTACACCCTGCCTAGAAGGCTACATTAGATGGAGAAATGCTCACTTGTCGCTTAAATTCTATACCTGTGTGTACATTGACATCTTGTCAAACATTTTAAAAAGAATTAATTTTCATTGCAATCTATTGGTTACCTCTCTTCCAGCACACTTGACTTTTTTTTTTTTTAAGCTAAAGTAGAATTTGCTTACACAGATCACATATCTTACCAGAAAAGTGCTATGCTGAGAATGTATTTCACATAGAAGCTTGAAATTCACATCAGCGAAACTATAATTTTTGTAACAGCGTAGGACCAGAGCTTGGTTCTACTTATATTTTCAATCTAAGACAAAGGCAAAATGCTTCATATTTTAGATTCTATCACAGGAGCTCCCTCTTAAAAGTGCCGCCCTGTCCTGCACATTTTAATACCTCTTAGCATAGATACTTTTTTCTTAATTTTTTCCCAGGCTTGAAATAGTTACAAATATCTTGTGTGCATTATAGACTCTCTTGGTCCATTTATGTGGCTATGACAAAATACCTCAAGCTAGGTAGTTTACAAAGAGTAAGAATTCATGTCTTACACGGCTGAGAAATGGGGAGGCCAAAGCGCAGGTGCGGGATGTCCTGCCATCTGAGGAGAGTTCACGTCCCTGCTTCTAAAGGGAAGCTGGATGCTTTTGGCTGAAGGGGGGATGTGTAAAAGGAGGCCTGAGCTAGTCCTCTCTAGCCTTTTAATAAAAATATACGTTTAGAAATTAAGAATCTCCTACAGTGCAAAAGTTAGAAGATGGTTCTTCAGTTGTAAGCTGGGAGGGATTCCTTATGCTGATGTTTCTGCCCTGTGGCACGGAGGGCTGATGAACACAGGCCGGAGAGCCCCATCCTGCCCCTGTCCTGAAGCTCTCCTGACACGGGGTCCTCTTCCAGCCCGTAAACTGGACAAACAGCCCTCGGCCTCTCAGCTACAGCTCTGTAATGTGCGAGCTGCTGATTATTATTCATCTCCTGTGCTCCCTGGGAAAAAGGCAACCAGGCAGCATCGGGGTGACACAGAATGTGTGCAGACCAGGTACAGAAAGAGCCCTGGAGGTAATATGTAGGCGACTGTAATTTGGTTTTTGCTTATTTGTTGTTTTTTTTGTTGTTGTTGTTGTTTCTTTTTCAATTTTATCAGTTCTTCACTGGTGGAAATGGGTAGGCAACAGATGGGTATAGGATGTGGATAACAGAGCAGAGAGTGGAGAACCAGGTCAAGATGACCTGTCAGAGACAATGAAAATGGTCTGACTGCTTTGTATATTAGACACCTCCTAGACCAAAGAGCTAGGCAGGTGAGTAGAGACGTGGTTGTGATTGCTTCAGACTGATTGTCTGATACTAAGTCTGTCCAGAGCTTCCTCTCATTGAGCTTAAATGTGTATCAGAAGGCAAAGAAATGAGGCAACTGAAAAGACATCCCCAGAAATACCACAGGACAAGGAAGAGTATCACTGAGAGGAATTGTGGTATGCCACGAATTTTATAACTTAATTGGTGGTGGCTTCTTGAATACTGTGCTCTGTGTGCGTGGTGCTCAGACTTCCTGGATTTCCACAGAAAGTAGAGCATTTAAACCCTTCATTGCTTTTGTGAAGTAGACATTTGGGTATTATTTTAAGATTTTTATGTAATCATTAGAAAACTTAGAAATATATATATATATATATGTATATATATATATGTTTATTTACACACACACACACACACACACACACACACATATCAAATAAATCAAGCTGATTTCCTAAGAGCACTACATGATCTTAATTAACCATTGGGCCCTCTTTCCAGCCCTCATAAAAATGTATTGACTGAAGAAGATTGTGCTATTTAATAAGTACTACACTAAAAAATAACAGCTAGTTTTAGAGGTAATGCTAACCTTTTTCATGTTTCCTCTTTGCGGTTTTAGTTTAAAACACATGGAAGGCAAACCTCTTTCTGATATTGCTAATTGAAAAGAGGAAAATAGTGTATTTTCTAGTGAATAGATTAATAGAATTATAAATAATTTAATATATTTAGTAACATAGTCATCAAAGCAATGTCATGAAACTCAGACTTTGTACTATAAAGTATCTCTCGAGTATCTTAACAGATGAGATCAGCTTCCCCCACCCTCTGTGCCCCAACCTGGACATCAACTTCTATTGGTGACATTTGCTAACTTTATTCTGGTGGTGCAAATAAATGGTGGTAATAAAGTACTTTGAGAAAACTAAGGACAGGATGACTTTGGTTTTTGTCCTGTGTGTGCCTGCTTTCTGGTTCATCTCTTAATTATACTGTCTAGCACTAAACTGTCATATAGAACAGTCAGTGGTTTGTTTTAATAAGTTTCATATGTTTAGATTTATCAAAAATATTAGGGGGAAAGTGTTTGTTTTGAGCTGTCCAAACTTTTTTTTTTTTTGCACTATTCACTAAAGCTATATAGTTCAACAATTATTCACATAACATTTCCATTGTTTCAGTATTATAAGTAACCTATAGATTATTTATTATTATTATCATTTATACAGGAGACTATTGATTATACATAAATGTGATAGCATGTTGAGTGAGTGAGGTGGTTATCTTAGTGCTTTGGTACCTGCTGGGGCCCCCGATACCAAAAGGTGAAACCATTGGGGAGTTTGCAGTTCAGCAAAAAAGGCAAAACATAGAAGAAACAGTTAGCAGTGTGATCAGTATTTAGAAAGAAAACTAGAAAAGGCATTTGAAAAAAATAAGAAGAGGTCATACATAGGTTTAGGATTCATCCCATAAAAGAAAGGAGCATTTAAGATGAGACTTGGAGGCTATGATAAAACTGGGGAGTAGACGTTTTCAGGGACCCAGGGGCAGCAGCAGAAAGGAGCTGGCAGAGGGGAAGAAATTACAAGAAGAAATTACAAGAAGGCTAAGTTGTGCTGCTGAGTGGGGCCAGCTCCTGCCTGGGCAGCAGAGAACTGGGAAGTCTTCGGAAGAGTGAGAGAATACAGTCCATTTTGCATCTCAAAGAAGGGTGCCATGTTCAATGTGGAGGACTCAGCTTTCATAAAACAGCGCTTTGGGGGCCACAACCGTGAGCTGCTGACCTAGAACTTAGGCGCTTGCACATTGCTTGGGCTGAGGTCTCTTCTTGGGTCTGGCAAAGGCAACAAATACCCCATTGTACCTTTTAGGAAGAGCTAAAGAGGAAGCTCTGACCTCTGTCCATCTTGATCCCCATTCCTCCTTTCTGCCCTTTGTCTTCAGGACTCTGAAAAATAAAAAAGTGTTCTTCCTAAGAGAGATGGCCACAATTCTGAGTGGCTTCATCTGTGGTTTGAATTAGTTTTCCTCGCAGAGGTGAACAGAAATAGAAGCTTCTGAATATGACAATATGAACAAGTAAACTACAACTGACTACCTCTGTTCTAGACATTTGATTAAACACCATCAAGAAGCCAGGCAGGTGGCGCACGCCTTTAATCCCAGCACTCGGGAAGCAGAGGGAGGCAGATCTCTGTGAGTTCGAGGCCAGCCTGGTCTACAGAGTGAGTCCAGGACAGCCAAGGCTACACAGAAGAAACCCTGTCTCAGAAAAACGAACCAAATCAACCCAAACCAAAACAAAAAAAAAAACCCATCAAGATACTGTTGTATATCAGACACCTTGTGTTTCGAGGTGCTGAACAGAGGTGGTGCTGCTTGTACGTCTTTTGTTGGGAGTTGTAGGTAGAAGGAGCAGACGTGTTCACCAGTGCCTCCCCAGTTGTTCAGTGATGCCAGCACTGGCCAGCAGTATAGGCAACCGATGCTTTGCTCAGAGCTAAAGGTGGAGTGAACAGTAGCAGTGCTAGGAGCCTTAAACACCTTTGAGAATAGGTAAACAAGCTCAGGTTTCTTGCCTTATCAGTTAGTGTCTCATCTACTTGTTGAAGAATGCTCTGTTATCTAGAAATATCTTCGGGGGCCAAAATCTTTTGCTCTGTGTATCAAAAAAAAAAAAAAAAAAAAAAAAAAAAAAAAAAAAAAAAAAAAAAGGCCTCTTTTACAATTATTCTCTTTGTTCTGAGAAAAACAGTGCTGAAGCAAGAACGGTGATTATCTGTGCTTCTGCCTTGTCACCTGAATCTCTTTGATACATGAAAGATAATATATTCACTGAATGTAAGTGTGGCAAGTTTTAAATGGCTATTAACTTTTGGGTAAAACCATGCTGCCTATCACTTCTATATACTTAATATAAAGTAAATACGTTTTAGCCCTTATCTCTCTGAGAAATCACCTGATGGGTGTGTGTGTGTGTGTGTGTGTGTGTGTGTGTGTGTGTGTGTGTGTGTGTGTTGGAGGGTCTCCATTTCCTTTCATACTTGGGTCTTCACTTGGAGTTTTCCTGTGAAACTGTTTAAATCATTTTGCCTACTATCTCACACTAAACTAGTATACAACTTACATTACCCTTGTATGCTCTCAGAGTACACAATTTGGATATTGTTTATTTCCTTGACAAGATAATGGTTGCTGAGGATGTATTGGATGGATAATTATTTGTAGCCTAAAAACGTAATTTATCATTATCCATTTTCAGCTTCGTGAGGAACCTCTATACTGATTTCTATTGCAGCTGTACCAGTTGGGACTCCCACCGGCAATAAATATGTGTTCTTCTTTCTCTGAATCATTGCATGAATGTACTGTCATTTGTTTATTGATCTTGGCCATCTGACTTGAGTTAGAATTGTTATACCCATAGATGATTGTATTACCCCTCATCAAGGAAGTTTCTCCTTTCAGTAAATGGTAATTAACACAGAGACCCACAACTAAACAATGTGAAGAGAGGGAGAGACCTTGGAACACTGAGTTCTAAGTGAGATGTCTCTGTCAAACCCTCACCTCAAGGCTCAGGGATCTGTGAAAAAGAGGAAGAGGAAAGGCTGTAAAAACTGGAGGTGGTGGGTAACTCCAAAAAAACACCTTCTTCCAGACACAACATGATTGGTGTACACATGCAATCACACAAACTGTGACAGCACACACAAGACCTGCACAGGGTCAAACCAGACAAAACCCCAGCACTGTGGAGGGGAAGTGGGCACAAATTCCCACCCCTAGCATTTGCAGCTGATATGTTCTGGGAAAAGGATACTCAGTTTTCTCAAGCCCATGCCCAGGAGTAACTGGCCAACACAAAATAGAGTCCATGATTTTTTGTGTGTGCTTTTTTGTTTTCTTTTGTTTTATCTTATTGGGGGCTTTATTTGTCTGGATATATTCTCTCTCTCATGTTCTCATTCATATTCATTCTCTTCTTCTTCTTCTCTCTTCTCTCTCTCCTCCTCCTTCTTCTCTTCTCCTCCTCTTCCTCCTTCTCCTTTTTCTTCTTCTTCTTCTTCTTCTTCTTCTTTTCTCTCTCTCTCTCTCTCTCTCTCTCTCTCTCTCTCTCTCTCTCCTTGAAGAGGTGTGGAAGGAGTTGTGGGATGAAAAAGACTATGTTCAAAATAGATTGTATATGAAAGTTTCAATGAAAAAAATTCATTCCATCCAGTAAATGGCACAGACATGTTTTAATGCCAGTAACAATATGGAATAAAGCTAGACTGGGCTACCCAGGTTTTATTACAATATAAATTTAATACCCATTCATTCTTTTTAGAAGCATGGTATCTTTAGAAGAAATATAAATACTCTAATAATCAATAAGTTTTATTCAGTGCTTTCAAAGAATGAGCTTGCAGCTTCTGAGTTTTCAAACTTGCTTCTTCATACAGCATTTTAATTTTTCTTTGCTCTATGTTTTCTTATTTTTATTATGTTTTAATATGTTTATATCTTACATTCATTCATTTAACAAGTATATATATCCTTTATTTTATAGTTCTTTAATTACCTTTTAGTTAAAGACACTATATCTTAACTGAAACAATTTAAATATTAGGAAAAAGAAAACACTGAATTTATTAGAATCACAATATAACCCCCCTAATTGAAACTGTACTAGAATTGCACACAGAATAGTGTTTCATTTCAGAGTCTTAGGAATGCAATATTTTGTTAATTTACAGAAAAGAAATTTAAGAATCCGAAGATACACAGTTTTCATTTTGAGACATTCTTTTTCTTCTTATCTATGTGACTGTAAACATAATAGATGTCAATGGTAGATTCTCCTCGATTTTTAGAAGGTTGTAACTACTAACTACCATCAATAAATAACATTGACTGAGTTAAAATGTAGTCCTTCAAACAAAACTTAGGAAATCACCATACAGTGATGTTGTGATTTGGGTGGGAGATGTCCCCCATAGGCTTGCATGTTAAAACACTCGGTCCCCAACTGGTGCTGCTGTCTGGAGAGGCATTTAAGACTGTGGGGTAAAGCCGGAGTGCACACAGCATGTAAATACAAGTATATACACAATTAGTTTCAAAGTCTTATTTCAGTGCTTTATTAATCTTGCCTATAGTTATTATACCTTACTTCCCCATAAAATATAGTCTATGAGATGTGAGGATGTGGTCATACTCATTTATTAGGGGTTTTTTTAGTTTGTATTTATTTATTTATTTTAAATAATTTATTCAGATTATTATCCCCTCACTTGTATCTTCCCATTCCTCCTCCCTCCCTCTTTCACCCTACTCCCCTCCCCTAGACCTGTGATAGAAGGAGACCTCCTCCCCCACCATATGATCACAGCCTATCAGGTCTCATACTGATAACCTGCTTCCCCTTCCTCTGAGTGTCACGAGGCCTCCACACCAAGGGGAAGTGATCAAATAGGGGGCACTACTAGAGTTCATGTCAGAGGCAGTGTCTGCCATGCCCACAACCATGGAGAATGAAACTGTCCATTGGCTATATCTGGACAGGGGGTCGAGGTTTACTGCATGCATTGTCCTTGGTTGGTACAGCAGTTTGTGCAGGCTTCCCCTGGGTCCAGATCCACTGGCCTTGATGGTCTCCTTGTGGGCCTCCTGAATCCTCTGGGTCCTTCTATCTCCTCATTCTTCCATACCATGCTCACCTGGATTCCAATAGTGAGTCCCAGCATGTGTCCTGATCCCTGCTGAGTGAAGACTCTCAGAGGACATCTATGTTGGGCTAATATCCACCTATGACTCATTATATACAATGCATGTCTTTTTGAGTCTGGGTTAACTCATCAGGATGACCATTTCTAGTTCCATCCAGTTGCCTGCCAATTTCAAGAGTTCCTTGTTTTTAATAGCTGAGTAGTATTCCGTAGTCTAAATGTACCACAAGAAATGGGATTCAGAGCTAAACATAGAATTCTCAACAGAGGAATATTGAATGGCTGAGAAACACTTAAAGAAATGCTCAACATCTTTAGACATAGAGAAATGTAAATCAAAATAACTCAGAGATTCCATCTTACACCCATCAGAATGCCTAAGATAAAAAACTCAAGTGACAGCACATGCTGGTGAGGATGTCGAGAAAGGGGAAACACTCCTTCCTTGCTGGTGGGAATGCCAACTTGTACAACCATTTTGGAAATCAATCTGGTGCTTTCTCAGAAAATTGGGAATAGGGCTACCTCAAAACCCAGCTATTCCACTCCTTGGCGTATACCTGAAAGATGCCCTACCACACAACAAGGACGTTTGCTCAACTATGTTCATAGCAGCTTTATTTGTAATAGTCATACTCTGTAAACAACCTAGATGTCCTTCAGGTGAAGAATGGGGTTGGCTCTCTCCCATGGGTGGGTCTAGGTTGGACCAGGCATTGGTTGGACATTACCTCAATCTCTGCTCTAAATTTATCCCTGCATATCTTTGTAGGCAGGATAAATTTTGGGTTGATGTTTTTGTGGGTGACTTGGTCTTCATCTCTCTCCACTAGGAGTCCTGTCTAGTTACAGTGTGATCTCTTCAGTCTCCATGACCCCTGATACTAGGAGGCTCAGCTAAAGTCACCCCCATAGCCTCCCAGGAGCCCACCTGTCGTAAATCTCCAGCTTGTCACAGAGGTGCCCCCACCCACAATTTCTGTTCTCTTTATAAGCCCTCTGTCATTCTCTCCCCAGGACAGCAGGCCTGGCCCCACTCTCCCCAGGTCTGATGATAAGTACTCACTTATAAGTGGAATTTAGCCTTATAGTACTAGATAACCATACTACAATTCACAGAACCAAAGAAGATAAGTAACAGGGAGGATGCTTAAATCTCACTCAGAAGGGGAAACAGAAGAGACAGCAGAAGTGGTTGAAGAGAAGGAACAGTGTAGGATAGGGAGAGAGGACCACTTCTTTTTCCAAGGAGTAGCAGCAATTGAAATGGATAAAACTATTCAGGGTGTGAAACTTACAAAATGTCTTCATCTCTTCAGTGATGTTTTATAATCCCTAAAGGTATCACCTGGTTTGAAAGACAGAAAGGGACTTTCAAGACGCAAGTGCCTGAGCTGCAGAGGGTAAGGTGGGGGGATAATTTAAAGCTAAGAAGCGGTACTTAACTTTAGTTGAAGTTTATGTAGTTTAAGACCCATTGGACAGAGTAGGAAATTCATGGAAGTTACAAGTGTCAGATTCATATAATTTTTTTTCTCATTGTGTTGAAGTTTCATTTCATCCTTGTTCCTGTGATTAAATTTCCTCACATAAACAACCTTAATGGAGAAAGAGTTTATTCTGGTGTATGGTTCTGAGAGATGCTGTCCTTCATGGCAGGGAAGGCCTGGCAGCCAGCTGGGAGCATATGGTATGGTAGCGGGAGCCAGGAGGCTGGCTGGTCATATGGTATTCATGTTCAGAAAACAGAGGGCAAACGGCAAGTGAGTGGGGTCGTGTGGTAAGGCCTTAGGTCTTCCCCCAGCAGCCCACTTACTACATCAAGGGTCACCCTGTAAAGGTTCCATAACCTTCTCATACACCACCACCAGCTGTGGGACAGGTGTTCTGCACATGAGCCTGTCGGGGAAATTTTATATACAAAGCACCACACTTGTCAGGGCTAGTTGTGAGTTGTATAATGTGGAGGAACTGAGGGTTCCTGAGGAGGTGGATGAGGAGGATGCTAAGCGGCAGGAGCTCTGTGGGAGTAAAGTAGGTTGGGTATTTTTTTTTTTTGTAAAAAGAAGTTGGGTACTTTCTAAGAAAACACTCATGACTGAATACCAAAGAACTATTAAGACTGGCTTCATCAGTTTGAAACTCAGAAGGGTTTAAGGTCAACAATTACTGAAAGAGATTAAGGACTCTGTAATTCAGGATTTAGACAGGGTTAGAGTTAAGAAATTAGAGGCTTCAGCCACTGCAGCTCCTGTGCCTAGAATTGTAAAACTGGCACTTTGGAAATAGCCCAACCCGTTCTCTTATTTGTACAGATAAAGTATTCGATATCCTTGACTTAGAGGAAGACAGTGTAAAAGGGAGCTTAGGTATCAAGCCAGCTCACACTAAATAATTCATGTGCTAAACTACTTATTGAACTGAGGAGGAGCCATACATTCCAAAAGAGCCTAGACAAAACTAAGCCGCTACCTTCAGGTCTACTTAGTAGAGAGTGACTTTTATGGTTCAAAAACCAGTTATGATTCTTACAACTTCAAAAACTGATCCGTGTACATCTTTGTAGTGTATCACAGCTCATCAGTTCAGTTTTAATTCCTTTCTGTGGGTTTCTTATGTTGGGGTGCTTTGCATTGCAATGCTTCTGTGATCAAAACAGACACCAGGCTTGAAGAGCAGGAGGGCGGGCTGACATCCTACTGATTTTACAAAATCACCTTAGCAGTACAGCCCGTTCACAGCAGAGTTACTGTGTACGATGTTCTGCCCAGTAAACCACCCCTGCTCAGAAGCGCATTTTGCAAAGCAGGTGTGAGCATTCAAGTTCATGCATCCTGCATCCTGAGATCCACTAGCATCAAAAGAATGCGACTCCTGAGTATTGGCAGAGGGGACAGTTGTTTTCATTTCATAGAGACCTTCAAGTAATACAACCTTTAGGAGACTGAGTAGCCTACAGAGTAATGCCTACAGATATATCATAGCATATGCAAGGAAATAAATAAATAAACGTATGGAGCTGCTTTAAAGTAAAAATTGGTCAGCTATGGTTTCGTGCATTTGGAGGCCTGACATTACTGGGGACTGAGGCAGGAGGCTTGTTTGAGTCCAGAAGTTCAAGACCAGCATGGACACCACATAAAAACAAAGAAAAGCCACAAAGCCCAACAACAAAAAACAGAAGTGGTGTTGCTCTGCAGAGTTCTGGACTGAACAAATCAAATATCTGTTTTGTTTTCTATGTTGCTGTGCATTACTTTTTTCACGAATTTGCCAATTTTACCTCGCTTTATTTTTAATCTTATTTTTAAAGGATTGTATTGGTAATAAGGAAATCCCAGATTCCTTTGTATGGGTTTATACCTGTGCTGATGTTGACATTTTACCATAAAGAGTAATAATAGTCAGAGGTAGACAAAGATTTCAACTTCTTTATGTGGGTTGCAATTACGGTGCTCAGGGTTAGAGAACATTACAGCCTAAGCTGTTACTAATGTTTTTTCACAGGGACTTTTTTGTCCTCCTTAAGCATTTTAAAGGATATAATTTGGCAGGAAAATTTGCATAGGCAACATTTTGGGGAGATCTGCTTTGTGTTCAGTATCAGTTCTCAAAATGTGTTGTTAAGACCCTTTAAGACCGTCAGTGTGTGGTAATGTTCAGGTGTGGTTTGCTTGTTTACCATTTTCATTGTCATTGCAGACACAAACACGTTTGTGGGTAAACAGAGCCACAGGCTTGCTTGTCGTCTTTTTATTCTTCACTGCCGTGGGCATATACAGTTAGTTTACTGAAACCAGACATATTGCTGATTTTAATTTATTTCATTTCTATTCCTAAATATTTTTGTGGAAAAAAAAAGTAAGAAGAGCTTGCAAAGGCCTTCTGCATTCTGTTGACAGCTGGCTAGACCCCTGAAGAAAAGGCCTACATTTCAGTTGAGAGCTGCTGTGCAGCCTCCCTGTTGTGAAATGTTTCTTAACATGCCTGGCAGGCTACATGTGCCCAAACATGGACATGTTCCATACTTGTTACATGTGACAAAAATTTAATCTTAAAGTTAACATGAGGATTTTGGAAAAATTTGGGTTCAACACTGTGACCGGATGAGCTTTACTGTTGTCTGGTAATCAAAGAGTGTTCTTACTGAGGTTGATGGTAATTTTCATGAATGTGATTTTTCAGTGTTATGCCACTGACACGTCCAGAATTTGAGAGCTGTAACTTTCGGAACAGTTTTTCCCAAATGTGCAGTGTATTCAAGAAATGTCAAACACGATAGCAACATCAGGACACATAGTGAAGTAAACAGGACCGATGTGTGCATGTGGATGGGTACGTGTAGAAATCCGCAAGGTCATGTGGCTGCCGCTCAGAGTCTTTACACAGGTTCTTTACACGGTTTTCCCTGATGTGCCAATGTCCCAGGTCTGAGCTGGAGATGGACTTGAACCTATGGCCAACACACACGTTGTTTAAGTCTGTTCAAAGACTCCCCACATTGTTAATAAGTTGGGTTTTAGTGTCTCATCCTTCCCTTTAAAATAAGTTATTGGCCAGAAGCCATCTTGCTTTTATAAATAGATTGCTAGTAGATAACCATCGGTTGCTTCCCGTTTCAAGTTCAGGTAAGCATAAACACAGCTGTACACTTTCTCTGTGCTCCTCTTGTCCATAGCTCAGGGACTTCAACTTGCTTTCCACTGATCGGTCAAACATAGTTAGTAATTCACATTGAAAAAAGAAGTGTAAGGAGCCATGCAGTGTGGAAACCCAGAGTCACATATCTCTCAACCCTCACCAGAGCAGCTGTCTTTCTCCAGCAGAAGGCAAATAAGATGAAGGCCAAAAGCTGATCAAATTAAGGAGAATTAGAGACCGTGGAATGCTGGGACCTTAATGGGACATTTATATTACATCATTATTCCCAAGATGGAAGAGGTGAGAGAAAGATTGTAAGTGCTAGGGCTGTTACATGTGACAAGAAAACCATTTTCCTACAGTAGTGGTTTCCAGACATAACAGGGCCTTTGCTCATATGAATCCACAGCAGTTGTAGCACCATGCACAAGACCTGTACAAGCCCAAACCAGACAAAATTCCAGCCTGGAAAGGTGAGGTGGACATGAAGTGCTACTCTACCTCCAGCTAAGGAGCTGTAGGAATGATTAACTGCCAAGAGTTGAAGAGATGGCCCCTGGTAGGTCACCTGTGCTCCAGCAGAGGGCACACATACAAAAGTATTTGGGCAACACAAAGTGAACTTGACAGAACAAAAATAAATAGAAGACACAAAGTTGAGTGAGCAAGGAAGGGGGCATAAATCTGGGAGGCTTTAGGAGAGGGAGGTAAATATCAAAACACGTTGTATAAAATTCTCAAAAGAATTCATGAAAATACAACAAAACCTAAACGTAGGCTTTTTACAACTTGACACTTTCAGAACAGTGTGCGTATATTGCTTGATTTCGACACGTTTGTTGTGAGTTTTTTTTTTTTTTTTTTTTTAGGGTCAGATACTATGCTTAAGTATGTGACTGGAGTGAGTACAGCGTGTGTTTTAGTAACTCAAATTGGTAACAAAAACATAACTAAGAATGAGACAACTTTATTCCTTCTGTGGGGATGTGTCCAGAAGACAGGAAGAGGAATGAATTCTCCTCGAGTCCATCTGCTATATTGGAGATTGACCTCATCTTTAAAGGATTAGAACTGTTGATTCACAGACATCATAGGGAAAGAAAATGCTATAACAGGAAGAGATGGAAGAGATTCAAAGAGAGAAAGCATAATTTTGAAGGAACGATGCAAATACCTGTATTAAAAAGTATATAGCCAAAGTTGTTGGGGGCAGGGATGGATAGTAACAGAATTACACAAATGTGTCAGGAAAGTTAATTGGTAAAAAAAAAAAAAAAAAAAAGACTATAATTTTGACTTTATAATTTATATAGTAATTTTTTAGCTTAAAGGTAATTTTAAATTGCAGCTTAAATTGCAAATTATAGATTCCAAGAGAGGGGAGGTAGACAAGAAGTCTTCCTCAAGGAGCTGTTGGTAAATGCTGCTGCTGGGAGAGTGGTGTCCAGCCTTCCAACACTGTGCATGATCATCTCCAGAGTCCATACCTAGAACTGTGTGATCCAGCTCAAAAAAAAAAAAAAAAAAAAACAAACCAAAACCAAAACAAACAAACAAACAAAAAAAACTGAAAATAACCTCACCATATTTAAGTTTATAGTTCTGTGTTGGCCCTCATTCATAGCCATATGTAGCCTGTATGGCCACAAGTTAAAGGATGGACACACGTACACCATTTTATTTATATTTCACCAGTTATGTTTAGCTTTTCTTGTGATCTTATCACATGAATAGCTAGATTTCACATGACCAATCCCAATGAGATACTAGAGAGTCCTGTTGCAAGGATCCCCCGTGCTACCCGGAGAGCTTTGCTCTTGCTTTTCCTAAATTCTGAAGAGCAGTGTCTTAGATAATGTTTATCACTGTGAAGAGACAGCATGACCAAGGCAACTTACAGAAGCCAGCAGTTAAGTGGGGGCTTCCTTACAGTTTGAGAGGGTGACCATGGTCACTGTGGCACGGAGTGTGGTGGCCTCAGGCAGACACAGCACCAGAGCAGTAGGTAAGTGCTTAAGTATCATCCACAAGCCGGAGGCGGAGAGAGGGAGAAAGAGGCCGGGTCTGCAGTGGGCTCGTGAACCCTCAAAGCCTCGCTCTAGTGGCACACTTCCTCCATCGAGGCACCACCTCCTAAACAGTCCACCAGCTGGGAACCGAGCATTCCAATCTATGACCCCATAGGGTTCATTTCAGTCAATCACCACTGTCAAGATTTCTCAATCTGTAACAGATTACCTATTGGGCTTAGTAATATGTAAGTCTCTCTATCTTACCTAGAAACATCAGAATCTCCTGAACTATAGCTCCACGAATGACATGCAGATTATTATACTGTCCTTCTATCGTGTCTTTAAGGGGGTGAGACTGAGATCTCAATGATGGGAAAAAAACCAACTCTTCAAAAACCCGGGGTGAGAGGAAAAGTAGTGCTGTCCAGTAGGACTGTGCTACCAGGCACATCACCGAAGCCTCATTAAAGTAGTAACAGGGCAGCCTGACAGTGATGGCTCAATCTAGGCAAACTGCTTCCCATGCAGACATGAGGACTTGAGTTTAGTCCCTTTACCCACGTAAAAGGGAAGGCACAGTGGTATGTGCTTGTAATCCCAGCCTTGGAGAGACAGAGACAGGAGGATGCTAGGGGCTTTCTGGCTACTCAGTCTAGCCTAAACAGTGAGATCCAAGTTCAGGGACAGACCCTGTCTCAAAAAAACAAGGCAAGGGGCAGGTGAGAATGTTCAATAGGTAAAGGGGACCTCTCCCTAAGCCCAGCAACCTGAGTTTAAGTCACATACAGCCACATGATGGAATGAAAGAACTGATAATATGGTTTCTCTTTGACCTCAACATGTGCTTTGGCACACACACATGCCCACACACATATACCCATGATAAATAAATACTGCTTTAAAAATTAGGCAGAGATGGGGCTGGAGAGATGGCTCAGTGGTTAAGAGCACTGCCTGCTCTTCCAAAGGTCCTGAGTTCCATTCCCAGCAACCATATGGTGGCTCACAACCACGTATAATGAGATCTGGTGCCCCCTTCTGCCCTGCGGGTGTATATACAGGCAGAGCACTGTATACATAATAATAAATAAATTTTTTTAAAAATTAGGCAGAGAACAATAGGGAAAGGCACCTGATGCCGACTTCTGGCTTCTACATGCTCATACACATATGAAAGTGTACACCTACACATGCCACAGTGCACACACAACCATGCATACCAAATAGTGAAAAAGAAAGAGATTAAATTAACTTCATACTATACTCTGCTAGTATATTAAATTTTCATTATGTAGTTAATGTGAATTTTTGTATATTTCTCATTCTTATTTCTACAAAGTATTCAAAATCTATTTTATGTTTTTTATACAATCTGGAGTGGCTACATTTCAAGCACTAAGAATCTGCATCTGACTAGTCACTATCTATAGATTTCTGCAGAATGAGCTACTAGCACAAACATCTCTCCCAGAGCAGCGTCTTATGTTCATTTGACATCTGGACGTTTGAAATACTGGTCTAAGATAAAGCTTTGGAATGAGATAAAAGCTAGATTCATAGATTAAAAATCATTGATAAGGAAGAGTTGTCACAGTATAGTCTTCAGTACTAATCTCCCACTGGCTTTTCTGTTTTTCTTTCTATGTCACTGTATCTTAGGAGGAAATGGAGGAATATATGGGAGGGGCCAGAGAATCCAGGTTTGGGGGACACACAAGCATATGTGAATGTCTTCCTAGTTGGATATTAGAGTTGTGTTTATAAAACTGTGTCTTTGTTTCTCTCTTAATCCAGCTATCACACAAATAATTGAGACCCTACTTATTATGTGAACAAGCTTCACAGCACAATCCCGAATGGTATTAACTCTATTCTTAGCCCTCCAAGCTAATCTGGCTTCCTCCCAGTGTATTTCAGAGATACTTGGATTTTGTAACTTTCTCTGATTCCTGGACCTCTGCCAGTGGCTCAGTCCCTACTTCCTCCTCTAACTCCTCATCCCCTGGTTGGCAGGAAGTCCAGCCCTGTTCTCTCCCCTGCTCAGTGATAGGCTATAAACAGCTTTATTGGCATACCAGGGGACAGTTGGGAATGGTGTTTACCTAACATTGAGACAGGAGATTCTCAGAACAAGGATTGCAACCGGATATGGGGTTGACGGTACAGAAAGCATCATTTGAATTGCGCAGGAACCTTATGCCTACAGTTGGCTCTGCTCTTGCTGAGGATCACTGGGTAAAAGAGGTTTAAGATAAAAGTTTAAGAATATCAAGGGGAAACAGAAGTACTCAGGGAGTTAGACAAGGTTGTGGTGGGTGAGGGGTGGGGAGGGAGTTGCACTGCAACAATGCAGAAACAAGATAAAGGAGCTTTTACAGATTAAAATCTTTGGCCTTCATTGATGTTGCATTTTAAATAAAGTGATCTGCTGGGCTATAACGGGTTGCCAAAATGAGTCAGATAATGGAGGCAGAACTATGGCCTAACTGCTAGAAGATGAGAGCCGAGTTAACTGGCAGAGGGGCATGTTGAGCCTGCCAGCCAAGGGTGGGTGTTGCTATTGTTGTTTTCTGTGTCTTTGCAAAGCAGGCTCTCGCTACACAGGCCAGGCTGGTCTAGCACTCAATGTGTTGCTTAGACTGTCTTCAGAATCTCCATGTGCCTCAGCCTTCCAGGTGGCAGGATCGCAAAAGTCTCTCAAAAATGTATGACTATGACATTGAAATCCTTTCTACTTGGATATTGTCAATTTGTAGGTTTCTTTTCCTATGGCTCTAACTTGTACCTGATGAAGTCTCGCCAGTTACATACATACATATCCATTTTTGTTTTAACCTTGTTTTAGAATTAGAGGTTTACCTATCCCCAGCTCTTTGTTCACTGAAGAGCAAGTTAGAACTTCCATGAGTATGGCCTAGGTGTGTTGTTATGTCAAGCCCCTAATGCACTTTTGAGGGGCTAAGGATGATTACCTGACTAATCTGTTTATAGCACAGCAAGCACCACTGAGGCAGAAGACAAAACAATTCATCTTCATGTTCTCAGAGTCCAGCATATGTTAAGCTTTCGGTAAATATTGTATAAATAGTTCTAAAAGCATTGATGGAAAACTGTCAGGTATAAAGCTAGATTCACAGTTGATGGAGCTCTTCCGAACCTTAGCATCTGCACCATCAACAGGTATAGTAAACTACTTCACTGAGTGTTTTTTTTTTTTAGAGTTACTACAGTCTTATAAAAGACCACCACTACCCTTTTTAAAAAATAGATTCCCCTACAATACATCCTGACCACAGTATCTCCTCCCTCCAACCCTCCCAACTCCCCTCAGCTCTCCTCTCCCCCTAGAACCACTCCCTATCTGTTTACTCTTCAGAAAAGAGTAGGCCACCAAGAGACCAATAGACAACAGCCAAGCATGACAAAAACGAGACACAATTAGGCAAGGCAAAAGCCCTCTTATCAAGGTTGGACTAGGCAATCTAACAGGAGGAAAAGTCTCAACCACAGGCAAAAGAGTAAGAGACACACCCACTCCCACTGTCAGGAGTTTCCCACATACAGCAAGCCAGCAGTCATAACATATATGTAGAAGACCTAATGCAGATCCCTATAGGGCCTGTGCTTGCCACTTCAGTCTCTGTGGGCCCATTTGAGCCCTGCTTAGTTGATTGGGTGAGCTGTGTTCTGTTCATCACCACTCTAAGCACCTGATCCCCCTGGCAATGGGCAAAGGGACTCTTGGCCCCCCCCCCCCACTGGCTATAGTACTCTGGAGAGCAGACTCCCTACACACTCCCTGGACAACACAGTGTAGCAGTTCCTGATGGTAAAGGCATGGGTGAGCTAGCCCCCAAAGTGGGAGAGCTGGCCCAGCCCCTCACCGGCTGCAGCACTTGGGAAATTGGGTCCTGTGCCTTAACTGGGCAGCGCTCTTGCGTTGGCTTTGAAGGTCTGGGTCCAGGTCAGCTGTTCCCGAGGGCATGAGAGGTGGAGAGCTGACCCTGCCTCCTGCTGATGGAGTGTGAGCAGTGGTAGAGATCTCTTCCTGGTGGTACAGATAAGGGACAGCTGAGCAACCACCCAGGCCCAGATCCAGGGCTCTCGGTTGGCCTACCCCAAAATCTGTATCATCTGTGAAAGGTCGGGACATGCTGAAAGGGCTAGTCTTGCTGATCCAAAGCTGCAGGATGTCCATGACACAGGGCAACAACAGGATATCATAGAGTGGTCCTTCTGAGGATCCAAGCCAGAGACCTCAAACCAAACCAAAGACTTATTATAATGAACATTTACAAATGAAGATGTGTGGACATAGGAATATAGTGTGGGACACAGTGTGACATACTCTGCCTCCACAATGAGATGCTTTTCTATGCTTTGAGGTGTGTGTGTGTGTGTGTGTGTGTGTTTGTGTATGTGTGCATGTGTGTGTGTTTATGTGTACATGTGTGTGTTTTTGCGTGTGTGTGTGTGTACATGTGTTTGTGTGTGTGTTTGTGTTTGTGTCTGTGTGTGTTTTATTTGGGGGGAGGCTGCAAGAGTGAAGGGCAAATCTTAGGGAACAGGGAGATGAGCATAAGCAGGATTGAGGTGCACGATGTAAAACTCACAAAGAATCAATAAAAAGTTTAAAAACAAGTTTGATTTACAAGTACTTACAGCAGCGGTTACAATAAAATAAACAGTTCAATTTCACTAAAAAGTAAAGCATGTACTCTTAAATTTTAATCCTTTGCCTACATTTTAATACCTTAACTTTACACTTTTATAAAAAAATTTAGACAACATATTTTGATCTCATTTTCCCCCATATCCTATTTCCTCCCAGAACCTTTCCACTTTCCTACCCATCCAAATTTATTTTTTCCTCTTTTTCAAAAAAAAGTCAAGTGAACAAACAAAAATAGGAAACAAAACCAGAAAGCCACAACACTACCCCACAAAAAAAGAAATCAAAATGAACAATGAATATTTATAATTCCTTGCCATTATTCTTTTTGGAAAAAAATTATTTATTTACTTATTTTATGTGTATAAAGAGAGGACACATCTGCCACAGTTGTGAAGGTTACAGAACAACTTGCAGGAGTTGGTTCTCTCCCTCTGCCATGTTGGTCTGCTGGATCAAGTAGGTCTTCGGGGTTTGGCAGCCATTATTGCTTTCCACTGAGCAGTCCTCCTGTGATTCTTAAAAGTACTGCAATGACTTCTTGGATTTTCTCTTGAGCTATGGCTTTAAAAAAAAATCAATAGTGAGAAACATCAAGCACTCTAGAAGAAAATAAGCTGGTGGTAATTGCTGCAAAATGCCTGATCAGAATCAGAATTAAATGGAATTTTCTATGTCAGACATTTTATGAAGTGTTCTTTTCTGTAGACGTAGTAACTAGCAGATAGGTACCTGTTCCTTCTCCCCAAAGCAGCTGTTGAAGTCATCCCAAAAGCTGCAGCAGGGCTGTTCCACAGAAGAATGGCCATGCTGTCTGTTGGGATTCCATTGGACGCAGCTCCTGGCTCTAGGGTGTGCTGTACTCTCTACAGCATCAGATTGGGACCTTCCAGAAGGCTACAGCTTACACTCATGATGCACAGTGAATGAAAAACATGTTGCATCTAGACTACAGGAAAAGCATGTCCCCTCAAGTGGTCTAGGAGAGGAATTTATGAAAGATTTAAGGAATTCCGTTGGGCTCAGAGCCAGGACCAATATTTTAAAATGCTTTGGGTGTCAGTTAAAACACCCTTATTCATGCTGGGAAATGTTGGAAGTTCCTTCATAGGTTTAATCCGGCTGTAAAATCCTGCAGCTGGCTGTGTCCCCGAGCAGTCCAGACACTGATTTTTGCTCAGGACACAGGGAGGGGAGCTGGGTGTCTAGCACCACAGTAAAGGATGCTTCTTTTTTCTATACTTGTACCTGCTGTTCTGGGGATTTGGAAACCAAACTTATCCGATGCAGCTTATCATTTTAATCATTGTTATTTTTCCCACAGATGAAAAGAAGTGAAGAGTCGGCAACTAAACAACCCAGTGAAGAACAAATAAGTTCCCTTCACTGTTGGAAATGTAGAAAATGTATTGCAAGTTCTGGTTGCCTCATGAATTATCTTGAGAACCAAGTGGTTGAGGTGAGTTTTTCTGACTTCAAGAGTTTTAGAATGTAGAGATATTGGAGGCACACACATATGTGCACACACCTACTCCCCCCCACCCGAACATATGACAGATAGGTTTTAGAATCTAGTGCATTTCAGTGGACAAAAGCCTAAAACTTCCATGCCAACATTTCATTGAATATAATTTGCATAGAATAAAACTTGCTTATAGCCTGATAAGCTAAATTAGCTCTAATATGAATCAGTCCAAGATATAAAACAGTTCTCTGACCCCAGAAGTCTGTTTTGCCTCCTTTCAGACAAGAGGTTCTCCCACTCCAAGGTACGTGCTGTGGTGCTCATCTCTCCAGGATGGCATCATCCATCCTTGTCCCTCTTCCCAATGAACTCAAATCATATGCATTCTCTTTGTCTTGTATTTTCCCCAGCATCAGAGTTCACGGTTCCACTTACACGCCGTGTGCAGCAGTTTGCTGATTCTATGTCATTTCTGAGTGGGACAGTTACCATTGTTTTCTGCTGAGGGACTTTTGTACTTACTCGTTTTAGATTATATGTGCTTACTGTTGTTTTATGCTATGGAAATTTGTGTAAAGCCCTTCCTCTTATTTTGTCTTTTTTTTGGGGGGGAGAAGGGGGAATGTATTTGGAGATGAGTATCTTAGTCACAGTGTAGATATACTTTAAATTTTTAAGAAATTGCTAATAGTTTTTCAAAGGGAGCATTCCAGTGGCAGTGTGTGAGAACCCCAGTTGCTCTAGTGTGTTTATCTTTGTGACTTGTCCACTTAGGCAGGTGAGCAGTGACACAGCGCTAGAATTTACTTTGCATTTCCCCGGCAACTGTTGATGGATGGTGCCTTTTCATTGCTTATTGATTCAAACCCATTTAATAGTCAAAATGTTTATATTTATATTATTCATGCTTTTAGTATTCAGAGTAACCCTTTGAGGAAGAGAAACTGTTACCTCTCCCTAAATATAAGGAGACTGAAACACCGAGGGTAAATAATTTTTGCCCAAGTTCATGGTGTGTCTAAGCAGTGAGTCTGGACAGTTCTAGGATGGGTTGGGAATAGATTTGGAAGGGAGTGATGCCGAGTGAAAAGCAGCCTCTTGTGCTGTGAGAGATAAAAGTCCCGTGTAGCCTGATCAGATGTGTGCGGTGGTAGGAGTGGGAGCAGCTGGTGCCTGGTGGAGACGCTTCAGGAGGGAGAAGATGGAAATATATAGACTTACATGTGCACATGTGCTTTTAGATATTTCAGAAATGCAATCTGTGATCTTCAAAATATACCATTTTTAAGAATATAACCCAGTCATCTTTACTTATTTAAATACCCACCACCAAACAGTTTAGGAACTTTCAGACGCCCGGAGGTTCGCCAGGCCCACTTATCCGCAGCAGCTTGCCGTCTGGCTCCCATCTCTGTGCATTATTTGTATAATGTGTCTTCATTGTAAAAATGTATGTAAGCTATCAAAACTAACTTATAGAATAAAGTGTATTTATATAACAATTAAAATGTGTTAATCTTAACATATACTAAAATATCTCTGGATATGCGACTACTAGAGACACACGAAATATCCAGAAGTAATAAGCAAATATAAAGCATTTTAAGATTATGGACAAAAGATACCACCCAAGTAATCAAGCCAGAGAGAATACGAACAAACCATCAAAAAGGTGAAGGGATCACATGACCCAGCAATCATTTGAACATATACCTGTTGGTTGTGTTTGTGGCAGCCACTGCATTAGCACAGGTGGGAGTTAGAAGAGTCAACTCCGCTTACTTATTAAAGAGTTCTGCCCTGAGTCCTGGAGTGGTCTTTAGTTCTCTTCCCAAAACCCCTACACACCGATACCTGCCCCTACAACCCTCACAACTGCAGTAAATACCAATCCACTATATCTTTGCTGAAACCAGTACACAGCTGTAACTCCCACCGGGGGTCTGTATATCAGGACATAATAGGCAGCTTTCATACAGTGTCATTCTTGGGAGTTCAGTGATACTCAAAAGCACACTGAAGACATTATCTGGTTGTCTAGATCACCCTACGACATTTATTTCTGATCAATATTCTCCTTTTTTCAGGGTATGGGCGGTTTATCCGTTTATCCCTTGAATTGCACTAATGGTACATCCTAAATTTGATTGCTGTCTTTTTCAGCACTCTTTTTTTTTTCTATCTATGATCTGGGCCCTGTTTTCTCTTCTGCTATACACACACTGACAGCTGTCACATCTGTACTCACAGTGTCAGCAACATTAAACAACCTTTAGCAGCGTGCCACGGTCACAGAGTAAACCACAACTCAAGGGTTTCCATCCAGCCCATTTGGCTGAGTTGTGAGCCTCCCGGGTTCACATGCTGATGCTATGTCTGGGGGTAAGGCATCTAGGCAAGCTAGGTCATAAGGACAGGAAACGGGAAAGGGAGCTGTCTGCGAGATACCGAGGAACCCTCAGCAGAGTACAGGTGTGCTGGTGTCCTGACCATGGATGTTTGGCCTCTAAATCCTCTGGGTTAGGTTCTTCCGTGTATGGAGCTTTATCATGGCAGCCTGAGCAGACTGTGCTCAGGTCCTATTGTAGGCTCTGCAAACGCGAAGACAAACAGAAGAGGGATGACCTGTCCTCGAGAAGCTTCCAAGATGTGTCGTTCACTATTGTACCGATACCATTAGCAACATAATCATAGATCTTTTTATAACTATAGCTCCATTATAATGAACGCCAATAATTTAAATTTCTATCTTAATACTGGATATTTATTTATTTATTTATTTATTTACCAATCACAGAAATATTAGGTATTAGTCAATCAAAGAAATGTTCACTTGTTATCTGTAGAATTCACAAAATGAAAAGTATCGGACATGGTACGAGTGGGAGACTGGCAGAGTACTGCGTCTATCTGCAAGGAAAAGGCTTTTCTCAGGAACAAATAAGTGAAAGCAGTCCGGGACACGGGGCATGGAAACCTGCAGAGTTGGCTGTTTGAAGTCCCTGTGGTGCATGCTCAGAACCAGCCATGGCTGCTGTGTTGGCGTTGAGGGTTAAACTGCAGGCTGGTCAAGACATGAAGCTGGAAAGATGGGCAACCTCCGGCTTTTAACTCAAACTAAAACATCTGATCTGTGTCATAAGAGATGAGAAGTCTCCGATAGGGTGCAGTGCGGCCTTTGAGTTTTACAGAGCTCTCCTTGAGCATTGCAAAGTGTCTAGAGAACAGGAACAGGCACGGGTGCAGGTTTCTCCCTGGTTTTCTTTGTTCCTCTCATCCTCCCTCTCCTGTTCCCACCCTCCATCTCCTCTCCTCTCCTCATTCTCATGTTTTAGTCAGAGCTTTTCACTCTTGAAATAACCTTGTCAGCATACACATCAAACAAACAACAGGGAGTCCAAGCATGTTGGGAATCTTTTAAATTTGTAACCCTTTAAACATTTAATTAAAAGCAAATAACAATGCTAAATGATAGTCTATGGCAGAGTTCATCCCTGGGTATGAGCAAGCTGCACTAGTTAAACAACTTGTGTTACTTATTTTTAATAAATTTGCTGAGATAATGTTATTGCTTACACCTGAAAACCAAGTTGTAAACATCTTTCAGAATATTATTTAATGGTATCACATCACCAACATTTAAACATTTAAGCCATACACTGTAATTTAAAACATTAAGACCCATACAGTTTCATACAGTGATGAAAAATTGTACACATCCTTTATAAGCAGCTAAAGCCATCCATGCTCAGAAAGTAAGACATAAGAAATATACATTAGTGCCCCCTGCTGCCTAAATAAATTATTTTATTTATAAGTCTTGTGTGAGTATCTTCCTGACAGCTCTGTGTAAAATTAGCTTAGTTGTTTGTTTTTTTCTCCTCTATCCTGTGACATCTCACTTGATACAGACAATCTCCCAAGTAAGGTTTGAATCTTACTGAAAAGCCTCGTCTAGCGTTGAAGTTCCTAGTTGCCAAGGAGATAACCTGTTGTGCTGTTAGAAAGGCCTCAAGTTCCCTGGGTCAGGCTGCTTCTGAGTCCATGCTTCTTTTAGGTTTATTATTTAGTTGTTTAGAGTACAAAATAGTGGGCTTCATTATGACATTACATATGTGTACACTTCATTATGACATTACATGTGTGTACACTTCATTATGACATTACATATGTGTACACTTCATTATGACATTACATGTGTGTACACTTCATTATGACATTACATATGTGTACACTTCATTATGACATTACATACATGTACACTTCATTATGACATTACATATGTGTACACTTCATTATGACATTACATACATGTACACTTCATTATAACATTACATATATGTACACTTCATTATGACATTACATATGTGTATTCTTAATTATGACATTACATGTGTGTCCACTTCATTATGACATTACATATGTGTATTCTTAATTATGACATTACATACATGTACACTTCATATGATATTACATATGTGTACACTTCATTATGACATTATATACGTGAATACTTCATTGTGACATTACATACGTGTACGCTTCATATGATATTACATATGTGTACACAATATTATGACTACATACGCATACACTTCATATGGCATTACATATGTGCACACTTCACATGACATTCATTACATATGTGTACACTGCATTATGACATTACATATGTGTACACAGCACTGTCCTTTTCTTGTGTTTGCCCCATCTATTATGCTTCTGAGTCTTTCCCCACTTTAGTATACTTCGCCTCCTCATAACAGTCTCTGTTCTACTTCCATGTCACAGAGGAATGCACATGTGCCTGTATGGGCGTATCCTTCCACATGGACACACAGACACACACACAGCTTTGCACACACATGCACATATGCACACACACATACACACACAGGCACATATGTGCATACGTATGCATGCACATATGCACACACATACACACAGATACACACATACGCACACACACACACATGCACACAAACATACACATGTACACATACACACTTCTAGATTTGTTCCTCTAGCTAATAAAACTTCCTCCCTAAATCTAACTTTCTATGTAAGTTAATGGGTTACATTTTGGTTAATTTAAAAGTAAGTTTTAGGTTTGCTTTTTGTGAGTGTTGGAGAAAATGCCAGTGCTTTCCTTGTGCTGAGGTGAGAGATGCAGGTTAGTGCGTGGCCCTGGGATCTATAGCATTAATGTGCTATGGGAGGTAGCAGTTGGAAGCTCATCGTCTGAGAACAGGAATTGTGAAGCTCAGCGAACTGGATGGGAATCCTTGCATCATTATTTAGTGTGTGGCCATGACAAGTTGCTGAAAGGCTGTTTAATTTTACTTGTTTTCTGTTATCATGGAGAAATGCTTAAAGCAGTTCATCTGGCATAGGAAGCATAATTTAAGTATTTGCTGCTTAATAAAAATCATAAGAATGTGTATTGTAAAGCTCTACCCAATGTACAGCTATGATTTTGATGTGTGTTCATGTAGGAACATTCAGGAAGCAAGTAAAGACCTAACAGTGGGTAATGGGTTCTTAGGATTATGGTCAGTATTATGTGATGAATATTATTGTCAGTTTATAAGATTAGATGAAACTATGACATTTGTGAAGTGAAATGACATGTGAAAGCTTTGCAGCAATGTTCCTGACATGCTATAAATCTCCTCAGCATGGCTGTGTGGTCAGCATTACTAGCTCCAGTGATTATTAGTAAATATTTATAGGCTGACTACCATGAAGTCACTTTAAACTCAATCATCTGTTATTCTTCCTACCAACATGGAGTTTTTCTTTCGTCTGTTCCTTCCTTAGCTTCTTTCCTTTTATCCTTGTTGATGATATATAAACAATCTTGAAAAGCCGAGCAAATTCTAGTCTTTATAATGAAAAGGTGACCATATTTGTCAATTCTGCTTTGCTTTAATCTGTAGGCAGCTCTGACGAATTCATTAGTTGTACTATCTGTGCAAGTACTGCCTTGTCCTGGGAAGAGCGCAGGCGCCGGATGTCTTACAGGCTACCCCTACTCCGTACCGCCGTTTGCTTCCAAGGCAGAGTATTTCCGGAAAACCTCACTGTTGCCTTTTATTGAGTCACTTCAAATAGATTCTCCAGAATTTTTATAAACAGATTAAAACGATTTAATGGCTCATGGCTCATATAGAAGCAAATTGTTGATAATTTCAATTTTTAAGTGAAAAATTTCTAAGAGTGTAGAAAAGTGAAGGCATGCATGCTGTTATCCACGTTATCTGTGCTCATTTCTCTTGAAAGGAAAAAAAAAAACCTTCCAAACCAAAGTGACTGGAGTAGGTAAAAATGACAGTGGCTGTTTGTAGACTACACGCCAGTGCAGCGCAGGTGCCTTTCGTCGGTCCAGCCATCCACACGTTCACTGTACTTGAGACACTGTCACGTGATCTGAGGGTGTAATGAGTGTCCATTCCATGCAGCTTACCTCTCTGTGAGATTTGGACGGAGCAACCAAAGAAAGAAAGGTCGCTACTTCAATATTTGCATTGAGAATTTTCAGGAGATTAAATATTGTTTCCAGCATGAACTAAATCTGATTATACTCTAGTTGTTAAGATATGAATAAAATGAAATTACACTAACCTTTCATATCTAGACCCTATATAGATGTCAGAATGTACAGATGTTCATGGCCCGTAGGGAAAATATTTACATTACCTTGTGTATTCTTGTGTATACTTAAGTCATCTCTGGTTTGCTTATAGTATCTTACTTAAACTGTGTAAAAAGTTGTCATATGACATCGCTTAGGAAATTTTTTTTTCCTAAATTTTCTGGTTGATTGGATCCATAGATTTGGAGCCAGTATAGGTGAAGAATAGTTTACTTAAAAATAATAATATATTTGGAATTTACTTAGAGATGACTTTTTCTTCCTGGAAGAATGTATTTGTAATGATTGTAATCCTTTAACTACTAACATGAATCAGTAGGGATATTTAAAATCTAGAGCAGAGTAAACATTTAGAAACATTTTAAAAACTACCAGCCTTTTTTCTTTCTTCTTCTTCTCTTCTTCTTTTGCTTGTGTACTGTAATACCGAGATTGTCCAGTGTAATACAGAGATCACCCAGATTGTGTGTCCCCCAAAATGACCACCAGGACTCAATACTGATGCAACATACACAGGGTCCTGTATTATGGGCTTGACCTTTGGATCACAGTCCTTCCTGACGCAGTAGGAAAGGAGAGTGACATGGAGCTTCAAGGGCAATGGGCTTATGAAGGGAAGATGGGGTTGTGGGTCACAGGAATGTCAACCTTTTGGCAGGTTGGGTGGAGACTGAGTCTGGAGGGGAAGTGTTTTTTTTTTTTTTTTTTTTTAATCTCAGAGGAGCATTGGGAACTAATTGTATTTAACCGCTCTGGTGGAGTTTCTGGAAACTGCTGGCAGGTCTAGTTTATGGCAGTGCGTGGTCATTCCCAGAATGCAGTAAGAAGTGAAGTCACCTACAGGACAAACTGTCACAGAGCATTCACAGACCAGGGCATTCATTGCAGAATATACATTACATATAGCAGACGGCATTAATTTCGCCCCTACAGTACTTCGCCTTTGACAGTAGCTTTCTCAGACTTTGGTCTTATATGATTTTTCCAGTTATCCTGAACTACATGCAGCTTAGAGAAAGGCTGCCAACAGTGACCAAACTGTCACTGCCAAGTGTTCACCATCAGAACTTACAGTCCTGGAAAAGGCAGGTGATATAGACACACAAAGCCAGATTTAAAAAAAAAAAATACTTGAGAGAATCACTGAGTAGTAGATTTAGTGTGTGGTCACTGGGGTTAGGAAGAAGCAAACAAATGCTTCTTGGGTACCTCTCTATGCCTCTCCAAGGCAGCCAGTCCTTCAGGAGACTCACGATCTGGACCTGCATTGTGTTCTTTAACTCCACCTGTACTGTCTCTGAATCCTGCCCAAGGTTGCTTTCAATGGCTGCAGATTTCTTACATTAAAGTTTGAAGATCTAGAATTATCAGTGACTGAACAATGCTAGAATTTCCCCCAGGGGGCCCGGGGTAGCAATTGTGGTGGCATCCATAATTGTCTCATGAGTTGAAGGAAAAGGACTATGATGTCTTCTTGTTTTTATGTAGTTTGCTTGCTATGGAATGACCTGCTCTCAAGCATTGAACCCACTGGGCTTTCTGGCCATGGTGGTTTTAGTGACCCACTAAAGAGCCTGGTGGGTGCTCTCTAGCCTTGTACTTCTGCAAGAGAGCTTTGCCAGCTCCATTGGGTCTCAACATTCTTGACTTCGGGGCTGGATCAGTAAGAGTAACAACTGTTGTGGTTACAAAGACTAAATAAGAGAACACATGCAGGACAGTCACCACTACCCTCAGCCTCTGAAATGTCCTTCTCTGTTATTTTTGCTGTCTGTGCAAGGATCCCACATAGATACCATCCTCCACAGGTGCCCTCCTCCTTATGTACAACAGCGTAGCATTTGCATATAACCTATCTCTGGTCTCCTGTGTATGAGATCAACTCCTCAAATTAGTTCTTGGTCTTAATGTCATTGCTTTATAGGTTATGTTCTCTTGTAGCGCAATTCTCAGTTGTCTTTAAAACGTTCTGATTGCTCAAGGAAGGAGGGGTCAGTCCATGGTCACTGGGCTCTGTGTTCTGGGCCTGAAGTGAGGCAGCTTCTAAGATAGTGGGAGTGTTCCACAGTGGCTCCTAGCATTACTGCAAACAGGAGGGCCCACTAGAACCTCCAAAGTCATGCTGCCAGTGACCTAAGTCCTCCTGAAGTTTCCAGAACGTTCCCCCAAAGCAGCACCTGCTGGGTGCCAAGGGTCATCTTGGAGCCTCAGAACATTTTGTGCCCCTCAATCCATGGCCTTTTCGAATGTAAAACACACTCTTCCTTCCCACTAACCCCAAAGTCTTAGCTTGTTGCAGCTCCATTTCAAACTTCTAAAGCCCAGTGTCATGCAAATCAGATGTAGATGAGACTGGGGTGGTGGGAAGGCTGTGAAATCAGAATAAGCTCCATCCTTCTAAAATACAAAGGCCGGACAGGCCCAGGAAAGATTGTCTCCTTTGAAAAGGAGAAAACCAGACAGCTGGTCTCGAGTAGGTATGAAATCCAGTAGGGCTGAGGGTGCTGCATTTTTATGGGAAAACAATGCTACCTTCTTTGACTCTATGCCCTTCAGAGGAGGATCTAGAAGCCTCTGGAGCCCTGTTGTGTCTTTTTACATTCCTGTCTGTGGTTGTCCTACTGCCGTAGATTCAGCCTGTGACAACTCCATCCCTGTGCTGAGTTCCCACTAGGTTGGCTACATCCTTTGGAATCTTGCCTTGCTTCCTACATCCTTTGGAATCTTGCCTTGCTTTATAGCTCCTGGATGCTGTGATTACTAACACCAGCAAGGTTCACAGCTCATGAACTGTGTTCCGCACAAGCATCCAGGGCTGCATAAGAGCTCATCTTTGGAGCTCTTGCACCAGATGTGGGGAGAAGAGCCTTGACAACAGCAGATGATTGGGCACTTCAGGCATCTCTCTGGACACCTTGTCCTCAAGGTCCTAAGCTTGTCTTGAAAACCCTGAACTGCCTTCAGCATCTTTCTCTCACTGTGTGCTGAGGAGGAAAGCCCATTTCCCCCTCTATCCACAACAGTTTCCTTACAAAAGGCCACTTGGCCACTTGGCCGCATCTGCTTCCCTTGAGTTATGAAGTTGGCCTGTCAACCATTTCCCTTTTACTGCACTTTCAATGTGTGCAGTTAGAAGAGGCTTTGCAACATTATGAGTGCTTTGCTGCTTACACACCTTTTTCTCCTGCCAAATATCCCAGTTTGTCACACTTACGCTACGCCTTTCCTAAAGTGCTAGGACTCAGGTCAGCCACATTCCATGGCACCTTCCCCCCCCCCCCCCCCCCCCCGCAAGGGGAGCTTTTGGTAGTACTTGTTTGGGTTTTTAATCAAAAAAAAAAAAGAAAAGAAAAGAAAAGAAAAAAACAAAAAACAGGCTTGCTGTGAAGCCTATTTTAGGCTCAAGTGCTATCCTCCTGCCTTAGATTCCCTAATGCTGGGATTACAGGCACTCACTATTATGCCCAAATTACAAAAAATAACCTCTGTTCTCGTGTCCAATAACCTTTTCTCCTTGTTCCTCATGTTAGCCTAAGATCTCATCAGAACCCCCTCAGGAGCTTCAAGATGGACCTTCTTGCAGCTCCTTTCTTTCTGTGCCTTCCCAAGAACTCTGCCTTTACCAGTTGATTCATAGCAACCTAAACTTCTCCCTGCATGCCCTTCAAAGCCTTTCCAGCCTTTAAATGTTACCCAGTTCCAAAGCCCAGTTCATATGTTAATTAATAGCCACACAGCGCTTGCCTGGTGCCAGTTTTCAGCTGTGTTCTGTTTTATACCTTAATATAAAACACCACACAGACACAGAGTAACTTTAAAAGGACTTACTTAATTGTTTTTAATTATGTGTATGTATGTGTCTGGGTGTGAGCACGTACATGTGAGTGCAGGTGCCCACTGGGGCCAAAACCATCAACTCCCCTGGAACTGGAATTTTATAGACAGTTGTGAACTGCCCAACATGGCTGCTGGAAGTCAAGTCTAGCCCTTCTGTAAGAGCGGCATCTGCTGTTCACCACTGAGTCTTCTCTCCAGGCCAGAGACACAATGACTTAAAGGGGAAATAAATTTTACCTTTTAAATATTAGAAAGTAGAAAGTGTAATACTCAGATCCTAAGTATTTGTCTTTCTACCGAAACCTCCTATATTTGTCTGACATTTTTGTTAAATTTTAATTTTAACATATAAAACTTTGGGGCTTGATAGATGGCTCAGTGTATAAGAGCACTGGCAACTCTTCCAGAGTACCCAGGTTCAATTCCCAGCACCTACATGGCAACTCGCGACTGTCTGTGACTCCAATTCCAGAAGATCTAACACCCTCACAGCAATGTACATAAAATAAAATAAATTATTTTTTTTTCAAATCAAATATCTTAGCAGGGTGCAGAGGTACACACGCCTGTAATCCCAGCATTCGGGGAGACAGAGGCAGGCGAATCTCTGTGAGTTCAAGGGCAACCTGGTCTACAAAGCAAGTCCAGGACAGCCAAAGAGTTTTGAGGCATAGAAATCCTGCCTCGGAAAACAAACAAACAAACAAACAAATACAAAAAAGAAAAAAAAAACCTGACATTTTCAGAAGTGTAGCTTAGGTCAGTCCCTTAATGTGTACCACTGAAAAGATCCGTATTAGTCTGTCATATGCTTATCCACGTATAGCCTGCACCAAAGGGCTCACCCTCTTCGCAGTTCACCAAATCCATTGGTAAATATGTTTTAGAGGGTTAGCCTCCAATACAGTTTTAACACGATCCTCAAGAGAACCCGATTTCTGCAAAACTTTTAAAAACTAAACAATTTTTTTTTAAAGATTTTTTATTTATTATTTATACAGTACTCTGCCCCCATGTGTGCCTGCATGCCAGCAGAGGGCGGCAGATCTCATTATAGATGGTCATGAACCACCATGTGGTTGCTGGGAATTGAACTCAGGACCTTTGGAAGAACAGACAATGCTCTTAACCTCTGAGCCATCTCTCCAGCCCCCAAAACTAAACAATTTTTGTTCATTGTTATGTATTTTAATCCAATAAGGACATGTCTAAAAAATTTGTAAACTAAAAAGTGGTCAACTTTAATTTACACTGATGAGGAAGAGAGAGAACAACCATTTTCAATCTAATCAAGTAACTGTAACTGGTTAGTTAAGGCTTGTTGGGAACCAAGACTAGTCTTAGACTCAGTCCGCTTCTCCTTCCTCCCGAGTTCTGGGATTGTATGTACAAGCCACCACACCCAGCTTGCAGATGGCTTTTGGTTGCTGTTCTCTGAGGATGCTGTTACCCCTTTCTTTGCTTGTTTTGATCAGTTTTCACTAGGGTACAGTTTTTGTCCTGAAATGAGCATTTCAGTTGGTCTAACCGATGTACACTCATGTCACCATCCTGGCCATAAGACGTGCGGTATTTTGCGTCCATCCAGTGTTTATTGGACATCTTTCTTACAGACATAAGTCCATCGACACAGTCTCATTTGCTGGGGTGCTGTTCGCAGTGAGGACAGAGGTTACTTACTCCTCAGTGGCTGTTCTCTTTCCTCGTGTCTTTAGGAGCTCCCCAACTGTCCATGTCTGCCCTGTCTCTTTATGACCTAAAGACCTTTCTTATCTGGAGACAGGTGACACTCTGCTGAGCCCCTAAGAGTTTCTCAAAACTTCCTACGGAGTTTTGCTTCTCCTTTCCACTGCTGTGGCAGATCACCCCCTGCTCTCAAGTGCTTTGTACCTCACTGAGGCGTGCTGTTTAATCCTTCCATCGGTCTCTCAGGAGTGCTCTCCAATTCTAGGTCTATTGGAAGTGCTCTGTCTACACTTACAGTTTAATTATCAAATTAAGAAATACTATATCTTTTAAACATCACATGGCATGGTAGGAGGGTAGATTGGGATATATACCAACTGTACAGAATTGAAACCAGTAATTATCTTTTCTGCCTGCCTTTTATTTCCCTATGCCATGTCTCAAGAAAACAGAGTCACAGACCAGTCTGTATTTTCTTGGCACTCTTTTGAGGTGATACTAGGGAGCCACAAGCAAGAGAACCGGAGACTTCCTACCACAGCCCCCGCTTCCCTAGCTTTCTGTCCACTCGGTGATGTCCTCTTCATATGTTCACGCATTTGACCGCCCTGTCCCAGTGCTCTCATCTTTGATATGGAAAATTGAGATAGTTATCTATAAGCTGAGCTGGAGTTTGGGCATCATGGTTGAAGTTTCCTTAGACTGCGGAAATACTTTTCAGAAGACCTTCTAGCTCCCATTGAAAGCATTGTCAATCTCTGTTGAAATAAGATTTTTAAGATATTAGGATAAAAATAATTTCAAAATCTTTTATTTTTCATTGAATTTATCTTTTACCTAATAAATAGAATATTAAAGATTTATATTTTAATGGGACAATGGGATGTCTTGATACAGGCATATATATGTATGTACATATATATTGTATAACATTTAACTCAGGTTAAATATGCCTACCTCTTCAAACTTTCATTATTTCCTTATGATAAAAAAATTCCAAAATTCTTTCTCCTTTTAACCCACACTTACTGTCCTGTGTAAGAACACACCAGAACTGTTTGTACTTCCTAGTTGTGAACACACTTTTATCAAGAATTACTACTGATTATAACCGATAGTTCATGAAATATTGTTGTGTACGGCATTAAAAATAATGAGATGTGGTCCTAACATAGAACAGTGCCTCATGTCCTTTTCCCCTTTTAAGTTACATTGTCAAGTCGTTGTTTTCTTTGTTTGCCTAAAGGAAGTAAATTGAGCTGTCTTCCTTATAAATCTTACCAATATATAAATAAATACATTGCAATGTTTTATCTACACCTACTAAGATCTAATGGTAGAAAAGAAAAGTTACTGTAGGGCCCCAGAGGGTTCAGCTTGGGAAATTATACATAGATTAAACATGAATTATTCTGATTTGTCTTGGCTGTAAATCACAACCTAAAGTAGATGATTTAATGAAGTACAAATTTGAGATGGTTCACCCCACTACTTTCACATATAACTATTAATAGGAGGGTAGAAACTTCCTTGTTTGTTATTTGTTAACTTGACCACAGTGACAGCTGTGTTATTGCCTCGGAGATCTAAGAGAGAAAGCACTGTGATTGGTAATTGTAGAACTATTCAGTGTAAAAGCTGACCCAAAGAAATGGCGTGTGGGTGGGAGCCTTCTACTTTCTGTGTTTCTCTTGGGCAACACCTTCATGGCCCTTCACAGAGTGAAATATAACCCAAGAGAGTCCTCAGATCTCTCCCAGGTACCTAGCCGTAATTTACAGGAGAGAAGCTGAGCCTAAGAGAGTAAAGGTACTGGCCTGAGGTCACACACATAATTAAGATACAAATCTTCACCCTGCCCTGCCCACCAGCTCTCTGACACAATGGGAAGCCATCATGCCTTGACTATTTATCACATTCTACTCGACTACTTCAGATCTATTTAAATTTGTGTTGATCTTGTACGGAGGATGTGCTTTTATGGTTACAACCTGGAGGGCTTTAACGTGGCCTGTGGCCTGTCCCTTGAGATTCCACTCTGTGACCCTTTGTGCTCACAGGTAAGGATGTCGCTTCCCTGCTTGTCACATGAAAAGTCTTATGGCCTACGTTAGGGAGAGTCAGGAAGTAGTTCCTGTCTTCTGATGACTTCAGGACAGAACGGGGAGGAAAGCCTGAGTGTTTCCATTTCTGTTGGCTTCCAGCATGCCAGCCATGTCATTTCTCTTCCTATCCGCCATGTTTATTGACGGTCTGATAGAGGATGTAAGTGCTTCTTTATATACTTGACAGTGGAATCCAAACAAACTCAGACATTGAAGGTTGGGGACAGTTTCTACAAACAACTCTATTTAATCTCACACGCTGAAATAAAAATGGGGCGCTAGATATGTCATTCACTGATGGTTTTTGAATCACAGGTAGTTATTTCCTGAAAAAGACATTTGATGCTAGTTTTTGATGACGGGAGCAAGGGATAGAAAGCCATGTATATTTGATATATAACTGAAATGAGGCTTTAAAATTCTTTTCCTTTAATATGGAAATTGTGAAATAAATTCTGAAGAGATAATTGCTAATATTTATTTTTCTGTAACAGGACAGACATGAATCAGTCGATGCTCAAAACACTTGTCATCTGTGGCACATGAACATAGAAGCCCTTCCAGACTGGATAAACTGCCTAGTACAAAAAGTGAGTTTCTTGGTTCCGTATTAAAGTTAAGAGTGTATAGCCTTCCGAAATTCCTGTGCTCATTTCTTCCTTAGATGTGTTTTTCCAGAACAGATGAGTGATTCTGTTTCTTGTGATTGCATTTCCTGGGGCATCCCAGTACCGCGTGACTTTGTACCTGCTATCTCCTGTCTCTAATGTGCTAACCGATACTAACCTGGTTTGTTCGCCCAGTCCTATTGTCCCTTGTTTTCAGTGAGGCATTCGTTGCCTAGCAACCTATGAACTGCCCACCACTGTCCATCTTCTCACTGCCTTTCTCCCCTCTGCTTTATATGCCTATATTATGCAGGCTCAGCACACGATATGACATATCACTGGTAAATACACATGAGGATACAATGACACACAAATCCATAAGTACACACATATTCTCTCTCTCTCTCTCTTTCTCTCTCATACCTGCATTTAGCTTATTCTTTTCTTGTTAATTTCCAAGCTCCTCTAATAGAATATAAACACCAGAAGACCAGAAAGTCCTATTCTTTGCTGGGTAGTGTGTCCTTAAAATAGTACCGCTTACATCAAGTGAATGAGACCTGTGCGTGCATCCATCACATGTGCACACACATAAAGTAAGCTGGATAACAAGTGTTATGATGAAACGGAAATGTGCTGCTTTAGGTGATATTTAATGAGATACTGTCAGAAGAAGAACTCTCTTGTTAATCACGTTTTTAGGTATTTTATTCTGTATTGTTAAATGCTTGTGTTGGAAAAGCATAAGTAATCTGATCTTTGAAAAACTGTAGTTAAGTTTCTCCACTGAGCAGCTTATATTTCTGTTTTAAAAAGTGGCATGGGGTGGCTCTCACTCGGATCTGTGCTTACCCCTTGATTTCCTGGGAGCTTATAAGTGTCCTGAGCTTCACAGAATAGATTAGAACCCGACAGAGGCACCACTGTCTTTTTTTTTTTTTTTTTTTTTTTTTTTTTTGACAATTTTAAAAGCAGATCATTAATTTCTAATCCGAGTATGGAAATCTGCCATCTGAGTGGGTGATCGATGCCTCTTGGTTGTGTATGGAAAGCCAGGGAGCTTTTTATTCTGTTGGCTGATAAAGTTTCCTGCGCCCCCCCCCCCCCCCCCCCGTGCTTGGCATGCAAGAAGTGAATCAGAACAGACACTTTTCTGTGAGATTTTACTTGCAAATGAATCTCTGTAGACTGATTTGCTTCCCGGTTGCATGGAGTATTTTTTTTTTTTTTCTTTTCATTAGTTCACACTGTATCTGTATTCAGCCTATTGTACAGAGACTTTCTTTAGGAATTCTTGGCCGTTCCAATAGGCATGATTCGCAGTATGTATCGTTCTAGAAGTTTGTAGCTGCTTGCTTATCTCTGTTTACTGGAAGGCTTGTTTCCGTTTGCTGTTCTGTCCACTAATCAGAAACAGAAAGCTAGCCTTTTCAGTAACAGAAAACATTCATGTGATTGGCTTTTTTTTTTTTTTTTTTTGTAACTCATTCTCTGGTCACTTTACAATGAAAGCATTGTCTTTATTTCCTTTTACTACCTGTAGGCCCAGTGGACAGTTGGGAAACTGAATTGTCCGTTCTGTGGGGCCCGATTAGGGGGCTTTAATTTTGTCAGCACTCCAAAATGTTCCTGTGGCCAGCTTGCAGCTGTACATCTCTGCAAGAGCCGGACTGATCATCACGTGGCACAGGCAGGCCGACTAATGAGACCCGCGCTGAAACCCTTGTCACATCCCGGAGTTCCGTCAGGTTGTGAGAAGGAGACCTTGCTGACAGGTGGCGGCTCCAGAACCAGAAACCACAGGCTTTTAGGCATGGCCCGAAATAATAACGGCCTTGGAAGGCTGACAGAAGCACTCTGCCTGGAGGTGCGAGCGCCGTCATCTTTTGAGATGAAGAATGAAAAACCGCTCTTCAAAGCGTCAGACCCCAAACACCAGCCGTTCGTTCCTCAGCTCGCCACCGGCGGCAGGTGCACTTCAAGAGCTTCTCATAGAAAGTCGCACAGTTTGGACCTGAACCTCAGCGAGAAGCTGATTTTATTGCCCACTTTATATGAAATCCATAGTAAGACTACTGCCTGTCCCAGGCTAGATGAAACAGGGCCCATTGACCTTGCAGGCTTGGCTTTGCCATGCAGTAAAAGTAGCTGCTCCTTTCAAAACCCACCCAGTTTTGATCCTAATCTGCTGCTGCACAGACTTGCTGTGGCTCCCCATGAGACCCAGGCACAAAGAGGAAGAGAATTTCAGTGTGGCCTAGAAGCTACTTCAGTTTACTCAGATCATGCTAATGCTAGCAGCCTGACATTCCTGGTGGATCTGCCCTCAGCAGGGAGGAGCGTGCTGGAGGCCTCAGACCAAGAAGAACACCTCTCCCCTCTGGACTTTCTGCACTCTGCCAATTTCCCCCTGGGCACCATTAACCACAGGCTGAATAACAGAGAGAGGGGCAAGTTGAGGACTCTAAGAAGGCAGCGGAGGAGGCATGAGAGATGGCTGCAGAAGCAGGTGAGTGCTTGGAAGTCAGAGTTGGTTAGCAAAAAAACAGTGTAAGCACTGGGGTTTGTGGCACAGAGGTATATTTGAGTGCTTGTATCCTAAAAATCTTAGTTTAAAGTTTCGAGATGACAAGTCACTCAATGTACACTTAGTAGTTACGCAGCCCTCTTATCTTTGGCACTGTTCAACACTTGCTTCTGTGCTTATATATAGTCACAAAAGCACCTTTTGCAGCTTTCCCCAGTTCTACTAATATATTAGAGGACCACTCACCTCATGATACCGAGATTGGATGATTTATAACGAGTATTTTTAAATCTTTTCGATGTTTAGGTTGCTTTTGCTACAGTTTTATTTCCAAATCTAATCTAGCAACAGTTCATTCACTTTTCATCACATTGATTTTAATTTAATATTCAAGAAGCTGCATTTATTTATATACTCATGTGGCCAAGACATGAATAACTCTGCTGAGTGTTGAGACACAGCTAAAGGCAGATTTATTCAGCCTGACATTTCACAGCCCACAGTTTGATTCTCAAGGGATTGAACTACTTGTGTGTGTCCCTCACAGTATCTTCATGGTTCTGCACATGAAAGGACACAATAGTATTTTTCTACTGTGAACAGTAATTAAAATCAATGAGTGGATGACAAGCTGTGAAATTTGAAAGTTAGGGAGCTGGTATGCTTCTGTATAAAACTCGTGTTTTGAAGATTACCTTTTTTGTTTGCTTATTAGTAACAGATGGTAGCTCTTAGTAGTGTGTTCAATATGAACAATATCGTAAGAATTAAAATAAAGAAAGCCGGAGCTGCTCTGTATATGTCTTTGGTGAACTCATTATGAACCTATTCATAGCCTCAATAAAATAAAAATTACTGCAGTGAGTACATCAGCCAGATTCAGTGGGATTTTCTTCTTCAGTTACATAGCATAATTACAAGTATTGTCTGTTGCATTTTTTGACTAGTAAGGGCATCCCAGTTTGGATTATTTTTAAATGATCGTATTGATCACTGCCCATAGTAAGGTCCTGTGAAACTATAAAATTAAAAGTGTTTATGGACAAGTTTATTTATATGTGAGAAAATTGGAGGTGGTCATTTGTCAAATGTTATTCAGAAAGAATGTCCTCAAAACAGTGTGCAGGGTTCTGAAATAATACTTTTGTAAATAGAAATTTTTAAAAAATTGTAATAATTGTATTTAGTATATATGGATGATATTGCAGTTTTGGGAATTGATTTAATTCATGGGTTAGTGTCTTCTGAAAATCTCCACTATAACATGAATCGTTTCTAACATAAAGTGTTGCAATTTAGAGAAAAGCAACTGCAGGGTTAAATATTGAATTTTTTGATAGATGAAATTATTTTGACTCATTCACACACAGCGAATTTGGTTAGTATGTTTACCTGATTCATCAGAACTGTGGAAACTGAGTCAGACTGCCACCTGTCCGTGTAGGGACTAACAGGATCCTAACAGGCTTAACTGGTAGCACAGGTGCTACAGACAGGCAAGTGCCCAGACTATCTTCAACAAAAAGTTGTGAATTTATGATGCATACAAACCATTGTCAGAGCCAGAAAGAATGATAACTTTAGAAAGTGTGTCCTCCTGATTTAAGCAGAAAGACAGATCCTAGCCAGACTTCATATCTGAGATAAAATAATAGCATAATTTGACAAGTCATCCATGTTCAAGGAAGATTCACTTTATGAACATTGATCAAATGCCTGCTTGAGGTAGCAAGGCCTTGAGTAGTGACTTCCATAGGAACACTGTCTTTCATTCCATGTCATGATGGAGTGGGGGGTGGGCGGGAACCCAGGGATGGGCCTTACTGAGTAACTTTTCTACCTCTGAGCTACACCCTGGGCCCAGATTCCACCTTTCTTCCTTCCTTCCTTCTTTCCTTCCTTCCTTTCTTAATTAGAAAGATAATCACATACATAAAGTAATGGTTACCATTACTAGTAATTACAATTTTAAATAAGTTTTTATTAATTAAAACAAAATAAAACTTACTTTTCAGAGAGGTTATCAGTTTTGCTGCTGAGGTCTTGGAGAACGTCTTAGGGACTGCACTGAATCTGCAGATGGCGGGCGTGCTGGCAGTTCGCTCTCTATGAATACGGCGAATGCAGGGTCTTACCATTTTCTGCTGTTCATCTGCAGTTTTTCTCACCAGTGTTTTAGTTTTTTGTTGTTGAGATATTATTAATAATATCTGTTAGAGTTTCAACTAATTGGTGATGAAAATCAAACTTCTGTCACTTGACATTTTATGTGAAGTTTTGTTCAAGCTAGACATATTTTCGTAGCAGATACCATGATAGAAGTAGTATTAATATTTTACCAAAATTTTATCAAAAGCTTGAAGATGCAATATTGCTTTCAAGAGAGAAACTGCAGCTAATTGCATGGGATTACTAATCTATTCAACAAAGATTTGTTGCATATAGTCTTTGGGAGAAAGCATTGCACTGTGCTGTATTCAACTAGCAAACATCCTTCCAACAAAACATAATTTCTTCTTTCTTCATTGCCACATATTAAAGGTGTACTTGCTCCTGGCATATAGGTCTGTGATGGAAATGCATGTGTAGGTTTCATCTCATGCCCAGGCAGTGGGCACACAGAGGACATCTTTGTCCTGCATGCCTGTAAGTCCAGGCTTTGTCCATCCTTCGTGCCCAAGGATCACTAATATGTTCCCCATTTATTATTTTTTTTTAACTTACTGGTAGTGTTATAAAATAATGACGTACAAGTAGAATCACAAAGCCTGTGCTCTGGAGACTGACATTGTTTACTAAGCAAACTTGTCTATGCCGTTCATCAATTTACTGCGTCAATCTGTTATCCATCCATAGTGTGCTCTTTTTACTGCTCAATAGTATTCCATTGTGTGACCCAGCCATGATTTCTCCAGCATAAAAAAATGAGTAGATTGTCTAAAGTGCTAGCAGTTATGAGTAGAACTATTATAAACATTCATGTACATAATTTTAAATAAATTACTCTTTCCTAGGGTAAATACTCAGGAGTGGGACTGCTGGATCATATGGTAAGTACATATTTAGTTATATAAGAAACTGTCAAATTGTTTCCCAGGATGTCTGGGAAACAGCTAAGGATGAGATTTCTCACTTTCGTGCATCTATGAGGCCAAACAGCTGGTACTCTTTAATTCTTTCTATTTTAGTCATTCAAATACTATGTTTCTTGCTGTCATACTCTGGTTTTAATGCACCTGCCCCTAATTTCATGTGCTTAGTTTTCATATGTGTGCCATGTTAGCAAGTATTCATAGTATTAATGCATTACTGAAACTCTCAGTTTAAAAATATAAATAAGACTGGTATCAAGGAGAAACTACAGCCAGTTTTCAGTAATTCTGTTCGACAAAGCTTGAGTGTCATCTTCTTCAGATGTGTTCAAGTATGTTCAAATCTTCTGCACGTTTCTCTATAATCTTGAGGACAATTTTTATTACAGTTTAAAAGAAAAATGCTTGGAGGTCGGCAAGCTGTAAATTCCAGCGCTGTCCAGATGAGAAGGATGAAGGAAATTAGGGAAGCATGCTTGGAGATAGAGGTAGCTAAAGGACAGGAAATTAGGCCTCTTTTGTCTGACTAATTCAGAAAAACTGGCAAGACCATTGAAGTTGCATGTCTCTGGCACTGTACCAGACTATGTTATGGGTACAGAAGGAAAAGCATCTCAGTAAAAGGCTAATTATTCCACCCATTTCTTTAGCTGGGTTTAGGTGACTCCACTTTCCTAGGGGTAGGTCCTCCTGCCTTTGGGTGATCCCCTGGCCGGGTGATAATTCTGTTCTCTAAAATAGAAGGAAGTTTGTCTTGCTGTTCCTTTATTGCTACTCTGACCAAAGAGGTAACTCTGAAATCATTAAGATCATGGATCAGAGCCCCTGGCACCCTAGGGATCTCCAGCCTCTGGAGAAGATGGGACTGTCAAGGAGACCAAGGATGTTTCTGGATTTAATAATATTTTAATTTGATCATTTCTTTCCCATCCAGTTTTAAGAATTTTTCATATATTTGGGTACAAATCCTATATTGGACATGTGATTTGTGGTATATTAATATATTTTATTCTACTCAGCCTATTTGTCCTTTTTTTTTTTGGTGCTACAGTATTTCCCTGGAAAGCAAGCTCAAAATCTTGAAGCCCAACTTCTCAAATATAATTTTTTTTTAATGGTTTCTGGTTTTGGTGTAATAGAATATCTAAAAACTCTAGATGGCTCTAGGTTATAAAGATGTTTTCCCAATATTTTCTCCTGAAAGTTTTATACTCATATTGAGAATTATGATTTATGTTGAACTGAATTTTTAAAAATAGAATTTGAGGTGTAAGTCAAAGCGTCATTTTTCCTAGTGGAGGCAATTGTTTCTGCACCACTCGCTGAAAGCACTATCGTTTCTCCATGGAAATGCCTTTGTGGTTTATTGAAAGTCATCTGGGCATGAATATAACTTTCCATGTGTTCATTTCCCTTCATCTCTGTCCATAGTTCCATAGTAAACCATAAAGCAAAATCCTGTGACTCTTTCAACTTTGTTTTCCTTCTGAAAATTTGGTTCCTGTGGTTTCACATAGGAAACTTAGGACAAAAACCTTACAAAAAGTTCTATTGAGTTGATTGAGTTGTGCTACATCTAGAGGTCAACGTGAGGGCCATGCAGTATTTGCTGGACTTTTTTAGTCCATGAAATAATAGACTGCCTACCCACAGATTTTTTACCTTTTCATTAGTGTTTGTAGATTTTAGCATTCAGACTTTACAAATAGTTAGATTTATTTTTTTATTTTTACCTAAACTATACATTTTAATACTGTTTTGGTTTTGACTTTGCGTCTTCGGATTCAGGGAGTATAGGTACTTGACGTCTTTTGTCAGATCTATTCATAACTAATTTATTTTAGTGCTATTTATAATTAGAGTTTTAAAATGCAGATTTCTAGTGACTAGTTGCAATGCACAGACATACAGCGTTCTGTGTTGATCTGGTGTGCTGTACTCCTTCAACTGTCGCCTATTAGTAATGGTAGTCCATGCCATTTGACATCCACCATCTTCTCTGGTAGATGCCAAAATTCATATTTTTACTTAGATAATTACTTGGTATTTTAGTCGGTGTTTTATTGCTGTAAAGAGACACTATGCCACAGCATCTCTTACAAAGGAAAACATTTCCTTGGGGCTGGCTTAAATTTCTGAGATTTAGTCTGTTATCATCTTGGTAGGAACATGGCAGCACACAGGCAGACAAAGTGCTGGAGAGGTAGTCGCTAAAAGCCTACATTCAGACTGTCAGGCAGCAAGAAGAGAGAGAGACTGGGCCTGATTTGAGCATTTCAAACCTCAAAGCTCACCTCCAGTGACACACCTCCTCCAACAAGGCCACACCTCCTAATCCCTCTCAAGTAGTGCCACTCTTTGATGATCAAGCATTCAAATATATGAGCCTGTGGAGACTATTCTTGTTCAAATCACCACACTTGGTCTGCAGACAAAAATAGCCATACTTCTTTCTTTCTAGTCTGCAGTCTCTTTTGCTTTCCCTTTCCTTTGCTTATCAGTACATCCATGGAACCCAGGATAACGCTGATGAGAAGAGAGAGGAGAGACTTAGGAGGTTAGCAGGAAACACTTGGTCCTTTTCCTGTGAGTGAGAGGTCTTATATAGATGTTTTTGTGCATAATCTCGCTGAGGTTCTGACAGGGTGGAGAAAGCTTTCCCATGCATAGATGCTGCATTTTGTCAGAAGCCTTCTGCATTAATTGTATGATCATGTATCTTCCGTGTTAGTATTAACTGATTATCAGTTATTGATCAGGCCTCACATTCCCACAGTGAAATTTATTTTGTTATTATGCTGCTTATTTCTTTCCCGATATTGTTAGAACTAGCTGCTAATAGTTTTTGAGGACTTTTGTCTCTTATAAAGATTTCAAGTCTGAAGTTTTCTGTGATGTACTGTGGTCATTCTACTTTTCTGTATTCTGAAAAAAAAGACTGTGGAGAATTAATATTTTCACTCATATTTGTAATAAAACTATCTTGTTATTGCTTTGATAGAGGGCCTTTAACTGTGGTTTAGGTTGTCTGTTTGGTATTGGGTTGTGTAGTTTGTTTTCAAAGAGGTAACCAAGTTGCCAGCATTGCATTGTAGCATCACTCAGTGCTGTTCTTTGGGTTGGGTATCCAGGCTCCCTTCCTAGTCATTGACATCATCGTCGTCCTCTTCCTCCTCCTCTTCCTCCTCTTCTTCCTCCTCCTCTTCCTCCTTCTCCTCCTCCTCTTCCCCCTCCTCGTCTTCTTCTTCTTCTTCTTCTTCTTCTTCTTCTTCTTCTTCTTCTTCTTCTTCTTCTTCTTCTTCTTCTTCTTCTTCTTCTTCTTCTTCTTCTTCTTCTTCTTCTTCTTCTTCTTCTTCTTCTTCTTCGAGGGAAAGGTTTATTTCAGCTTACAGCTTTGAGTTATATCACTGAGGGAAGTCAGGGCAGGACCTCATGACAGGAAAATCTGTAACTTGCTGAGTATCTTGACACTTGGTATCTCAACCCATTCATTATCTTTCCATTTGTACTGTTTGTTTTAATTACATTAAAAACTTAAGAACTTATCCCTCGTTTGGCGCCCTTGCCCTTTTCACACCTCCCTGCCCTCTCTCCTTCCCTACCCCCCCCCCCGGCAGTCTAATCTCTACCTTCCCCTCCTACACTGCTTCAAATAAACCTGCATTTATATATTATAGCTTTGTTGCCATTAGCTCGTTCCGATGATTTAGCGGATCATCTGATGCGGTGACTCTGATGAATCTGAGCCTCACTCAGCCCGATGGGCCGGACTTGGGAGACCACTCCCTGCACCTCCTCATCCCCTGCCTGCTCTGATCCCATCATCTTTAAACCCAGGAGAAGTTGAGTACTCAGGCCCGTAACTCAGGGCCACATGGGGATGGCTTCTCTCCCACCTCCCTCTCTGTTTGATGTTGGTTTTGATTGTCAATAGGGCCTAATAATTGTTATTGTCAGGCCTGTAATTACTTCAGTAAAACCCGTTAGCAATCAATTAAGACACAGACACCTGTTGTATTTTAAAATAGCCTTAGTTAACCTGGGTCAGGGCAGACATTAACCCTCTAAACTACTTCCCATAGTAGGACAGGTGTCCCATACCATATGTTTCTAGTAATTTCTGTCAAGCTACCTCCCATCCATAATCCCATATACTTGCTAATGTTCTTTATCTGGGCCAAGTCCCCATCCACGCCGGCCACATGCTTCTCTTTCATCCAACCCATGCTGCCTTCTTCTCCTTCCTCTCCTCGGGTCTTTCTCCATCTTCCTCTGTTCCTTCTTCCCAGGATTCTCTCTTCCCTTCCTAGTCTTACAGTCTGTGTTCTTCTGGTCTCTCCTCTCGCTATGCTTTCTCCCCCAGTTTCGGGTTTATTAATTTTATCCTAATTAAAGATCAGCGATTTGTTTTTCTATTTTGATTTTTTCAAAAACTTCTGTTGTTTATTTACTTTAAAAATTTTTTCTCATCTTTTCTAAATTTCTAAATAATTGGAAGTTATTGGTATGACACTTTTTTTCAGCTATTAAGTATTTAATGTCAAATTTCCTTGTAGTTCTTATATTAATTCTATATTATATATCATATTACCTTATTTTAATTTAGTATTTTTTATTTTGTTTTGTTTTTATCATTATCATTATTATTATTGTTGTTGTTGTTGTTATTATTATTATTATTATTATTATTATTATTATCATTATTATTTTGGTTTTTCGAGACAGGGTTTCTCTGTGTATCCTTGGCTGTCCTGGACTCCCTTTGTAGACCAGGCTGGCCTCGAACTCACAGCAATCTGCCTGTCTCTGCCCCCCAAGTGCTGGGATTAAAGGTGTGCGCCACCATGCCCGGCCTAGCATTTTGTTTGATTCAAACTATTTTCTAATATCATCTGAGATTTCCTTGATCCACTTAGTGTGCCTATTGGGAAGGAAAATTATGAATTTTAAAATACCGTCATTTTATTCCCAATTGCTAACCACTTTCAAATGAAAATTTATCACAGGGTCTCATTAGAGAAACAAAGTACACTTTTTCGTAGGCCACATGCCCAGCAGCAGATGGCTAACAGAAAATGAACTTAATGGTGTCTTGTTTCTTGTCTCATAATGCCATGTCAAGGCTGTTTTTTTTTAATTACACTATTACTATTATTTATTTATTCATTTTACTCCACAGATGCTTTGCATATATATTATGGCTACTTGTTTTATGTTTTTATGGGATTTCTGAGTGTGAGAACAAGTGGATCTCTGTTTCTGTACCTTTTTCTTGGGCTTTTTTCCTTCTGTTTGTTTATTTTGTAGTATTCTGATTCATTTATTTTTATCTTATTATATTTTATTTTATTATCCCTTAGCTGTCTGTTTCCTAAGGACAGACAGAAAGGGGTGCATCTGGACATGAAAATATTTCTTTAGAAGCCACAGGAAACTATACACAGATAGTTTTCCTTATGTGTCTAAGTGGGATGTATTATGCATGAAATCCTAAAATAGCTGACAGTATGTCTGTGTGTGTGTGTGTGTGTGTACACGTGTATGTGCATGAGTGTGTGCACGTATGTATCTGCCCATGTGTGTATATATAAGCTTACAATAAATCACTTAGTCACTACAGTAATTCTCATACATCTTTCTTAGTGATCTAAATGAGTTCAGGTTAATTGTGTTGCTTAATGAAGGATGTGACTAAGGTGCTGGAAAGAATCATATTAAAGACCTACTTGTTCAGGTTTATGTAGGACATACCAGATAGACGTACCATAAAGGCCCTGGTATGTTTTCATGGATTTGCACATAGACATGATTTTGTCTTTTGGGGGTTTTTTGAGAAGTCAATTTAATTTTTTGTTACTAAATTTATCATCGTCAATTAGATACAAATTATACTACAGACATATACTTGGTTGTTTGTGCTTCACAATTATAGAAATAATCCATTGATGAGGAATTATGCTATGTTCATTTTCTGCAGTGAAAAGGTGTCAAGTTTAATTTAATGACACAAATTATTGATTTTTTTATTAATACAGAATCATATTCATGAATTAGTCTTTAAGGAAAGAATAAAACTAATAAAGTTAATAAACATCATGACCACCAATAATGTATTGAGAAAGACCAATGTTTATTTGTGTCAAATTATTATTTCAGTATAATCTTACCACTCTTTTCATTTATTAATGTAAAACATGTAGGGCTTCTTCAAAAGGTTGATATTTATTTAAGTTTTATTTATTTATCTGTTTATATTTTAAAATTACATTTGCTTGGTAGATGTTGTATAGAGTTTATGTCTTTACTTTAAAAAATTGCACAGATCTAAATTTTCTAATGCCTTGCACAGTACCCAGTATATGACACATGCTCAGGAATTTTTTAAAATACAGATTTTTTAAAAAAATTTGAGGATCGTTTAGGTTTATGTAAAAAGTTTGAAGATAGTACAAAAAGTTACTATAGACCTATACCCAATGTTTATACTGTTAATATTGTATACTAGCCATAATTAATTGAAATCATACTTCAGATTCCCTTAGTTTTGTCTTTTGTACTTTCTCCCTCCCTCCCTCCCCCCTCGCTCCCTCCCTCCCTCCCTCCCCCTCTCCTCTAAGCCCTCATTCAGAATATCACATTTTTGTCATGTCTTGTTAATGTGCTTCTGATAGAATAACTTGTCTTTCCTTATTTTTCATGACCTAGACAGTTTTGAAAATATATCCCTTGCCTGGGATTTGTTTAATATTTTCTCCAGAATTAGACTAGGGGTTATATCTTAGGTTTCGCATACCCTTCTCACATTCAGTAGTTTACCAAAATGATTCAAAGACTTGAGCCTAACACAGCTGTGTTTTATTATAGCAGAAAGGTGGACAGGTGAGAAAGGGTGCAGCCTCCAACAGTCCTAGGAGACACAGCCTCACTGCAAACTCCCTGGTCCTCTGCTGCTTAGAATCTTTCTGCCTCTTCCTCCACAATGACTACTGATCCTTAAGCAGAGGACTTGCATTGTGTTTGCTGAGACTTGGCTCCACAGCCCTGCATTTTGGTTGGTTGTAGTTTTCTGTAATGGTCTCTGTCTGTTGCACAGAGAAGAAAAAAACAAAATAGGAGGAGGAGGGGAGGAGGAGGAGGAGGAAGAGGGGGAGGAGGAGGAGGAGGAGGAGGAGGAGGAGGAGGAGGAGGAGGAGGAGGAGGAGGAGGAGGAGAAAACATTAGTTGGGGCAAAATCCTCAGCAAGTCCAGCATAAGCTTTTTCATGAAGTGTCTTAGGATATGCTTAATTCCTCCGTGGTAAACTGTGACAAGCATGCAGTGCTCTCCTCCAAGCAAGCCTTAGCATCTAAGGTTTCCACAGGAGGGAGACATGATGGAGACATCTTCTTCTTTGGCACATGCCAAAGTTTCCGACCCCCAAAGGGTAACAAGTATTCAGCATAAATGACAGTTAAAGATCATTAAGCTGCTCTTACTAACCAGCATGTTGGGAGCCCCCCAAAATTGAAAATTTACACGTTTGCATCCCAAACAAGGCTAACCTATAAGTGCATATAGGCCTGCTATGTCAGTCATTATTTGCTTCCAGAGTTTTGGGGTGGCGCTTACAGATATAAAATGTGTTTCTCTTTAGTTACACAAATGTGTACGGATGCAGTGCATCCCTGTTGGCAGTGCTTTGCCTCAGAAAGGAGAGGATGCTAGCTGGCATATCTTTAAGTCAGTTTCCCCCGTGGCTGCTCCCAGAAAGCCCCACAAATGCAGCAGCCTAAGGCCATCTGATTTGATCATCTGACAGAGCTCAAGGCAGAACTCTGAAAATGCACCTCATGTTAGTAAAGTCAAGGAATTGGTGGGGTTCGGGGGCAGAACCTCTTCTTAGCTTATTAAAGCAGTGGCATGTTTTCATTCACTGCCTTATGGTTCCTCTGGCAACGATGGGGCTGCCGATCTTAGTTTTACATTTGTATCTTCTTTAGGACACTTCCCAAAAATGTTAAATGCATGCGCGTGTGTGTCTATCACAAGTGTTTAGGGACTCACAGAGGCCAAAAGAGGTGTTGCATCCCTTGGAGCTAAAGTTACATGCAGACTTGAGCTGGCTTATGTGAGTACTGGGAGGTGAAACTGGGGCTTTTGGAAGAGCAGCAGCACTCAACTGCTGAGCCATCTGTCTGCTTTTGTAGTGTCCACTCTGACACTTTTGTAGTCCCTGTCTTTACTCTGGGAACATTCAGATTGTCCCGAGTAGCCCTCTCCCCATTTTGAGGTTGTTAACTTAATGCCTATTGCTAAATAATAATAATAATAATAATAATAATAATAATAATAATAATAATAATAATAATAATAATAATAATGACAATTTCCAGGAGTTAAGAACTGGGCATATCATAGCAGGCGTGGTGGTGCACGCCTTTAATCCCAGCACTGGGGAGGCAGAGGCAGGTGGATGTCCGCATTTGAGGCCAGTCTGGTCTACAAAGCAAGTCCAGAACAGCCAAGGCTACACAGAGAAACCCTGTCTGGAAGAACCAGAAAAAAAAAAAAAAGAACTGGACATATCCACAGTGGTAGCTAGATCCAATTCTGCTACTCTCTCCTTCCTGTGGGACAGATACTCTCCTGACTACTTTTATTTATTTCATATAATCCTAGCCCCATTTTTTTTTTGTACAATGGCTCTTACATTCCATTTACAAAATAAAGTGGAGGGGCGTAAGATGGTTACTTACAATCAATCAGTGCAAAACCCATGGAATCCTCTACATTCTTAGCATCTTCTTAAGCCATAGCATGTTTTGTTGTTATTTGTTCATTTTAGCTCTTTCCAGATTTGAAGCTTTATTGAAACGAGCAACCTACTCTGGATGAGATGTCCCCATTGTAAAACTCGTCGTGCGTAGGCCACAAGAAATCTGCATTAGAACAACAAGCAAGGTTTCTTAGGACCACAAAAGAGGGGGACATCGAACTCTACTCACAAGAAGGGAAGAGTTATGAAAGATGACTCATAAGTACAAGTCACACTGAAAATGGTTTGGAGGCACACCCACGCAAAAGTACTAGGATGAAAGGTTACATATCAGAAGTACATAAAAAAAAAATCAATTCTTTTCACAAATCAGGGTTTCTGGAACTCAGGTACCGTAAGGTAGCTGAGAGTCAGCCCATCCAAGATTGATATGTGAGAAATGGAAATAGGCAGTTCAAATAACACGTTTAAATGGGTAAAAATTTATGTATCCTGGCCTCCATTTTATGAAGTGATTTCTATTACCGTTTATGTCCTTTGGCTAGAGAAACTGAAGCTGAAAGAACTTAAATAAGTTCTACAACCCTCCCCTCCCATCCCCACCAGCTAAACATTTGGCAGGTGAGCTGACCCAGCAGGTAAAGGCACTGCTCACCAAGCCCGTTGACCTGAGTTCCATCCCACAGACGCGGGGAGAAAACCAACTCTGGCAAGTTGTCCTCCGATCTCCACACATGTGCAGTTGCATGAACACACACAACTAAACAGATAAAATATAAGAATTTCTTAAAAGATTTTTTCCTAAGATGTATTTTTTTATTTTTAATTATTTTTGTACGTATACATTTATATTATTACACATATATACAGTAGATTACCTATGGCAAGAAGAACCATGACACAATCAGGAATTATATAAATGTCACATTCTTAGTGTTTTGGCTATTTGTATTTGACAGCCTTGAAGAAGACATCTTTCCTATCTTGGTGCATCTAAATTTCTGAATGTAAATCAGTCTCCATCACATATTGTCATTATCAATTTAGAACACCTATCTAGACCTAAAAACATCTTATCCCTTAAATAATTAGGCTTCATTGTAAAACTAAACTACCTGGTCTTTAACTCCCTCAGACTTGAGAAGGAGTAAACTTGATTATCTGAGTGTGCAGGGAGTGCAGGTTAGTAGCTTTCCAAATGAGAAGATGATAGAGACAGATTTCTACCTGAATAGTCATCCAAAACTCTCTATAACATTGGAGGATCTTGTCTTCTTCATTCAGCCTTCTGGCCCAATATATCTGACAGACATTTAAAAGATATTTTTTAACACCACCTTTTTTTTTTCTTTTGAGGCAGATTCTATAGCCCTGGCTGACCTCAGGCTATGTAAACTAGACCACCACCAAACTCATACAGATCCACCTCCCTCTGGCCCCCACATCTGGCCTATTTTATCTTTTCTGATGGCCAAGGAAAACACTTTTATCATTCTATACCTTTATTCTTCTTTCATCCTTTCCTTCCTTTAAACAATGCTCATTTGCTGGTTTGCTCCATTGGAAACAGCACTCCACATGGAGGCTGCAGTACCGAATAAAATGCCATTCTCCCCTCAGAGGTGCGAGGCAGTGGGAAGATACATATGCTTATGGCTCGTAGTTCACTTACCATATAGCCTTGGCGAAGACCTTAGGATGTAGCTGAAAATCCAAGAACACACATGGATGAACTACCAAGGCTGTTTGGGAGAGAGAGGGTAGAAAGAAATGTGCTAATACAAGGAAGTTCATTACAGAGAAAAGGGGGGGGGGAGGAGTTGATGACTGATGGAGAATTGTGATGCAATTGTGAGAAACATGCTTGGTTCTGTGGGTGCCACTGAGCTGCTGGCAGTTCTCGGGAGCAGTGTGCCCAGCTGTAAAGGTTGGCAAATGGACGCCCATGGATGAACTGGACGAATAAGTCAGGTATCTCATGCCAAGGCAAGCTGAATGACTTACGGGGAAGACACTGGCTGCAAGTTGAACTCCCATTAGGAGCCCTGGAAATTTTTACTGTAAAGATTATGTTTCAGATTGTGTGTCCATGCGTGTGTGTGTGTGTGTGTGTGTGTGTGTGTGTGTGTATTAAAAACTGGTATATTCACTTGCAAGTAACACTTTGCATATTCAGGCTGCTTTCCCCCACTTGGCATTGACAGGCTGAGTTTTGATTGGGAGCAGGAGGCGATAAGAAAAGTGTGGCGAGAGTGATGACACCAGCAGTGAGCATTTACTGAGCTTACAGCATGAGGCATTTACTGTGTGGGCTGCTTTATGTGAACTGTTAGGTCAGCAGAGCATAAGGAAGCAGAATGGCAGGCTTGTCTAAGTGAGCATCATCCTGCTCAGAAGCCGGGTGGGAAACAGGAACACCAGAGATCTGGATGATCTTCCGGGTTGCTAATCTGTGCAAGGCCCTCTCTAAAATTCATCTGCTGCCAGTGTAGTGATTGAGAGGTCAGCCTTAGCAGGAGGTTAGGCCATGAAGGCTTCTTTCCTGGAGTTACAGTCCTCATATATATGTATGTATGTATGTACGTACGTATGTATGTATGAATGTATGTATGTATTTAGGTATAGATATTTTGTTAATTTTTTGAGAATTGCAGATAATATGTTTTGATCATATTTACTTCCTCAACGTCTCACAGATTCCCCAGTCTACATTCACCCCCTTACCACCCAACTGAAGTTTTTGTTTTGTTTTTATCTTTTTATATCCCTGGAGTCCTGCTTATGTCACCTAACTACTCCTGGGGGTGAGGCTTTTGAATGAGGCCTGGTGGTCCATTCAAGTAATCCTGAGGATTATTGGTGGGAGGATTGTCCACATTTGAAGCCAGGCTGGGCTACATAGAAAGCACCTGGCTGGCTGCTCAGGGGTACACATCTCGAACTCTGGTCTTAAAAATATCTTTTCCCCCCCGAATATGACCATCCAGATGTGAGTTGACTAAACGTGACACCAGTGGGCATGCCAAACCAGATGGGGAAAAGTCCGTGATGCCCCAACCACACACAGAAAGTATGAGTAAAGCTGGCAATGGGAGAGGTGGTCTCACCCAGGGGAGAGCACACCGATTCACACCGATTTGTTGCCCAGTGCATAGTCAGCTCTGAAACCATACATAAAAGTAACATGATCAGAAGACTCATCAGGTTATATTTAGGAGTATGTGTGTGTATACACGTGCATATGTGCTTGCAACAACAATTAGTGGGAAAAGGCCATGAACTTGAAGGAGAAGAGGGTGGATATATAGGAATTTTGGAGGGAGGAAAGGGAAGGGAGAAATGTTTGTAATAAAATTATAATCTCCAAAATAAACGAAAGTGTCTAAAATCCAGAAAGCAGTAACAAGAAAACACAGTGGTCCTTTTTTTTTTTTCTTTCTGAAAATTTGGCTAGCTTGTTTTCTCAACCTCCTACTTGCTGCCAAGTGAGGATGAAGCCAGGATGCCCTCAGCAGAACACATGCCAGTGACTTGACTGGACCCCCCTACCCTCTAGAATTGGGAAGAATGATGCTTTATTCTTTATGAGTCATGCACTCTCATATACTGTGATAGCCACAAAAGGACCCTAGATTGTTTGTGAGGCCGGTCAGTGAGCTAATCCAGAAACTGATGCTCGGCGCTGTTGACTGAGCAGAGCAAGCTCATGGCTTCAGCTCTTTTGACCTTGTGTGGCTTTGGGGATGCTGCCTTGTGTTCCATCCTGAGTCTCCACATATGGCTTCACTTAGCAAACCAGCCAAGACAAAACTCTAGCCACGTGAGTTTCTCCCTCACTGAACCATCTCTCCCCTTCTATCCTTTAGGAGTACTGGGTGCATGCAGGTGCTGTGGCCATAGAACACTTTAAATCCACAGCTGCTTGCTGATAAGAAACATTGGGTGTTTTTGTTTTTGTTTGTTTGTTTTTGGCTTTTTGAGACAGGGTTTCTCTATGTTATCTTGGAAACATTGTCCTAATTCACATCTCCTTAAACTGTACCTATGCTGGGGTGGGTGTTGTACCCACTCTTTTCACGCGTGAAGCCTCTCAGTAACAGCCCCTTACTGCCAACATTCTCCGGGAGAGCAAAGGACTGTCTTTGGCTAAGTGAGATCAACGGTAATTGGCTTCACCTGGATTTTCTTTTTAAACAAAGTAGTCTTTTAATTTTAAATCTTCAAAGAAAGGTAACAACGTTATACAAACTGCAAAACTAAACCCTAAAGAAATAACTTTAAAAATAAGTCATTTAGATGCCAAATTTAAGAGTGTGATTAGCTGTCTCGCTGATAGTTCATCTGGGTTGCTATATAGAAGGCTGAACCTCTTAATTAGATTTTATCTCTTACACTTGGCAATGTTATCACAGACAACTTCCTATTCCATCTTGTATGTCTACCATTTCATAAGACATTAATAAATCATAGCGCTCTACGAATACCATGCTTTATTTAGTCATTACTTTGCTGCAAAATGTTAGATCACTTGCCCCTGTTCTCCTTGCAAAACTGAAGGGAAACTAGAGATCACACAGACAAGGACTCTTTTACGTAAGGGCCTCAACTTCGTAAAAGTAATTTTGATTTATTCCTTGACAGCTTCATGTAATGTACTTAGATCATATTTACTCCTCAATCCCCTCTCTTATGCCCCTCTCATTCCTTCAGGGCCCCACCTGCTAATAATGCTTTTCTCATATGTCTTCAGAATAAAAGTAGAATATTTAGTACTCCATGATGAAAAATTTCCACCAAAACAATTGTGAATCTGTCCTATATTCTTAGCTGCTATCCAGCCCTTCAGCTGTGAAGTACTAGGTTGTAAAGGTGAAATCAAACACCAGAGGGCACCAAGTCTCCTTGTGGAGCAAAGCAGACTCATTTCTTTGCACGTAAAAACATCCATGTGCTGGAGTACACTATGGAATGCTGTGTTTAGTCACCTGACCATCAGAAACTATGCGATTTCATTCTTTGTGAGAGAAAGTTTGCAGAAGTGACTGCAAGGCTCCCCTTGTCCCGTCAGCTGAGATTCTGTCAGTCCCTTTCTTCACCAGTCTTGCAGGGACATTTGTTGTAACTTTGTTCAGAGGGGAAGAAGGATTTCCTTGGGTTAGTATTTGAAATACATTTACATATAGTTAAATACATTGTTGGGGTTTTAAGTTTGAGGTATCATTTTGCACTTTCCTGAAAGTAGGCATGCCCCTACATTCAAAATAAGATCAGTGACAAGCCCTGTGCTTCACTGCGGAGGAGGGTATGAGAAGAAAGTGAAATAATATAAGACAGGGTTTCTTTCTTTCCCCCTTGGAAAGTATTAAACCATTTTTATTTTTTAATTAATTAATTAATTTACTTACTTTGCATCCCAATTGTAGATTCTTCCCTCCTCTCCTCCTTGTTCCACCCTTCCTTCTTCTTCGCCTCTCACCCCTCCCCTATTCCTCAGAAAAGGGAGACAGACCCCCTACCTACCTACCCCAGCTCATCAGGTCACATCAGGATGAACATATCCTCTTCCCTGATGGCTTGGCAAGGCAGTCCTGCCAGGGGGCATTGATAAAAAATCAGGCAACAGAGTCCATGTCAGGGACAATCCCACTCCCCTTACTAGGAGACCCACAAGAAGCCTAAGCTGCCTATCTGCTACATCTGTGTAGGGGCCTAGGTCCAGTCTGTGTATGGTTCTTGGTTGGTCCTCAGCTTCCAGAGCCCTCTGGGCCCTGGTTAGTTGGCTCTGTTGGTTTCTTCTTCTTCTTCTTCTTCTTCTTCTTCTTTCTTCTTCTTCTTCTTCTTCTTCTTCTTCTTCTTCTTCTTCTTCTTCTTCTTCTTCTTCTTCTTCTTCTTCTTCTTCTTCTTCTCCTCCTCCTCCTCCTCCTCCTCCTTCTCCTCCTCCTCCTTCTTTATTACTTTTTTATTATATTTCTTTTTTAACATATACATTTATATTATTACACATAAATAAAATAAACTACATACAGCTTGAAGAACCATGAAACAATCAGGAATTATGTAAATGCCATAGTCATTTGGCTATCTTCTTGCAGAGCTCTTGTCACCTCATATCTCTGTCTGTCTCCCTCCCGCCACTTTCTCACAAGACTCCCAAGACCTCACCTAATGTTTGGCTGTAAGTCTCAGCATCTGTCTTGATCTGTTACTGAGTGGAGCCTCTCAGAGGACAGCAATGCTAGGCTTCTGTCTGTGAGCATAGCAGAATATCATTAATAGTGTCTGGCATGGGTCTCAGGTTGCACCAGGCATTGGTTGAACATTCCCTCAATCTCTGCTCTATCTTTATTCCTGCACATCTTGTAGGTAGGTTAAATCGATGTTTTTGTAGGTGGGTTTGTGTTCTCCTGACTCTACTGAGAATTCTGTCTAGTTAGAGGGTGTTCTCATCAAACTCCATGACTCCTGCTACTAGGAATCTCAGCTAGAGTCACACCCATATACTCCCAGAAGACTACTCTGTCTTAGGTCTCCAGCTTGCCACAGAAATGCCCCTGCCCATGGTTTCCCTTCTATCTGTAGGCCCTCTGTTCTCCTGTCTCCCCTCTCCCCAGATCTGTTCTCCACCCTCATTTCTCTCTGTGCTTCCTCTCCTTGCCTGTTCCCTCTCTCCAAACACTTACGCTATTTATTCTATTTCCCCTTCTCCATGAGATTTAAGCATCCTTCCTTGGATACTCCTTGTTACTTATCTTTTTTGGGTCTATGAATTGTAGTATGTTTATCCTGTACTTTATGGCTAAAATCCACTTATAAGTGAATACATACCATGTGTGTTTTCTGGGTCTGGCAATAGAATGGAATGCCAGTCTACAGATTGGGAAAAGATCCTCACCAATCCTGCATCTGACAAAGGGCTAATATCAAAAATATATAAAGAACTCAAGAAATTAAACACCACCAAACCAAATAATCCAATTAAAAACTTGAGTACAGAACTAAACAGAGAATTCTCAACAGAGAAATCTCGAATGACCAAGAAGCACTTGTAGAAATGCTCAGTGTCCTTAGTCATCAGGTAAATGCAAATCAAAACAACTCTGAGATTCCATTTTACAGAATGGATAAGATCAAAAATTCAATTGACAGCACATGCTGGCTAGAATGTGGAGAAAGGGGAACACTCCTCCATTGCTGGTGGGACTGCAAACTTGTACAACCACTTTGGAAATCAATCTGGCACTTTCTCAGAAAATTGGGAATAGTGCTACTTCAAGACCCAGCTATACCACTCGTGGGGATATACCCAAAAGATGCTCTATCATACAACAAAGACATTTGCTCAACTATGTTCATAGCAGCTTTAATTCATAATAGCCAGAATCTGGAAATGACCTAGATATCCCTCACCTGAAGAATGGATAATTTGTGGTACATTTACACAGTAGAATACTACTTAGATATTAAAATTAAGGAAATTATGAAATTTGCAGACACGTGGATGGAATTAGAAAAGATCATCCTGAGTGAGGTAACCCAGAAAGACAGACTTTCATAAGGAGCCATTCACATTTGATGTTTGTCATTGTTCACTCCTGCGTTTGACAAACCATCCTTTCCCCAGTCTCAAATAAGATGGTGGTTGTTTCAGTTTCCATAATAAGAGCCAATAACTTCTTTCCACTCATTATATATTTGTCAGTTAAACATTTAATGTTGTTTTTATGCCATATCTTAATAGTTCTGATGTTTAGATGGTCTTTTTAATCTTTAGCCACAATAATTTATAGTCTATTTAAGCTCTCTAATCATTATCTGGTACATGTGAGGCAATTTCTATGAAGTGTCAACATCATCTAGCGGAATAAATACAACACACATGTTTTTTAAAGATTTTTTTCTTTTTTAAGGATTTATTTCTTTATTAAGTATAGTGTTTTGCCTGTATATATGCCTGCAAGCCAGAAGAGGGCACCAGATCTCATTATAGATGGTTGTGAACCACCATGTAGTTGCTGGGAATTGAACTCAGGACCTTTGGAAAAGCAGCCAGTGCTCTTAACCTCTGAGCCATCTCTCCAGCCTCTAACAACACACATGTTTTAAGGACATGGAAGTACTGTTTCCTTCTACATATTTTGAAGGTGAATATGTTTCTTGTTACTGCAGTAACCTTTAGTTTTAAAACAAATTTACTGTTTTAAACACACATATGAATTTGATTTCCTGGAGTCAGAAGTCTCAAATGTGTTCAAAAGTAGTCTCAGGCAAACGTCAAGGAATGATCAGGGCTAAATTCTCTTACAGAGGGTCTAGGGAAAATCCATAGAAGATAGATGCCATTTGTTCCTTTCTAGAATCTATTTCTGCATCTTTGCTCATGCCCATCACTGTCTTCAGACCCAGCATCAGGTAGTCTGACCTTTCTCTGGTTTTGATTCTTCTGTTTTCATCTTCCTCATTTGATAACCTGATGATTGCTTTGCCACTTCCAATTAATCTACAGTGATGAAAGCCATCGGTTTAAAGCAGGTAATAAGCAACCTTAATCCTGTCTTCGATGCTAATTCCTCCCCACAACTTAGTGTACTCAGAGATTCAGAGAGCAGGGCATGGGCATTCTTTGTGGGTAAGAGAAGGGATGAGATAAGGTGTTTATTCTCTCTCCCACAGTTAGCATTTTTTTTTGAGTAAAGCCAGCATTAAAAACAAGAGCTAGCTGTGAGGCTTAATAATGCCTTTTAGACAAATCAGTGTTTTCTGACTTTAAAGATAAGTCTTCTAATAGTTTCTAGGAGGCAGGATTCATTAACTGTATCTTTATCAGTTTCTTGGCAGAAGTGATCAGGTTAGTTTATGGTCCTTACCCAAGTCCTATGAATGGGGGAACTCTAGATCAAGAATGACAAAAGGAAGAAGGCATTGATTGAAAAGATTTCATGGCCCTTGGATAGAGAAAGGTCTGCTAGAGAAGGCTGCTCAGGTAACAGATTTAGGCCTGATTCATGTGTGGTCCGGATCTGGGACTGTGAGTAAAGAAGCGAAATTAGATAAAAATCCACACACATAGCTCTAAAGGAACTCTAGATAATGTCAAGTCCTCCAGACAACTAGAGGCTATTTGAATCTTTTTTAAAAATCCACAGTCAGGAGGCATATTAATGATAAAAAAAAATGCCTTTCACTTTGTGTGCTTTATGTTTTTATGGGATTTAAATTTTTATGCCTATAATTTAATAAGCTCAATATCATAGGGGTAGTTTTCCTGTGCAATATTTTGAACCAACTAAGTGACAGAGGAAAGACATTCTTACTCTTTCTCAGATTGTCTAAAGCTTAAAAGATATAGATTGGCCAGTTAGTTTTTTTCTTGACTGGATACAAGCTAGACTCGTCTGGGAAGAGCGATGTCATTGGAGGCATTGCCTCCATCAGATTAGCCCTTGAGCAACTTTGTGGAACATTTTATTGAGTGGCACTTGATATAAGAGGGCCCAGCCCACTGTGGTGGTGTCATTACAGAAAGGCTGCTGAGCAAGCCACAGAGAGCATGCCAGTAAACAGCATTCCCTGTGGTTCTGCCTCAGTTACCACCCCAGGTCCATACCTTCTGTCCCTGCCCTGACTTCCTTTCTTGGTAGACTGTGAGTTATAAGATGAAATAAATCCTTTCATCCCCCAAGTGGCTTTAGGTCATGGTCCTTTATCACAGTGACAAAATACAAATTAGAACATAGATATTACAAACTTATGGTACTGAGGAAGAGCTATGTCATTTACATCATTGCCTATATGGGTTCTGTGTGGGGAAAGTGAAATTAAATGCTAAGACTGTTGAACGTAAAGTATTTACTGGTCCTTGCATTAGAAAACTGTTTAGTTCATTAGCCTATTGTTAATTTAATAATTTGCTTCCCAGATGTTGAATTTCTGAAGCTCTTTATACATCCTAGATATTAATCCCTTGTCTAGTGTTTGGTTGGCAAATATTTTTATTCTGATGATCTTTTTCTTTGCAATGCAGAAGCTTTTCAATTATTTTGTAATCTCATTGGACAATTTTGTTCTTAGTCTCTGTGCTATTCAAGCCCTTTTCATAAAACCCTTACATCTGCCTGCATCACAGTGTTTGCCTATCTTTTCTTTTAGTAGTTTTAAAGCTTTAGGTTTTACCTTATTTGAGTCATTTTGAATTTCCTTTTTTTTTTTCAGACTCAGAAATAGGGATATAGTTTCATTCTTCTATGTATGAAAATTAATTTTTCTAGTACCATTTGTTGAACAAGCTGTCTCTTCTGCGGTGCATGTATGTCCTTTGTCATTAAGCTTCTCGTCCTGTATAGGTTAATTTCTGAGTCCCTGTTGCGTTCATTCCACTGGTCTGCACGTCTGTTTTTATGGCTGTACCATGTTGTTTGTTACTGTGGTTCTGTGGAGTAAATTTGACACCAGGAATTGTGTTGCATCCAGCATTGTTCTTTCTCTTTAGGATTGCTTTGGCTATTTGGGGTCTTTTGTGATTCCATATAAATTTTAATTTTGTGTTCCTAGTTCTGTGAAGAATGTCACTGCCGTTTGATGGAAGACTTGTTGAATCTATAAACAGCTTATGATAATATTGATTCTGTCAATCTGTGAGCATGAGAAGGCATTCTACCTCCTAGCATCTTTTTCACAGGTTTTTGAAGGAAATAAAGAGTGCTGCTACTTCAGAGAATTAAAAATAAGTGACAACAGTTTTATCTGGCCTGGGAGACTATTTGGTGATCAATCTAGAGCACTAAACCAGCCACCACATTCCTTTTAGCTAAAGCCTGATTCAGAGCAAGGCCCTACCTCTCCTCCTTCCTGTGAAGGCTCTGAGAAGTAAAGAGATTTTTTTTAATGTTTATGATTCATGAGTCTTAAGGAAAACACCCAAAGCATGTCCCCAACATATATGCACATGCCAACGGATAGGCCGCAGCAAGTTATCCAGACGCTCCACCAAGATCATTGCCGATGGCTTCACTAAGGAAGAGATGTTTCCATGGAGACAGAACAGCCTTAGGTTACAAACTACCATCTGAGGCTTTCCAGGCTACATGGATTTCCACAGCCTACCTTCAAAGACAGACTGATCCGCTTGTTAGGGGTGAAAGCAGCCCGTGACTGTAAGTGGAATCCAATGCTCACCGACCGGTACACTAGGGCCCTCAAGACTCAAGAGTGAGGTTTACTCTTCTTGTGCTCTGTAAGCGAACAGCCACCTAGATAGCAGGGTATCTGCCCTCAACATTACTGTTTTATTCCCAGTCATGAACCTGCTCTGGCTTCATTACAGATATTACTATACTGTTCATTGACAATTGGCTCTGCCATCCAAGAGCTCCGATGGAGATGTACGGTAAAAGTTGTGCAGTTTTCACACCCGCCGCCCCGTCGAGCATTCTGAATCTCATGGACCAGGGAGAAGCTCTGACTTTCAAATGTTATTGAAGATAGGTGTTTATTTTGTAAGGCCCGAGCTGCCCTGCATAATGATTCCTCTGAGAAATCTGGGCAAAGTAAATTGAAAACCTTATGGAAATGATTCACCATTCTAGATTCTGTTAAGAGCACTGTGTGATTCATGGGAGGAGGTAAAAAATAACAACAGTAACAGGATCTTGGAAGAAGTTGATTCCAACCCTCAGAGATTACTTTGAAGGCATCAAAACAAAAACGGAAGAGCCAACCACAGATGCGATGGAGAGACGGTGAGACAACTGGACTCAGAAGTGGAGCCTGTGGGTCTCGGTTACTGCCAACTATGGTCAAGGTTCAGCTGCTAAGCGTTGCTCCTTGTGAATGAGCAAAGAAAGTGGGTCTTATGATGTCTACTCCTGGTGTGTAGTCCATGCACAACAGAGGGTTTGGAGTATCACAGTATATTTATTTGGTAAAGCATTGGCAAGGTGTGAGAGGATTTTTAAAATGGCCCAAAATAGGTGTAGGTGCTGTCAAGCATTAGCACATGGTACATACAGTGAGACATCTTGCGAAGGGAAGAATCAACCACCCTCCCTAGCGAATTTCATCGTTTTCTTTTATATTACTGCTTCATTTTGCCAGATTACTATTGCCGCCCACACACCATCAGTAACAGCCACTCTGCTTAGGAATCACATCTGGGCAAGACCCTATGCCAGCAAAAAGGATGCTGTCTGCTGAAGGGCCACTTGATCATTAGCATTAGGAGGACAGAGGGAGGTGGGCGACACATCACATATTTCCATCATGGTTCCTGAGGCACAAGCCCCAGACTCCTTGTTATATGTTTTAAAGATATATTTTTAAATTAAGTGTATATGTGTATGTATGCATAAAGGTTTGTCACATGTGATTGCAGGTATCTGTGGAGCCAAGGAGAAGGGGCTGAGTCTCCTGGAACTGGATTACAGGTGGTCGTTGGCCTCTCAGTGTGGGTGCTGGGAATTGCCTTTGGTTCCTCTGTATGAGCACTGCATTCTCTTAGTGGCTGAGCCATCTCGCCAGTCCCTACCCTTGGTACTATCTTTATAAAGCTAAACCAGGAGCTGGAGGGATGGCTCAGCACTTGAGAGTACTTGCTGCTCTTCCTGAGGATCCAGATTTAATTCAAACATCCACATGGCAACCCACAGCCACATGTAACTCCACTTCCAGGGGTATGCACATGGTGCACATACATACACCTAGGTAGCATAACATAAAAACAAATAAGTTGTAGGAGTCAGAGGATGGAGGACACCAGAACATGGCCCACTGTGTCAACTAAGCAAGGCTCATATGGGATCACAGAGGCGGAAGCAGCAAGCATGAGGCCTGCATGGGTCTGCACAAGGTCCTCTGCGTGTATGTTATGGCTATTAGCTTGGTGTCTTTGTGGGGCTCCTAACAATGGGAGTGGGTGTGCCTCTGACTCTTCTGCCTGCTCTTGGGACTCTTTCCTTATGTTGAGTTACCTTGTCCAGCCTCAATAGGAGAGCCTTCACCTTGCCTTGTTGTATCTTGTTTGTCCTGTTTGGCTGTTGTCTCTTGGATGCCTGCTTTTTTCTGAAGGGATATGGGGGAGAACAGAGGTGGAGGAGAACCTGGGAGGAGTGGAGGGAGGGGAAACTGGTCAGGTATATAGTATGAGAGAAGAATCTGAGTGAGAGAGACAGAGACAGAGAGACAGAGAGAGAGACAGAGAGAGAGACAGAGAGAGACAGACAGAGAGAGACAGACAGACAGAGAGACAGAGAGAGAGACAGAGAGAGACAGAGAGAGACAGAGAGAGAGACAGAGAGAGAGACAGAGAGAGAGAGACAGAGAGAGACAGAGAGAGAGAGAGACAGAGAGAGACAGAGAGAGAGAGACAGACAGACAGAGAGACAGAGAGAAATTTAAAATTTCTTAAAAATACTGAAACAGAAAGTGCCCCTTTTCTTTAGGTTTTGTCTTTTTGTTCCTGGTTCTTGAGATAAACCTGAAACAGCTTATGAGTAGCTGAGGTGAAGGGCCTTTTCCGCCATGTTGGGTTACTCAGGCCCCAGGAAGCAGAGTCTCTATTTATTAATACAAGCTACACAAACTGAAAACATATTTTAATCACCTCTGCCTTCTGTCTTAGAGTGCTCAGAAAGACATTTTGTGACCTATCATAGCTGATAATAGATCGTAAGACCCCACATCAGAAGAGAGCCAGCAGGAAGGAATGTTTCACAAAGGCCAAGAAAATCTGCACACTGCAGCCTGGATGTCCCTGCTTAGTATATTACTATTAGGCTGTGGCTTCTCACACTTTATCCACCAGCAAGCCTTTTAGCATGAGAAACTCGACTCTAGTTATATAGATACACAAAGTAAATAGATAAGCAAAATATTTGCAGTAATAAAAAAGAAATTTATTTTAAAATAATTATTTAGAATACATACAATTTTACCATTTTAAAGACATAGTAATTTATTGGATGTGTTTAATTATATATAATGTAATGACATTTAATACAATTATTTCATGTACATACAAACTTACTATTCATTAAATATTAAAAAATTCACTAATGAGATAGATGTGCTTATTTACTTTTAAATCATGGGTAAAAACTTGACTGAATATTTGATGTTTCAGGATATATAGCATATCTAATACTTTTCAGAGTTGATTACTATTTTAGTTTGATAATTGCTGGTGTTGAGAACACTGCTTTACATAAATACCTGGTATGAAATAGAAGAAGTATAGTTAGGGCCGTATCAGAAATCACTGGATATACTATCTAAATCCTAGTTCAAATTCACTTAACATTTTTTTTTCCGTAAAATTCAAGTCAGCTACTCAAACACCAATTTTAAAACCAAGCATTCAAGTATAATAGTATCCAAAGGTATATGGATTTTTAGAAGTAGTCTAGCTAAGTCTAATAATGTATAACCATGATTGAGAACGTTTTTTACAATCTAGATTGCCACACAATGGCCTTGTTTATCTGGTATTGATTGTATTCCACAATTTCCATACATAATTTATGCTTTAGCCAAATTGAACTCCTTTAAAAATTTTTTCTTTCCTCATATATATATCCCATGCCTTGCTCCCCACATCTACTCTCTTCCCCTCCCCCTGTCCACTCCTCTTCCATTTCTCTTTAAAAAAAGAGGGCAGGGCCCCAAGGAATATCAACCAAACATGGCATATCAAGTTGCAATAGGACTAGGCATGTCTCCTCCTATGAAGGCTGGACGAGGCAATTCAATAGTAGGAAAAGGGTCCCAAAAGTAGGCAAAGGAGTCAGAGACTCCTTTCCCTGTTCCCACTGCTAGGAGCCTCACTAGAACACCAAGGCCTCGGTCAGACCCGGGCAGGCTTCATGGCTGTCCCTTTAGTTTCTACGAGCCCCTATGAGTTGATTCTGTGGTTTTTCTTGTGGTGTCCTTGACCGCTCTGGGTTCTATAATCCTTCCTCCCCATCTTCTGCAGGATTTCCCGAGCTCCACCTAATGTTTGGCTGGGGAGAAGATAACACAGTGTGTTAGGAAAAGAAGTCCAAACAGACAGAGTTTGGAATCCCTGCTCTTCATGCAAAGAACCCAAGTAAGGAACCTTGGTTTCTTCTGTTCCACAGAAAACGAGGATCAAATGAGACTCCTCGCGTGTCTCGTCCTCCCAACCTGTCGTTTAGTTAATAGGAATTTTCCCTTTTAACTAAAGACTAAGGATTTCTACTACAGGTAGTCACAACAGTGGCATCTTAATTTCCCCCACTTTACTTATTTATTTTGCTGAGGGCACCACAGTGCACATGGGGTTGGTTCTCCCCCTTCCACTGTGCAGAACCAGGGATTGAATTTGGGTTTTCAGGCTTGGTGACAACTGTCTGCGCCCACTGAGCTATTGCTTTGGCCCCTCTTTCTAACAGTCTTATATGGCTGTCTTTTCTAAAGGGCCTTTTCTTTATGTGCTTTAGTTACAAGTGATATTTTTTCTCAAAGATAGTCGGAATGGCTGGGCAAATGGCTCAGTGGGTAGAGCACGCGCCACACAAGCACGAGGACCTGGTTCAGATCCCAGAGAAGAAGCAGGAGAGGAGACTGATGTGTTGTTTCTGGAGCTTATTGGCCTAGAACATCCATGAGCTCTTGGTTTAGGAAGAGATCTGCCTCAAAAAATAAGAGAGATAGCAATTGAGAAAGCACCCAGTATTGAGCTCTGGCCTCCTTATGTATGTATGTGGCTACTTGTGCATGCATAACTCCTTACACACAGCACATGAACACATTCATATCATGGACTCACACACACACACACACACACACACACACACACACTGTTTCTTGAAAATGCTGTGACATAGTTTTATGTTTAAACAATAAGGCAGGCTGTAAAATTACATTTATAAATAACTCCGTAATAGCTATGAATAAAAATGAGAGGAAAACATTGAAATTTTACAAAGGTTTAGAGTCATCTTAATTTTTTTCTTCTAAAGATTTGATTATGCATTCATTTATAGCAAAACATCAATGATACTTTTTCTACTTTAAGAAAAATACATACAGAGCTAAAGATACTCACCCTCAGAACAGATTTGCCTATAAATTTGGGATGATGGCTATTATGCTGGACCACACACACTTCCTACATATCCTGAGATGGGCAGCACAGCTAGGGAGTTCTTAAAAGATGTTCCTGGTTTTTCTGTCTAAATGTTTAGCAGCACTCGCAGCTGCCAAAGCTAGAGGCAAGGTAGTCTTCTGTGCTTCCAGTCTCCTTCCTAAACATAATTAGTTACCACAGGAATGCAGTTGAGTATTAAATATTTGTGTCCTTATCTTTAACCTGCATCTTTTCTTTTCACTCTCACTGCTGAAGGACACAGGTCAAATCTTACTGCATCCTTGAATCACAGGTAATATATCTGTTGTAAATCATTCCTAGAGCCTTTGGGTCATCAGCTGTTAAGGAGATTGTGCAAACTCATTCACAGTTCAGCCCTTGACACGTTTGCTTTTGTGTTTCCTGCCATCACATCTCATTTAACCTTTACCAAAAAGTCAGCATGATCTAAATTTCTCTTAGTTCATTGAAAAATATAAGTTTTTCCCCCCACTATGTAGTATTTTCCATATTTGTTTATCTACTTCATATTCTCCATTTAAGGAGTGCCTCATTCTTTAAGACTCATTTCAAATATTAAACTTTAAGTAACTCACCTAGGAAAATTTAGCCGATTCTCCGCCACCTAGACTCACTAAAATTTGTGTGGCTGCTTCAATAAGCTATGAGCCTCTCAAGGTCAGCAAGGCCCCTCATTCAACTTAGTATTTGATAGACAGCAATAAAAATCTGACGTTGGGTATTTTATTAAAAATTGCCTGTGAATTATGAATTCTCAGTAATGAAATTAGAGCTGGGAGCAAGTTAAGTTGAAGCAGTCTGTGCCAGAGCACAGAGGAGATCTTCTCAAATAGAATCATTTATTCTTGGCACACTGTTCCAAGTATAATCGCATATGATAAAGTAAGTCCTTTCAAAGATAGCACTAAAGGGAAGGGAATTTTTTCTTCTTTTCTAATTTTTTTTTTTTTTTACTTTAAAATTTTATTTGGCTTTACACACGATGTTTTCACTAAAAACACAAAATAAAAGGAAAACCATTCAGAGTAATTGAGGTTCTGACACTGTTTGAAGAATGAAGATCCCAGACAAAAGCAATATAAAGTTCTCATAAGTTTGTTTAGGGAAATGGACCACTGGGCAGCCTGAAGACACATGCTCACTATGAACATATGGCACAGAGCTGGCCATCAGACAAGGAAGATGAGGTGCATTCCCCATGGAGAGGATCTCCACAGCAAGATAGAGAACTAAATATCCCACAGTGACCATACAAGCTCAACCCTAGACATGGCCCATGGGCGTTACAGCCCCGAAGCACACCTAAAACCAAATTTAGCCCATTGAACTACTTCTGTCCACACAGTGTCCTGGTCTGTCTGGAGTTAAATGAACACGTCAGTCATTTTGTCTACCTCCCCCCAACCCTGACCACTGACATCTCTTACTGCTTTCTCTGTGGGCCACTCCCTTGTGATTTCTGTCTACCGCTCCGTTTTGTTGTTGTTGTTGCTTTGTTTTGTTTTGTTGGCATTTTGGGTATTTTTGGACTTCTGCATTCTCAAGAGACATGTGAGCCTCCAGAGGGACCTACTTTAAGGATAGATAGGTCGGGGCTTTTCAGCTTCCCAATAGGTCATTTAAAACGTGGATTCAAAATCGAAGCTTAGGTAAGCTGTCAGTATGATTTCTTTGTTGTTATTTTTGTTCTTTTTTTTTTTTTTAAAGACAGGGTCTCACTGACTTCAAACTTCTAATCCCCTACCTTAGCTTCCCAAATGCTGAAATTACAGATGTGGAGCTCTGTTCCCAGCCAAGTATAATGTCTGAGACTTTTTTTCATTCATCTATTTATTCATTCACTTTGCTGCTTGATCCCAGCCTCTTCTCACCTCTCCTTCCAGTCCCACCCTTACATCTCTACCAAAGAGCATGCATAGGCTGGACCTAGGCTGCCTACACATATGTAGGAAATATGTATACTTGTTCCTCATGTGGGTCCCCTAACTGGAGCAAGGACTGTTTCTGACTCTGTTGCCTGCCTTTGGATTCCTTCCCTACAACTGAGCTGCTTTATCTGGCCTCAGTGGGAGAGGATGCACTTAGTTCTGCCTTAAACTTATTTGTTTTTACTTTATTTTCCCCCTTTTATTAAAATATATTCTTTTCTCACGCAATATAATCTAAATAGTTCCTTCTCCCTGGATTCCTCCCAGGCCCTCCCTATCTTTTGTCTCACCTGAACCCATTTCCTTTCTCTTATTCATCAGAAAAGGACATGGAGAAGGGGAATTTTGAATGAGCTCTCATGTGTTATTGAAACGCTTCAAAATGATGTGATGTACAACATAATATTTTGACGACTGCGCGATAGGAGTTGTTTATTGGTAAGCCAGCAAGCAGTGTTCATGGCCCTCAAATAAAAATATGCAGCGATGTTGTATAAAATTAAAGCTGTCCTTGCCCCTAGCAGGTGTGGCTGCTGTGTCACATGTGTGGCAGTAGGTGGCAGAGAGGAGCAAGGATGTCTCTATGCTCAGTGTTCTGACCTAAGAACTTTGGAATGATTAGTGGCCTAACATTCCCTGGAAAAAGCCAGTCTGAGAGGACTACCAGTCCAGCGCCAGGGGTTCTGGACAGGGCGCTGGCCTGAGACGACCACCAGTCCAGTAATGCACAGGCCTGGGGAGGCAGAGTAAGCCTGAGATGACCCTTGCCTAGCGCCATAATGCTCAAGCAGGTCATAACACTCCTGTGACCACTCCTGAGATGACCCTAGACAGTAAGAGACCCCAGGGACCACTAAGAGAACCAAGGAAGTGGTGGAGACATGGAAGAGAAAGAGAAACAGAGAATGTGGGCACAATGAAGAGAGGCAGAGCTGGAGACTCGGGGGTAGCGAGAAACAGCCTGACGTGAGTAGCCAGTGACGCCACCTGGGACCAGGATGGGGTCTTGGCCTTTGCTGCCACTGAAGGACCACTGCTGAGTCCATGGCCCTTAGCAGCAAGGGTCTGTTACCACCAAAGGTCAGGGTGACTGCCTGGTCTGGGCTGCCAACGGGAACATGTTGATGTCTGAGGGCTGTGCAAATTTGCCCCACCTCTTACCTGGGCATCTTGGGTGATTTGTCCTGAGGGCATGAGAGCAGGAGATCTGACTATGCCCCTAGTCAGTTGCACTCAGGAAAGTGGGCCCTGCGCATTTCAGAAGTTGCTGGTGAGCTGGCCCTGAGGATTCAGTTGTGGGAGAGCTGGCCTTACCATTTGTCTTCTGTGCAGTGGCACAGATACCCTCCTCTTTCCTTACCCCTCACCACCTGCAGCAGGTGGAAGGAAGACCTGGCCCTAGAGTCATGAGAGCTGCCTCTGCCCGTCACCAGCTGCTGCACCTGGGGTTCTGCACCTTGCCTGGGCAGCACAGTAGAGCTGGCGCTGGATGTGGGAGTTCCTGGGGAGCAAGTACGAAAGACATGAGGGTGGGAGAGCTGCAGGGCTGACCAGCTCAGATATATCTCAGGCCCAAATCCAAGACTACGGGAACTTCATGACACAAGGCATCAAGGGATATGAGAGGAGTCGCAGTGAGGCTCTAGTAGAGAGAGAGCAGCAGAAGCCAGAGGCCTCTCATACCTGACCAACAAGTCATTGCAATGAACACTTGGAAGCAAAGGAATGTGGACAAAAGGGTCTATGTCTCTATTTCTTTTTCTCTGTTGGTGGGAGGTGAAAGAGTGGAAGTCAGGTACGAGAGGAGGGGGAGATTAGTGGGATGAGGGGTGCATGATATGAAATCCACAATGTATAAAAAGTCTTTTACAAGTCTGGAAAAAAAATTAAAGCTGTCTCAGAAAGGTAAAATTCGTTCAATATAAGTTGTTCAGAAACAAAAGTTAGAGGTATTAATAAGAGACACTTAAATCATGACAGAATCAGACACAACATTATCCATTTGTGTTTGCATGCGCATGCTTCTTTCTGCAACTAACAGAAGAACCATGTTCTACAAGCACTGTTGCAACCACGCGAGCCCACACTAGTATTAAAACGCTTGGTTTTAAAAAGTCAGGATCACTGAAAAATCTTGAAGTACAGCTTTGTTTATATACGTCAAGCTTAACTGCAGTTTTCAAACATTTGCAAACTTTCTTTGGGAGGGGCTTGTGTGTGCCATAGCACATGTAGAGGTCATAGGTCACCCTCGTGGCAGTCTTTGTTTTATCCCTTTATTGAGTTAGGATCTCTTGTTTGTTTGTAACTATGTACACCAGACTAGCTGGAACATTCGTTTCTGGGGATTCTACCGGCTCTAATCTTGTCAAAGGAGCAACACTACTGTGCTCGGATCCAAACTCAGGTCCTCATGGTCGCACAGCATATGCCGTACCCACAGCACTTGCACATCTCTTAATATTGTGTAGATGACCAAAACTGAATATGTAACTTTATCTTTAATGCACGTGTAATTTAACAGCCTAGGGCTGAAGCACAATTGAAAGAATGGGTTTTCATACCTCGCTGTCACACAGCCCACAAGGATTGGAAGTAGTCTGGACAACATGGAAGTCAGGCAGTAGATCAAGCCAGCATGCGCTCTATGGGAAATAAATGTCAGGAAAGGAGAAACTAGTTTGTAGAGGGAGCAAGTGTTATGGGGAGCCTGGGAACAGGAAAGTCTGTTATCTAAGGGGACAGATTAGACTCAAGGCGTAACCGGAGACCTGGAGGAAAAACCTGGGTGGCAGCTATAGGACTCCATCTCCCTAGAACACTACTGAAAACAAGGGGACACAACATCTAATAGGCTTGAGGGGCATGTTGGGGAGCCTGGCCAGATGGCAGAGAGAGAGAGAGGAACATGGCTCCAGTAATAGTTGTAATATCTAGAAGGGCTGACCACTTATACCACTTTCTGTCCTATCATGTAAGTCAGTGTTGCTCTGACTCCAGGGCCCAAAGATGTTCAAACATCTTTGGTAGGTCTAAGACTGGGTAAAATAGAAGAGTCCTTCTGGCATTGTCATTCTCAGATGTTTTTGCTGTTTGTTTTTCTGACACAGGGTTTCGTGTAGCTTCGGCTGCCTGCATTTTAGAGTGATTACTATTCTCGGCACAGTATAGATACTGAGGCAAGTTTTCTGTGGATCAGAAAACCAGAAAATAGAACAGCACAGCCATCTGCTGAGACCTTTAAATAACAGTATCTGTGGAGAGAAACCTTAGTGGAGCTAACCCAGAGTTATTAGATCAGGGCCTACCGAAGACATTTGTTCCAAACCTGCATTTCCCAGAACCACTCCAGCTGGGTGTGTCAGGGGCTAGACATAATGTCTGTGGAGTTGTGTACACACAAGACTCCCAGGAGAGCTGTCTGGGACTCAGATTGTTGTAATTCACAAGGAATTTGGAGTTATTAACTGATAAGCTGTTCTGTTCTTAGAAAAACATGTTATGCATAAATAGAAACTTCCTGCTCTCCTTTCACAGCATGTCACTATTTCCTCAAAAGTAGGCCCTTCAGCTTGCCGCCCTAGCTTGTAGCCAGGTGGGCTTAGCCATGGTAAGAGGCACTGAGATTCTCTTTTGAAGCATGTTTCCTTTGACTTTTACACAACCTTGTTATGCTGATTTTCTAAGGACACCACTTGAAGTCTACTCTGATAACAGATTTTTACATCTACAGTCGTTCTTTCTGACTGAAAGCACAGCGTTGTACCGTAAATACTTCTGCGCTGACTCGCGTTTAATGGCACACCACAGCAATAAAACACATCCGTAATGGGTTCTGGCCTCTCCCCTAGGCTGCTGGCAACTCACACTTCATGCTTTGATTTGGGGAGTTTGTCTGAGTGCAGGTGGGATTTGCTATTTGCCTCTCCGAGTAGATTATTTCACCTAGTATTATGTCTTCGAGATTTGCCAGTTGGTTCTGTATTGATGGGCATTGACGTTGTCTATGCAATATGGCAGAGGTGAACAGTATCACAGCGAACGTTGAGATGTTCTTCAGTCCCTGAGTTAACTCTTCTGAGTGTAAACACCCAGATGTGAGATTGCTAGATCATGTGGTAGTTTCATCTTGTAAACCTTTCTGAAGACCTGTGCTGTCTTTACCGTTCTCCCTCTCCCACGGCAGTGTGTGCAAAGCTCATTTTTCGCCACCTGCTGACCAGCGTTTGCCACCCAAGCAGGAGAGGGTGACTCTTATTTGAGTTTTTTTGACAATTAGTAAATGGAGCTTCTCTCTATGCATTTGTCATTGCCCGACTTTGTAGAAATAGATATTAGGTTTCCTGCCCTTACTGTGATGAGGTTTTGACTTTTGAGCTGTAAGAGCTCTCTGGATAACGTGTAGATTAGCCTGTAACCTGGTGTGTGGTTTGCAGATATTTTTCCTATTGCATAACTGGTCAGCTTGTCTGTTGATTGTTTTCCTCCGTTGTGCAGAACATCTTCTTTGGTTAGTTCCACTAATTTACTTTTGTTTTTGTTGTTGTTATGTCTACGAAACCATCAGCCAGGTTCCCGCATAATTCTGATTATTCAAATTATTTATTTGTCTCATTCTTTAAAAGTTGACATAAATAATTTTTGTAGGTTAACTTTTACAGTGGTGGTAGTTTTATGGATGTTGTTTATTTTGCTTTGTGAAGTCTTATTATTGCTCCTTCTACCAGCTAGACACAATGGGGGCCATATTTTAGGGCCATTTTCACCTGTGTAGCACAGTTGTCCAACAGCATAGAGTTGTAAGAGTTTCATTACTAGTCTATTTCATAGCCTGCTATCCAGAGTCTGTAGACACAGGACACTGACAGTACTTGAGAACTTGCTGGAAATAGCCTATCTTTATCCCAGTCTGCCCATAGGTTGTAGTGTGCATGTTAACATATCTTGCAGATGCTTTGGGCTACTGTTTCCTGCTGTTCCTGGTCAGTAGACAGCTGATTTTGTTCTTGGTAGCAGTCATTTTTTTTGTTGCATATTACACTTTTCTTTACCTTTTGTTGCAAAGTGTGTGTGTATGTGTGTGTCTGTCTATCTGTCTCTATCATGTATGCGTGTGTATGTGTGTGAGTGTGTGTATGTGTGTTTGTGTGTCTGCATACCAAAACAAGAATGAAGTGATCTATAAGGCAATTGTCTTAAAGCATTGTGCCTCAATTTAGTTAAAAGCTGTTTTATTGATTGTGGTATTTTATAACTACCTGAATTATTAATTTATCTTCATTTGGCAGGTGGAAAGTTTTAAAGCCATAGATCTTTTGACACACCGTGATCTTTGGCATAGATCTCTGTCTGTCTCCTAAGGCCATACTAATGCTGATGGATGTTTTATAGTTCAACTGCATGGATCTAAGTATGGAACCACTATCTTTAAAAACAGACATCTTCATTTGAAAATGCTATTTTGTGCATTCTGTTTTCAAAGAGAACAAATGTGAACTCTAAATGGGGAAGCATAGTGAAAGTGCTGCTTGGATCCTAAGTTCTTGCCAATCGTCAAAAATACCTTCTTAGGTATCGCCAGTTCAAATCCTGGGGGAAATGGCTTGAGTACTGTTCACCCATATGCAGTTGTCTGCCAGGGCCTAAGCCCAGGAGCCAAGGAGACATGAGCACATTTCCTCGGGGCGTTCTCTCTCTCTCTCACTCCCCTGCCCTTGTGCAGAGAGACAGACTCGAATAAAAAGGGATATTGTAGCCCTCCACATTAACTGTCTGTACACCAACACTCCAGCAGCATTTAACATTCTGCTTTTTACACAATGGATTTGTATGATATATACAGGAGCATGGTATGAATTATATCCTGATTTTAGAGACTCAAAAAACATACCAATATAACAAAAGCTTCCTTGGGTGTGTCTATCTTGGGGTCTGTTGTCCGCAGAACGCTGAGTATAGCTATGAATGCCAACTAACACAAAGTAGAATATTAACTGTAAACATCTTGAGGTTGTGTGCGTGCATGTGTGCATGCGTGCATGCGTGCATGTGTGCGTGTGTGAGATCTGTTGTTGTTGTGGCTGTTGCTGTTGCTAATCAATTTTTTTGGTTTTCGGGTGTGAACTTTGTAGATTATGTCAAGTTGCCATGGCAAAGGTTGGACATATCTGCTGGTGACTTTCAGTAAAGTGAGTTCTCATTTATCCAGCATTCCCAGCACTGTTATATGACAAGCACTGGTGAGCCATGTGTGAGTTAATAAGGACATATTTTGTTTATAATAGACTAACATGACTTCGAGGCTCTTCACCTCTAAATGGAGTAAACATGCTGCCCTGTGTTGGTGCCCGAAAGAGCCCTTTTGTTCGAACTTCCCAAAACTACCTCAAAGTGACATTGGAACTTGCTATGTAACCAGCACCAGCCTTGAACTTGCTGGGATCAGAGGAGTAAGCTGCTACACCGTTACCTCCCAGTGCCTTGCCAGTGAGTCCTGTCTACAAGCTAGCTTTACTGCAACCAACTGCCTGCTACGACACCATCCCTGACCTCTGATCGCCTTACCCTCTATACTGTACTTACACTGGTCTCCTTGAACACACCAGACACTTACTGTGGCTTCTTCCGCCCACCTGTGCCCTCTGGAAGCTATCCAGACTTCCCGTCCTAGCTCACGTAAAGCAACCCAAACTTTCTAATGAGTTTCATCTTAAATCGGAATGACGTACTATGGTTTTGGTTAAGGGTAAAAAGTACCGGGCTTTTGTAGACCTGGTTACCAGAGAGTGTCCTAGTGAATGCTCCTACACACTGTCATCAGAGCTTCCACCGTGTTCTCGGCCTTGCCTTTCCTCTACTTCCGGTCAGCTATTTTCTACACATTGCTAGCTAGTAGCAAAAATGAAAGCAATACAGGAGTGCTTCTGGGTTTTCATTTTCTTGAATAACTTTTTAAAATGTGATTGTTTTAAATTCTCCGTGGAAATGCTATTTCTGAAAGAAAACACCCTTGCACGAAGCTCTTGAACTTGGCTTTTTGACAGTAAAGATTCCAAGGGAGTCCAGTGACAAAGTTGTGACGACATTAAACATAAAACCTATGACATTAAACACTGATTGAAACTGGGTGGGTTTGTGTAGTCCTTTAATCCCAGCACTGAGGAGACAGAGGTGAGAGAGTATCTGTGATGCGACTTCAAGGCCAGGATGATCTACACAGCAAGCTTCAGCCTAGTTAACGCTACACAGTGAGACCCTGTTTCAAAGCAAAAACAAAAAACCAACAAACAAACAAAAAAAGGATTGAGGAGGAAAGGTGTTCTGATTGTGTTGTAGAAGATCATTTCTTTATTTCTGTTGCATCTAGAGGCTTGTTCTCTATGTCCCCTTACCCTGGGGTTTAAGAAGAGAAACAAGTGACTGAGACACGTGGGAGGCCTGGATCTATGTCCTCTGGCCATTGACGCTAAAGTACCAGGATAAAGGCACAATGACAACTTAGCGTTCTTAGCAGCTTAATGTGGGAAGTCATGGGAGGCGTTGGGGAGGGAGAAGCTGTGGATGTGAAGGAAATGCATTGTACTCCTGCGTGAAAGTCTCAGAGAGGAAGTCTAATGAGACCCAAAGGAAGCAGGGCTGGCGTGCCATTTCCTGCCTTAGACCCAGGCTCCGCGCCTTGGATTCAGCCTTGCATTAGCAGCCCTCTTGGCGCTGAGGGTCCTCAGACTGCAAGTTTTGCTAGATTTTCTTGGTTCTAAGGCTTTTAAGACTTCGAGCTCCCTGGCTCTTCAGAGGCAAACGGCCTACTGTGGGTTTTTGAAGCTTACATAATTGATGAGAGACAGAGAGAAAATGCAATTAAGAAAGAATCAGTGTGGCTGTACATTTTTTTTTTCATTTTTAGAACATCTATTGAGTATTTTTTTCTTTAAAAGGATTTATTATTTTTCTTTTTAACATATGCATTTATATTATTACACATATATACAGTAAACTACCTACAGCAAGAAGAACCATGAAACAATCAGCAATTATATAAATGTTACATGCATAGTCTTTTGGCTAGTTGTATTCGACAACCTTGAAGAAAACATCTTTCCTGTCTTGGTGCATCTAAAATTCTGAATGTAAATCCATATTTGTCATATCTCATCTTTATCAACTTAAAATATCTATCTAGACCTAAAAACATCTTAACCCCTAAGCAACTGCGCTTAATTGTAAAACTAAACTATCTAGTCTTCATCCCCATCAGAGACTTAAGAAGAAATAAAATTGATTACCTGAGTAGACAGAAAGTGCAGGTCGGCAGCTTCTAAAATAAGAGGATGACAGAGGCGGTTGCTGCCTGAACAGTCACTCAAAACTCTATAATGCTGGAGCATCATCTTCAACCTTCTGGCCCAATTTATCTGACAGACATATTTGTGAGGCAGGAACTATTGAGGACTTGCTTAGCCTGTCTTGGCAGAGTTTGGCCGTCGACTCTGCCTGCATCCAAGCTTGCCCATTTTTAGGCAGAATTCTGTCTGTGGCCGAAATGAGGACATTTTGGTGGCTGTATATCTTATGAGTTCCAGAATATCTTTGCAACTTCAGTGAATGTCATTTTAGGTAAACTGAGAAGAGACTCAAGATTGAAACAGAAATTAAGGGATTTTGTTTACTCTGTTTCCAGACAAAAGAAAAGAGTACCAGCACCTGTGAAATTCCTAAAGAAAATATTCAGATAGTAGGCATATGAATTACAGCTTCATTGTAATCATGTAGTTTTGGTTCAGTTTCTCAGAAAAGAGAAATACAGTTATATCTTTGATACCCAGGATTCATCTTGTACAGCCAGAGATCGTTTTGCGAAGAGTGGAGGAGAATGAAGCAAGATCCTGAAGTTGGACTCCTCAGCAATCTTCCTCCCACAGAAATGTCATCCCAGCCTCTCTCCCCTTCCTCAGCCAAGGAAACCATGGATACCTCCCCAGCCACCAAGGAAACCAAGTGAAAGATTACAGCACAACCTGATGACAGCACAGCAAAAAGGGATGCACTGAAATGTGTAGACAGGGCCCTTTATGATGCTCATCGCATGACTTCAAGTCCAGGCTCTTCTGCTGATCTGTTCTGTAGTTGGTGTTGCCTCGCTGCTGCATCAGTACCACTTCAGTCGGAGGCAGTGCGGGGTGGAGAGAGTTGACATTTGCATAGTAGAAAAGCCAGGAAAGGAATGTAGCATGTGACATGATGTTGGGCCTTGGATAGTGATACTCCGGACCAGGCAGATGTCCATGGCCACATTTCCAGTCTTGCTCCTTTATACTAAGCCTTTAGACCTGAGGTTATACCATTTGGACAACACAACCTGGGCCTTCAGATTCCACGTCAAACTTGATTTCCAGCTCACATCTCAATGCTTTGGTTTTCGGCTCTGGTCAGTGCTCAGCAGCACAAGACTTCTGACCTTTCTCAGAGGAATACTGGCCACTCATGGCCACACCTGGCCTATGCCACTGCCATCTCCTGTCTATGGGAATTTCATAGAAAAAGCTAGTTTGTAAAGACTGGAATAGGTATAGACCGTCTCAGGTGAACAAAAAAAAAAAAAAAAAAAAAAAAAAAAAAAAAAAATCAATCATAGAACAACGGGTAAAAACAATCAGGGAAGCAGGCTATCAGCAAGTCTTTCTTGAGACAAAACCTGTCACAAAGCAGAAGAATGGCCTAAAAAGGAAAACCAAATTTTGTACCTCAAGGAAAAAGGTAAATAGGAACTAATAAAGAAACAGAACAAAAATTGTTTAAAAAGAGACTAGAACAGCAGCTCCCAACCTGTGGGTTGCAATCCCTTTGGGGGTCGCATATCAGCTATTTATTTACATTACAGCTCATAACAGTAACAAAATTACGTTTATGAAGTAGGAATAAAGTAACTTTATGGTGGGTAGGGTCACCACAACATAAGAAACTGTATTAAAGGGTAACAGTGTTAGGAAGGCTGCGAACCACTAGACCAGAACAGGCACAGAGGGTCAAAAAAAAAAAAAAAAAAAAGAGGAGATGTAGAAGGAATTTTAAAAGTGCAATTCATTACTTTGAGCGGAAAAAATAACTCAAAATTGGAAATGAAAATGAGGCAAAACAGATACAATGATAAATGTAACATTGTAAGAAACTATTACATATTTTTCTTTCTATTTAAATTTTTATTTAATATATAATAACATCATTTTGCCCCTTTCCTTTCCTCCCAGATGGCCTCTGTCTTTGATTATTATTGTTACACATATATGCATAAGTGCATAAATATAACATACTGAGTCCTTTTACAGTGGCTTCTTTATATTAGATTTCAGAGCTCACCACTATATAAACATTCATATGCCAAAACGTGGGCAGCTTACAAGAATTGTATCTATTCTTTGACGCACATACCTACCAAGAATGAATCATAAAGAAAGAGAAATGTGAACAGACTAATGAGAAAGGAGATCAAATTAGTTATAAAATATCTTAGACAAAGACAAGAATTGAATCTGATTGTCCCTACTGGTGAATTATTCTAAAGACTTAAAGAAGAACCAATGCCAAGAATAATTAAAAAGTAAGGAAAAGATCTTCACCAACCCTACATCTGACAAAGGTTCTAATATCCAAAATATATAAAGAACTCAAGAAGCTAAGCACCACCAAACCAAATAACCCAATTGAGAAATGGGGCTTGGAACTAAACAGAATTCTCAACAGAGGAATATCAAATGGCTGAGAAACACTTAAAGAAATGCTCAACCTCCTTAGTCATCAGGGAAATGCAAATGAAAACAACTCTGAGATTCCATCTTACACCCATCAGAATGGCTAAGATCAAAAACTCAAGCGACACCACATGCTGGCGAGGATGTGGGGAGAGAGGAACACTCCTTCATTGCTGATGGGAATGCAAACTAGTACAGCCACTTTGGAAATCTATCTGGTGCTATCTCAGAAAACTGGGAATAGGGCTTCCTCAAGACCCAGCTATTCCACTCCTTGGAATATACCCAGAAGACACTCCAGCACACAACAAGAAAATTTGCTCAACCGTGTTCATAGCAGCCTTATTCATAATAGCCAGAACATGGAAACAGCCTAAGAGTCCCTCAGTAGAAGAATGGATAAAGAAACTGTGGTACATTTACACTATGGAATACTACTCAGCTATTAAAAACAAGGAATTCCCGAAATTTGTGGATAAATGGATTGAGCTAGAAATGATCATAATGAGTGAGTTAACCCAGAAGCAGAAAGACTTAACTGGTATATACTCACTTATATCTGCATACTAGCCCAAGGGGCATGTCCCACGAAAGCCTTCACTTACCAGGAAACTGGGACAGAGGGGAGGACATCCTATTGGGACTCTAGATGAGAGAAGCATGGGAGAATGGCAAAGTAGAAGGATCCAGAGGATCCTAGAAACCTACAAGTAGAACATTATGATAGGCAGATTTGGGCCCAGGGGTTCCGCTCAAACTAAGGTTAGGTGATATTAGATTCAGAAAACAATATACAATTAAGAAAAAAGAAGCACAATGCCTCTCATAAACCCATAGGCAAAATACTCAAAAAAATGCTTGCAACCCAAATGAAACATCTTGAAATTTTTCTTTATGGTCAAGTGGAATTTATAATAAGCCTGAACTTAGCTCAATAAACCTAGAATCATAAATGTAATAAAATGAATGTTTCTCTAGTAATTAACACAAGACCTACAAGTACTCAAGATGCAGAGAGGAAGAGACATTAGGGTGCTCAGCCCTAAATGGAGCATCACACTCCTCCCCTTAAGGCCTGGAGATTCATCCAGAAGGGAGAACAGAAACACTGTAAGAGCCAGAGATGACGGATGAGTTCAAGGAGACAGCATTTTAGAGACACAGCAGGCCCGGTGCAGTATGTACCCACAGGTATTGTGGCAGCATGCTCAAGACCTGCGCAAGGTCAAAACAGACAGAATCTTAGTACAGAGTTCATGAAGCTCATGACGTTCAGCCCATATCCAGGAAGCTACTGCAAATGGCAGTTGTTGGGAAAGGATAGGTAGATAGATAGATAGATAGATAGATAGATAGATAGATAGATAGAACGAACAAATAGGTAGATAGATGGATGGATGGATGGATGGATGGATGGATGGATGGATGGAATGAATCTGTTATTCTTTCCCTTTATAGAGTAGCAGACCCATATTGATAATTTGTTTCTGGCAATGTACAGAAACTATTCTTTTTATAATATATTTTATTAAAAAGCATGTATGACAATTCATCTATAGACACTGATAAGCGAGAAGCTGAGGACAAGTGAAAAGGGAGAGGAAAAGCCAACTTCCTTCTCTGGAGTTTTTACAGGGCTACAGCAAGCACTGAACAAAGACTGAGGGCCTGTCTGGTGAGATTGGTTTGTTCTTAGAGTGTTATGGGCTGAGCCAGTGAAGGGCCCACATGTTCTATGCCTGTGGCCCAACTCATCCAGGGAAATGGTTACGTACTGTTCACATGCTGGCACCCAGTTAGATCTGTCTCAGGTTTTGTCAGTTACTGACCTTGACTTTTCACTGTTGGTCACTGGGCTGGCATTGCTCTTCTCTCACCAAGCATGTGCTTCAAGTGCTGTTCACATTTAGTTAGCATGGTCCTAAGAAGTAGCTGTATTTGTTATTAGTTAACTCCTTGTCTGCACATGGCCCGTAGACTTGGAGGCTTTCTTAGAAGCAATCTGTTAAAATTGCAGTTGTAATAGAGAAATAGTGCCTAACATATACGTCTTAGGAGGGGGTCTCGTGGAAGCCGGCTAGAAAGACCGCCTACGCCTGACCTTGCTTTTCTAGTGTTTTTGTCTCTTATCAGATTTGCCTACCTATCAGACCTTTATAAAAGAATGGGGGGGGGCATGCATAGTTGGGTTGGTTTGCGAATGGAACTGACATAAAATTACCCTGGATGTTATCAGGAGAAGAAAATGATGACCATGAGAGCCATCATTGGACCCTGAGCTGGGAAAGCATTAGAAAGACACAGTATGTCAGGGATGCCATGATGAGGCTTAAATGCTTCCCTTGAATTTTTGAGAAGACTTGATAAAGTTATCTCCCAGGCTCCCATCCCTATCTGGGGAGCTATAGACACTTAGTGGCTGTTGGGGGAAGAAGAGTCAGTTTTCTTTAGGGGTATAGTCCCTGGTAGGTTGACCACACTTCAGCATGTGTTCATGTGAACAGTACAAATTGGACTCAATTGGGAGTAAAAAATGCTTTAAAATAAATGCTGTCATTGTAATCTCAAAAATAAAAGAAGTAAAATTAAGGTACCTAGTAAAATCCTGTAAAATTAAAAGCAAGCCAATATTAAAAACAAACTTTTAAAGAGGGCATGAAGTTGGGGGTGGGGTGGGATTGGATCTAAAGTATTTAGCATGATATATTTTCTTTCTTTGTATTTGTCTGCTTTATAAATCTCAGTGCATTTTAAATAAATTATTGCCTGGGTAATAATCTAAGAGGTTAAGCAGGTTAGCATAGCTACCGAGGGTCAAGACTTTGGGATCCAAGCAATGCAGTTGAATGCTGCCTCTTTCAGTTATTAGCTGGCAAGTAACTCAACATCCCAGAATTCTGTGCCCCGATCAGCAAACTAGAAGTAGCATTACACACTCCCCTAGGATTGTTTGGGGATTTATATTACATAATACATTTTAATTTTAGAATTGACTTTATGAACAGCAATCATTTGGTAAATAGCTATTATAATGAAAATTAAATTTATTCTGTGCGGATTTTTGCCCTTATCCCATGGTTGGGCTTTCTTTTCCCAGGCCTTTGCATATTCTTACTGATTTCACTAATATTAGCATAAAAAGTATAACTGAATATTTAGATATTCTGAGCTTAAACTAGCCCCAAACTTTCTGCATTATAGGAGATATTTTAAATTCTGTTCAGTTATATGAAAGATGAAAATAATCAAAATTATGAAGGACAGACATTCTCAACCTTCAAGAATACGAGTAACTTTTAGAGAACCCAGACCTTAGGGCATCTACCTCTAGCTCTCTTCAAGGATGTTACTATGATGTAGTAATTGGGTGACAGGGACCTGGTAAAACAAGGTGAAGGTGAAAAACACAGAAGGAATATTTCATGTGTAATTCTTTCCATTCAGAGACTGGCAGGCCCATATTGATGATGTGTTTCTGGCAATGTACACGTCTTCATAAGGAACTATTTACTTAATGTCTTCATTTTTGTTTAAATAATATTCATTTTATGCTTAATAGAAATAAGAGAGAGCTTCTGGCATTTTGCAATATTTTAATAATGTTTTATATTAAAGAGCATGCATGACAGTTAAGGTACAGAAAATGGATTTATCAATGAGCTTATCTAAAATTAAGTTTTGTAATGACAAAGCCGTAAGACAAGCTATTAAAAAACCTATAGGGATAGTTTCTTAATATCACCCATTTTTCTTATGTAATCTTTTTATTAGGATATTTAATCAAAATAGATGTAACTGATTATAGGGTGAGACAACCTTCAAGCGTAAAACAAAGTATCCTCCCCAAATGTAGAAAGCAATGGTAAACATTCTTATGCTTTTTTCCCAACCATTAATAATTAAATCTAATTTCCTGGATTCAGAGGTCTGTAAGGGAGTACAGAAAGTCATTTGGCCAAGATACCTGAGCCTCTTGAGATGATACTTGATATCTGGATCTTTAGGGAGGAGAGCCCACTTGACAGCCGGCTGCAGTTGTACATTTTCCTATGAATAAATCATGCTCTCTACATTTCCAAAGAAAGGTCATGATTGTCCTAATCAAAACATTTTGAAAGTATCTTTGAAATATTAATCAGCTGTAAGGTAAATTTTAGTTCTTTACATTTTTTTTTAAATCCTTAACCTTTATCCATTAAAAAATAAAATAAAATGTTGACATTGAGCGAAGCTCAAAACTGATGGTATATCATACACAGTCGGCATTTTCAGAAAACTTTTTCCATACAAGGTGCTCTGCCTAAGGGTTGGGGAACTTGGGAAAAAAGAGAGTTTGACTTCTGGGCCCTCACTGACTAACAGCTGAGGTGGGGATTGGAGGCTGCAGAATGCTGACGCTTGGCCAGTGTTAAACAGAAGGATGACTGAGGGACAGCAGGCTCTGGGTAGGGAAACAGGCTCAGAGTGGATGTTCTGCTTGGAATCCTTGAAGTTCTTAACAGTGGGCTGTTCATATAGTAGAGGAAGTGGGAGCCAATGGCCTAATGTGAATTAACCATGGTTTCTTGTAATGTTGTTGGCAAAATGAATATGGAGACACTTATGATAGACAATTAAAATGGAAAAAGGTTTATAGAGGACAAAACACAATGGTCTTTGTGTGCTTTGATAGTAAAGTTAAAGGTAAAATAACCTAATAAAGCTGTGCGTCTTGTTACTCACGCAGAAACATGCCGGGTGAGTGGGAGGCTTAGTGTGTGTGGGGAAAATGACCTAGAGCAGTGGGTCCCAGCCTTCCTAACACTGCAGCCCTTTAATACAATTCCTCTTGTTGTGGTGACCCCAACCATAAAAATTATTTTCATTGCTACTTCATAACTGCAGTTTTGCTACTATTATGAACGGTAATGTCAGTGCCTAATATGCGGGATATCTGATATGTGACTCCTGTGAAAGGATAAGTTGACCTCCAAAGGGGTCGTGACCCATAAGTTGAGAACCACTGACTTAGAAAGTTATTATGGAAATTTTAGTAAGAAAGTTTGAGAGAATAACCATTCAAATGATGTGAAAGTTGCCAAATATGAGAGTGTCCCAGCAGGGCATCTAACTAAACAGTGGTCATGGCTGATGGAGGGAAAAGAACTAGTGGTTTTGATAGGTTGTTTCAGGGCGCTGTCTCCGCGGATCACAGAAGCAGATGAGCAGGCCGGCTTGGGAGCCTGTGGACTTGTGCATGTGGGACACGTATGGAGATGTGTACAGAGTTTGGTCTTGTGTTTATGTACCAGATGAAGTGCGGAGGAACCTTTCAGGCAGTCACTGACTGAGCCTAGGTGATGGGCTCTGGGAAGGAGTGCAGGCAATGCGCAGAATGGAGAGGCAGAAATGCAGCTTGAGGAACACTTACTTAGGTGGAAATACACGAGGCATGGAGAAGGCAGAGCTTGACAGAGAGTGGGCTACACGCACTCAAAAGCACAAGGCTTTTTTTTTTTTTTTTTTAAAAGTGATGACCAAAAGGACAATAATGGGTAAGAGAAGGGACTTACATAATAGATGTGTGCTCATGGGAGTGTTCTTGTTTTACTTTCCTTCTTTTAGCTTGTTTTTCTTGCAGGTAGAAGAGCTGTGGCCAGATAAATAAGGAGGGAGCTGACCACTCCATCTCCCTTTTCCATGGCAGAGATGTTGTGGGAGCAGTCTCCTGGGGGGGGGGGCTGTGGAAATGCTGCATGGGAAGGGAAGGGTTTCAGGTCAGACAGAGAGACAGAGGCAGAGCTGTGGGCAAACCAAGAATACTTACGTCTTGTGGGGTCCGTGAGAGAACAGTAATGGTGAATAGCACAAGAGACAAGTATGTAGAAACACCCATGCCTCTCTGGTTTCTCTTTAAGTGGGTTCCGATAGTAATGTTTCTTTCTTTTCTTAAAGACAATATTGCTATGGAATTTTGGCTGGCCCCAATCTCACCTCATTCCAGCTGTTCCTAACCTCAAGAGCTGGCATTACAGATGAACATTATTGTGTATGGCAATGACCTCTTTCTTTTTTTAATATATATTTTATTAGTTCTTTGAGAATTCCATAAACCATGCTTTGTCCTTTTTACTTCTATGCCATAACTCCTCCCAGGTCCATCCCTAGCTATCCTACTTACCAAAGTTCCTCTGTGCTCTTTTATTTTTTATTTTTTATACCCATCAAGTCTAGCTTGTGCTGTCCAAATATTCATGGATATGTGGCCTTCCATAGAGTCTAGTCAACTTCCCTGGGTTTTACCTTAGAGAAGACAGACAACCGGTGGCCAATAGCTGCTGCAAAGCATGAGACTATGCCCAACTTCCCTCTCTGCTGGGAGTTTGTCTTTCTTGGGCTCATGCAGATTTTGTGTATGCTTCCAATATCATAAGAATTCATATGTGCACCTGACCTGCATGTTAAGCCAACAATGTTTATTTGTAGTCACTCACTGCCTATGGCTCTTTTTTTAAAAAAAATTTTTATTAATTTATTCTTGTTACATCTCAATGTTTATCCCATCCCTTGTATCCTCCCATTCTTCCCCCCCATTTTCCCATTATTCCCCTTCCCTATGACTGTTCCTGAGGGGGATTACCTCCCCCTGTATATGCTCATAGGGTATCAAGTCTCTTCTTGGCAACCTGCTGTCCTTCCTCTGAGTGCCACCAGGTCTCCCCCTCCAGGGGACATGGTCAAATGTGTGACTTTCTCACGTACTCTGGTGCCTATGGCTCTTATACAGTTCCTACCCTTTCTTTCACAATTATTACTAAACCTTGAGATGAGGGCCTACAATATATATTCCATTTAGAAATTCCATTTACATATATATTCCATTCAGGACTGAACATTCCAATAGTCTCTTATTCTCAGCACCATGTCCAATTCTAGGTCTCTTTGTTATTCATCATCTACCACTAAAGGAATTTTTTCTGATGAAGGCTGAAAAATATATTAATCCATGTATATAATGATAAAGATTTTAGGAGTCATTTTAACTTTATGTTCTTTTTGAAGAATAATAGTAATATGTTCTCTGGTCCCTGTGACCTATCTAGCCATAGGTTCGCAGCCTGATAATTATGCTGTGTGTGGATTTGGTCTTGTGGGGGCAGGACTGAAATCCAGTCAGGAAGTGGTTTGTTATCTCCGCGATGCTCACACCACTGTTGCACTCTATCACCACTGCATGGGTGCATGTCTCGTCAGGACAATAATTATTGTAGCTTACAGGGTTCACTCGTGGGTAAGTTTGATTTTCTCTTCTGTTAGCATACACAGCACCTTCTTTGTAACTGTCATTATAAAAACCAGCCAGTTAGGGACGGGGCTTTGAGTTCAGCACCAGCTTGATATCACCATGTTCTATGATTCAAGCATATTGTATCTTCAGCAATAGGGTCTTATTGTCACGTTCTGGAGGGTAGCCAGGTGTATTGGCAATAGCCTGTAATATTGGGGCCCTATGGGACCTCGCTAGCCAACAATTCCAAAAGAAATAATCCATCCCTGGCACTGGGAGTTTTATTTGTTCATGAGTGGTGACTAGTAGGGGCAGTATCACCCCATTAAGGGTGATTCCATTTTAGCTCTTTTTATATCTCTGTGTGTGTGTGTGTGTGTGTGTGTATAAAAGCTTCCCCATAGTAGGATTCCCTATGACTCTTTTCAAAACACTGTTTAGTGCTATTTATCCACCCCCTACCATGCTTTCCCTTCCTCTTCCCCGCTTTAGGCTTCCTGTCCCACTGTTCTCCTTCAACACTTTATAGCTCTGCATTCTATCCCACTCTGTTGATAGTGGCCCATTAGTGATCTTCTGACCTCTCAGGATTTGTTTTTTTGAAAGTCACTCATCTGAATATTCAAAGCTGGTCACACAAATGAGAAACATGTGACATTTGTCTTTCTGGGTCTGGCATTTCTCACTCTAGAATGATTGTTCTCACTTCTACCCAAATATGAATTTTACTATTAATTTTTCTCTCTTTTGGTTTTTGTGTTGCTTTGTTTTGTTTTTATGTTTTATCAATTCTTTGTGTGTTCCACATCTTGTACACCAGTCCCACTCATCTTCCCATGCCCTTATCTCCCACCCCTGCACCCACACACCTCGTGGCAGAGGAGTGGCAGGGCCATCTCTTTTTTGCTCTCATCTTCATCCTCGGGGCTGGCTCACCAGTGCCCAGTTGACCAGGGCCAGCCCTACTGTGCTGCCCAGGTAAGGTGCAGGGCCAGATTTCCCAAGTGCTGCAGCCAGTGAGGGGCAGGGCCAGCTCACCCACTCTCATGACCCCAGAGTTAGCTCTCCTGACTACCTCCAATGGTGATGGGTAGGGGGCCAAAGGGCATCTCCTTCTGCCCAGGCCACCTCATGGCAGACAAGTGGCAGGGCCAGCTCTCTCTTGCCTTCGGGGCCAGCTCGCCTGCAACTCCCTCCACCAGGGCTAGCTCTACTGTGCTGCTCAGGCAAGGTACAAGCCCGCTTTCCTGAGTGCTGCAGCCAGAAAGGGACAAAGTCAGCTTACCCGCTCCCATGATTCTGGGGCCAGCTCTCCCAACTGTCCCAGGTGGTGAGATGAGTAGGCAGGTGGCTTGGCCAGCTCTCCTGTGCTATTGCCCTTAGGAGCAGATCTCCTGTCCCCCACCACTCGTGTCAGCTCTGCGGTACTGTCCAGGGCAGCTGAGTGCTGTAGCTGGTGAGGGGCAGGGATAGCTCTCCTGCATTTATGACCCTATAGGCAGCTTTCCTGACTGCCAGAGTCAAGTCTCCCACTCTCACACCCTTGGGGCTGGCTCACCCACACCCCTGTCAACAGGGCCAGTTCCACCAGGCTGCCTGGGTAAAGCACAGGGTGAGCTCTCTCAAGTGGTGCAGCTGGTGAAGATGAGACCAGCTCTGAAGAGCTCTGTAGCCAGTAAGGGGGATGTCCAGTTCTGCACAGCCCCTGGACATCCATGTGGTCCCTGGCAGCTTCCCGGAACATGGACATCTCATGTTCTGTAGTGGTAATATGAGCCACAGACATCACTATTGCGCCCTGCTGCTGCATAGCCATAGGCCCAGACATGGACGGCCCTCAGCTGCAGCATCAGTTGGGACCTCACCATGGCTCCAGGTGGCAGGGCTAGCCACTCACCATAGGCTACTGCTTTCTACCCTCGAGTTTCCAGTCCCATCTCTCTTCAGAGTGCTCAAGCTGCTCCACTTCTCTTTCATACTTGCACACTGTAGTGGTTCCTGCTGCAGTATGGCCACTCAGCTGGTAGGCCCCTGGGTGACATCCTCTGTCCTTGCTGTGTGGTGTGGCAGCAAGTAAGAGAGTAGGCCTGTAAGTGGCATGGTGGTCCGCAGGTCTCTGTCTATCTTCTTCCTCCTGTACTAGGCTTCCTAGATTTGATTTGATTTGATTTTTATGTGTCCTAGGCATAAAACAGCTTTGGCTACCAAGCGAGGCTTCAAGTTAGGATGAACAGGATGCTCTGTCCCTGACTGATAGAAGAACACCACCACCAACAACAAGGGGTCTCTTTGCCCATTGATAGGGCGTTAGTGAAAATTTTCTCAACAGTTGAATAATGTTCCACTGTATAAATATACTGCGTTCTCATTATCCCTTCTTCAGTTAATAGGTATCTAGGCATGTATTGTTGTACCCTTTGTCAAAAGTTGTGGTGGCTGTAAGTGCATAGACTTATATCTGAGCCCTAAATTATATTCTATTCTCAATAGCATCAACATATATCTTGGACTATATATCTCACCAAGGAACTGAAACACCGAAGCAATGAAAACCTTAAGGCACTGGAAAAGGAAGTTGAAAATTAAGTCCGAAAGATGGAAAGCCAACCTATGCTCATGGATTGATAGGATTAATATAGTGAAAATGGAAGAAGTAACTTAGAGAGTTTAAAGTAATCCCAGCAAAATTCCAGTGCAGTTCTTAACAGGTACCAAAAGATTAAATTTTTATGTGGTGACACAAAAGACCCACAATAGCCCATACAATCCTAAACAATAAAATAACGGCTGGGCATATCACCATCCTAAATTTCAAGTTATAGTACAGAGCTATAGTAATAAAAACAGCGTGATATGCTGGTAGCATTAAAAAGACACGTCGGGCAGGGATGTAGAGAATGTTGTTTTAGTTGTTTCACTATTTACCGTCATTATGACAGCGTACTTCTAGTCCTCCAAGGCTTCTCAGAGAAGCCAGTCAGTGTTCTCTGATCTTTGTCACAAGTGTAACTTGCATTTAGAAAACAATTTTGGCTTTTTGTTTTACTTCACTTTAAGACTGTGGTGTTGCTCTTAAGTTCACTATAGAAACTCAAGCCCTGGAGCACAATGGCCCATGCACCCGGAATCTCAGTTGAATTTAAAAAAAAAAAAAAAAAAATTAAAAAGGTAAAAAGAAACAAAGAAAGTGAAACACTGACACTGAAAAGAATGGGAAGCTTTAGTAATCTTGTTCCTAGTGTCAAAATCTTACTCCCATTTTGGAGTTAGAGCCTAACTTCTTACAGACGTTGGATCTACATAATTTTATATGCACACATAAAGGCTGACTATAGTACATGTGTGTCCATATGCACACAGGTAATTCGCATGTTATAGCTGTTTATTCAAACAGTCATTTAGCCCAGAAAACCTGATTCATAGTCCTGTATACTGTCCCTCTCACACACTTAGACCCTGTCACAGTTTTGCCAGGCATGTCATCTAAGATGTGATTTTTATGGGCTATGGACTGTTCATTTTATGATTAGGAAATTTATTCAACACTCTCCTTACTTAAATTTTGTCTATAACTTGTATTATTTCTGCTTTAGAATAAAAAAAGAACATCTACTCATTTGAAGTGAATTATATCATATTTGAGAAATCAATTAATGTCTGGTTAAAAGTCTTGGTCTCACTATGCTCCTCTCTAAGTTGGCTTCCCTAGGCCTGTCTTCAGTTCCCACGTTTGAAAATGATTTTAATTCAGCATTGTCAATTTATCGGTTCCCTTCAGTGTTGTGGCTTTGTCACCTTGTCGCGTACATAACTGCTGTCCCCTGTTGGCTGCTTCTAAGAAGATAACGCACGTTAGAATAGAGGCTTTGGAATCAGCCCAATTTAGGACAGAGCACTGATCTTGTAGCTAGCTGGGTGACAGAATCTGAATTTCAGATTCAAAATGGGAGACGCAGTACCTCCCTAGAAGATGGTCTGAGACCTGTCGTCAGCTCCAAATTGTAAGCAGCCATGCTCGTACTGTCTGCTCCGTACTTCAGTCTCCTCTCTCCACACTGTGTTATGGGCTGAACTGAGCTCGGCTGCTCTCCTCTTTCTGTCTGCACACTGAGTACAAACAACTGTGTCCGGGACCAAATAGGAAAGACCACACAGAAGTTATATCCCATTGATCCCATACAGATTTATTTAAGCATGTGCAGAAATAGCAGCTTTAGCTCTCGGAGTGGTACAAATGGCAAATCATCCCAGATCACTTACCGTTACACTTCTGTGCGCAGGCTCCTTAGGTAGAACAAACTGTTACTTGCTAATTGTATCATTTTACAAATCTCTGACACCGGTATGTTTTACCCATTAGGTTTCAGAATACTGTAAATAATTAATGTGACATTTAGAGCATTTTATTCTTTTCTGGGGAAAAAAAAATTGCTTCAGTCAGACGCAATGAATGTGTTGGCCTCTGCACTCCTTCTGTTTCTCTCTGAAAGCAATGTTATCTGATTAAATGTTGTAAACATATGCTTTAAATAGCAGTTTCTCTTGAGCCTTTTATAGATGGTTGCCATTGGAAATGAAGACCATCCAAATGAGAACAAAGGCTGTTTATTTGGTTTTTGTAGCTGAGGAATCAGCCCACCACCGTGTTTGGCAGATGCTCAAAGGCAGGCGAAGGCTGCATGCACCTTGACCAGAGGCTGTTGGCCCAGAAACGTCTAGGAGAGCTCCTGTTAAAAAGGGGCCATTCTAGGTGATTGGCTAAGGGGTGCACATCTGCCTGGCTTTTGCTTTGGGGACAGGAATATTTCTCATTAATCAATCCGTGATCATCAGAGACCAGTCATTACAGGAATTCTTAGGCTCGTTGGTGCAGGCTGCAATCTGGCTGTTGTCTGGCTGTACCTTCAGTTTGTCAACCATTCCCTTTCAGACATGAAAGTTCTATAAAATTTGTTCTATACAACATTATTAAGGAGAAGAAATTTTAAGTCATTCATGGTAGTAAATATGTTCTCATGGGTCTGGGGACACAGCTCAGTGGTTCAGAGGAGTTGTAACTTTTCCAAAAGACCCAAAAGCTAGCATCCACACTGGGCAGCTCACAACTGCTTGTAACTGTAGCTCCAGAAGATCCAGCACATCCTTGCCCTCTTGGGCACTTGAACACATGTGGCATATATGTGAGCATGTGAACACACAGGCATATACGTTTTCCTGCAAGTAAAGTAAAAAAAAATCCATCTTTAAAATACGTTCTTGCTCTTTTATCCTAGAAATATACTTTTAAGAAATATTTTAATAAGTGTTTATGGTGGTGTCCCACAAAATAAACTGGCAGAAATTGATGCCTGGTGGTATTTACCCAAGAGCAGTCCTTGTTCATTCTGAAGAGCTCTGATCTCTCCTTCTGAATAAAGCAGTTGTCTCTATTTATTAAACAGCACAGAAAATATGGTATTGGAAAGAAGAGAGGGAATTTTGTCTTAGTCTTTTGCAGGAGTCTCACAAGGGAGGAAATTGTTTTTTTGGCCCTGTTGACTCAGAATAGCACACAAAGCCACACTCAGATATTATCACTCTACGCCCACGTGTTTCTCTCAGCAGATTTTGTCAGGGAGCACCGATTTCAGTGCCTCGCTGCTTCCAGAAAAATGGTTTTACCACATCTTGTGCATATATACATTGTTATGAATCAAGGACATGAATGGGTCATGAAGGAGAAATGGGGAAAATGATATACTGGTGACTCCAAAGCGTAGTAAGATTGATTACATTGTTTTTCTTGAAAGTCAATTCCAAACAGGATGAATGCACAGTATGTAAGCAAATTGAGGGCATATTTATAAATGATTTCAAACCACGTTGTTAACTTGGTGAGAGGTTGAGTGAAAGGTGACTTGTAAAGGCAAGATGCAAACAACATTTCTCACAGCAGTCATCCCCACCTGAGGCAGTGCAATACAATGAGGAAGATACTGGTTTTTTTTTGTTTTTTTTTTGTTTTTTTTGTTTTTTTTTTGTTATAGACAAGGAGACATAAACAATGAAGTCATTTATCCAGGGTCACTTATCTAATAGTGATGTAATAAAAATCTGAGCCGAGGAAACTTAAACCAGTAGCTCTAACTATTTACAGTGAAAGGAAGATCGTGGGAATAGAATCTGGCTGTTGCATACGGGTATCATGTGTACTCTGCTGTTTCCCTTACTGGAGATGGACCCTAAGTTGGCTTCTCATCTTTTTCGAGAACAACACACACACAAAAAATGACTGTTGACTTATTTGCTTTATGGAACCCCTAAAGTGGCATTACCATTGCTGTAGACAAGCACAACCACTGATAACTGCAAACTTCAGAAAGAAATGCCTTCTCTGTATGGTCCTAAAAGGCATGTCATATACAATGAACTGTGATAATAGTCCTGTTGGATGTCAGTTAATAAGACCCAAGTGATTTATTGGTATTAGATTTTGCCCAACTGATTCCATTTTAATGTTGGTGTTTTTAGTACTACTTAAGATAACACAGTAAGATAAAACAATTTATAAGACTTGTTGACCAGAAAACAAAGCTATGTTGTTATTGACCTCTTTTATTACATATAAAAATAAGTAAAAAGTCAGGGGTAATTAGAATGGCAAAGCCATCAGTCAGCCAGTGGTACCATACCCTGGCTCTGTTCTGGGTAACTCACAGCTCCCACTCATTTTACGTTGTTATTATCACACTCCAAAACTGACTATGCATATATTAGCATCCATCCTCTTTCATTTGAACCTTCTATAGGATTTGTAGACATTTATCTTTTTCCTACTCCTATGTCCCAGTCTAAATAACAAATTAATGTGAATATAAAACCTATGGTTTACTGGAAATAGCTTTTGTAATCACACACACACACACACACACACACACACACACACACACACACACACACACCCCAAAAACAAAATAAAAAACCTTAATTAATGTTTATCATCCAAGCACTTGGAAAGCTGAGCAGGAAGATTGTCACAAGTTCAAGGCCAGCCAGGGCTACCTAGTGAGGCTAAGGCCAGCCTAAGCCATTAGAGGGAAACCATGTCTCAAAAACAATAGCAGCAATAAAAACACTTCAGTTAAAATTACCTCATATTGTATAGGAGAGCTACATGTAGACTACACCAATTTTCAGAAACACATGATGTGTAGAGTCATAGAGGATTTTCATTTATTTTATAGCTCTCATGTAGAAAGTCCATTTTGACATCAAGTAGTTTGTATTGGGAATTAAGACCCTTAGGCAGAGTCTCACATTTCTGTGTGAGGCAGGTGCTTCTTATCGCCCCTCTACCACTCTCTAGACTTTCCCTAAGTTTGTTTCTGGTCTATGGGATACCTCTACCCACTGGAAAACTCCTAGAGCCATGTATGTATGTATGTAGAAGCTGATACTTTAAATAAGTCATTCTCTGGGGTCCCAACCAATTTAAGACTAGGATGTATATGTAATGGGCATGATGCAGCATTAAAAACACATTGTATTTGATAGACTTAGACATAAGTGCTGGCTCTGAGACTTCTATCTCTGGGATGCTAAATAAATCATCTGCCTGAGAGTCAGTTTCCTGGCAAGGAACATGAGAGAGAGTGTCAACATGTTAATGAGGTTCTTTTTCCTTCATCTTAATAGAGGAAACTCTGGTGTTCAATCTTGTTAGAATTTGTTGTGCATTGTAAATTATATCTATGCAAATACACTACAATAAAAACATCTCTCCAAGGGCAACATCTTCTCCTAACTCCTAGATTTGCCAATACTCATGGAGTAAATACTCTCACAAAGCCTGATTTAAAACTACTAATGTAAATTCACCACTTAAAAAGTTAGGAAGAGATGTGCACGTTTGCTGCTTCCAGTTCACCAGGCAAGGGTAATATGTACTAAAAGGTAACTGACAAGTAATAAACATTTTAACTACAGATGTTGCCTCATTTATCCCCTCTTAACTTTTGGATAGCCGCCATGAAGTGAAAAGGGAATTGACAAAATGGCTTCACAAAGATAACAAATAAAACTAACTTTTTTTAAAAAATGTAAAATAATTTTTATTCAGCTGCACAAATTGAAATTTTCATAATCCTAGTTTATGATAAAACATCACCATCAATTGACACTTTTAAAAGAAATTTTTACTCTAAGTTATAAAGCATTTGAAAAACTTTTATTATCCCACTGCCCAGCCCAAGAACTGGAGTGTTCTTCCTCACGTATCTCTCATACTTTATCTCATACACACGGGTATAGTTAACACAGGGTTTCCTTTTATTTCTGTACTTTATGTACACAGATTAGGTTCTGGGATTAGTTAAACTTATTTTTGGCCGCTCAGATTTGTCTGTGCTGTGGTTTTGGAATAGAGTCTCTTCACCTCCTACGTGATGTTGCAGATTTCTTGCTGCTACTAATTTCTCTATGTAGTAGGCTTGTTATCTTTAATTGTATTCCTCTCTCACGACTGGATGGGCTGTGAAATATAACTGTCTCTTCTATTATTCCCATAACTTGTCAGTCAACAAGATGGTCAAAAGTCACTGTTGTAAAGTGTCAGTGTCACACAGAAAACAGTGCTGGAGGATCCTGTGTAGGTATCAGGAAAATTATTCCTAGCAGAACAGATTTAAAGGCAACACTGAGTTTTTATTTTAACCTCAGACTGGCTCCAAGGTAGCTATAAGTAGCACAATTACAGTGCACAAGCTCCTTTTTTTTTTTATAGTTATGATACTAATAGATGGATTAATTGTTACTAAGCAAATAAGCATAGACAGCCCATTACAGGGTACTAACAGCAAGAGACATGTAACTCCTCACCAAAAGGGCGCTCCTCACTCATAATATGTGCCCATTGTAAAATTCTCACCACCTGATTTTTTTGAACTACATGAAAAGATATCAGATACGCTGTCTAGTGAAACGTTCAAAGGAAAATTTACTGTTTTAGTTAAATTTTAAATAACTATTCGTTTTTTTCACTATATGTTTATTTCCACTATCAGTTTTCGGCATTGATTCTTTTAGGCTCACAAGGTGACAAGGGTATTTCTCAGCCATTTGATACTCCTCTGTTGAGAATTCTCTGTTTAGTTCCAAGCCCCATTTCTCAATTGGGTTATTCGGTTTGGTGGTGTTTAATTTCTTGAGTTCTTTATATATTTTGGATATTAGACCTTTGTCAGATGTAGGGTTGGTGAAGATTTTTTCCCAGTCTGTAGGCTGTCGCTTTGTTCTCTTGACAGTGTCTCCTGCCTTACAGAAGCTTCTCAGCCTCATGAGGTCCCATTTATTAATGGTTGACATTAAGGCCTGGGCCGTTGGTGTTCTGTTCAGGAAGTTGTCTCCTGTGCCAATATGTTCCAGGCTCTTTCCCACTTTTTCTTCTAAGTGGCTTAGTGTCTCTGGTTTTATGTTGAGGTCTTTAATCCACTTGGATTTGAGTTTTGTGCAAGGTGACAAATGCTCAACCTCCTTAGTCATCAGGGAAATGCAAATCAAAACAACTCTGAGATTCCATCTTACACCCATCAGAATGGCTAAGATCAAAAATTCAAGCGACACCACATGCTGGCGAGGATGTGGGGAGAGAGGAACACTCCTTCATTGCTGGTGGGAATGCAAACTAGTACAGCCACTTTGGAAATCTATCTGGTGCTATCTCAGAAAAATGGGAATAGGGCTTCCTCAAGACCCAGCTATTCCACTCCTTGGAATATACCCAGAAGATGCTCCAGCACACAACAAGAAAATTTGCTCAACCATGTTCATAGCAGCCTTATTCATAATAGCCAGAACATGGAAACAGCCTAAGTGTCCCTCAGTAGAAGAGTGGATAAAGAAACTGTGGTACATATACACTATGGAATACTACTCAGCTATTAAAAACAAGGAATTCCCGAAATTTGTGGATAAATGGATTGAGCTAGAAATGATCATAATGAGTGAGTTAACCCAGAAGCAGAAAGAATCAAATGGTATATACTCACTTATATCTGCATACTAGCCCAAGGGGCATGTCCCATGAAAGCCTTCACTTACCAGGAAACTGGGACAGAGGGGAAGGCATCCTATTGGGACTCTAAATGAGAGACGCATGGGAGAACAGCAAAACAAAAGGATCCAGAGGGTCCTAAAAATCTACAAGTAGAACAATATGATAGGCAGATTTGGGCCCAGGGGTCCCGCTCAAACTAAGGCACCAGCCAAGGACAATACAGGAGGTAAACTTTAAACCCCTTCCCAGATCTAGCCAATGGTCAGAATATTCTCCACAGTTGAGTGGAGAGTGTGATACGACTTTCTCACATACTCTGGTGCCTCACATTTGACCATGTCCCCTGGAGGGGGAGACCTGGTGGCACTCAGAGGAAGGACAGCAAGTAGCCAAGAAGAGACTTGATACCCTATGAGAATATATAGGGGGACGTAATCCCCCTCAGGAACAGTCATAGGGGAGGGGAATAATGGGAAAATGGGGGGGGGGGAGGAATGGGAGGATACAAGGGATGGGATAAACATTGAGATGTAACAAGAATAAATTAATAAAAAAATAAAATAAAATAGGATTTCCAGAAGTAAAAAAAAAAAAAAAAAAAAAAAAAAAAGGTGACAAGGGTAAACATCAAGCGATGCCGTTACTATTGACTGGAGTTATTTCAGCTGTTCCCGATTTTAGCTCCTACCCTATGCTGTATTTTTCCTACACAAAAAAAAAAATCAAAGGATCTGTGTATTATTTATATGTTGAATCCAAACCACAGTACTAGTGCTCACATTGCATCTTCATCCAGCCAGATTAAAACTTAAGAAGCAACAAAATCTTTCATTCAAGCCTTTATCCCCTGTTTTAATACCTGTGGTGTTTCAATTTGAGGCAACTCCTTTTCTATGAAAGCTTCCAAACATCTTATATAGAGAGAGTAGCGGGGGGGCAGGAGGGGGGAACACAAGCCTCTGTGTGTATCCTGAACTGACATTTCAATGTTGACATTTCTGATCCTGCCATCTAAGTGAATTTTTTACCTCCTGCGCGTGGAGCAGACCACACCACAGGTGTAGCAGGTTCCCCTTCAGAGACTGGCTGGCTGGTTGAGGGCCAGAGACATGGCTCACCGCGTAAGAGGACTTCTGTGGAACAAGAGGACCTGAGACCAAAAGCCGGGAATGTTGCCCAGGCCAGGAGTCCCAGCACTAGGGAGGCTGAGGCAGGCACATCTCCAAGCTGGCCAGCCAGCCAGTCACCTACCTAAGAAGGGGAGCTCCAGCTTCATGGTGACACCCAGTCTAAAAACTCTAAGATGCAAAGGAGTAGAGGAAGACACGCAACGTCCCTAAACTCTTCGTGGTCCTTTATGAGGTCACATGGCTGCACACATGTATGTTTAATACACATACACGTACACACACACACACACACACACACACACACACACACACACACACACACACACACAGGAAGAAACTGTTTGAATTACAGAGAGAACAAATGTGTTTGTATCCAAAGCAAAATTTACTGTAGCTGTTGCTCATTTTTCTGCAATTCCGCAGCCAAAATCTTTGTCCAGCTCCTGTCATCTTGTGTTTGGACAGCAGAACAGGAGGAGCGTTTGAGAAGGTGGCCGGCTTCTCATCTCTCTTCACGTCTGTCAGGCGCTTGCAGAGCTGCCAGCTCTTTCCTTAAACATCCTCCCTTGATGATGTTCCTTTCATAAACTGATCCATACATAGCACAGCGTCGCAGTTCTCTTATGAGGGAACAGCCAATTCCCTCTCTCTGTCTCTCTCTGTCTCTCTGTCTCTCTCTGTCTCTCTGTCTCTGTCTCTGTCTCTGTCTCTCTGTCTCTGTCTCTCTGTCTCTGTCTCTGTCTCTGTCTCTGTCTCTCTCTCTCTCTCTCTCTCTCTCTCTCTCTCTCTCTCTCTCACACACACACACACACACACACACACACACACCCCTTTGGTACTTGCTGTAACAGCTCTGCCTACGATATGCACATGTCAGCAGCACTTGCCATGTCCGGTCTTGTCCATGCCATTCATGCCTGTCTTGTGTTCTCTGTCTTGTGTTCTGTTACCCTTTTTGCTGGCCTGTCCCTTCCTCTGATGAGTGGTTTCAGAGAGCTCATTTAATGGCAAATTTGCTGCATCCTTCTCTACTCTGTTTTGTTTTTTTTTTTTTTTTTTGACGTGTCTATACCATTTTTATGCTGTCTTAATTTATATATTCTCCACTTAAAATGATCACATTTTTCTGTCATAATTGTAAAGAGGAATTATGTGATGCTTTTGTTCTCCCTAAGATTTCCTGTCATGCCCGCTGCAGCCCACATGTGGCAGCTTTGATGTACCTCCTGTGTCTCTTCATGGCTTGTTCTTGTGTGCTCAAGGTAAAAACCTGAGAAAGGTTTGTTTCCTCTGTAATGAAAGTGTAAGTAGTTTCCAGAATCCCTCACTGAGGTTCCCAGTGTGTTTGTCTGAGATGAACTGTGCTTCAAATAAGTACTGTTGTGCTAGTTTGTGCAGCACAGGGTGGATTCCATGAGCCTTGGGAGCAGTGGTTCTTAGCCCTCCTGAAGCTGCAACCAACCCTTTAACACAGCTCCTCATGTCGTGGTGACCCCAACCATAAGATTATTTTCATTGCTTCTTTATAACTGCAATTTTGCTACTGTTATGAATCCTAATGTACATATCTAACGTGTGACCCCTATGAAAGGGCCATTTGAGCCCCCAAAAGAGGTCATGACCCACAAGTTGTAAACCACTGTTTTAGAAACAATGATTGGCCCCTAGTTCATTCCTGACTTTATTAATCAAATCTCAACATCTATTTTTCAGTTAGACTAATTTTCCTATGAAATGCCACAGGTATTGGCATATATTTGGAGTAATGCCCAACCGTATAAAAATTCTATTTGGAACACAGAGGCAGCCACACTTTTCATTTATTGCAGGCATTGCTACCGGAAACACAGTCATTTATTGCCTGGCTAAAATCCACGGGTGAGATAAAGTCTGGTACAGTTGTTGCTAAGAGCTCCATCCTCTCTCCTCACTTCTCAGTGTACCACAAAACAAAAGCTCACTCTTAACTGCGATATGAAAGAATTTACATGTTTCACAACAAGACACAAGGAAGTCAAATCTCTTCAGAGTAAATGAATAAACCACTGAGCTTTCCCTGTCTGCGTTTGTAGCACTTTCAGATAGGAGTGATGTTGTTGATGACCACTCCTGTGCCGACAGGATGAAATCAAATGAAGAGCTTCCACAGTGTTGGACTTCACATGTAAAATCACGCTTGGTCTTTGTCCTCATCCCTTCAGACTGGCAGTAAAAGGCAGGGAGGGAAGGGGAGCTCAGGTGAAGAGCAGTGGGTTCCTTCCTCATGCAGCTAACACTACAGTGAGCACTACGAAGCGTTCTCCTCGGTGACATGGGCTCCTAAAGAGCTTGTTCTTGTAACTCACCATCAGGTTCTGCAGGCAGCAGGCCATCTGGCAGGACAACAGCAGGTAGATTGCTGTAATTCTAACTGCGCTGGTGAGTAAACGGACTCAGAGACTGACTCATTTGTCTAACACTGACCCATCAAGTGGCAGAACTTGGTACTCAGTTTTGCCTTTCTGAAACAATACACTTTTAAATATTGAAAGTATTTATTTCCATTTCTTACACCTAATGTCTTGGTGGTTAGTTTGTTTGTTTGTTTTCTTCTCCAAATTGGCCTTTTATTTACTGAGGAAAACGTATAATTTCAAAATCCCTTTTTTCATACAATAAATGCATGTGAGGGTAAACTTAGTTAATTTTGATGAAACTAGAGATGCTAGTAAGTTATGACCACAAAATAACTTATGCGTTTTTGTTTACTTTTTCCACCAAGATACCAGATTATAGCTACATGTGAACATCCCAACCCCCATGAATCTGAGGCAGGAGGATCACAATGTGTTTGAAAATACATTTTGGGCTATATTGTGAGTTCAAGACCAGCCTAAGTAGTGAACCTCTGTCTCAAAACATCTTTAAAAAACAAACAAACAAAAAAACCCAACCTGTGAACCTCTTTTAAGGCAACTATACTTCTTTGGTTCATACTGGAGTTAAAAGAGATGAAGACAGGATTGGTCCATAGAATACTTAATTTCCATGAATCAGATATGGGCTGGCACCGAGCCTGATAATCTAAATTTATCCCTCGGACCCACATGGTGGAAGTAGAGAACCAACTCTGTATGGGTCCACATATATACAGGCACCAAATAAATAAATACATGTGTAAATAAACATAAAAGTGTAAAAACTTTTCATCGTACATTTCATGTATTTAGTTGCATTTTATATGATTATTGGTCACTTTTCCTCGTTGGAACCAAGAATAAGTAGGCAAATCAGTAATTACAAATTACAACAAAAACTGCTCTTTGGTGGGAACCCTGACTGTAGTGTTGGATAATTTTGTATAAAGATCATGAAGAAAGACTGCAAAGTCAGCACAGTTAGTAGAGCTTGCTGTGCAAGTGCGAGAACCTGAGTTCAGCCCTTAAGCCACCATTAGATGCCAGATACACTGGGGCCCTGGTAACCCTAGCAGTAAGGAGAAGACAGGTGGATCTCTGGGGCTTGCTGTCCATGCAGTCTACTTGAATCAGTGGGTCCCAGGTCCCAGTGAGAGCCTGGGTCTGGAAAACTAATGTGGACAGGTCCTGAGGAACAGCACTTGTGGTTGAACTCTGGCCTTCACACTCATACACACACACACACACACACACACACACACACACACGTATATATGTATATACATATCTCCCCACACATGTACACCCCAGGTTTAAACACTGTTCCTATTTTTTCAATGCACTGCTCTTTTAATTAAGAAAGTCAGATTGCTGGACATGATGATGAGCACCTTTAATCTCAGCATTCAGGAGGCAAAGTGGGTAGATCTATATCAGTTTGAGGTGAGCCTGGTCTACACAGTGAGTTCCTGGACATCCAGGGCTTTTGTAGAGAGACCATGTTTTTTTTTTTTTTAAAGTGTCAGATTGCAAATATATGTAATTTACACACACACACACACACACAGAAATAAGGAATTTTGAAAACTTAATTTGCCAACATTGGTGATTGTACACGTATATAAAATCTTGTGTAATGAGGGTTATCATTAAATAATATGTATATGTGTATATTATTGCAATTAATTCATCATTGAGCAAGCACTACCTAACATGATATGAATTAGGAGTTATGCTTCAAGACCAGTGTGAATGGCACATATTAATCAAGCTTTTATGCACAAACATGAAATTCAAGTGAAGGCAGCGCTGTGCAGAAGAGGTGCACATTTTTATAAGAGTGTGGAGCTGGAGGACTTATTTTAGACCTAGGAGTCATGAAAGGCCTTCTTTTTAAAAATGTCTCTTTTTCTTTGATTTACTAAGTGATTAAGAGTTATATAGGACAAGAGACATGGGAGAAAAAACTCCAAACAGAGCACATGTCTGTATCCTGAATAAAGTGTTAAAATGGCATTCAGGGGGTCAGAGAACGGTGGGGAGGGAGACCAGACTGAAGGGAGCACCACACACATGTTGGCCCTTGTGCCCCTGAGCTATAGGAGACCTTAGAAGTTTTGAAGTATAGCGTGGCATGATTGGTAGCTCTTTGAACAGAGGACTTTTGCCAAAGTGTGAAAAAAAAAAAATTCAAAAATGTGAGAAATGTGTGAAGACCAGGTAACAAGTAATGAAGCAGGTAAGGGAGGAGAGAGAAGACAGAAAAATGAGAATGGATTTAAGAGACATTTGGGGACTAAAATTAATAAGATTCACTGGCAAAATGGTAGCTATATCGAGGGGACACCAAGAGCACCAGCTTATAAATTTGGATAGATTAAACAAGTTAAAGACAGTTGGAGTGGATCGGTTGTGAATAAAAGCCTGGGCACTCAGAATGGGGCACATTAGATAAAGGTGACTTTAAGGCATCACAATGAAATTATGCAGCGGACGCTAAGCTCCATGGTTGTGGCACCCAGAGAGCATTGCCATTGAATGGGCATGCAGCTCAGGGGTGAGTAGAAGTCTGGAAAGTACAAGGCTTTGATGGATGGCCCCACCCAATAACAGAAGAGAGGAGGCGGAGTCAGGCTGAGTTCCCGCCCTGTCCTTAGAGATCATCTGAATGTAGCTCTTAGGAGGAGCTGGAGTCCAATGTTTGCGTTGAGATGGTGCGGGGAGGGGGCAGGGGGGCGGGGAGGGGCGTGCTGACAGAGGGAGGATGAGGGAGCAGCTTCAGGGAAAGCTCTAGGGAGTCTCACATGCTGAGGAGTGGGCTGGGAGGCAGGGAGCATCCTGCTGTGCTTGGAAATGTCTAGAAGGGTTACTAACACAGTGTTAATGCAGGCCAAGATGGTGAAGAGTAGAAAATGCCTGCTGAGTCTAAGAGCAGCCGGAAAGGCAGTGCAGCAGGAGTAAAAGTCAGTGAAACAATTCTGAGAATCACACAAGATGGCTGCTCCCCATTGTTTTCCTTAGCGGTATTTTCTACTATATCAATCATTTCTCTTTTAAACTTTCATGTATAAAATCCCTATTTAAGTTGGGCAGTGGTGGCGCACACCTTTAATCCCAGCACTTGCGAGGCAGAAGAGGCAAGACTAGCTAGGTATACAGAGTTAGTCCCAGGCCAGCCAAGGCTACACAGAGAAACTCTGTCTCAAAAAACAAAACAAAACAAAAACCAACCAACCAAACAAACAAAAAACCCACCTCCATTTGGACATCTTATCTCAAAGCTTCTTTCTTTGGGCCTTTTTTACTTAGCCTAATTAAATCAGTATATTCTTGTCAATTTTTTAAAAGAGAGAATTCAATAAATAGCCATTTAAAAATTCTTCTATACCCTTCAGTTACTGTAATTGTCCAAAAGTAAATTCTTGGTGGGTGTGGTGGGCAAAGGTTGTAATCACAGAACTTGGAAGGTAGCCACAGGAGGCTTAGAAGTCCTACATCACACCCAAGGCTCCAGGAGACCCTCAAGAAAAGGAAAGGAAAACATTCCTCCAGGTATACATCTGCTTGTACCTGTGGCACTTCCGCTGTCTTTTCTGGCGTACTTTGTAAAGCTCTAGTGTGAGTGCATCTTTAGTGGAGTGGCTTCTGGGCGAGAGTCTAAGGTGCTTTGACCTGTGGGCACAAGACCACCAGGCAGACGTAGGTTTCTCTCTGTTGTGATATTACAGCTTTGACTAATGAAGGGCTTATTTTAAGCTTACATTTCTTTTTCAGTTCAAGGGTTCCAAGTTAGAAGTGTTGATTTATGCCCACACCCACAAACAATGTACAGTGGAGCAAGTGCGCCATGCTGGATCCTGGTTATTGAAGCCAGCGGGGCCCTTGAGCCTCATTCATGACACCAAAGTGCTATGCACAGAAGTGAGAGCTTTGGATTATGTCTACAGTGTGTGCGTGCCTGTGTGTATGCATGCCTGCGTGTGTGTGTGTGTGTACACGCACGCATCTGTGTGTGCGTGCGTGTGTACGTGTGTGTGTGTGTGTGTGTGTGTGTGTGTGTGTGAGAGAGAGAGAGAGAGAGAGAGAGAGAGAGAGAGAGAGAGAGAGAGAGAGAGAGAGAGAGAGAGAGAGTAGAGAGTGTGTTAGCCTGTTACCTAGCATTTTCATTCAGCCAGCCCTGAAGTGAGACTTTCAGCATTGATTCTGTTCTCCATATTAGTCAAAAGTAGGAATTTGGGGGTGATATAAAAAACTTTCCTAGTTATTTCTTAAAATATGTAAGTTTTTATGGCTGCTATGGGAGTTAGCATATGTTAGAACTCCCAAACCATCAAATTTGGAATATGTATTTATGCAAATTTGAAGTCATATTCTGAGACAGGAATATAAATTTTATGACACAACAATGACATTTGTAAAAAATTTACATTTAAGAATCATACATTTAAAGGATTCTGAAAGATGTATATTTAAAGTGACTTCCATATGCTGTTTTCTTAATCATTGCTATTTTCTAATAAGCTTAATATCTAAGGCAGTTCTATGACATAGTGTGACTGCTGCGTCAGTCTTATAAAAAAATGCAGTACTTTCTGTGAAGAGGTTAAATAATATAATGAAAATAATTTATTCTGACTTTTAAGCATAGTCTATAGAGATGGGTATTTAAGAAGTGTGATTTTTTTATCATTTTAATTAAATATTAGCTTCTATGCAAGATATACAAATAATGCATAATACATATTTGTTTAATCAACTAACTTCTGTTTGATCACATTTCCTTTTTCAAAAATTTTTTATTTTTAATTTGTTCACTACACATCCCAATTGTAGCCCCCTCCTTCGTTGTCTCCCCATCCCACACTCCCTCCCCCATGCCCTCTTCTTCCCTCCCCTAGTCCTCAAAAAGAAGAGCACTCCTCCCCTTACATCTGACCTCAGCCTATGAAGTCTCATCTGCACTGCCTGGATCCTCTTCCTCTGTGACCTGGCAAGGCTGCCCCACCAGGGGGAAGTGATCAAAGTGTAGGGGCCAGAGTCCGTGTCAGAAATAATCATTACTCCCCATATTGTGGGACCCACAGGGAGACCGTGCTGCCTGTCTACTACATCTGAGCAGAGGGTCTTGGTCCTCACTGTGCATGGTCCTTGGTTGGTGCATCAGTCCCTGCAGCACCCCGCCCCCTTCTTCACCCGGATTTGTTGGCTCCCTTGATCTTCCTGTGCAGCTCCTGACCCCATTGGGCCCCTCTGTTCCCCAGCTCTTCTATAAGACTCTCTGTGCTCCACTCCAGAGTTTGGTGGTGTGTCACAGCATCTGCTAGGATCTCCTGCTGGGTGGAGTCTTTCAGAGGACCTCTATGGTTGGCTCCCTTCCTGTTCCTTCCCTTCAGCTGCTTCCAGTGTCTATTGTGTTTGTTCTTCTGAATGAGAACTAAGCCTCCTTCCTAGAGTCTTCCTTGTTGTTTAGTTTCTTTAGGTCTGTGTATTGTAGTGTGGTTATCCCATATGATTTGGCAAATAAATGCTTATAAGTGAGTATATATCATGGGTGTCTGAGTTACCTCACTCAGGATGATTGTTTCTAATTCCATCCATTTGTCTTCAAGTTTCAAGATTTCCTTGTTTTCAATGGCTGAGTAGTATTTCCTAGTGTAAATGTACCACAGTTTCTTTATCCATTCTTCGACTGAGGGGCATTGTAGGTTGTTTCCAGATTCTGACTATTATGAATAAAGCTGCTATGAACATAGTTGAGCAAATGTCCTTGTTGTATGGTGGAGCATCTTTTGGGTATATTCCCAGGAGTGTTATGGCTGGGTCTTAAGATAGAACTATTCCCAACTTTCTGAGAAAGCACCAGATTGATTTCCAAAATGGTTGTACAAGTTTGTACTCCAACCAGCAATGGAGGAGTGTTCCCGTTTCTCCACATTCTCACCAGTATTTGCTGTCACTTGAGTTGTTGATCTTAGCCATTCTGAGAGGTATAAGATGGAATCTTAGAGTTGTTTTGATTTGCGTTTCCCTGATGACTAGGGATGTTGAGCATTTCTCGGCCATTTGATATTCCTCTGTTGAGAATTCTCTGTTTAGTTCTGTGCCTCATTTTTTAATTGGATTATTTGGTTTGTGGTGTTTAATTTCTTGAATTCTTTATATATTTTCTATATTAGCCCTCAGTCAGATGTAGGCTCACATTCCTTTAAAAAAAAAAAAAAAAAAAAGATTTATTTGTTTATGATGTGTACTATGTTCTGCCTGCCCACCAGAAGAGGGCACCAGATCTCATTATAGATGGTTATGAGCCATCATATAGTTGCTAGGAATCGAACTAAGGTCCACTGGAAGAACAGCCAGTACTCTTAGCATCTGTGTTTTAAAATATCTAGTGCTTTTCAAGGATGTTGGTAGGAGAGACGAAGAGTTGGCCTGACTGATGTCTGTTGAGCAGTCTGCCTCCCAGTTCAGTTCAGTTGCTTCCTGTGCTGGCTAAACAACCCTTCTGTCTGCTCATTGATCAATTAGTATTATCTTCTGTTGCTCCTTACTCACCTAAGAACACAAGAGTTCTAAGGCTTTGCTTTCTCTGTATTCTGAAGATGGCACTGTTTGGGCTTTCCTTGTCTAAACAATAATAATGACGACAACAACAACAACAACAAAAATCACATTGGTTGATATATCCATGTTTTTCTGCTGCAAAGAAATATGGGTAAAGAATAAGGCAGGGAAGGAGCTTCTAAGAGTTAGAAGAAAAGTGACAAGACCAGCAGACACATTTACTCTTTGTGCACAGCATGCAATACACTGTGGCTTCGGAAGAGCTGGCTGTAAGGTTTTTGTTGGAGGTGGAACTGAGTAGAGTTTTCTTCTAGTGGAATCCCAATGAGACCTCTTACCTGCCTAGAATTCATTAAATAGGCCTTTTACTTATTGATTGATCTTCATAAGAAATGGGGTACTTCAACTCAATGAAAATGGGAACTCAAGAGATATGATTATCTAAGGCTCTGAAGAAAATAAATCAAAAAATTTCCTTATAAAACCAATGTTACCTTCATTTCCTAAAGTGAAAATGATCTCCTCCTGAGTTTGTTTTCAAAATGTCTTAAATCCCCAGTACAACCACTCTATTCTCAACTCTTTGAAATCCACAACTTAAATCACTGCCCATTTCTTGCTCTTGGCTCTCACATTCCTTTTTTTCCTAAAGATTTATTTTTCTTTTTAGTTATGTCTATGTGTGTGTGTGAGTGTGTGTGTGTGCGTGCATGTAAGTACAGGTGCCCAGTTAGTCCAGAAAAGGATGTTGGATCCCCTGGAGCTGTAATTACAAGAGGTTATAAGCTGCCTGATGTGGGTGCTAACAAGCAAACTTGTGCCATCATACACATTTTTGACCGTATAGCCTTTTGTAGTCTCTTTGATGTCACTGAGCCTAGTTATGATGGTTATTTTAAGTATTTCATAAATGTCTCAAGCTGTTATGTTTTTGTGGTCTGCTCCTAGAGAGTTCTGTGTTCTTCAGAGAGCATTGCAATACATGAAATCTTCTTTATTAAGGGCAGTTTCTGGGTTACATGGCATGGTATGCTTTCTCAAAGCAAGGCTGCTATGAAGATTTCAGGTTATCTTACCTTAGTGGGCTACAAGCCTATCCAGATCAAGAAACTTCCGTAGTATAGGTTGTCAGCATTCTGGGGCTTTCTCTGAGTCACACATAGCCCTACAAATCGGAGACTCATTTTACCTCACCCAAAGAGCCAAGCTGATAAGTACTATGTGTTTTGTTTCTCTTACTATGCTGCTGGTACAGGTCTCTGACTATGAAAGCATTTCTGTCCCTCTCTTGCTCATCTTAAGAAGCTTCCACCATCACTCATTTCAAAGTGTCATTATATACCTGCTACTTTGTTTCTTTTAGTCAAAGAAGAGTTTCAGCATACCAAATCTCTCCCTGTAAAACTATGAACTATAAACACCATGTGCCGCAAATGACATCCTACATCAAGAAATATTCCTTTGCTGTAATAGATCAGGACCCAAAGGCTATTTCAAATTTCTATTAATCTTGGCACATGCCAGAAGGAAAATTTGCCACATTCTATCTAACCTTCGCTTTTTATCTGTTTTATTTCAGTTGTCACATGTGTCAGTAGACATATATTAAGTTATTTTTGATGTATGTCCATCACTTTAAACATAGTCACAGACACTGGAAGCTTAGTCGACTAATACAAGAAAACACAGATGTTTGTCTTTCACTGACTTTTCCAAAAGAATTTATAGGGGTCTTTGCATTTAATCTAGAAACGTGGCACTGTTTATGCACTGGGATCCTGCAATAAAGGGTAGGACAGTTGGAAACCCTATTTGATCCTTGGCTCCAGGTTGGCCTTGCTTCTTAAACATTTAAAAGTGCTTTATGGATTGAGCATGAGAAACAGGTGTGTCTCTCAGTGCTCTTCTAGAATTTCCAAACACTTCTCTTCCTCCTTTCATGATAATCAAAGTGATAGCATCATTTTCCTGAACTTATCATGTCACATGAGATGAACAACAACCAAATCATGTTAGTGAGTTCTTTTTATTTATTTTTATTTATTTATTTTTGTTAGTGAGTTCTTTTTTCTAAGCTTGCTTTGCTCACTCTCTGGCTCCCAGTGTATCAGAGGTGACAGTTCCTCCCAGATGCATGCCAGTACATAACAAGAGTTGTCACTTTTCTAGTACCCAATAGCAGCTTACTCATAAGTCAATACACAGTAGTGTCGACTGTGTTATGTAGGCATTCCTATTTTAGACTGTGCTATATAGTCACTCCTATGTTGGACTATATTATATAGGTACTTCTGTTTTAGACTGTGTTATATAGGTACTCCTATTTTAGACTGTATTACATAGGCACTCCTGTATTAGACTGTTATATAGGCACTCTAATTTTATTTTATTTTTAATTACATTTTTTGTTTCTTACATATACATTTATATTATTACACATATATACAATAAACTACCTATAGCAAGAAGAACCATGAAACAATCAGGATTTATATAAATGTTACATTCATAGTGTTTTGGCTGTTCATATTTGGCAGCCTTGAAGAAAACATCTTTACTATCTTGATGCATCTAAAATTCTGAATGCAAATCCATATCTAGCGTATCTCATCATTATCAACATAAAACATCTATTGAGACCTAAAAACATCTTAACCCCTAAGCAATCGTGCTTAATTGTAAGACTAAACTATCTGGTCTTCAACCTCATCACAGATTTGAGAAGGAATAAAATTGATTACCTGAGTAGACATGAAGTGCAGGTTAGCAGCTTCCAAAATAAGAGGAGAAACAAGGACATTTTGCCCAGTGGCTTGTTTGCCACATTTGAAGCCATCTCCACAAGGAGGTTCATTGATGCTCATCATCTTCTTTGAGGTAGGCTGGGTGTTGTCAGGAGTTAACCTGATTCCTATTTTAGAGTGTATTATACAGGTCCTCCGATTGTAGGCTGTGTTATGTAGGTATTTCTGTCCCTGAACCTGCTTTCTGTTAGTCGCCCACCAGTGCAATAATGGCTGCTCCTAAATCCTGGTGGCCTAACTGCAGCAGAATTCTTCTTTAAGTTGCTTGTTATCCTGTGCTGTGTTTTAGTGACTTTTCAGTCCTTATATCTAGAATGATAGAGCAGCCGCTCTTGGCGACCTGGCAGAATTATAAAAATGGCTCTTTACAGAAACAATTGAGATGTGGTTTTCCTTAGCTTTGCTCCTTTTTCTGGGGACAAAGTAAGTATACAGCCAAGCTTGATGTCAGTGAGTAGACAGATGCAATTGCTCTGTAGGGTTAAAAGCCTGTGAATGGACACAGAGAAATCTCACCCACCAGGCCGTGACGTGCTTCTGTCAACTATAAAGTGCTGTAGTTATGTGAGTTGGCCAGAGCTCAGCTAAGTCCCCAGATACATTTCTTAAGAGTGGTTGCATAAAAGTCATCATCTATTTCCTGTGGGTTATCATATTTATTCACAAAATTGTAACATGTTCATTACTCGGTTTGAAAACCTTAAAATGAGGGCTAGTGACATTTCCAACAGGTAAAGGTGCCTGCTGCCACTCCTGACAATAAGAATTTTAGAGCCAGGCTCTGCATGGTGGGAGGAGACAACCAACTTCTCCAAGTTGTTCCCAGGCCTGTGGCATATACATGCATATCAAAATAAAATATTAATGTAAAAAAACACCTAAAAGTTATTTGAGAGGAATAAAAGTATTGTCGGGGCTGGAGCGATGGCTCAGAGGTTCAGAGCTGGCTGCTCTTCCAAAGGGCCTGAGTTCGATTCCTGGCAACCACATGGTGGGTCATGACCATCTATAATGAGATCTGGTGCCCTCTTCTGGTGTGCAGGAGTACATGCAGGCAAAATAGTATATACATTTCTGCACTGATTACTATGTCACAGTGAGAAGGTAGGCTCACTAAGGAAAGGCATGAGGACCTGAACTGTATTTATAGCCGCAGAAACTGCAAAAACCAACATGACTAATGTTGTTTGCTTGTTTGTTACATTTTTATCTATTTTGGGTGTGCATATGCAGATCGGAGGACAACTTGTAGGAGTTGGTTCTCTGTTTCTACCATGTAGGCCTTGGCGATCAAACTCAAGTTTTCATGCTTGGTACCTTTACCAGCCAAGCATCTCACCAGCTGAAGCATCTCACCAGCCCAAGAGGGTTATTGTTGAATATAAGGAAAGTGTTTGAATTCTAACAAGCACAAAAAAAGGAGACATTTTGGGAAATGAGGTAAATTTAAACTAATAATCACACACACACACACACACACACACACAAATATCTCTATATAAGAAGAGATCGTGTATTATCTTGATTCCACTAAAAAGGCATAACCAGGCAATAGGTAATACAATCCAAACTAAGCACCAAACATTATTAAAAGCGGCCAGTTCTGACTCAGAGGCTAGGAAACGCCTCACATCATTCTCCTCCCCTCCATCACCACCACCACATACCATTTGTGGACAATAAAAGGTAGTTCCAGCCTTTTCCCAACCAGCCTGAGACAAGTCTCAACACCAAACTCCAAATACGCTGCATACGCATCATTCATTTAACAATGCCCACTACTTATTTAGTTAATTTGGTTTGAAATTTGAAACTCGTAGTGTTTCTGAAACAGCTATATCTTAAAGAGATTTGACTAAACCATATTTAGAAATAAACACTTGGTGCAGCTGGAGAGGTGGCTCGGTGATTGAGAACACTTACAGGTCAGTTCCCCGGACCCACTTGAATTGGCTTATAGCTGCCTATAATAACTTCATCTCCAGAGAGGGCCCTACAGAAGTTACTAATCCTATTCATAGGAGCTCTGCCCGATGACTTCATCACCCGTGCCTCACCTCTTCATGCACTGAACTAGGGAGTTAGGGTTCAGCAGATGCTTCCAAGAGATGAACATCAAAGCATAATAGAGGGCTTGGTTGTTGGTGTCTCTTTGTTTGTATCTGAGGCTTCTTCTTTCCATCTATCTATCTATCTATCTATCTATCTATCTATCTATCTATATCTTCTTATAATAAACCCAAGGTCCATTCAAATATGACTCACTGATCCGGTGCCCATGAGAAGAGAAGTAAACTTTGACTACTTTTCTCCAGATGTCTCCTAGCTTGAGAAAACTTTCCCCAATAGAGTCTGAGGTGAGAGAAGGTAAGATGAAGCACACACGAGGAAGAGGGTGGCCATAGTTCAGATCTGTTAAATACGTCCGAGCCAAGTGTTTGCAGTGGGTCTCCTGGTTTAATCCCCACAGCTCCACAGCTTGGGTAACTCTCGACCACACTTCGTGCTGCCTCTCCCATGTGTTACCTGTGGGAAGAGAAGAGGTTCCTCATATTTCATAGACACAAAGCTAACCCTGCAATCACCCCACATTGCTTTACCAGCTCTGCCTCTGACATGTACTTAACTTTGATACTTTCTTGTAACTGAGGCCAAGGAAGATGCAAGGTATAGAACACGAGGTGCTCCAGGTACAGTGTGAGAGGGAAGAGTCTGATGGGCGTCACGAGAAGATGTCACGATAATAGTCTATAACCAATGACAGTCGCCATCTTGGTTGGGGCATGGGGGAGATTTGCAGTCCCGGTGCCATAGGTGTAACAGTTAACTAGTGCCAGTTGGAATCACAGATACACTTAATATGCTTAACTATGGTTTAGCATTTATTTTTATGTAAAAATATTAGAGAATAATTGAAGGTTCTGGGTTTTTTCATGTGTTTTCTGTTTCGTCTCACTTTAACAGATCATATTTCTATCACTTGGAACACGTTACAGGAACAGACTCCATACACACTTCATAAATATTTTAATTTTAACAAAATACAAAGCCACCCTCTCTCGGGGAACCCAGTCTTATACTAATCGAAGGAAACTGCTTTCCTTGTGTTCTGCAGACTCTGAGTAATGAGATGAGTACAGATGATGAGAATGAATATGCAGAGGAAAAGGACAGCTACATCTGTGCAGTGTGCCTGGATGTGTACTTCAACCCCTACATGTGCCACCCTTGCCACCACATCTTCTGCGAGCCCTGCCTACGGACTCTGGCCAAAGACAACCCTGCAAGCACTCCCTGCCCGCTGTGCCGGACAATTATTTCTAGAGTCTTTCTCCAGACAGGTAATGACTCTCACATTATCACAGTCACATAATGTTTTCTAATTATCTCTTGGTTTTGACTCCAAAGGTATCCTATAAATTATTGTGAAGTTAATGAAAATGATCCACCATGTGATTGGCACTCTAGTTTATAAAACAGTGCTTGCCCAACTAATTGAAATATCCCAGAACTATGAAAGTACATCTGTGGACTCCTAACTCTGCATTTGGATATTTTAAGCATCCTAGTCAGCTGTCATTCACTCTCTAAAGACACCCTTGGGTTGAAGGAAATTCTATCTGAAGCAACGCTGTTGACTTCTTACCCCTCTTATCTGCCTTCTGTTGCCACTTATCCTGTGGCCCTCATATCTGAGGACAGTTACCCAGACTCCCAAATCTCCAAGCCCGATCTTTGACACTGTGATGTTGTTAATTATGAATTGTGTTGTGCCATGTTCATAGCCCTCCAGAGATGCATGCACCCACAGTCAGTGGATCTGAGGCATCTTTTCTGGTCATTCCTAATGTGGCCTAGGCTCTTTCTTTTTAAGCAAGTGAGAGTAAAGTAGGAATGAGGATCTGTTTACCTATTTGTGTGAAGATGGCTTTTCACCCATGTTGATGGAGAGGTACAGCCTAATGCACATGAGAGAAATAAAGGGCAGCGGTCACTGTGTGCTAGATGTTGGGGGAGGAGAGCCTTTCTCACTGTTTCATCCTCAGACCAATAGAGTCAAATTGGAGATCAAGGCATGTGCTTTATTAGTAGTGAAATCGAAGAGCTTAAATGGCAGTTTTATTCCCAAAAAGAAATCGACGGACCCACCACCCATCTGGGTGAAGCAGTGAACTTGGATACCCCAACCCAGCCAGCTGCACAAAGGCTTGCAAATCTCTCTAATCAAACAGTGGAGAGAAAGCCAAGGCACAACCTTCTGGTCTGCCCAGTGCAAGGAAACTGCTGCATAAAACGTACTGCACGTCCAATGACTGACTGGCACTACCCAGTAGAGAAGTGAGGTTGAGGCCCAAGGCTCTCAGCAGTTACTTCTTCTGTCCTGGGGGCAGAACAATCAAAGGTGAAAAGAGGAAATTGTGTCCTTAAGAGAGCAGAAGCTTACAGGAAGATTTGCTCTCTATCTTGTGCCTGGAACATTGAGGAGCAAAGAAAAGGTTCTGTTGTCTTAGCAGATCCTCCACCAGAGTGCTTTGGACTAACAGGGCAGGGGAGGGTACCTCATCCTCAGTGCTCCCATCACCTACCATGAGCTTGTTTTCATGGGGTGTAGCTGTTTAGACTTAGGTCCCTACATTACAGGGTCTCACTAAACACTGTAGAGTGTTCAGACAGCTTATCCAGGCCTCCTAGGATCTTGTTTAATACAGAGATTATAAAATGTATTTTCTTCATGATTTAAGTCAATAATGACTAAAGTCTCTTTGGTTTGTTTTCCGATTAACAATTTCAGAGTTTCCTTTATTTTCAAGTAGTTTCTCTGAAATAAGTCATTTTAGGAAATAGTAACAGTCTCTTTAAGGAGAAACTGCATGCACTTATGTACTGCTCACTTATAGGCTGCTAAAACAGAGAGGACCTTTCATACTACCTCAAAAAGACTTGAGATGATTTGTAAAATATGTCAATGAAATGCCAAGAGAAGGGAGGTAAAAGTCGAATGGAACACAGACTCCACACAGCCAGAGGTGCAGCTACACAAGCTGTAGCGCCCTACCCAGTAACTCCAGTTTGATGAAGTTTTATGTGTCCAAAACATATAAGGAAAACTGTAAGTAGGTATTTAAAAAGGGGTTTTCCTGATCCATTAAGAGAAAAATATGAATCCTCAAAGATAACTTAAAGGAGTTTCTGGCAGTTAGCCCTAGGAGAAATTTTTGTGTGACTTCTCCGGAATATAACCCACAAGTAAGCAATGTCCTCAAAAGCATCCTGGAGAAGGTGCACCATCAAGATTTCTCTTTGTTGCTTATGGTACCTTAAGTAAAACCAGAGTAAATATCAATATAAATCAGAGCAGTCCATATTGCTAATTGCTAATACAATATGTCTGTTTTCTTTTTGAAAATAATTTTAGGTAGTAAGCCGAGACATGCTCATATTCATTCCTACTGTTTCAAGGCAGCATGAATGAACCTCTTTCCACAACAGTGTGTGTGTGTGTGTGTGTGTGTGTGCGCGCGCATGCGCGCATGCATGTCTAAGCTTTTGTCATTGTTATCTAAACTATGAGATCATATGAACAATGCTTTTTCACTCGTTTCTTTGCTTAACCTAAAGTCCTTGTGTTTCCTGTGATGACGTCATGTTCTATCTATTTAGCCCGTTTACTTTTATGGAATATTCGCACTCTTTAATTTATAATGTTATTTATACATTAGTGGCATATATAGATAAACATTTGAACATACCATATAGTGCATCCTTGCAAAGAACTTCTGGGAGCAGAGGCAGTAGTTAAAGCCCTGTTTTAAGGTAACACGTGAATTATCAGTAACAGCAGTGTATGAGGGCATGCTGTCTCTACAGCTTTTGTCATCTAATTTTCTGTTTTAAACTTCTTGGACTATAAGGGAGGTAGGCTTGTTTAATAAGTTCATAATAAAATATAATTGTTAAGAAAATTGAGCCTACGTGTGACCATGAGGATTCTTTTATATTTAATGCCAAATTTTGCCACATACGGAAGGCAATCTCCCCGCTGTGTCCTTTACACCTTATTTTTGGCTATGATATTTTACAAATGTACCAAAGACCTAGATTTTGGTTTTGTTTTCTTTCATTTTCTTTTTGGTAGCCTCAGGTGTTTAACCATTGCCGTTATTGTTAAATCTTAGGTAAAAGAGGCCATATCAATTATACGAGTTTATAAGTCTTCCCCTTACCTATGATTTTTAAGTTACATTCTCTCCTCCTTTTCCCACATTTCCTGGGGGGCTTTATTTACCTAAGGATAAAGTCCCACTTTGCAGTCCTTAAGCATGCTTCCCAGCAACGTTTAACCAGCCATTCGTTCTCTGTCAACTGAACTGTCTTCCTCTGAAAAGCAGCAGGAAGTAAAACAAGTCCCTCTTGGCAGCTGTTCCTCTCCATTCCTCGAACTACCTCGTCGGAACTATTACTTCATTTCTAATTATTTTAGTGTCTATATTTAATAACTCACCAAGTTTAAATTAATTTGAGGATAAGTGGCAATCTAGTGGGTGTTTTTGTAATATTGATTATTATAGTTCTATAATTCGCTCCCTGAAGGCTCTGTATTTTTGTGTTGACTTTACATCTATATATTCATGGTTGCTCTTGTAGCATTGATATTTTTTCTTCCTTCGGTTTCTGCTATTTTTTGTTGATATGTTAGGAAAAAATTACTTAGTCTTGGATTCTTCTTTTCCTGTAATCCTGAGTGTTGGGAATTATTTAGTGAATAAATTAATCATACAAATTACCCAATGTCATCATTCTGATTGTAAGTATAGCATGGAATTGTAATTGCCAAATGTCACAGTGGAAAAGCTTGTCTCTATAGCAACTGAAGATACAGTATGGCCAATACGAGGTCCCTTGTCTCATACTTAATTTAGCCCAATGGGTAGAAATACAGTGATATTGATTCTAGATTTATCCCATGGAATACTCTTTAGCAAAATCATGTCTTTACACTTGAGCTGTAACTTTCCCTAATTACATACTCTTGCTTACTTGGTTACTTAGTGTTAGCTGTGATCTCAATGTACTGCTTAATGCTGATAAACATTGAAAAGTTGAAGTGAGATAGGATGCACAGAAGAAATGACAGAGGCATCAAGATCTGCTTATAAACATAGGTATGAAGATAGACTGTTAAAAGTTGTAAGAAAAAGTTACCCATAAGCACCTTCTCTCCTCCTAACTTAGCCCTGAGCATTGAGCCTTCCTGACAAAGACCAGTGGATCCCGGTAGCAGACCCCATCCTCTGTCCCCTAGTAATCTGTTCCATTGGCCACATTCACAAATGAGTGTGTCCCCAGTCCAATGAGATGAGAAGAAAATACATTATCGGAAGGACTGTTTTCTTTCCCTTTGGACATGAAAAATGATGAGCAACAGTGTTACCTATGGTAGACATCTTCTGAGTGAGTGAAGGACCAGCCTTAGTTTGGAGACTATACTATGGGTGTCAGAGCTGAGAACAACACATGAAATGCAATTGCAACGGCATTGGTGAGCCACTGAGTCTAACAAGCCTGAAGTTAACCTTTAGATAGCCTATTATACAAACTAGTAAATTCTCACATTAACTAGAATAATTTTATTAGATTTCCTGTTAAGTTTCAACTAAAAGTAACCTAACAGGCCAGGCAGAATAGTGCACACTTTTAATCCCAACACTCAGGAGATAGAGACTAAAGAATCTTGGGAGATTTTTTGGCCAGCCTGGTCTCAGGAGAGAATTCAGGACAGCAAAGGCCCTGTCTCAAAAAAGAAGCAAAAATTTAACTTAACTGATAAAATTATACTAATTATAATGATAGCCACAAAGAAACTAAAAATGATGGTTTAATATACAAAAAAATTCACAAGTGTGAAGGATAGAAAACAGTATAAAAGCTGGCCAATTATATTTTAAATTAGTAAAAGAAATAGTAGAGCGGATATGTGAAGTAATGGTATAATATCCTTGTCCACAACCTCTATCAGGGCAGCTGTTTAAACAGTGAAAAATCTTTAAAAAAAAAAAAAATTAACCTAAGTACATAGAGCAAATGGGGAAGGGTTTATTTGAAAGTATCTGCTGAATTTTACTACCATTTGGCTGGGAAGGTGGTTCTGTGGGTTGAGAGTGCTGCTCTTTCAGAAGACCTGGGTGCAATACCCAGTACCCACATTGTGGCTCAGAACAATCTGTAACCCCAGTGCCAGGTGGTCAGACACCCTCCTCTGACCTGCATAGGAATCAGATGTGTCAGACAAAAACCCCTGTCCTAGATGGCTGCATCAAGAAAGTGGAGTCATAATAGCTACATTTGTAAATACAGCTGCATAAATACAAACATACATAATACATACAAACATAAGTACAAGTTACATGAGCAAATAAATAATAACCATAGAAGACAGTCTAGGGAAAAACCAGCTAAGAAGGGCCTTCCTAGGGTAGTGTAAGCCTCAAAGAAAGACAAGGACTCACTGCCCCTGTGGTAGCGCTGGTTTAGCTTCGTGGCATTAAGAAAAGTGGAGGAGACCACAGGCAAGAGTAGAGGGTAAGAATTGGATGGGGAAAACAACCTCTCTAAACTATGTATTCAAGTCACTAAAAAAAAAAAAGGAAAAGTAGGCAACCACTAAAACAAGACCCAAGAAAAAGAAAAAGCCACATACCGTGTTTATTTGACCTTTTTTTTTTTACAAGAGTGCAAAAAATTAGCCTTAGTTGACCATATGCTTCTGGTACTACTGTATACCATATAGAAAATAATGAATTTGCACTCCTGCCTCACAGTATGTGTATATTTGCTAACTCTAGAACAAAGCCATACATGTAGGGTGAAATGAAAATAAATTCTTAGAAGAAAGCATAAGACATTATCTTTGTGAACTTTGATTAAACAATGGTTCCCTAGATACAACATGTCGGGCACAAACGTTAAAAGGAAATAGATAAATTATACTTCATCATCAGACTTATTTTTTAAAGCTTTACTTTAAAGTAGAAACATGAAAAAAATGGGGGCAAAAACAAACAAACAAAACGAGGGTCATCCTGAAAACATTCTGACTATTAAATTCGGGGTCAATGTAGAGAGATCCTGTAAGTTGCACAGAGGGTTGTAATGTCTTGGGTATTGCAAGGAGGTCACAAAGTTAGTGCATCGACTATAAAAACACTCACACCTCACAGCCCGTTCCTATCCACAGTACATCCTGATCTCAAAAGAAAAGGTCCGACCCTTGTTCTAATTTTATTCTCTTCTCAGCTGACCCCTCCCCTTTTAACTATCTCCCTAACCACTGATCCCAGGACCCCCAGACTTCAGTAAAATTCAGTATAGAGAAGCAAGGAAACAACATTTAAGCTAACCTGAGACTTTAAGCATTAAAGAGAAGTGTGAAATTCCATCAGAGATGTTTTGGCTGTCACAATAACTAAAGGACGTTACTTGCATTTAGGCAGCAGGGCAGAGAAATCCTGAAGCTTACGGGACAGTCCCAAATAATTCTGAATTATCCTGTTTCTGTTTTACCTTCTAATGTCCTACTAGGCTCTATCCAGGATGTACAGTATACCAGCAAGAACAGCACACTCTTTTACCCTCTGTTTACTGTGACCATCTGTGATTTTCTTTGGTGATGTCCAAATTTATAGAAAGGTCATTTCATACTTCCTTTGATTCTACACCAGTAAGTCTGGTCTATTAATTCTTATGCTAATGCTGTTCTGGTTTTGCTTCTGTTCACGCCTCCTACTATTCTTTTTTTTTCCCCCTTAGTTTATCTCATGTAGAATGATCTCTGCCTCTGACATTCAAACTGATTCTCTATCAGGAAGACTATTCGACTATGCTCATTTGCCTTTTAGTGTGGCCAATCCAAAGTTTTAATCTATGGAAATAAATATTTTATTATAAGAATAAATAAGAAAAATACATACAATATCTAAAGTGTGGTTTCTCAGAGGTCTGTCATCTTTGTACCACTGTGTACTCTGGCCACATATTGGGAGAAATAATTTGTTTCTACTTAAGTAGTTTTCTTACTAACATAATTGCTAAGTATTTATCTTAGCTTTATTCTTAGCAATATGTCTGTGAATTTATTGATTTGATGTTTTAGTTTGTTTCTTCTAATATACCTTTAACAGATTGGCAGCTATAAATATTCAGTTTTATCCAGAATCACTTCAAATGTCATTAATAGCTTACAAAATAATGCCTGGAAAACATTGACTTACGGATAGAAAAGCCCCAAAAACTCTCAGTAAAGAACCCCTTCTCTCTCTCTCTGCATTGCTCTTAAGTCATTTCTCTTTCCTGTACTGTTCTCATGAGAGTTAGGTGTGTCCTATCTCTGACTCATTCTCTCAAGTCTTTCTCTAATTTGTCACTCTATCTGCCCCTCAATTATTGGTCACTTTCAAAGATGGCTGCTTCCTTTTATAAACTAACCTTACTTTCACTGTTTGGGATTAAAGGTGTGTACTAAGAGCATGTCTGTATTCCAGCCAGATCATACTGTAATCTGGAGTTTGTCTGCATTCCAACCGGATTACCTAGACCTAGAAGTTCTTTGGATGTGATTCCTTACCACAGAAGTCATGTTGCTAGGTTAAAATTCCTCTACAGGACGAGGCTCACTTTCTCCTGTTGTGGCTAGACAGGGGCACCCAGACAGGGGGAAGGAATCCAAAGGCAGGCAACACTGTCAGATACAGCACCTGTTCCTGATGTTAGGAATCCCATATAAATTCCAAGCTGTGCTTCTGTTACATATGAGGTCCTAATTCTGCCCTGTGCATGCTCTCAGTTTGTCAGTCTCTGTGAATTTCTATGGATCCAGGTAACTTGGTTTTGTATGTTTTCTTGTGGTGTCCTTGGCCTCTCTGGCTCATTCAAACCTTCCTCGCCCTCTTCCATAGGATTCCCCAAGCTCTAGATCTCTGAACCAGTTGCTGGTTGAAGCCTCTCTGATGGTGATTATGCCAGGCTGCTCTCCACAAGAATAACAGAATGTCAGTATCATCAGCAGTGTTAGGGGTGGGCTCCTCCTTGTGGCTTGGGTCTCAAGCTGGACCGGTCATTTGTTGGCCACTCCCTCAGTATCTGTTCCATCTTTACCCCCTGCATCTTGTAGCCAGGACAAATTGTAGGTCAAGAGTTTTCTGGCTGGGTTGGTGTCCCAGTCCTTTTATTAGAAGTCCTGCCTAGTTACAGGAGATAGCCAGTTCAGACTCCATACCCCTCATTGCTAGGAGTCTTAGCTAGGGTCTCACACATATATTTATTGGAGTTTCCATTGTTCTTGGTTTCCAGCTCATCCCAGAGATGTCACCCTCCCTCGCCCCACCCCCATTCCAACTATCTCTCCTGGTATTCTCTCTGTCCGCTCTTCCCATCCTGATCCCTCCAGTTCCCATCCCCACCTCTATCCCTGCACAGGCCCCCTCCACTGTCCATAAAGTCTATTCTATTTTTCCTTCTCAGTTTCACATGTCCTCCCATGAGCTATCCCAGCTAATTACCTTCTTTGAGTCTGTGGATTATAGCGTGATTATGCTTTAAGGCTAATGTCCAGTTATAAGGGAGTACATACCATATTTGTCTTTCTAGGTCTTGGTTATCTCATTCAGGATGTTCTTTTCTAATTCTTTCCATTTGCCTGCAAATTTCATGTCATTGGTTTTAATAGCTGGGTAATACTCCATATGTAAACATGCCATATTTTCTTTATCCAGTCTTCAGTTGAGGGGCATCTAGATTTTTTCCAATTTTTGGCTATTATGAATACAGCTGCTATGAACATACATCAAGTGTCCTTGTTGTATGGTGGAGCATCTTTTAGGTTTATTCCCAAGAGTGGTATAGCTGGGTCTGGAGGTAGAACTATTCCCAATTTTATGAGAAACTGCCAAATTGATTTCCAGAGTGGTTGTACACGTTTGTGCTCCCACCAGCAGTGAAGGAGTGTTCCCCTTGCTCCACATCCTCACTAGCATGTGCCGTCACTTGAGTTTTTTTTATCGTAGCCCCTCCAATGGCTATAAGATGGAATCTCTAATTCATTTTGACTTGCATTTCCCTGATGATTAAAGGTGTTGAACTTTTCCTTAAAGTGCTTTTCAGCCATTAGAGATTCCTCTGTTGAGAATCCTCTGTTTAGCTCTGTGCTCCGTTTTAAATTGGATCATTTGGTTTGTTGGTGTCTGGTTTCCTGAGTTCTTTATATATGTTGGATATTAGCCCTCTGTCAGACGTGGAGTAGGTAAAGATCTCTTTTTCCATTCTGTAGGTTCCTGTTTTGTTCCCTGAACAGAAGCTTTACAGTTTCATGAGGTCTATTTATTAATTGTTGATCTTAGTGCTTGCACTATAAATATTCTGTTCAAAAAGGTGAGGTGACTCCTGTGCTAATTCATTCAAAGCTATTCCTCACTTTCTTTTCTGTCAGATTTACTGGCGCTATCTTTATATTGAAGTCTTTGATCCATTTGGACTTGAGTTTTATGTAGGGTGATAAGTATGGATCTACTTTCATTCGACAACCAGACATTCAGTTAGACTAGCACAATTTACTTAAGATACTTCCTTTTTTTCTATTGTATAATTTTGGCTTATTTGTCAAAAATCAAATGTCTATAAATGTGTGTATTTACTTCTGGGTCTTTGATTCTATTCAATTGATCTACTTGTCTGTTTGTATGTTAATACCATACATTTTTTTTATTACTATTGCTCTGTAGTACATCTTGAAACCAGGGATAATGATACCTTCAGAAATTCTTTTATTGTACAGGATTGTTTTAGCTATTCTGGGTTGTTTGTTTGTTTGTTTGTTTTTCCACATGAAATTGAGTATTATTCTTTTAAATTCTGAAAAGAATTGTGTTGGGATTTTGATGGAAATTGTGTTGCATCTGTAGATGGCTTTTGGTAAGATAGCCATTTTCCCTGTTAATCCTACCAATCCATGAGCATGAAAGATCTTTCCATCTTCCTATGACTTCAATTTCTTTTTTCAAAGACTTGAAGTTCATGTCATACAGGTCTCTCACTTGCTTGGTTAGAGTTACAACAAAATATTTTATATTATTTGAGGCTATTGTGAAGGGAATTATTTCCCCCTAATTTCTTTCTCAGCCATTTATTATGTGTATATAGGAGGGCTACTGATTTTTTTTCAGTTAATTTTTTATCCAGTCACTTTGTTGAAGGTGTTTAACAGCTGAAGGAGTTCCGTGGTAGAATTTTTTGGGTCGCTTATGTGTACTATCATATAATTTACACATAGCAATACTTTGAATATTCCTTTCCAATTTGTATCCCCTTGATCTCCTTTAGTTGCCTCTTTACTCTAGCTAGAACTTCAAGTACTCTATTGAACAGATATGGAGACAGTGGGCAGCCTAGTCTTGCCATTGAATTTCATGGAATGGCTCTAAGTCTCAGTTGAATTTGATGATGTCTATCTACATGCTATATATTGTCTTTAGTGAATTCAGGTGGTGCCTTGAATCCCTGATCTCTCCAAGGCTTTCATCATGAAGAAGGTGTGTTAGATTTTTGTCAAAGGCTTTTCAGCATCTAATGAGATGAGGTGATCAGATATGTTTTTTCCCTTTCAGTTTGTTTACATGGTGGATTACATTGATGGGATTTTCAAATGTTCAACCATCCCTTCATCTCTGGGATAAAGCCTACTTGATGGTGGTGGATGATGTTTTTGATGTGTCCTTGAACTTGGTTTGCAAGTACTTTATTGAGTATCTTTTCACCAATGTTCATAAAGAAGATTGGTCTGAAATTTTCTTTCTTGGTTGCATCTTTGTGTGGTTTAGGTTTTGGAGCGTTTGTGACCTAATAAAATAAATTTAGCAGTGTTCCCTCTGGTTCTATTTTGTAAAATAATTTGAGGAGTATTGGGGTTTAGCTCTTCCTTAAATGTCTGGTAAATTCAACACTAAACCCATATTTCCCTGGGTTTGTTTGTTTGTTGTTTTTTGTTTTTTTCGGGGAGGGGACTTTTAGTGACTGCTTCTATTTCTTTAGGGGTATTAGGCATATTTAAATTGTTTACCTAATCTTGATTTAACTTTGTTAAATGAAAACTGTCAAGAAAATAGTCCCTTTCATTTAGATTTTCCAATTATGTGGAGTGCAGGTTTTTGAAGTAAAACCTAATGATTCTTTGGATTCTCTCTGTTCTCGGTTGTTATGTCCCCCTCTTTATTTCTGATTTTGTTAATTTGGATAGTCTCTCTTTGCCTTTTAATTAATTTAGCTAGGAGTTTGTCTATCTTCTTCATTTTCTCAAAGAACCAATTATTGGATTCATTGATTTTTAAAAAATTTTTCTCTTTGTTTTTGCTTTATTGATTTGAACTCTGAGGCTCGTTGTTTCCTGTACTCCTCTTGGGTGTGTTTGCTTTTTTTTTTTTTTTTTTTTTTTTTTTTTGGTGTAGAGCTTTCGGGTGAGCTGTTAATCATTGGAATGATATCTCATTAATTTCTTTATGAAGGCACCTAGTGCTATGAACATTCCTCTTAGCACTGCTTTCATTGTATCCCATAAGTGTGGTTATGTTGTACATGCATTTTCATTGGATTCTAAAAAAGTTTCAATTTCTTCTTTTCTTCCTTGACCCAGTGGTCATTGAGTAGGGAGTTAGCTGTTCAGTTTGTCAGATTTCTGTTATTGTTGAAATCCAGCTTTAGTACATGGTGGTCTGATAAAAATACAAGGGGTTATTTCAATTTTTTTTTTTTTTGTATTTGTTGGTACTTGCTTTGTGTCCAAGTGTATGGTCAATTGTGGAGAAAGTTCCATAAGGTGCTAAGAGGAAAGTATATTCTTTTGTGTTTGAGTGAAATGTTCTGTAGATATCTGTTAGGTGGAGTTGATTTATAACAACTGTTAGTTTCATTAGTTTTCTGTATGGTTTGTGAATGACCTGTCTGTCCATTAGTGAGAGTGGGGTGTTACAGTCTCCCACTATTTATGTGTGGGTTTTGATGTGTGATTTAAGCTTTAGTAATATTTCTTTTATGAATATAGGTGCCCTTGCATTTGGGGCATATATGTTCAGAATTGAGATGTCATCTTGGTGATTTTTCCTTTGATGAGTATGAAGTGTCCTTCCCTATCTGTTTTGCTTATGTTTGCTTGAACGTCCCTTTTATCAGCTATTAGAATGGCTATTCTATGTTGCTTCTTGGCTCTTTTTGCTTGTAAAATATTTTTCCAACCTCTTCCTCTGAGGTAATGTCTATCTTTAATGCTGAAGTGTGTTTCTTGTACGCAGCAGGATGACAGATCTTGTTTTCACATTCTGTTAGGCTGTGTCTTTTTATTGGGGAATTGAGTACATTGATGTTGGGAGATATTAATGGCCGTTGATTGTTAATTCCTGTTATTTTTATGATTTTTGTGTTTGGGCGTGTGTGTGTATATGTGTGTGTGTGTGCGTGCGTGCATGCTCACACACACCTCTGCTAGTGTGGAATTATTTATTTCCTGTGTTTTCTTATGTGTAGTTAGCCTTCTTGTGTTGGAGTTTTCCTTCTAGTATCTTCTGTAGGGCTGGATTTGTGGATTTGTGGATAATGTTTAAGTTTGCTTTTGTCTCTTAGGAACTGCAAGATATCTACACCAGGCCCTTCTGTTGAGAAATCAGATGTAATTCTGATAGGTCTGTCTTTACATGTTACTTGGCCTTTTTTTCCCCCTTGCAGCTTTTAATATTTTTCTCTTTGCTCTGTATATTTAGTGTTTTGATTATTATATGGTGGGAGGATTTTCTTTTTCTGGTCCAATCTATTTGGCATTCTGTAAACTTCTTACATGTTTAGAGGAATCTCTTTCTTTAGGTTAATGAAATTTTCTTCTACAGTTTTGCTGAAAATATATTTCTGGACCGTCGAGCTGGGAATCTTCTTCTTCTACTCCTATTATTCTTAGGCTTGGTCTTTTTGTAGTATCTAAGACTTACTGCATGCTCTGTGTCAGGTACTTTTTAGATTTAACATTTTCTTTGGCTGATGGGTTGATTTCTTCAATAGTAAAAGTTATGCCTGAGATTATCTCTTCCATCTCTTGTATTTTATTGGTGATGCTTACATCTGTAGTTTCTGTTCTCTTTCCTAGGTTTCACATCTCTACAATCCCCTCAGCTTGCATTTTCTTTATTGTTTCTATTTCCATTTTTTGGTATTTAATAGTTTTATTCATTTCCTTCACCAGTTTGATTTTCCTGCATTTCTTTTAGGGATTTATTCATCTCTTCTTTAGAGGCTTCTATATCTTCATAAGATTGCATTTAAGGTCATTTTCTTGTGCTTCAGCTATGTTAAGATATCCAGGGCTTCCTATTAGACAACTTCCCCTTGGTGAGGAGACCTGGTGACACTCAGAGTAAGAGTAAGCAGGCCACCGGGAAGAGACCGACAGGCTGTGATCTTATAGTGGGAAACAAGGTCCCTCTCTGTCACAGACCTAGGGGATGGGAATAGGATAAATGAGGGAGGGAGGAAATGGGAAGATACAAGTGAGGGGATAACAAATAACATGTAATCTGAATATATTACTTAAATAAAATTAAAAAAATATATTCAGGGCTTGTCCGGGGCTTGTTGTAGTAGGATACCTGGCCTCTGGTGGTCCCATGTTGTGTTTTTATGATGGTCTTTAGGCATGTGGGTTTTGTGATTATAGGTTTAGTGCTGATTTCTGAGTTTATCTTTGTTGGATGGGTGGCTTTTGGATGTTTTCCCACCTTGGTTTCTCTGTCTTCTGGCTTGAGTGGCCTAGGGCTCCAGTGACTAGCAAATCTTCAGGATCAGTAGGGTTTATTCCCTGAGGTTTTTTTGTGACCTGTGTGGTCTCTGGGGTTTGGGATACTAATCTTGCCTCTGGAATCCATAGTTATCTGCATGGCTTGGGGCCTCTGTTGCCAGAGTGGCCCCAAGAAAGCAGGTAGAGTTGTGGGCTAAAAAAAGAAGTCCACGGTGTGGAATGCAATTTAATGCTGTTGGAGGTGTTTTAGGGGAATATAGCGGGCAAGGCTATGGGTCAGGTTCTTACCTGGTTGTCCCTGGTGCCAGAAGGCTTCCAAGAAATTAGAGCTGCGGGATGTGATGTGGAGCACAGAGTGCAGTGTGTACTTTGCTGCTGTTGAGTGAACGTTCAGGGGGAGTTTACAGGCAAGGGTTAGGTGAAGGGAGCTTACCTGGTGTCCCTGGTGCTGGCAGGCCTTAGGGAAAGCAGGGAGGGTTGTTGGGTGGAAATAGAGCTCAGGATAAGGCATGCAGTATTACCATTGCTGGATATGCTTTCAGGTGAGTTGGCGGGCAGGAGCTTGACATTGTACCCTTTTTAAAAATTGGGTTAGTTGTTTTCTTGATATCTAGTTTCTTGAGCTCTTTATATAAGTTGGATATTAGCTCCCTATCATATGTATTGTCATACAGATGTATAGCTGGTAAAAACATATTTCCCACTGTAGCCTGCCGATTCGTTCAAATGATGCTGTCCTTTGCCTTTCAGAAGCTTCTGAGATTCACAAGGTCCCCTTTATTAATTAATTAATTTTAGTACCTGCGCTAGTGGTGTTCTTTTCAGAAAGTCTTTTCTTATGCCAGTAAGTTCAAAGCTATTCTCTACTTTCTCTTCAGCCAGGTTCAGTTAAGGTTAGGGTTAGTTTTTATGTTGAAGTCTTTGATCCATTTGGAGTTGAGTTTTGTGCAGGATGATAAATATGGCTTTATTTGGATTTTTCTTCACACGGTCATTCAGTTCAAACAGGACTATTTGTTGAAGACACTGTTAAAAGAGAAACGTAAGCACCGAGCCAACCACAAACCATTTCTTTACAATGCTGTACTACATGAAAAATATGCTAGGGCAATGTTGACACAAGATTGTGGGAGTAACCAGCCAATAATAGGTTTCACTTAAGGCCAAGCTCATGATATGGAACCCATATCCAACACTACTTGGATGATGAAGAACCTGAGATCTGATAGCCTAGGGATCTAGAGTAAATCAAACAAAACTGGTCCAAAAAAGAAAGGAAGGAAGGAAGGAAGGAAGGAAGGAAGGAAGGAAATGTAGTAATAAAATGTCTCCTAATGATATTCTGCTATACTCATAGATGAGTGCCTTCTTGAGCCATCATCAAAGAAGCTTCCTCCTGCAGCATCTGAGAAACAAATAGACATACTGTCAGACATTATGCAGAGAGTGAGAGACCTTGGAACACTCAGCCATAAATGGGGTGTCTCCATCAAATCCCTCCCCTTGGGACTCAGGGAACCCTTTGGAAGAGGGGGTGGAAAAAGTATTAGGTCCTAGAGGAAAAGGACACAAAAGATCACGGCCCTTTAAATCAGCAAAGGCAAACTCATGTGAACTCACAGATTCGGGAGCAGCATTCACAGGGCCTGCATGGCTCTGCACCTGGTCCTCTAAGCTTGCATTGTAGCTTCCAGCTTAGAGTTGTTATGGGATTCTTAAGTTTGCCACAAACTGGGTCTCTGCTTCTTATTCCTTTTCTTGCATTCTTTTCCTTCTATTGGTTTGTCTTGTCCAACTTTGATGTGTTTTGTTATATTTTAAATGAGTGAATTAAAAACCTAGCCACAAGGGAAAAGTTAACAATGATCTGTCATTTATGCCTGTTGAGAGAGGAAAATTAGTTTTGTCCAACGGAGTGACACTGGGTATATTACCCACTCCAGGGCAGGCTTCATGTTCAGAAGTAGCTGACCAAACACAAAGTGGACACCACAGTGTGTTTTTATTTGGTTATAGTTTGGGAGGCTTTTTGAATGTTAGTTTTGTTTGTTTGTTTGTGGGGAGGTTGGTGATTTGTTATTTAGTTTTGTTGTTGTATTGTGTTTCTCCTGGTTTTATTGAGAAAGAACTAAAAGTTGGGTGGGTATGTAGGGGGAGAGAATGTGGAAATACTTAGAAGAAAAAAATTATGATCAAAATATATTAAATATAAAAATTGTTTCAAGTGGAAAAAATTAAGAAAGAAAGAAAAAAACCAGTCTTTTTTCTTTGACCTCTTAATTGAAGGGTTAAAATATCATCATAACACGTTCTTTATTCTGGTACACCATTACAGTTAATTATAGTATGAAAACCAAGTGTAAGCAAAATGAACAAAAATCTTGCTAATAACAAGAACTCCCAAATATCAAAGATCTACTAAGCATAAGTTGTTCTCAATGATGGCTGAGGTATAAGCTCTGTAGATCCGTTTTGACAAAGTGACAAGTAATTGGAGAAAAGACTTTCTGAAAAGAACACCACTAGCACAGGTACTAAAATTCATTAATTAATAAAGGGGACCTTGTGAATCTCAGAAGCTTCTGAAAGGCAAAGGACCCCTGTTTGTATCTCTTCGGGCTGGATTTTTAGCTGCACAATGGTACCTCCCAAAGTAGATTTACTTATGCATGAGTGGTTCACAAGCAAAGGTATGAAAATCAGAGAGTTACTTGGTGAGCATGTGTAGGTTAGGGTTTGTCAGAATTGAATGAGACTCCTGGTTGGCTTTTTTCCCAGCATGCAAATCCCTTAGGATTCCCCATTAGTGGCAGATCTTCAATTACCATATAGCAAGAGCTCCCCACGCCTGAAGAACTGGCCCCATGATTAAACCTTGTGTGTTTCTGTGATTGAAACTGGTACTTTTCCTTTGAATTTAGACCTTAACGACAGACCCAGCTTTCTCTACCTTGTTGACACTGAACCTTTTGTGGTGTCCTGAATGTATAAAAAATGCATTTCAATAGAATTGTTCGAATCCACCTTCTAAAGGAACTTCCTCGCCCTTCTTGAAGAGGTGCAAATAATTATTGCACTGACGTCCTGAAAATAGCATGGTGACAGTTTGTGAATTTTTATTGCTTTACGACAAAGTGTGTGTTGATGTCAAACATGTTAACCCCTCTCAATTCCTGTGTGAAGGAGGGAATCTCAGATGTGCTTGCCATTGCATCTTCACCCAGCCTCACTCTTTCCACTCTTAGACAGTACAGAGAAAACTGGATTATATGCCATAAATAGTAAAAACATTCCAAGAACACTTCACAAGGCTGTAGTGGTTTACAACCTTCCTAACGCCCTGCCCCTTTAATAAAGTTAGTTCCTCATGCTGTGGTGACTCCCAACCATAAAGTTATTTTCGCTGCTACTCCATAACTGTAATTTTGTTACTGTCGTGAATCCTAAGTAAATATCCTAAATTCGTATGGCCTTGGGTGACTCCAATGAAAGGATCATGACTGAAAGGGGTCATGACCCACAGGTTGTGAACTGATGCTTATGGTATTAGCAGACCAAAAGCAAATCGAGTAACAAGGAGTTAGCAGCAGCTGCAGAGAATTATTTCTCTAGAAGTGTCCTTTTCACACCAGCAGCTCACTGGGATTACTAAACCCATCTCTTGTTTACTCCCTGCCAATGAATAGTAATGTATAGTCTATACATTATGCTCCTGAAACCAAATAACGCCTATGAGTAAGATGTACGAAAGAAGGTACACTAATCGCGTAATTTCACACTCTGGGAGGAGTAGCCTGAGTATCACTGTCACAACTTCCACATGCTTCCCTTTCTGTTGGATGTTATGTTCTTTTGTACTTCGCATTTCTGAAAAAAAAATTGTAATTATGTATCAAAGAATATAGGACTGAAGTATGAATTATGGGGGGGGAAACTTTTTGTAATGATGAGAAAAGTTAGAAACGGATTAACAGGGATTCTAATGCTCTAAACGAGATGCCTGAATTCATGTCTTGCAGCATTTAAATTAGAGTCTAGTAGCCCTGGGCCTATCTAGTAGTCTGCCTTGCACTTCTAATCTTACCCTCTTCCAAGGTGCCAACCTGGATTAACCCTGTGAGAACCCTTAGCTCACAGCATTTAAGATTGCCTCTTTTTTTTTTTTTTAATGTTTATAACTTTATTTTTTTTAATTTTTTATTAATTTATTATTGTTACATCTCAATGGTTATCCCATCCCTTGTATCCTCCCATTCTTCCCTCCCTCCCATTTTCCCCTTATTCCCCTCCCCTATGACCGTGACTGAGGGGGATTTCCTCCCCCTGTATATGCTCATAGGGTATCAAGTCTCTTCTTGGTAACCTGCTATCCTTCCTCTGAGTGCCTCTTTACTTGATACAGTTGAATACAAGCTCCAAGCCGGTTGCATAGCTTAACTTCTACAGTTAGCAGGATGCTAGAGACTATGCTTAACAAATATTCACCTAACAATAATGAAGTGTTTAAAGATAAAGTAACCAGAGACCAAGCCTAAAGCTGAAATCAAATTGAAAAGCTGGCCGTGTGTTGCACTGGCCTTTAATCCTAGCACACAGCTCAGCTGGTAAAGGCAGGCGGGCCTCTGTGAGTTTGAGGCCAGTCTAGCCTACACAGCTAGGCTGTCTTAGCATTTCTGTTGCTGTGAAGAGACATCATGACCAAGGCAACTCTTACAAAGGACAACATTTAATTGGGGCTGGCTAACAGTGTCAGAGGTTTAGTCCATTACCATCACGGTGGGAAGCATGGCTGCACGCAGGCAGACATGGTGCTGGAGAAGGAGCTGAGAGCTCTACATCCTGACCCACAGGCAGCAGGAGGAGAGACTGCTACATTAGGCAGAGCCTGAGCATGGGATACCCCAAAGCTCACCTCCACAGTGACACACTCCCTCTAGCTAGGCCACATCTCCTAACAGTGCCATTCTCTATGGCCAAGCATTCAAATATATGAGTCTTTTGTGGGGGGGGGGGGGGCAGACCTATTCAAACCACCACACAGGCCAAACAGGTCTACAGAGTAAGACTCTGTTTCAGAAAAAAACCATATTGAGTAATATATACTCCAAAATTACTCTATTACATATATAGCTGCCCCTTTCATACTGTCAATTAAACCCAATAGTAATGGCCCTGTAATGATATAAATTCTGGTTACATGTAACCCTCAAATATATCAAGAAAATGACAACTTCTTTATCTAACCTGTCACACTTGTCATTTGAGAGAGAGAAAGACAGAGGGGTGTGTATGTGTGTGTGTGTGTCTGTGTGTGTGTGTGTGTGTGTGTGTGTGTGTGTGTAAAATACTTGTTAATTTTGCATGGCTTTTTCAATTGCTGTCCACCTTAGTTTTTGAGACAGTGTCTCTCCTTGAACTTGGAGTTCACTGATTGGCTCACTGCTCAGACAGGAAACAAGCCCCAGGGATCACCTGTTTATACTGTTCTAGTGCTGGGATTGCAACCATGTGCTCCTATATGCAGCATTTTCTGTGGACGCTGAGGATTAAACTCAAGTACTAATGCTGGCATGCCAAGTGCTTTACTGCGCCTCCTTCCCATCCCTGAGTAATTACTTTGTTTTTATGAAAGCATTACCTTCCAATGCCACAGTTTCAGTGTGATTGCCAACACATTTAACTTATGACCAAGGTGACTTATACAGGAGTTTGTTTGGGGCTTACAGTTGCAGGTTAGAATCCATGATCATCATGGTGGGAGCATGGCAGCCATCAGGCATGGCACTGGAGCAGACGCTGAGAGCTTCATCTTGATCCACAGTGGGAGCATGGCAGCCACCAGGCATGGCACTGGAGCAGAAGCTGAGAGCTTCATCTTGAACCACAATCACAAGGCAGAAAGAGCTGACTGAGAATTTTTGACACCTCAAAGCCCACCCCTAGTGATACACCTCCTCCAAGAATGCCACACTTTTTAATCCTTCCCAAACCATTCCACCCACTGGGGACCAAATACTAGGATATATGAGCCTGTTGGAACCATTCTTTATTATTATTATTATTATTATTATTATTATTATTATTATTATTATTATTATTATTATTATTATATTTACTTAGAAGCATTCAGAATGTCAACAAAACAGACGCATTTTTTTTCTTTTTTGCAATTATAGCATCTTATTCAGTTAACAGAACAACAATTATCTTTGTATAAACTGCACCACAGACAACTTAAGATGGAAAAACAAAGAAAGAAAGAAAGACAAAACCAAAAAAGAAAAGAAAACGAAAAACCTACCATCCCCATATATAATTAGTTTGGGCTGTGCACCAACAAGAACCTGCTTTAAATTTCCATGCCAAATTTACAACTCCCCGACTGTACTAGGCAAAGTCAGTGGCCATTTAAAATACCACTGGGGGGCTGGAGGGTTGGCTCAGTGGTTAAGAGCACTGTCTGCTCTTCCAAAGGTCCCGGGTTCAATTCCCAGCACCCACATGGCAGCTCACAACTGTCTGTAACTCTAAGATCTGACACCCTCACACCAATGCACATAGATTAAAATTAAATAAAAATATTAAAAAATAATAAAATAAGATACCACTGGGACATTGTATAGTGTGCGGAGCCATCCTTACTCATACCAACACACGCGTGTACTTTACGGAGCTACCTCTCCAGCCCCTGGTAATTACTTTATTATTGTTGTTGCTTATTCATATTGCATCCCAATTGTTATCCCCTTGCTTGTATCTTCCTGTTCCCACCCTCCCTTCCTGTACCACCCTCTTCCCCTTCCCTAGACCTCTGACATGGAGGGCCCTCCACCCCCACTGTCTGACCACAGCCTATCAGGTCTCATCCGGATAGCCTGCTTCCCCTTCCTCTGTGTGCCTGGAGAGCCTCTCACCAAGGGGAAGTGATCAAATCACAGGCACCAGAGTTCATGTCAGAGCTGTCCCTGTTCTCCCCACCGCTGTGGAGAATGAGCTGTCCATTGGCTAACATCTGAACAGGAAGTCTAGGTTTAGCATCACATAGAGATGCTGAAGTGTCCACTGTTACGACCACCACATTTAACTAAGTGTATCATCAAAATAGACTTAACGATTTAGATATTTCCTAGCACATTCAGTGATATTGAATATTGCTTGTGTCTAGCAAGTTCTACTGTACTTTGTAATAAGAAGCACACACTTTAGACTCTCAGGCTGGTTCATCTGGCAAAGGCACTGACCACCAAGCTTGATGACTGGAGGCAATCTCAGGGCCCACACACCAGAAGAAAAGAACCTTCTCCTAACCCTACACCCAAGCTACGGCATGCACACAGCCCCCCGAAACACACATACAGTAAAAAAATAAAATGTATTTCATTTTAAAAGGAAAAAGGAGAGTAGATGATCTCTAGTGAGTAGTTTGCGGGTTATTTTAGAAACGTATTGCCGGATGTTCTGTTTGTTGCTGACACTTGACTTTTCAAGCCTAAATGGCACTGAGATGAAACTACTCAGGCACTACTCAGGTTTATAGAACTCTGAGATAAGGCTTCTGCATACATTTAAATAGTTTTACAACCAAGCAGAACTTAAGGTCCTTTCACCCAGTGGCTATCAACTCTAGCTGTTGATGATAATGAATGATCCAGTTCACTCAAGAGGCTTCTTAGGGAGAATAGACTCAGGGCCCACATACACGCCATGCTGCCCCACGCTCTCTGGATGAATGCAACATTTCAGCAAGTGTCTTGGTGATTTTGACACCCAGCCAGGCATGTTGAAAGCATGGGTCTAGTACAGCGCCCTTCAGACAGAATTACATTTAACTAATTTCTCTCCCTAAATACATCGTCAAAATACCAGGCGGCACGTAGCAGGTCACAGAGTAAGTTTTTGCTGGAGGTTAGGTGGGAAGCAGACATAAAAACAAACAAACAAACAAACAAAAAAAAAACACAGCTCGGTGGCTGACAGAGAGCCCCACAGTTGACGAGCATTAAGCCGAGCTCTTACTTGGCTCAGCAGTAATTGCACTAATGGTTTTTTGATCTCTTGTCCGCATGTTTCTCCATTCAAGTGTAGCAAATAAAGTCATCCAAACTGATCAGTCTCATGCGGTCATGCTGTAGGCATGCAGGTGCATGTACAGGTACAATTGCCATATATCTTGCAAATTATAATAATTGCCCTAATCATACTTTCTTCATTTGTTTACCCTGAATCTGTTATCTAAGTATTTCACTACCTTGCTTTTTTTTTTTTTTTCTTTTTAACTGCACTGTCTATTAAGTTCCTTAAAGCCCAGAAGTAGGGTAGCATAGGCACCATTGCTGATTTTACTTTTCACATCTTCTCCCCCCACCCCCCACAAATCTTCTGGCTGGCTTTTCCATTTTAAAAATCTGTTTTACCCATTATATTTCCAAGCAGTCTTTCAAATAAGAGGAATGTGTCTTCGTTTACAGAATTCACAGTTTAGAATTTGGGTACGATAGTCCCAGGAGGAAGGTGGGGGGTGGGGGGACTAATAAAGATTAAATTAACAACGCCCTTTTGCTTAGTTTATATTGTCTATATCATGAAACTGTGGCACCTGAAGGCAATGCTTTCTTAAAAACAAAGTAATTACTCGGGGATGGGAAGGGGGCGCAGCAAATGCTTGGCATGCACATGTATGTACTTGAGTTTAATCCTCAGCGTCCACAGAAAACGCTGCATATAGGAGCACATGGTTGCAATCCCAGCACTAGAACAGTATAAACAGCTGATCCCTGGGGCTTGTTTCCTGTCTGAGCAGTGAGCCAATCAGTGAACTCCAGGTTCAAGGAGAGACACTGTCTCAAAAACTAAGGTGGACAGCAATTGAAGAAGTCATGCAAAATTAACAAGTATCCCCCCCCCCACACCCCTCTGTCTCTTTCTCAGATGATAAGTGTGATAGATAAGACAAAGAAGTTGCTATTACCTACCACGCTGCCTGGTCTGTTTGTGAGGGCACTTGGAATGCAGTGTTTCCCCTAATGATCAACACAACATCACTTATCAGATACTTGATTTATTGGAGAATTATGCAAATTAAAATCCTTCGCCCTGGAGAGTGATGTTACAAGTCACTCATGACTTCTGGCGCCCTCTTCATGACTGTGAATGGCATGGAGGTGGTAGGTAAGACAGTGATGACTCCGTTTGGCCCGGAGATAGTTGCCTTGACTGAAGTGTATGCTCATTGGCAGTGGACAGGGTGGACAGTTCTGCAGGAGACAGCCCAAGAATACCCACCATGACAGCATTTAAGCATTTAAACACATAACAGACAAAGAACACAGGGGCCATGGCAAGCCTGGCTTACCTAACTCGAGGGCTGGAATTTATTGGCCAACATGTGTAGACTCAGGGGCTGAGGCACTGCTTTCATGCATAGCCGCACTTGCCTGATCTATTTTTTCATGCTGTCCCTGTTGTTGTTAATATAAACATGTGATTTAGTTTTTCTTTTAGCTTTCTTGAGCATGGACCTAAGGCCGCAAAGGATAAAAGTAGAGACAGTTGTATGCTGCCATGGTAGGGGAAGGTGCAGAGGCAGGAAAGAAAGTAAAGAGGTGCCAGGTGCCGCATGGGATCATTTGGGGAGGAAGGCAGGTAGGTGATGGAGACACTGGTTGTTCTGCACATTGGCCACCACCCCTGCACTGCCCTCTCTCCAAGGAGAGCTGGTGCATGGATGAGTCAGACTGTGGCTATGCCTGCCTGCCCTCGTGTGGCTCTGTGGCTCTCAGACTGCTGTTTGAAGAGAAGGCATGGCCTATGGGTACTGCAAATGAATATTCTCTTTATAAGTCATTAGCAAAGCTTCTGAAATATCAAGGATGCATCTTTACATTTTTAAGGTCGTCCTGTTCTGCAATGCTATACACTGCAGATGCTCAGTACATCTTACAAGGGATTAAACACATTATGAAGTAAAACTCTCTGAAGTGTAGTTTCTTTTCACTCTCATCTCGATCCCTGGCTGCCCTCTAGTTGATCTGGCACTGCAGTTGTGAGACACAGTTCTTTTCAGCTACCTATCTATTTCTAATTTTTAGTGTTTCGTTCTCTTGACAACAGGCAGTGCGCCACTGCTTAGCTTGGCTCTCACTGCAGATATTTCTCAGTGAACATGCATTCTGTAGGTAAGCATGGTTTCAGAGCCGCATCAAATAGGAATTTGGGTGACATACTTGAGATCTTAAAAATAAAATACATATTTACATCTGCAGACTTGGATTTACATGTATTATCAGAACCCTATACCATTTATTCAAATCAATGCTTACAATGCTCTTTCCTTTCCTTTTACTCTAGAACTGAACAATGCCACAAAGACATTCTTTACTAAAGAATATTTGAAAATAAAACAAAGCTTTCAGAAATCCAGCTCTGCGAAGTGGCCCTTACCGAGCTGCAGAAAAGGATTCCATCTCTTCGGAGGTAAGGAAACAACCCAAAGACAAAAGCCGTCTGACGGGTCTGTCCACGCATGTCCTCATAGTTACTTCCTAATCAGAAATGACACTGAACGCTATTTCTCCATTGGTCACTTTCAAGGATATTGGTAATAATGTCTTTGCTGAAAGCTACAGTAACACATGAAGAAAAGGAATAGGATATATGAAAAGTAATTTTCATATAGAAAATTGACATGCACCTAATTGATATGGACTTATCAAGGATCAGATAAGCTAGTGTGAAAGCGCAGTATAAATTATAGTAAATGACACTGTGCAAACAACCATTGTAATGCAAGGCAGTCTCTGGCCTCTGCTTCAGGGTTGAGAATATATTACTGTGTAACCATAAAATATATACATGAAATAGAATCTAAACTTTTATAAAATTGTTACTTGTCAGAATAGGAGCTACCATGCAATTTTGGTGTGTGTGTGTGTGTGTGTGTGTGTGTGTGTGTGTACACACAAAGGCACTCTCCCCTGCGTTTATGCAGGTGGAGGTCACATCAATGTCAAGCGTCTTCCTCTGTCTCTGCCTCTTTGGGGGCCAGGATCCCTCAGTGAGCCTGAACTTGCTAGTGAGTGAAGCCCTGGCGGCTGCCTTCTCCCTCCCTGCAGCATTGTTCCTGGCTTTTGAGTGAGTTCTGGGAGTAGAAGCTCTTTTCCTCATTCTTTCACAGCAATCATTCTACCCACCAAGTCATCTCCCTAGCCCTGTGTGTACCATGTAAGATGTCGTGAGTGGGGGCAGGGAATGTCCAGATATGGCAACCATGTTCTTTAGGGACCAGGAAGAAGTACATAAACTCAACCGCACATATCCAACAGTGACAGACCAAAGCAGATGCAGAGGCAAAAAAACAAACTGTGCACAAAATCTCTCCCCCCTCTCTCTCTTTGAGAGGTTGGTTGGTTGGTTGGTTGGTTGGTTGGTTGGTTGGTTGGAGACAGGGTTTCTCTGTGTAGACTTGGCTGTCCTGGACTTGCTTTGTAGAGTAGGCTGGCCTCGAACTCAAGCGATCTGCCTGCCTCTGCCTCTCAAGTGCTGGAAATCTCTTACATTTGAAGTGGGGATTTTAAGTACCAACCATATACTGTACTTTGAATAAAGAAAGTTGTTTTAGAACATTATATAAGTATGTACTATTGTATGCTATGATTATTAACTAAGAGTTCATTATCTGGAGACCCAGTACAGATAGGTCTTATACATTACATTTAGCCTAAAACTTAAGAGATAATCAAATCTAAGAAGAGTCATCCTTAAAGTATTTCATACCGAGAGAGAGAGAGAGAGAGAGAGAGAGAGAGAGAGAGAGAGAGAGAGAGAGACAGACAGACAGACAGACAGACAGACTGACTGACAGACAGACAGACAGACAATTTATAACTTGGCTTCTAACCTTCTTCAGAGATTCCTTATATTCTACTTTCTACATGCCCAACTTTTTTTTTTTTTTTTTTTTATGAGACAGGATATTTCTTGGTAGTTCAAGCTGGCCTTGAACTTGGGATCCTTCTGCCTCATCCTCCTGAGTCCTGGGATTACAGAGGTGTACCACCACATCACCACATCCGGGTCTTAAAAGAACGTAGCCGCTCTCCTTAACTGTAACCCTGCCCTGTGCTTTCCTGCTTCTTCTGCAATTCCTAGGTCATCAGTGAATCAGGCGCTTTATCTTTTGCCTTATTTTTGCTCCCATAGGGTTTCCACCAAATTTCTTTCTTAATACATTGTTGTGGAGAAAGTTCAGAGTAGCTTTACTGCATCACCCAACTTAAGAAATGCATCGCTGCCACCAGTGCAGCTGAGTTGCTGAAGAGTTGAACTGCCAGTAGTCAGACACGTACAACAGCAGCAAGCCAAGAGGAGAGAACCAAATTTTATTTCTTCAGGAGCATGAGCAAGAGTCAAAACCAGAGGAAAGGGCCATTTCTCTTCCCTCTGTAGAACAGTGCTGTGTCCAGGACCAGGTGGAGCAGGGCCAATGTGGAGCTTGGCTTGCTGTCGAAAGGGCCCCAGACAGGGGGCTCCAGCAGTTTTATGGATCCTGGAGTCAAACATGCTGATGAGAAAGGAGCTGGGAGGGAAACCACTGGGTACTGTGACATGGTAGCAGGGAGTATCCTCAAGGCATCCCTTTCAGTTCCCAAAAGGAGACTTCTGCAGAAAGACCCAAAAGGAATCTCCCATCCTGAAAGATGCTTGCCCGAGGCTTCAAACTAAAACAAAGGAAAAGGAACTACAGCATAGGAATCTAAATGCCTGCTCGAAAGCATGAGCATCTGGGTCCTGACTGCCTAAGGTCAGACGTGAAAATCCCTGCATAGGACTTTTATAATGAACTGTACTGCTCACCCACAGTGCATCATGAGTTACCTTCCTTACTTCTTTTTCCTTGACCTCCTGCTATCCTGGAAGCTGGTGGGGGGGAGGAGGGAGGGAAGGGGAGTTGTCAGGGGATGGGGGGCTTTCCCCTTATGACTTCTAGGGATCAAGCCCAGGTCACCATGCCTAGCTGTGGGTACCTTTAGCTGCTGAGCCATATTTGTTATTTTTTATGCCAGAATCCATGCACACATATGTATGTGCGTCTGTGTGTGCATTTCTGTACACAATATCAATGTTATTTATGCTTGCTTTTTATGCTTTTGCATTGATAACAAATATGTATATTCTAAACTTGTTTTTCACCGCAATATTTGGTTTCCAAAAATCTATCCATTTCAGTAAAAAGAGCTTTGGTCCTGGACTGGGGCCAGTTCTGTAAATATACCAAATGTGTCCCTCCTCCAGTGAAGGGACAGTGGGGTGCCCAGTGCTTTGTCATTATATGCAATAGTGCTCTAAACGCCCCCATCCTCCTGGGATTGTGTGCCTAGAGAAGCTTGATGGTCACAGGAAAGGCCATGGCACTTGGTCACCTACACCAGTGTGCCTACATGGCCATCCTGACTGGTCAACATCTCTGCCTGCCACCTGAGCGTTTTCAGTCATTTAGATTTTTTAGTCTGATAGCGATAAAGTAATATCCCGCTAGAAACTTTGCAACTTTGTTTACTTTTTAATTTTATGTGAGTGTTTAGTCTGCACATGTTATGTCTTTGTGCCACACATATGCTTAGTGCCTGCAGAAGCCAGAGGAGAGGATTGGATTCCCTGGAACTGAAGTTACAGGCAGGTTTGAGCCACCATGTGGGTGATGGGACAGAAATCAGCTTCCCTACAAGACCAGCAAGCACTGTGTGTGTGTGTGTGTGTGTGTGTGTGTGTGTGTCTGTGTGTATGTATGTATGTCTGTGTATCTGTGTGTGTCTATGTATGTGTCTGTGTGTGTGTTTGTGTGTATGTGTGTGTGTCTGTGTGTCTGTATGTCTATGTGTGTCTGTGTGTATGTATGTGTGTGTGTATCTGTGTGTCTATGTATGTGTCTGTGTATATGTATGTGTGTGTGTCTGTGTGTGTCTATGTATGTGTGTGTGTTTGTGTGTCTGTGTGTGTGTCTGTGTGTATGTATGTATGTGTGTCTATGTATGTGTCTGTGTGTGTGTTTGTGTGTATGTGTGTGTGTGTCTGTGTGTATGGATGTATGTGTGTGTATCTGTGTGTCTATGTATGTGTCTGTGTGTATGTATGTGTGTGTGTCTGTATGTGTGTCTGTATGTGTGTCTGTGTGTGTGTCTGTGTGCATGTGTGTATGTCTGTGTGTGTGTATCTATGTATCTGAGTGTGGTCTCTGTGTGTGGTGCAACTGCATGTTAGTGGCATTGCTAACCCAGAACCTTGTGCATGCTAGGCAAGGGTTCTACCACTGAGCTCCATCCTCAGACCTCACCACAGTAAATTGCCATTGTTATGATTATTCGTGGAGGCTAGATACAGCATCATGCTCTTTCATATTGCTCCTTGACTCTCTTCATTGAAGTATTTATTTCCAAACTTGTTTGCTCTTGACAGATTTTTGTATATTTTTGAACCTTACAATACTATCTGCTGACTATTCCATTAATTATGTGAATGGCTACTATCTTGATTGGTTTTTTTTCACGTTATGGGATCTTTCAGTACATTATATTTTTTCATTTTCTTCCTTGTCTTTCTAGTATATACTGTTTTAAAAATTATTCTCCATCCCCAGGGCCATTAAGACTTTTTCTTTTGAATGTTTTAAATAGTTTTAAAGAGCTATGGTGCTCTTTAATGTCTTTGTTTTTTCCTTATATAGAGGGATCCAATTTCTTATGAGTTTTTCTAATCCTTCCTGCCTCCACTTATTAAAATAACTTATCACTTCCCCACTGATATGGAATGTCAGTCTGTCTTATACATTTGCATGTGTATGGGTTGATTCCTGGAGCCTGATGGGTTCCATTTGTCTGTCTGCCTCTATGCCAATACTGTACTATCTCAAATACCAAAATTATTATGTCTTAATGTTCCCACTTCCAATTAATTTTTTTTTCTCAAGAGTATCTTGGCTATTTTTTTTTGCCATTTGCTCATTCAAATAAATTTTAGAATCATCTTGTAAAGTTCCATGAAAAGCCCTATTAGATTGCAGGAGTAAGGTACTATTAAATATACAAACTGCTTGGGATTTAGTGGAGCACTTACCTGGTATAAAAGAGACATTAGTGCTGTAGGTAGGCAGGCAGGTAGGCAAGTTGATGCATGCATACATACATAGTAATTTAGACATAAATTTTGGGAGAATCGAAAGGCAACAGCAATAACTTGCTACCCATTGATGATATGGCCTGCCTCTTCACCTATTTCAGTCTTCTTATAATTAAGTTAAATTTAACTTCTTTTCTCAATGCCCACACTTCTAGCTGGGTGTTCTCCTTTATACTTGCTTTGTCATTGGCCTCTTCCCTGCTTTTGAGCCTTGCATGCAGAAAATGGCCCAACTCCCTCCAGGTGTGGCACCTCATCATTAGGCCCCACACTCTAATTTCCTTTTCACTTCTGCCCTGCCACCTTCTTGTTGCATAGCCAGTGCATTGTCCTGGGTTTATGTAATGTGTGTGTGTGTGTGTGTTGCATATCTATTGCTTATAGTCTTAGATAAGGAATAGTCCTTTCTTTTCATACACTGTTAATTTACAGAAGGGTCTATATTGCATGTTTCGCTAGATGTTTAAGGCTACCCTAGTGTGTTTTCCAATGTGTGACTTCTTGTGAGTACTCTGTACGTTTGCCAAGTCTTATCTGTGTGTCATTCACTCGGGCACCAACACCCCCAGCCTGCTGCCACTACAAATAACACTTGCCTGGATGTTTTAGCATAGACCACAAGAGTATGTGTTGATGCATAGGCTCAGAAGCAGCAGTCTGGGTCGTACAGCTCCAGTCTGCCTGTGCAAACACGCCAGCAGTCCTCCCGGTGGCCAGGCTGCATAGCTCTTGTTAGCATTTGGAAAAGCCAAGGACTATGACAAATGACAGCTGTTGGCAGAAGCCACCTTTGTTGTTACTTTTGTTTGTATTTTATGAGCTCCAACAGTTTGAGAGTGTTGAGTGTTAAAGAGCTCTTTCATCACTTGGATGCCTCTGTACAGGCATTTTGTTCATCTTTCTGATCAGGCTGCTACCACCCTTAATTTTACAGAATGTCTTGTCCTTTTGTTTTACTCTTTACTTGTTATCAATTTTAATATCCTCCATTGGATATAGATGCTACAAATTTATTATCCCATTTTTTATCTATGTAAAAGGTTGTATTAGTATTCTTTATTGTAAGAATTCTTTAATGTAATTAAATCAATTGGTTTTTATCATTTATGCTGCAGATTTTAATTTAAAATTTTCATTCTCATGCCAAGACCACAAAGATTCTCCTTTAGATTTTCCCTATATTTACATTTGACTTTATTCTAGAGCTACCTCTTATTTTGTATTTTCAAAGTGTTCACATCTTATCAAGTGATATCCCATTTCCTCTAATATTTATTTTATAGTGTCATTTGATTTTAAGATTAGACTGTTGTTTTATAGAAATGTAGTTGAATATGAGATAATTATTTCCTACAACTACCTGACTAAATTTTTTACTTAAGTGACTGGGAGCTTTCAATAAGACATTATATTATTATTTTTAATAGTGCTAGAACTTGTTGAAATCTAATGCACATACCTTTATTCTGTTCTCTTGCCAGACTTTGTGATCTGGAACGTCTATCTGATTTTAAACAAAACAAAACAAAAACAAAACCCAAAACAAACAACCAGAAAACAGATAACACCTCCCAGATTGTTAAAAGGCCATTTTAAATGTTTATCAAGGAGCATAAGTGTTGTGTTTGGAGCTCACAGCCTTTGCTAGGAATGTCCTCCTCTTCACTGTTTTGGTGATTCTGATGCTGTTTCCTGCGCACTGTGAAAAACACACATAGCCTCATATTTGACCATGTCCCCTGAATGGGGAGACCTGGTGGCACTCAGAGGAGGGTTAGCAGGCTACCAAGAAGAGACTTGATACCCTATGAGCGTATACAGGGGGAGGAAGTCCCCCTCAGTCACAGTCATAGGGGAGGGGAGTAAGGGGAAAATGGGAGGGAGGGAGGATACAAGGGAGGGGATAACCATTGAGATGTAATATGAATAAATTAATAAAAAATTTTTAAAAAGAAAAAAGAAAAACACACATAGCTCTCCCTCCTGCCACAGTCCCGCAGTGCTCTTTGCTTCGTTAGTGAAAGGCAGTCTGTTTCCTTGTGTTAGGTTCCTGCTCTGCTCTAGGGTTAAATTTAGCTCGATCATTTTACATACTGCTAGGTTCGGTGAACATTTCAGAACTTTACATTTGTAATTGTAAGTTTGTATCTTTTTATCTTTCCAGTAAGGAATGTGTTTGTTTTTCCTATTTTCAAATTTATTATGGTAAAATTGTTTATAATACTTAAACATATCTTACTTTTTCTGGTAGCTACAGATGATGCTGTCTTTGTGTCCATATTATTTGCAGATGCCCTGCTTTATTGTTTTTGTCCCAATCTTGCCTAATTTTGGGTCAGGATTTTCTCCTTCCTTCCTTCCTTCCTTCCTTCCTTCCTTCCTTCCTTCCTTCCTTTTAAATAATCAATTCTTACTGAGTTACTATGTCTGTACTTTGTCTTTTATCTCCTTCTGTTCAGCTTTTTTTTTACTCCCTTTGGACCCTTTTTGTTCTCTGCTAAGATGATTTACAAGGTTGTTAACTCTTAACCTTTTTAATGTAGTACTTAAGAACATAAATTCCCCTCCACTGTGACTTTTACTCTTCATTTCTAATTACTTCCCCCTGAAATCACGTGAAATTAATTAAAATTTTGTACAAAACAGGTTCATATTGGACAGATTGGATGCTGTCTTGTACTTACACCGCACACTTGGCATGCTGCGCTCCCCCGTGCTGTTAGGAGGCTCCCGAGGAGGAGGTTATGGTCCAGCTTCCTTTCTCAACTTGGTGAAGGGAGGAAGGAAGGAAAGAAGGAAGGAAGGGAAGGAGGAAGGAAGGGAGGGAAAGAAAGATGAGAAAAAAGAAGGAAAGAAAAAGTAAAGTTTGAAAAGGGAGCTTGTGGGCAAGAACAAACATTCCTACCTATAGCTCCAGATATTAATGTTTTGAGGAAAAAATGACATTGCTGCAAGTTCTCCAGCCTCAGCAACTCACATCTTGCAGCTGTAAAATCAGCTCACGTTTTTCATCATAGACACATTCCTTTGTAGCCAATGAAATAGTATTTACTGAGCAAAAAGATGTTTTTCAATCACTTTCTTCTCACAGACATATACTTCATGTATTTGTATATATAATTGATAATATTTTCTGAAAAGAAATGAAAATAGTCTAGTCAAATGTGAAACAAATTTTGCTTTATCAGCCGGACATGGTGGCACACGCCTTTAGTTCCAGCATTCAGGAAGGCAGAGGAACGGAGAGCTCTGTGAGTTCAAGACCAGCCTGATCTACAAAGCAAGTCCAGGACAGCCAAGGCTACACAGAGTAACTCTGCCATGAAAAACAAAACAAACAAACAAAAAGTTTGCTTTATCAAGTCCAGCTGCATTGACCAGCTGACAGTCACAGATTTCCCCATGAAGTGCTGCCTTCAATTTCCAGGCAATACTTTCCAGTTTAGTAGTGTCTAGCTGAACATGGCTTTCAGTCACATGTGTGTGTGTGTGTGTGTGTGTGTGTGTGTGTGTGTGTGCACGCACATATGTGCATGCATGTGTGTGTGTGAGAGAGAGAATAAGATTCAGAAAGATGCGTGTACTTCTGTGTAACGCATATCTGTGCAAACAAAAACTATCTGATAATTTGTATTAAATAGTCCTCACCTCAAGAAGCTCCATGTTGGATTTCTTCCTAACTGTACTTGCATGAAAGAAATGAAAAACAACAAGGTAGAATTTAGAAACCTGTGCCATGGTTTTGTTGGTCACAATAAACCGTGCTTGTGAGATGCAGATGTCTGAGCTGTAACTATGACGGATCCACCCATGCTCAGGAAAGCCTGGGGAACCATGTTGTTTAGTGGTTAGCTGTTCTGAAGGTGTTAGATTGCATCTACAAGTACAGACATGTCTGTGTAAAGCAAGAAATACCCACATGGAAAAGAATGCTTGCCTGTACCAGAAAACAGCACCTTCTCGAAAAGTTAGAGGTGGATCATGGACGTGTCCTTGTACTGTCTTTTAGCCTTTGCAGCTACTCTACATAGCAACAGTTTTACTCATGGGAACTTTGTGGAGAAGAAGTTCTATGAATTCTGAGGGTTTTTTTCTGTTTTTATTTTAGAGTAAGGTTATGTTCTCACCAGTGTCACTTATAACTCAACATTTTTCTTCAGAAGCCAAACCCATAGCAAGGCTTGCATCACCACATTCTACTTTAAAAGCAAGTTGTTAGATAAACCCCACTCGCAGGTAAAATTCTTATGGGATGGAGAGAATGGGTAAAGCAGCTTGACAGTCACCACGTATCCAGCCTCAGCAGTCACACTTGGAGATAGACACCTAGGCTCTGCTTGTCACATGAGTGACAGGGAGGTCAGTACCTTTCAGAGGGAGCTGGTCCATTTGAAGAACTCTAGGAACAAAAGTCTGCATGGAATTGAAATCTGCTACTTCACAGCTCCCTTTCTTTGGCTCCTCTGTCTTAGTGCCGTGTTCTCCTATCTCACTGTCCTTCCAAATAGACTCATACAATAATAGGCCAAGGGCCTTCAGTCCAACAGAAAACACCCACATTCCTTCAGCTGTTCCCCAAGGGTTCCAAGAACCTGGGTTGCTAATTTCAGAGATGTAAGAGAGGCAGAACTGACACCAATTGGATGTGGGTGAACCAACCGGCCACGTGATGCCTGGAAATGGTAGATGAGTCGTGGTGCACATCTGATAAGAGAGGCGAAGCTCCGGCTCACATTTATCCACGTTATTTTCATTTATTCTCAAAGTTCTCATTGTAATTCTGGTATTGGTCAATTGAGCGCATGGTCTGTGTAGAAGGCTAAATAGTTCACCCAGGCAACGAACTATCTTAAGCTTATGAGACACATACATTTTAATATAAATTTTACATTGTATGTTTTATCCAAATATATCTGTATAATTACAATTTTAAAAAATTCCCAGAAGTGTTTTACTCTCTTGATCCTTGTCTTCTTTTTTTCCTCCTTCCCTCCCTGTGTTATCTGCTCTCACCCTGCACTCCTTCTTAGAAGGGAAACACAGCACATGTACTCTGAGTCCACCTCCCTCTGTCTCACGTTTATATAGTTGCCACTCATGAAGTTGCATCTTGGTAGGAAATGCTGCCTGGATTTTAAAACAGGATATAACACATGTTTGCATACCTGTGTGCACACTTCAAAAATATAACCATCAGCCATGGGACCTATGAAATTAGCATGGAAAAAACACATTCTGGTGGGAAAAGTTGGTATTGACCTTCGCCCACAGTTCATAGTTCTAATACTATGACCTAGTGCCAGTGCTTTCCCTAAGTTCCATGTAGAATACAAACCACGTGAAATGATCAAATGCACACAATGCTGATGAGTAGATTGTTGAACCTCTGATGAAGGAAAGCTAGAAAGACCACGAAGGAATTCAGCACATCCCAGTGCAAACCTAACTGTTGATATCAATAAGCAACATTGCTTGACTTAAAAAGGACTGCCTGAGTATTCAGGTATTCTGAAGTTTTCCATAGGTGACTGTCTTAATGCATCACTGAAGGAGGTGTGCACCCATGGTAATCCTCAAGGAAATGTGGTCATTCTTGGAAGTGGGGCTTAAGTGAGTTGGATATGTCAAGGGAGATGATAGAAAAACCAGACCTCTTCTGGGAGAGTGTGGTATGTTGTATGTTGCATGCGTGGTGTGTAGAATACACACATGTACAGTGGCAGGTACTCAGTCCTGGCGTGTGGAGACAGGCAAGCATCAGGAAAGTACTGAGAGAGGGAGATCTCTGCACTTGCTGCTTTTACCCAATAATTAGAACATTTTATGAAAATTTGTAGGTGACTTCTTGAGTGCTGTGGACATGTGACATGTTTGAGACAATAGTATGAACAGATCTGCCCTCTGTCCCTTCAGCACTGGGGGAGGAGCAGCCTCACCTGTCCCACAGGAACAGGGATGGCACTGGCAGGTGAGGCCTTATTAGAGGGATGTGGCCCCAGCTTCCGAACACCATGGGCAACTGCAAGCCCTAGGGAAGATCAAGGTCGAGGTTGAACTTCTTGCTGCTGAAAACAAATGCAGTGGAAACTTCCATTCTTAAATAGGCTACGATAGGGTCAAGGGTGTCAAGCCATCATCCTCAGTGCTAATTCTGGGTAAATGATAAATGCCAAAAATACAATGTTCATATACAAACACATCAGAGAGCTCTGGAGTTCATAAAGAGTAGATGAATGAAAGTTCTGGCACATTCAGACAGACAGACAGACACCCCCCCACACACACCCCCCAGAAAAGCTGATGTGTGTATGCCTCGCTGGTCTATTTCCTAAGTCTAAGAATTAACTGAAGATCATTCTTGCCACAGGCTGAGAACTCTGTAGCAGCAAGAGAAATCTTCAGGGGTTTTGCTAACTGTGTAGACTTACACCTCTGGCTGGAAACCAGAAACAGAGCCAGTGTCCTCACAAAGCATCTGCTGGGAGCCAGACCAGCTCTAGAAGCCTGCTCAAAAGGCAAAGTGACTCTCTTCCAGTTCGGCAGATTAGGAATCAGATCATGCCATAGTGAGGAACCTGCAACAGATACACAGTACTGGTCCTCCTTAAAGCTTCTCCGCGTTGTAAACCTGTGTGTGATGGAAAAATACAAACACTTCACCTCCGGAAAGCATGACCCTCAGCTTAAAGGAGCTAAACGCCCCTAAACTGTCATTAAAACAACCCTGAGACCCATGCTCAGGAAGAGGTGAAGACATAAAAGCAGAACACACAACACAATGAAACAGAACATAACTGGAGATTCCCTGCCATCCCATAGTTAGAATTAAAACCACATTAAAGCAATGAAACTGTAGTAAACACAGTGGAAGCCATGCTCATGAGGTACTTGAAGTCAGGTGCTGAGTCTAACAAAGCATCCTCATTTCAAACCCAGTTCTGCTTATTAATTTCTAGACCAATGATGAGACCTTTCCCCATATCTGCGTGACATAAGAAAGGCACAGTTCTCGCCGGAGAAGAAAATAAGGCTAATTTCAATCTCCATGTGTCCCTATTACAAAAATACAAAACACAAAGAGTGAGAAGAAAACTACTAACAAAAGAGAAAGCACAAAGTAGAGAAAGACCCCAGGACCATGTGGTTGCTGGAATTACCAACCAGCACTTTAAGGTAACTACTGGGGAAGTAACTCTCACTGCTGCGGTCCTCTGGTAGTTTGCCAAAATGACACACACAGAGGGGAAGGGTAAATATATCCAAACTGTGTTCTCTAGACCTCCTAGGGAACAGGCGCTGTTCCTCTGACTGTGTGCAAGCAGATCCATCAGAATGGTGATGTTGGGGGCATCGAGAGAATGGGCACAGCTAAAAAGGAATGCCTCACAGGTTTTTACCTCAGAGTCAGTATGTCACTGACATTGCTGTAAACAAACAGGCTAAGAGTGAGATTTTTTTTTTTCAAAAAGCACAAGGGCAGCCTCCCAGGACATATAATTGAAAGTTATTTAAAAAAGAAAGCCAAGTAGACAGGTGCTGTGGCTCAACCAACACACTGTCCTCTCTCACCCAGAGAAGCACATTTCTCAGGGAAGTCAGTAGAAGGACACTGAGCTGCTAGAACTTGTTCCCATGACGTCATAGCAGCTGAACTGTAATTAAACAAACCAAAGACCTCTGTTCTGACTCCTCAAGATGAAGATGTGAGCAGGCTGGGTGAAAGAGAGGGAGTACTGGTGGGCCTGGGGCTGGAGAGACGCACTTGGAAGAGCAGTCACTGCATGTTCTTGGAGAGGATCCTGGTTTGCTTCTCAGCTCCCACATGGCAGATTGCCACATTTTATTACCCCAGCTCCAGAGGGCTGACACTTTCTGGCCTCTGCAAGAACAGCATGCACATGGTGCATACATACATACATACACACACGCGCACACACACACACACACACACACACACACACACACACTCAAATGCTCATATACATGAAATAAAAATAATCTTTTAATATATATATATTACATAATGAAGACTATAAAAAATTTTAAATAGACATTCCATATAGCAGCGATGCAAGTTTGTATTTAGAATGTATTCTGGTTAATTCTGATATATGGTGTTTCTATTTAAGATTTTATAAAAGTTATGAAAACCTGTATTAGAGACGTTGAGCAACAGCTTGGATGGTGCATGGCGTGTTGTTGACGCACAGTCCCTGAAGAGATGAGACAGGAAAGAATATCCAACAAACTCACTGTCAAAAAATTTCAAAACCTGATAGAAGACATCAATATATGTGGATAAATCTCACCAAGACCTAATGAAAAGCCGTACACAGAGAAGGCATGGTCAAGCTGCCACAACCCAAAGGCAAGAGGTCTCAAGAGCATTCAGGAAGAATAGTGGTACCCGCGAAGTAGGGAAGGTGGTTCACCTCTGAACAGAAAACAGTGCCAGAAGACACTAAATGACATCTTTAATGTGACTGTTTAAGATGAAATGAACAGTTTTTTTTGGGTACCGACTAGTCCTGCAGGGGACCTCAGCAGGAGTGTTCCCTCTTTAAACTTAAGCAGCAGTTATATCCACTGAGCTTAAACACTGGAAATGAGATATATACAGTGGCAGCAAGGGCAGGAAGTGACGTTAGACTGCTGTAATGTCTCATATTGTTTGGGTGTGGTAAAGGTACTCATTCACCCATCATAGATTGTGAATCACATTTGCATATTTACTGCCTAGAGTGACTGCCCAAAGAAAAGTGAAGGTAGACTAGTAAAGCCTTTCATTTTTATGCCCTCTCCCAAGCTTGTAAGCCAAGCCAACCAAGCAAGTCTTGGATAAAAGGCATTCTACACAGTATCTGGCCAGTACTCCTCAAAACGAGGGAAGTCTGTGAACCTGTAGCAGCCAGTAGAGCTAAGGAGACACACGGAGTAAATGCAGTGGACCAACTTAGATAGACGCACATAGATCTATACCAGCAAGAACTAGACTATATACCATAATGACAGCATCCTAATACGGGCTCATGAGTTGTGCCTTGTAGTGCCCTAGTATATTACTAATGAGGAAAATCAAGTATGGACAAGATAGGAGCTCTGTACTGCCTTGTAAGTTTTTGTAAATCTGAAGGAAGCTGATCAAAGTTTAAAATTCATTAAAAAAAAAAAATACAACTGATATGGAGAAACTGGCATCACAACACGCCTGAAGATCAGGGACAGCAAATATGAGTATTCAAATTAAACCAACTCGTATGCTATTTATAAGTCGATTTAAACAGAAAGGTACAAACATTTTGACTGTAGGAAAACAGAGAAAGGAAACGTGTGCGTGTGCGTGCACACACACACACACACACACACCATGCACATATAGCACACCACACGCACGCACGTGCGTGCAGGCGCGCGCGCGCGCGCACACACACACACACACACACACACACACACACACACACACGTGATGTAGATCTTCTCCCCAGGGAGAAAACTAGCTAATCTGAAAGGCCGAAGCTTAACACTCAGTGGAACAGAACTATGGCTTGAGCCTCTGCTCCAAGTCTGCCTGGACTAACATTGTCTTCTGGCTTCCTCCTCTTTTGTACACTGTAGCAGATGCCCCTGTGCGCCCTCTGTAAACCCTAATAAGCCTTTCCAAAGCCAGTGTCTCTATTCTCATCCTTGCCTGCCTGTCGTGGATTTCAGCCACAGAACCCCCACATCTTCTGAGTCAGCCTTCTCCATAAAGCTGGACAGATCCAGGTGACTGGGAGCCTGGCCTGTGGGTCTCTTAATCTGCATGTGGACCACAGAGGAAGCGAGAAGCCTTTCGCCTCTCACTTACTACAAACCTTGCACCTGTAGGCCTACTACTGGCTGTCTTTGCTTAAAAGCCATGCTTGTGACTCACTGGGCTAGCAAGCAGTTCTTGAATATAGGAAATGTACAGCACCCTAGGAGGGATAGTCTATAGGAGCCTAGGAACATCAAGATGCATCTTCATAAAGGATTATCTGAGCTTCCTTGCCTTATTTTCAAGTAGCAGAGCAGTGAGAGCCTTGCCATCAGGCATGCCACACAGCCTGTCTCCAGGGGTACCCTGGACAGTGGTTTGTGTGAAGGTACTTTCTAGAATTCTGCCAGGGCATTACAGAACTCTCCACATATGGCCACTGTCCATTTGTCTTTTATGTGTTAGCTCCTTGGTCCCGAGGACAGCCTCTCTGTTCCTGAACCCCACGCATGGTTATGGCACACAGCGTCATGATGCTCTGAACATGTGTACAAGAAGGGGGTTAAGCAATGAGCACTTCTTGCCAGAGAAAATGGACTGGAAATGTGCTTGTTATACTCTGTTATTTCTTAAGCTATTTATCAGTGGAAAAATCTACTCAAGATTTAATTAATGACTCGAAAATTGGAATTGTTTTTTAAAGCCGGGGTCACTTCCAACATGGAAAACTCCTGAGACTTCTTACGCCACATGCAAAAAAAGAAAAAGAAAAGAAAGAAAGAAAAAGAAAAGAAAAGAATACACTTTAAACCAATTGCTGTCCTCTGTCAAAGTCTGAGCAATGATTTGAGATAGCACTCATTGCCAAAAGCCTACTTCTGTTCATGAGCCATTATTTTTGATTTATTTGAATGTGTATGTTACAAATTTATTTTAGAACCAATAAAATACTAAGGGACTTTTTACTATTTTTTTTTCCTGGCACTGTATGATTTTTATCTGTGAAGTTAAAATATTTTTTAATTGGCATAAAATAACCAACTTATAAGAAATCAGTTTGCAATCATTTATTCCTTAGGAAAAGTACGATGTTGGCCCTCCTTTCAGTCGATAGGGTAAGCATTTAGATTAATGACACAGATAAAGAACCAAAAACTCCTGGGTAGGAAACCATCAGCATTCATTGCTCTTAAGCCAGAACCTCAGGGGCGGGGCTTTCCAAAACAAAACAGCCACAAAATAAGACTACTGAGATGAAAACAGAACTTTTAATCTCATTTTAGAAAATTCTAGTATCTTCAACTGCCTTTATTTGAAAAGTAAACTGTTCCTTTGTATGTGCATGTTTATACAGGTGCATGTGTATGTGCATGTGTGTTTGAACACATGTGTGGAGGCCAACCTCAAGGTTCTTTTTCTAGAAGCCACCCTCTTGTCCTTTTGAAACATGGTCTCTCAGTAGGGCCTGGGCCTGGTGCTCACACACAAGGCCAGGCTGACTGGCCTGAAGCCCCTGGGCATCTGCCTGTCTCTGCCTCCCCTGTGCTGGGGATGACAGCACCATAGCCAGCCCTCTACGTGGAGATCAGACCCAAAGTTCTGCAGAAGCTTAACAACTGACATTTTCCCGCAAACACTGGCTTTCTGTTATTTTTCATATAAAGGAACTGAGAAGCTAAGAGCTGGTTCATTGTTTTCCTTGTTGAAAAAAAAGGAACTGATTATATTTCTATTCTCTCAGACTTCAAATGAATCCTCGTGCCTTAAGGCATATCTCAGACCAATTAGCTCAAAATCTCTGGAGATGAATCCCATCTTAGGTTTCTGTTGCTGTTGTAAAACAGTGTGATCTAAAGCAACATGGGGAAGAAAGATTTATTTCACTTACATTTGCACATAACAGTTCATCCCTGAGGGGGTGGGAGGGCAAAAATCAAGCTGGGCAGGAACTTTGAGACAGGAACTGATACAGAGGTCATGGAGGACTCCTGTATATAGACCTGCCTGCATGGCTTGCTCAGCCTGCTTTCTGAGATCATTCAGGATACCTGCCGGGAGGCAGCACCACCCCCACAATGAGCAGAGCCTTTTTGTATCAACCATTAATTAAGACAGTGCTCCACAGGGTTGCTTACCAGCCATCTTAGGAAGGCATTTTCTTACTGAAGTTTACTCCTCTTCAGTGACTCTAGCTTGTATCAAGCTGGGGGTGGGGTGAGGGTGGGACTAGCCAGCAGGGGTCTCCACACTGGTGTTATTTAAAGCTCCCTAAATGATTCCCATGTTCAGGCAGTGCAGCAAGGTTGGTATGCACGCCTCTAAAATCATGCGGGACTTGGGACTATAAGCTAGCCAGACTCAAGCCTCAAGACTTTTCTTGACTTTTAATGTGTAGGATGAGACTTACTGATGGCTGAGTCACTTACTGAAAGTTATAATGCCCAGAACATTCCGTTCCAACATACATGGGACCCTTTGAGCTGTTTCCTGATAAACTATTCATAATGTGCTATAAATAAGGTGAAATGTGGGTTGAGACCTTGGGATAATCTCCTGTCACAATTTCACCAATAAACTTAAATTTTTTAAGTGTTTATAAATGGAAAAATTGGTAAGATCTACCTCATTCTGTATTCAATACTAATCAAAGTAAGAAGTAAGAAATCAATTTCTGTTTCTTAGGGAAGAATAGCATTTCATTTTACTGTAGGGGGAAAGGCTGTCACATTTTAATATGAAATGATTACATTAAAACTTTAGAGTTGAGAATGTAACTGAATGACCAAGTGTCTACTTGGTGTGTAAAGGCCCTAAATTCAATAGCCAGTGCTACAAAAATAAAAAAGGAAAAGAATAAATAAATAAGCCTACATAAGCAGTATATTTAATAATATTAAGTAAAACAAATAGAAAAGATGTTGGAGATATTTATCCAGAGCTTAGAAAGCAATGGCTTAGTTGACACTGGACTCCCTAATCAGTGGTTGTCACCCTCCCTAACTCCGGGATCCTTTAGTACAGTCCCTCAGGTTGTGGTGACCCCGACCATAAAATTATTCTGTTGCTACTTCCTAACTGTAATGTTGCTACTGTTATGAATTGTAAAGTAAATGTCTGTGTCTTCTGATGGTTTTCCGAGACCCCTGTGAAAGGATTGTTTGACTCCTAAAGGGGTCGCGACACACAGGTTGTGAACTGTTGCACTAAGTGAATTAATAATTTCCACTTGCTTTCTTTTTTGATGAAAAAAAAATGTACTTCTGGCATTCACCATGCTTACTCTAGAAACAAATAAAAATAAATTATGGTTAGCCTAATTGTGGCAAGTTTTATATAGGTCATATGGACTTAAACTGAGTGGAAATGCAAACATAGTATCATGCTATGTGACATAGTCGAACAAGAGTTATATTACTCCCAAACTAAGAAAAACACTGAAATACATAGGCCCACATTTGTCTCTGGTGTGATATAAAAGTGTTAAAAGTTAAACTCTTGGCCCTGCCACAAATTAATTCTTGATGTTTTTTTGTTTTTTTTTTTTTTAAAGATTTAAGCCATTAAAGTATCTGCTTTGATCCCAATGGAAAGAACTAAGAAAAAGAAACTGGATTACAGAACGGAATACAAAGCTCTGTACATACACGTGGCATAGCAGACATCTAGAGAAGGCTGGAGACAATTAAAAACCTGAAAAAGCTAATAAATATTTAGCAATATCAAATATTACCTGAAAAAAATCACTTGTAACTGAGTGTGGTAACACAGGCCTGTAATCCCAACACTCAGGAAACAGAAAGTTTGGGGTTAGTTTGTGAACAACCGAGAAGGATTATTTAAACATTTACAGTAGCATTGGAAGTAATAAAATGCCTGAAAATTACAAGATGGCTGAAAGACATTAAAAATATAAATTTATGAAAAAAAATCATTTGAATAGATTAAAATTTTTAGTGTAAGGTAAAAATACTACTCAAAGCTATTTATAATTTCAATTCAGTGTGTATCAGGATACCAACAGCTCAGCCAGGCATGGTGGTGCACACCTGCAATCCCAGCACTCAGGGAGGCAGAGGCAAGTAGATCTCTGTGAGTTTGAGGCCCACCTGATCTACAAAGCGAGTCCAGAACAGCCAAGGCTAGACTTAGAAATTCTGTCTCAAAAAACTAAAAAGCTAAAAAAAAAAAAAAAAAAAAATCAACAGCTCCTTTTTAATAACTGAAAGACAAATTTACATATTTTTACCAAAATTTTAAAAATTCACTAGACCCACATGGTCGAATGAGAAAACCAATCCCCACAAATTGTCCTCTGACTTCCACAGGTGTGCTAGAGCTCACATGTGCACACATGCACACACAAAATAAATAGCAAGAAGCACAAAGAAATGCAATGTTAGCAATTTCCACAATTACTATAGAGACATAGTAATTGAAACAATATGGTATGGTCATAAGTAAAGATCAATACATTGATAAAAGAAGAGCATCCCAAGGCACACCATTTATCTATGGACAATTGGTTTTAAGTGGGTACTAAGTGTGTTTAATGACGAATAACTTTTTCAGCAGATCATGCAAAATAATGCAACTAATCACCTACGTCATACTACATTTAAAAAGCCAACTATGCTTGTGTTTGAGTTACCACTAATACCAGTAAGTGTCAACAATTACTGTATGCTCACAAAAAATATATTATTAAACATAATACAATTTAACTTCAAATGGAACAATGGCCTAAGTACAAGACCTAAACACCATAAAATCCTACAAATTAAGCATAATGTTGAATCTCTGAGACCAATAGTTTCTTTAGATATGTACCAAAAGAACAAACAATAAAAGATAAAGTAAATTGGACTTCAGCGCAGCTAAAATTCTGTCCAAAGCACATTTATCAAGAAAATAATAAAGTCAATATAGAGGAAAATATTTGCATGTCTCATAAGCAGTTAATATCCATAATATAGAATTAAACATATAGGTTAGTAACAAAAAGATAAGGAAACTGGCTTTTGAAATGGGTCAATGATTTGGATAGGCATTTCTCCTAATGGAGCTATGAAAGTATATTTATAGCTACCCAGCATCACATTACTATGGAATTATTGTGCAATTTGAAGTTACGAGATGAGTTGGCCATGCTAGGATGGCAAAATCAATAATAACAGAAAATATCAAACCTTGGCAAGGAGGAATTGAAATTCTTGTACCTGGCTATCTCTCTCTCTCTCTCTCTCTCTCTCTCTCTCTCTCTCTCTCTCTGTGTGTGTGTGTGTGCGCGCGCGCGCGCGCACACACACACACACACACACACACACACACACACACACACACACACAACCCACTGTGAAAACAGTTTGGAAGATCCTCAAAAGGCTGAACATAGAATTGCCATGTGACACCTCTGTTCCTGAGTATATATAGCCAAAAAAATTCAAACAGGAGCTGGAGCAAGGTAGCTGCATGCTGGCATTCATGACTATATTACCCTCGATAGCCAAATGGTAGGAAGAAACCAGTGTCCATCTGTAGCTTAATGGATAAACAAAATGAGGCTCGTATAAAGAAGGGATGAAAGGCAAATCCATGACAGTGCATGCCACACGTGGGTACACCAAGATAATTAAGCTACAAATGTAATGCCATCCCACTGATATATCTGAAACAAGCAAATCCATAGAAACAGAACAGATAGAGATTGGCAGGGTCTGGCAAAGGGGAAAGGAAGCTACTGCTTGTTGCCTATGTTTCTGTTCGAGGGTTATGATGGAGGGTGGAATACCAGTGGTAATGCTTGGACAGCCTGTTGTCTAATTAATGCCACGGACTGAATTGTTCTGTTGTTTTATGTTTTGTTTATTTGTTTGTTTTTTGTTTTGTTTTTTTTTTGTTGTTTGTTTTTTTTTACTTTTCAGTATAGTACTTCTCACTTGATTATAGATCCAAATCATTTTTAATGCATAATTCAACCTGATTTAAAAAAAAAAAAAACTGTATCTGTGCCAGAGTGATAAGCAATCCCATCTTAAATTCAATGTAAGGCCAACTTCTGTGGGATTAACGTATTTGACTCTGGGGGCCTAAAGACATTGAAGATGAAGGTGACATTTAAAATCCATTTGCACTAACTTTTCGAGGATATTAACCAAGTAAGTCTATACCTATTTGTGACTATAAATATCTCACTCCACCTCCACCAAGACCTACTTCTATCAGTCAGCCTTCCACACACAGAAATGCTTACGTAATATGAAGCATGCCGAGCGGCGAACACTGTGATTTACCCTTCGCCTGGCCCATCACACGACAAAAAGAGGGCATGGGCTTCTTTTGAACACAAGTTCCAGGGCTCTGTAAAGAATATTTTTCATGAGAACTACAAAATGTCTTTTCAGTTTATTGACGGGAAGATTCGATCTCGGCTGAAAATGCATTTGAAAGATGTGATCTGGGACACGTTCCAGAAACATGCTAATGGCTTCCCCTGTTCTCTGAGGTTTGTGCTCCTGAGAAGGCACCCACCCATTCACACAGCAGAGACACTGTACAGAAAGTCGCCGAGAACACACCACAGGCTGGTGAGATGGCGAAAATGCTTCAAATGGAGCTGTAAATAGTGGAGCTTTTAACAGTCCTTGACGGAATAGATGAAATCGAACCATATTTTGCAGGGGAAAAGGTCACAGCCTTGTTATGTAAGATATGAGAGTCATCATCAGTGGTAAAAATCCTTTTTTTACAAAATAGAATTTTAGAAGAAACAATCATGTTGGCTTCTGGAATTTTAATAGTTTTTATACTGCTTCTAAACCTAATAGCAACTTGATTTCACTGTAGTCAATTTCATTAAGAGATTGTTCTTCTCATAAGACAAAACTGGTCAGATTCAATTCCATTTTAGTCACCCACCTCTTGAATAGTTGGCTAACTTAGCTCATTATTATTTGTTAGAATTCATATTAACACCAAAATGTCATTCCCTGGACTGCAAGCTGCTGTGTCCCCATCAGCCAGATCATTAGGTCAACAGAGCAAGCCTCTGCCTGGTACATTACTGGCTGCTGTGGTGGAAGAAGAGACCCCTGCAGCATCTTAAACTGATAAAAAAAAATCCACCTAGGAGCACACATTTGTTTATTGCAGTCATTTTAAAAGTCAGGTGTCACAGTCATGCTGGGCATGCAGGGAAGTAAAAATAAACCCTGTTCTCAGAACAAGAGTAGAATATTTGTGAAGGATCCAAAAATGTAGCATAGCCATGAGAATTTTAGTTCAGTTCATTTGCATTGTATATATAGGATAATATTAATTATTACAAATATGACTCAAAACTAGAATATGATTCAAGACTAGAAAGCATGATGCTAAATCAGTTGGTATTAAATTTTTCCAAAATCTCAGCAAAGACGACAAGTAGGTATGAAGCCCTACCCCAACATAAGAAGCTATTTGCAAGTGACAGGGGCTGGGAAAAGAAACATCCGTTTCCTTCAATCCAGTAACACTGGGTACATCAGCCACACTCCAGGGCAGGTCTTATACTCAGGAGTAATTGGCCAACAGAATCAAGTGCCATGTTGTCATTTTGAGGGAGAGAAATAACATTAGCTAGGCAAATGGGGAAGAACCTAGGAAGACTTGGGGGAAGGAGAATAATCAAAATATATTGTATGAAATTCTCAAAGAATATATTCAAACGTTATTTGAGAGAGGGCGAGAGAGAGACTGCACCTGGGCAGACCACAGACTCAGGTAGTTTTATGGGATAGAATTGGTAAACTTTCAAGGATTCTAATTTTATGCCAGCTGTTGTTCCTGAAGCTAAAATAAGATTCCAAGTTTTCCACTGTCCAGAACTGTTAGGCCTTGGAGATTTAACCCATGTACAAGTTAGCCAGTTCTTTGGCCAGTTTCATGGACATATGTGAAGTACACAGGACTTCCGGGTCAGTGACCCAGAGTGGCAGCCTTTGTGGTGGTATCTGAGCCCCTTGCCCATAGGATATCTGACATAGAAGCAGACATTGTCTAATGGGATGAGATACATGGGCCAATGCTGAGCTTAGAAAACTATCTTTTATAACAAGCATCAAGTATCCTGTGCTCCAAAACTGTGCAAACCTGCTCTTGGCTCCAGTGGAATCACTCTGTCTTCCACAACTGTTTATTCTACAAATGTCACTGAAGAGATAGTCTAGAATGCAGACAGCATCTCTGCTTGCAAAATTATGTTGACTCACAAAGATGTATGGAGAAATCTCACCTCACGTCCAAACTATTTTATGAAGGCTATAAAGGTGTGATACAACAGCCAGGCAAAACCAGAGTAAAGCAGTATCAGCTGGGCCGTTTCCTCTTTAGCATGAAGAAAATGCCGTATGAAACAGTAAGCAGTGTGAGCCTGCAAACAAAGGTCAGTAATTCATATGGCATTTATACTGTGTAGAAAGAGGTGATTTAAAAAAAAAAACATGCTAGGTGGAGGAACTCTACTGCTTTAGTAGATTTTAAAGCGTTATTCAATGTTAAGAACTACAAATTATTATGGCAAGTAAAATAAGCCATGCACAGAAAGATAAGACACCATGTTTTCTTTCACATTGTTAACCTGTGTTTTAATTTATTTTTAATATGGGAGATATGAGTCATGAAACTAGGAAAGGGACCATGAGAGGAGGGGAGAGATCTTAAGTTAGGGGAGGTATTTAATGGAGAGAGCACTTGACACACAAGGGTAGGAATCAGGGTTCTGATCCCCAACACAGCTCTATCTACACTTCTTGGGGTGGGGGTGGGGGGACAGGATCCCAGGTGCAAATGGGATAGCTGGTTACCCTAATAATTCTGCTCAGCTCAATAAGAGACCCTGACTCAGTAAATGAAGTGGAGAACAATCGGGGAAGACACTCAACAGTGACCGTGGGCTCCACAGTATGGAAGGCACGTGTGTGCCCACACACATGCAAGCATGCACTCACACACACATACATGAAAAAACACTGTAAAAGTGAAAAAAGAAGTAAATGAGAGAAGGGGAAAGAAGGTAAAGGAATGTGTGTAGTGTGAAAGTGGAGAGGGATGTTGGCGGAAGGAAGGCAGCCAGTGAGAGGGAGCCTGGAACCTAGGGTGGAGATGGAGGAGGAAGATCGTCAATAGCAACATGTGTGGAAATGGCACTCAGAGGAAGGATAGCAGGCTACCAAGAAGAGACTTGATACCCTATGAGCATATACAGGGGGAGGAGGCCCCCCCTCAGTCACAGTCATAGGGGAGGGGAGTAAGGGGAAAATGGGAGGGAGGAAGGAATGGGAGGATACAAGGGATGGGATAACCATTTAGACGTAATATGAATAAATTAACAAAATAAAATAAAAAATCCATTTATAATATATAACAACATTAGATACTTTAAAAAATTATTCCATGTTAGAAAAGTCTAGTTGAGTTCATCTTCTTAGCAAATTGGGGGCGGGGGTTGACTCTGTAGACATCTGATAGACACAGAGAACTTATTTTGAGTTGATAGAGCATGCAGGATATTGATACAAAAAATGCTAATTTAAGGTTCCTCGAAGAGTACAGTTTTCACCATAATATACTTTCTCCCCATCCTCTGCTGGAATAGACAGCTAAGCCCCTCTGACTGCATGAGGCACATGTCCACTCTGTTTACACTTTAATACAGCATGCTCACAATATACTGCACACAATGGGTCCTAGTTTAATCCATGTATTAGGACCAAGCAACTTACCCATAGTTGCACATAGGAACGTATGGTGTTTATAAAAATGAACTTCAAGTTCAGAATCTCCTCACCCCATTGACACCAATCAGCTCTATTTCTAACATGACCTAGCTGTAGATACTAAAGCATGTGTGTCATCATCGTTATGCTTTTAGATGCATTGATCCCAGATGACGTCATCCACATGGGAGCAAAGCTTGACTCCTGGGAAACAGAAAAGATCTGTCGCTACTGTAGTGGTTAGTGGCCCTTAGAAGCCGAACCCTATTAGATGAAGTCCTTAGCCTTACAGTTTAATTCATCTTGCTGCGAAGAAAGTAAGGTTAGGTTAACTTTAATTTACTGATTAGAGTAATTTAAAATAAATTAAACTTATCTTCTATGAGAATGATGATTTTTAAAAGAAATTGGCAGTGTTCTAGACTGAAATTCTTTATGGCAGGCACCCTGTCAAAATATCTTTAGATCTTTGCTAAATTATAGTTCATGCATTCTCCATAAGATGTAATAAATTCGTCTTACCATGGGATGTTCTGACAGTCTTTTTTAAGGTCAGCAACTGACTTGGAAAAATCAAAAAGTCTGAAGGAAAATAGAAAGCCATTTGAGCTAAGAATAGTGTGCTTACTGATTAATTCAGAAAAAAAATTACTGATATATGAAGGGCAATGCAGATTCTTCCTCTAATACAATCCTAGGGACCTAAGGTTTGCTGAGTGTTCTCTGTGGACCAGCCCGGTGCTTTACATGTGCTAACTCATCTCATGCTCGTGCCAGAAATGTATTTGCATAGCCCTTGTTTCCTAGTGGAGTCTGCTTTAAACACTGAGGTTTGTGTTCTGGCGTTTTCTAATATAGACCCATAGTTTATATCTGTGAAGTACTTTTTAAGGACATCTTTGGCTTAGAAACCGCCATTTAGAAATTCCAAAGCTTGCTGGAAGTTTCTATTCTTCTCGTTCCATGCTTCAAACCCATTCAAAGAAAATGAAATTAGCCAGCCAATCTTCTTCACACTCAAAACTTTGTTTCACCCACTCCGGTGCATTGTATTGTATCTCCCTCACTGACCCCTGCTGCTTTCTTTCACTGATACTGGACATAGGTGCACAAGTATATAGACAGTGACACTGCTAGGGTGGAAGACAGTATTACAGCGCAGGAGTAGATTGAGGCTGTCTGCAAGACTGCTACTCGTGGTGCGTCATTTCTTGTTCTATTGTCTTCTGGAATTAACATCTCTAATGCAATGCATATTAATACTTTTAGTTATTTGACCCATGTTCTTTAGTTTTGACGCACCTACTTGGAATCTGAATAACCTCAGGCCCTAGACAGCATCCCTTTGGACCAGGAAAAAGCCACATTTTAAATACTAATAGTAATTTCTAGCAGTGTACCTCATCTCCAGCCTGCGTGGCTGGAAGTCTGGGAAAGGTAATATAAACTACCCTGAGACTGTTTCTCCTGATGCACTTGGATAGCCCACTTGCTCTTTCCCGTACAGTAATGACTTCAGAGTTGAAAACAGGAGAGCTGCTGAGATTGGCATTCTGTTATCTGATGATTTCACATGGAGAAAGACTGCAGGCTGAGTGCACAGCAGTCCAGTTTGTCTGGATGAAGAAAGATAGTGCATTGTGCTTATCAAAATAAAAGAAAACTTAAATTTAGAAAACACTTTAATTCGTTGAGAACTTTATACAGCGTATTTTGATCATAGTCGCTCCAGTTCCTCATAGATACAGCCCCACATCCCTATTCACTCAACTCCTTGGTTGGTTTGGTCCATCAAGCCCAATTTGTCTGCCCAAATAATTTCGAGGGCAAGGCTTCCTCCTGGAGCATGGCTGACCTACTAAGGACCACTGTACCTAAGGAAGAATGTCTCTCTCTCCCTCTCCCTCTCCCTCCCTCCCTCCCCCTCCCTCCCTCCCTCCCTCTCTCTCTCTCTCTCTCTCTCTCTCTCTCTCTCTCTCTGGCAAAGGGAAATCATATTTTAGTAGTATTTACTGAGGCCTTAGAGCGGTGTTTGCATATAGTATGTGATGTCAGGCAAGGAGAAACTAGCAGTTTGACAGCCCACGAAGGCTGGTCTCATTTCTTTGTTCCTTTTCCACGTGCTCCAGTATACTGAAGGCGGCAAATGTCCAGGAAGCACATTATATCAGCTAAACATGTAGCACAAAGGGGCTTAAACAGAGCCCCATAAATAAGCGAGTTTGAATATAATACAAAAACAAGCAAACAAACAAAAGCCTGACAGATCCTAGTTACTTTCCTTGTAGTCTACAAAAGTTGACCATTAAATACCAAGTGACACAAAAGGAGGTCAAATCAAAACAATTACAAATCCTCCAAAGCCTGAGACGTGGCTCAGCATCCTGTTCTGAAGCATACTTCATTATTGCTTTCATTCGTCCTTCATGGTTCAGCCTTCATAAGTATAGTGCACCCCTTAACACAAACAGCAAGCTAGAACTATTCCTGACTGAAGAGGTTGGGCTTTAAATAGCCAAGAGCCAGGTGAATGCACCCTTGCTGTCTGAATTAAGCAGCTAGATCTAGAGCACGCCACTCCACATCACTCAGTTGCTACGGATGATGAAGCAGAATTTGCTTTGAGCTGGAGCCTCATCTGACCTTTACCACCAACACTAGCGAGTGCCAGACATTTTTTTTTTTTAATATTCAAACAAATCGTACATTTTTACTGCCTTCTCTTACACTGATTAAGCAAAAAGTAATAATTAAAATATGCACTAGCTGAGCAAAAATAAAGTTAATAGTGAAGTCATAGGTGTTTTAGAATGTTCTTTGTTTTATATATATGCCTTAGATATTACATATTGGCTGTTTGAGTTTGCTTCTCTGCTGCTATGGTAACCACTGTAACTAGAAGCAACCTGGGGAAAGAAAAGGCTCATTTCACTTACAGGTCTCAGTCCACCACCAAGAGAAGCCAAGATAAGAACTCAAGTAGAGAACCTGGAGGCTGGAATAGAGGCAGAGCTCATGAATGAATTCTGTGTACTGATTCACGCCCTCTGGCTTGCTCAGACACCTTTCTTATAAAGCTCAGACCCACTTGCCCAGAAGTGACACCACCCAGTGTTGGGCCTTCCAACATCAATTATCAGTTAAGAAAATGCCTCACAGAGCATTATTTAATTGGCTCCTGGGCGTCTTTACCCTTCCTTTTTGTTTAATAAGCATCTCTTTTAAAGTACAATTAGCTCTTTCTACAACTACTTGTCCTGTAGGATTGTGTGGTATCCTAGTAATGTGCTTTATATTATAATATGCAAAATTTTCTTGGTCTTATTGGACACATATGCAGAAGCATTGTCATTCTTAATTTGTGCAGGTATTCCGATTGCTGTCATTTCCAATAAGGGTGTAATTACACAGTCAGCCTCTTCAGAACTTAAAGCAGTTGCCCATTGAAACCCTGAGTATGTATCAATGGTATGACGTATGTACCATTGTTTTCCAAATTCTGCAAAATGAAACACATACATCTGCCAGATTTCATTCCTTTTGAGACCCCCTAGGGTTACTTCTGGCAGGCAATGGAGTTTGGTTATACAAACTACTGTTAGGACACTTTTTAATTATGTCTTTGGCTTCTTGCCAAGTAAGAGAATTATTTCTTTAAACCTTTACTGTTAACATGATGCTTTTCATGAATTTTGAGGCTTCTAACACATTTTCTATTAGTAATTGGTCATTTCCTCATTTCCTTGTGCCAATGGACCTGGTAAGCCTGTATGAGACTGAACATGAATAATATACAAGCATAGTTTCTACTTCTGATGGCCTGTTGCAATTCCATAAACAACAAAGTCAATTCTGAGGTATCAGGAGTAAATTCATCAGCTTCAATATGCAAAACAACTCTTTCTGCATATTGAGAGTCAGTAATTACATTAAGAGATTCAGGATAGTCTAATAGCACCATAAAGATTGCATACAATTCTGATTTTTGTACTGAGGTATATGGGCTTATTTTATCCAATTTATAAGTGGCCAGTCCCATCCTGTTTGCACCAGTATAGAAGGTTGGTGCCTCTAGAATTGATGTCCTCTTTACAATATGAGGAAGGATCCAATTAGTTCTTTTTATAAACTGTATACATTTGCTTTTTAGGTATTTGTTAATAATTTCTCCCAAGTAGTTATATGTAGTTATACAAGCTCTTTGCTAATCTTCATTGATTACCCATAATGACATAATCTCAGCACTAGCAAGCCCAAGTGGGTAATTGAATCTCCCATTTGTATTTTTTCTGGAGCAATCTGTAACCCCCAGCATGGCAGAATTCTTTGTGTTTCCATAAACAATTTCTCTAAAGTATCTGCATCAGAATCAGCTAACAAAATATCATCCATGTAAAGGTAAATGATAGATTGATGTCACACGGTTGCCACAAAAAGTATTAACATAAAGTTGGACTATTCAACATTCCCTGTGGAAGTACATTCCAAAGGTATCTATTCATTGGACCATTACTGTTCAGAGTAGGTACTGAGAAAGCAAACCTTTCCCTATCCTGCTCATGCAAAGGTATTGTGAAAAACAATCATTTAAGTCATTACTATTATAAGCCATGACCTAGATAACAAAGAAGGTGAAGGAATTCCAGGCTGTAAAGGACCCATTGGTTGAATTACTCTGTTCACTGCTCTTAAATCCATTACCATCCTCCATTTTCCTACATTTTTTTTTTTTACAACAAACACAGGGGAATTCCATGAGCTGGTAGACTCTTCTATATGGTGAGCTTCCAGCTGCTCTTGTACCAGTTTTCGATGTGCCTGCAATTTTTCTTTTGTTATGGGCCACTGCTCTTGGAACACAGGTCTGCTTGATATCCATTTTAGGGACAAGGTTGTTTATATATCAGCAGTGGCTCCTATTTCTAAATTTGGAAGCTCATTATCTGGGAAAGTCTGTGTTTGGACAATGGGCACAGCTTGTGATTGGTCTTCATTGCACATATCAATACCTTCCCGAGAAGCATCTACCATTTCACCCCTAATTTCATCATTGTCTGTCTCTGTGACTGCAGGAATATTAATTTGAGTACCCCCATTGTTGCAAAAGATCCCTTCCCCATAAATTTATGGGTATGACAGCTACATAGGGTCTCAGCTTCCCTGTTTGCCCTTCTGGTCCCACACACTTAACCACCGTATACTTTGCCTTATTTGAGATAATTTACCAATTCCTATAAATTGTGTATAAACCTTCTGAAATGGCCAATCTGGATTCCAATACTTTTGAGAAAAGATCGTGACATCTGCTCCTATATCCATCAAACCTTCTATTTCAACACTATTCATTTGTACCATTAATTTAGGTCTCTGATCATTAACCATTGTTTGCCAGAACACATGTCTTCCAGTACTCCCAAATGTACTTATTCTTTTAAATGGAGTGGCTTTGCCCTTGATGTAAGAAAATAGTAACAGCTGAGCAATTCTATCCCCTACATTAATTTGCATATCCTTCGTTACATATGCCATGATTTTAGTTTCTCCCTTACAATCCCCATCTATAATACCGGGATGCACAATAAAGCCTTGAGAAGTTAATCTACTTCTTCCCAAGATTATTCCTAGTGTCCCTGAAGGTAAAGGACCATAAACACCAATCGTTTTGTAACATTTAACCTGTGGGGATAGTGTAAGAGATTTATCTGAGGCAACATTCAAAGCTACACTGCCTTCAGTAGCATGCATTAAATCATCAATACCTAGTCTTTGTTTTCTCCCTGCAAGTTTGTTACCTCCTGGATGACCAAAAAAGGCAGCTCGTATCATTTGCTGTGGGGCCTTGAGCTAACAGGCCCCTCCTTTTGTTTCCCAATAGCAAGAGATTACCTCATTCATCTCCCTTGGACTGACAATCCCTAGACCAATGTCTTCCCTTCCCACAGCAGCTACAATACCCTGGGAGTCTTGGCACATCATCACCATCACGGCCAGAAGCTCCTTGTACTCTTCTGCGAGTACCATTTACTCCAAAGTGAGTGCACCTCTTATTTTGAGGTCTAGAACTTTTAACCTTACAGTTTCTTTGTAAATGGCCCACAACTAAAGCACCGGGTGTTTTATTATCTGAGACCTCTAGCTACAGCTTGTCCTATGATATGTTGTGATGCTCCTGAGAGCTAATATTAGCTGTCTCTCTTACCCATCCATCTAATGGGGCTCCTCGTGCTTTTAATGCTCTAATTGCTCTTTTACACTCAGTATTCGCATTCTCATGTGCCATGATCAGTGTCAATGCCTCTCTGGTCTCAGGACCTGGTATGGCTCTATCTAGAGCTGAACCCAATCTCTGTAGGAATTCTGTGACAGCCTCTCCAGGGCCTTGAAATACCTTAGTAAATGAAGTGGTTGTTTTCCCAGACTCCTCACCCATGTCCCAGGCTCTGAAGGCTGCAACGCGACACTGTTCAATTACTACATCTTCAGATCGGGTTTGTTCTCTTAAGTCAGCATAACGCCCTTCACTAAACAATTGGTCTTTAACCACATTTATCCCCCTTGTTATATTTTGTTGTCCTATTCTTGTGGATTCATTTCTCCACCATGATAGCCACTGTAACTGTTGAGCAGCTTCTAACACAGCCGACACCAACGCCCTCCAATCTTGAGGAATAAGTCTATTCTGCTTAGCCCAATCACTTGGCATTTAACAAAATATTAATGCATTCCATACAATAGCCTCTTTAAAATGCTTTAAATGTACCATATCTACAGGATGCCATGCCATCTCATCATAAGCCTCGCCAGCACCATTATCAGGGAGATGTTGCTCAAAAGACTGGAAAAGCTTATGGTGTCTGTGTAGCCCTCGAGAATTCCTCTAGTGGAGCACTTGTCTCTAAAGCTCCTTTGGCCTATGTTCTTTCCTGTTCCTCTAGAATTTGACAGCCTTCTGGCTTCCTGTTTTTCTTCACCTGATTCTGCACAGGTGCTCTAGACACCTGGCGAGTAGAGCAGGGTGGTATAGCTAGCAATTGTGGGAAACACTGGCTTTCAGTTACCAGGTGTTTTCCCTTTACCAACTGTGATTTTTTGCTTTCCAAATTCTTCAAGCTCTACCTGCAAATTCTCTAGTTGTACAGCCAACTCTGCCATCCTTTCTAGAATGATAGACTTTACTGATCCTTCTGGCTTTCATATCTTATTGGTCTTTGTTCCAATCTTTTAAAAAACTGTTAATACAATAAAAAAGACAAAGAAAAAACAGAAAATTCCCTCTGGGTATAAAGAAGGAAAGAACTTTGCAACAACAGCTGTGATTTTGTTGACACCCTGAAATGGCATCTCTTTATCTTCAAAACCTGTACCCTCCTCCACAACATTAGAAGTTAAGTTATTATACCCAAAGCACACTGGACACCACCTGTAGGTTTTGACCTTTTCCAAACCTTTCAGGTTCTTTAATGCCTATACCTCCCTTACAACCCACCTACCCTAGATAGGAGAGAAAAGAGGTTCATGAGAACAGGAGAGGTAGATCTTTTTGGACTTAGTTCCTGGGAGCAATTCCCCTAGTGTAGTTGGCAGGATTTCAGCAGACCATCAATTCAACCAAAGTTGCTGCTGGAACCTGGAACAGCAGCCAGAGCCCAGAGCCTTGAAGCTTTCTCTGGAGCAATTCTCCAGGAACATCATGAAGTGGAGCAATGCACAGCCAAACAATACCAAGACCCAAAAGGCCCCCACCTTCTGTTTTGGGAATATATATACATATATACATATACATATACATATATATATTCATTCATTCTCAAAATCTATACTAAGATGTGTTTCAGCTGGCAAAAGCCAAGCCCCTACATGAGATGGTTCATCTTCTAGTGGATAAATATTATCTGTTCTCTCACAAGTCTGTTCCCCACCCCAGATTTGGAATCAAAACAAAAACATGTTAACATCTACTACAGTACTGAGTAAACTTGCCAGATACACAAAGGCCAGCTGTTGCTCCAAGGTCACAAACAGTAGTTCTAGCACTAGTTGTGGTTACTGGGGTCTAAATTTTTAAAAAATGTGCATGTGAAAATAATCTTTACCAGTTAGTCAGATGATTCCAATGATGATTTTCCAGCCTCATGTCATGAATAACGTGGTCCACGTCACTGGACCAAGTTTGTCTGCTACCCTGCCCTTTATACCCCATTCTGAGACTTCTCACAGTACACCACTCAGTGAAGCCATGGTAGGCTTTGCTCAGGCATTGTGATAGCAATGCACTTCTTTTGTGATTATGTGTCTGAATTTATTGAGCTGTAATTTTCCTCCTGTCTCCCAGGATTCCACAGGCGTGCAGCCCCGGTGACACGGAGGCAGTTCCCACATGGTGCACACAGGATGGACTATCTGCACTTCGAGGACGACAGCCGTGGATGGTGGTTTGACATGGATATGGTGATCATCTATATCTATTCAGTGAACTGGGTCATTGGATTCGTTGTTTTCTGCTTTCTTTGCTACTTTTTCTTTCCGTTTTAGGAATCATCCTACTCCACTATAATTGAACAATCATAAATGTAAACAACAATGGCTTAAATGTTTTGAAAGTGTGCTTTGAAGTTTTTATAATGTTGCATTATAAAAATTGTGTCCATAGAAAGTCTGAGGATAATGGATTTATTTATTAATTTCTTTCATATAACAACCTAAACTCTATTCAAGAGCTGATTCACCAGCCATTAGGAACGGTGCACTATTAATTCCATAGATTTTACTGTAGAAGTTGGGGCTCTTATTTTACAATGTCATTTTTATACTTACTATGATTGTAAAGACAGATTTTACCTCCATTTAAAAATAGTAAAAATAAGAAATGAATAATCTGGATAGATAGCATCATTTTTACTAAGATGTATTCTTGGGCAAATGATATGCATTAAAGATAAACCATACTCTCTGGGAAGTAATCAAGCAGGGTATATGCATTTTGATTTCTGAATATCTCTACTTCTGTCTCCTATTACCAAAAATCTGACTATCTTTTTTTGTAAAGACGTCATAGCTCTGGTGCAACATTTCTAACTATTATAAGAACAAGATATTACATGCAGTCAGATTAACACCCAATAGCTATGTTAGAGCCATATTAACACTTTCCAATTGTAGAATGAATCACGCGAGAAATGACAAATCTGACTTTTAGTAGCAGAAATGACCAATGCATGTCCAAACTGTAATTAATCCAGTGATTCTTTTAACTAGAAGATTGTCAAATATATTGTCAATGTGCAATAAAGAGTGGCTTTTACATTTTTTATTGTTGTTATTTGACTTAATGTGTGGAATAAGGAGTTGCTAAAATGGGGTTATGGGTTTATATAAAGAAAACCTTGTGTTTTATTATATTGCAATAATTGCTATAGTTAAGTTTAATATCTAAAAACTAAATATTGTTACAGTTTTCCATATTGAAAGAAGAAAATATCTGAATCGTTACAATGTGCATAGCGAGTGGGGAAGGTGCCCTGATTCAAAAGTGAAGAAAACTAATCAAAAAGAGACAGAAGAAGATGTATTTATTCAGACAGTTCTTTGAATTAGCAGTGATAAACTGCTAATCTAATCTTTCTGCCTATCAAATTGCAACCTGATTAAAAATGTTTGACTTATGGCACTAATACTACCACCATTCAAACCAGACAGACCATTTTAGACTGTAAATTGTCAAAGTTTGGCATATTTTCAGACTATATCAATTGACTGTGATTTTCTAAAAAATATGGAAGTGGTACATATTTCTTATAGTATACTTGTTTCTGTTTTCACAATTATAGCTGTGAAAAATATAATCAAATGTATCGGACTCATCAAATCCAGAAAACAAAAATTAAATACAATTTACAAAGAGATTTATATTTGTGTTTATAAATTGATATTTTTAATCACTAACTTATGCTCTTGAAAAAATAATATGAGCAAAGGGGAAATATTAGTCCCCATAACACATGTCTAGATCAAACAATTAAAATGAAAACAGGGACAATATTTTAAGAACTTTGAACCAGTTACAGCTATTTTCTAGGCAATTCTTGACCTATCTTAACTCATCCCTAAACGGTTTTAGAAGTTTTTATTATATACAAATTAAGGAAATAAGAAACAGTAATGTAGATATGTATTTCACAGAAAACATTCATCCATTTTGTCTCTGGTACATACTAGTTATTGTTTTGTACCTGCAGCCTTAAAACAAACACCTGCATACCCATCATAACACTGAAGTAATTAAATTTAGAAAGCAATTATAAATCTCAATGATTCCAAAATATTATCACTTTACATCGGAAGCTAAAAGCTACAAAACACTAAGTGTTGTCTTTCCTAGAGCCACCAGTCTTTGAGAAGCCAGAAAAGCCTGAAATGTTCAGACACTGAGGCAGGTAAGGGACACAAGAGGACTGAATGTAAGCATGCTCTTGGGTCGTTAGCTTGTCTGTTGAAAGCATGGCATGTATTTCCTTCTATCCCAGATCAAGCACTTTAGCATCTGCAGGAGATAGGGCATCTAAAGTCTTCCAAGCAAGATGACCACCTAACCCACCCGAGATATCATCCAACTCCTGGCTTCCCCTTTGTCTAGAGAGAGAATAGCCAGCCTCCCTTTGGTCAGTGTTTGCTCCCTTCTGATCTCCAGCAACCCCAGCTAAAGCCTAGCCCATCTTCCCCACTTTTGGCTGGGTAACTCCGTATCCAGTTGTAAAACAATTCTTCTACATTCTAGCACGCACTAACCAGGCAGTAGATAATATGTGAACCCAAGAGAGAGAGAGGGAGGGAGGGAGGGAGGGAGAGGGAGGGAGAGGGAGGGAGAGGGAGAGGGAGAGAGAGGGAGAGGGGGAGAGAGGGAGGGAGGGAGGGAGGGAGAGGGAGAGGGAGAGGGAGGGAGAGAGAGGGAGAGGGAGGGAGAGAGAGGGAGAGGGGGAGAGAGGGAGGGAGGGAGGGAGGGAGAGGGAGAGGGAGGGAGAGGGAGAAGGAGAGGGAGAAGGAGAGGGAGAGAGAGGGAGAGGGGGAGAGAGGGAGGGAGGGAGGGAGAGGGAGAGGGAGGGAGAGGGAGAGGGAGGGAGAGGGGGAGAGAGGCGATGTGGATGCCTGAGGAAGCCAGGAGAGGACATTGGAACCCACAGAGCTAGAGTCACAGGAAAGCAAGCTCCAGTGCTCTCGATGATCAGCACACTCTTCTAATAGCTGCGCCATCTCTTTAGCTCCATGAATTTAAAGTAGCACAAAAACCCATGTGTGCCTCTTCAGCATCATTCATGTAATCACATAAAATTTTATTTTCCAGTAAATAACCAAAGGAAAAGAAAAATCCTAAATCTAATGAGATACAGTATTTGTCCCCAGAAATACTATTTTTAAAGTTAAATTCTATGACCCATCACCAACAACAATTTCTGTTGCTGTGGAGTTTAATAATGCTGAAGCTCAATTTTAAACATGTTTGGATAGTCATAATAATGCCTGAGCGGAGCTGCATTTCTAAATAGTTTAATCGAGTAATTTATTTCCTTTTTTTTTTTTTTTTGATAGTTTTATGTATACATACAATGTGTTTTGATCAACTCTAATCCTCATTCCCCTCTTCCAGGCCATCCCGCATCCCTTCAGATTTTCCACCTCAATTGTTTATGGTCTACCGAGTCCACTTAGTGTTAACTCTGTGTGTGTGACTGAGGGGCCAGGTACTGCGTTATGTCTAGCTTCTGAGGGCCTGTATTAAGAAAATTTACTCTTCTCCCAGAAGTCATCAGTTGCAAGTAGTTCCTCAGTTAGCACTGGGAATGTTTGAGTCCTGGTAATTTGTTTGGATGGCTCTAATGCAGGACTGGTGCAGCCGCAGTCTGTGTGAGGTCACATGTGCACTGTTCCACTGAAGTCATGCACTACCTCCATCTCGCGGCCTTCCTACAAACTACCATGGTGACCCTTGAGCCATGAGAAAAGGGGTATGATAAACATGCTCCATTCAGGGCTGAGCAGTCTGCAGTCTCTTATGATCTTAACACTGACCATTTGGGGGTTTCAATATTCAGTACTATCTATACAAAAAGAAGATTCTCAGATGAAGGCTGAGAGATGCACTGATCTATGGTCAAAAAGGAATTACTTAGGAGGCAGTTCAATCATGTCCATTTCACAGAATAAGAGTAGAAATTTGCTTGGTATCTTATTGTTCAAGTGAGATCCAAATGACTTGTGATGATTCATCTTAATTGTCAATACTTGGAATTTAAAACCATCCTAGAAGCAAATCTCCTGGTTTGTCTATGAGGGATTTTCTATAATACTTACTGAAGTGGGAAGGCCTGTCCTCAGTGTGGTGGCATGAAACATGGGCTGGGGTTCCAAAACAAAATACAAAGGAGAAAGGGAGGTAAGAGCAACATTCATTGTCTCTCTCTCCTCCTGATTGTAGCTGCAATGTGACCAACAACCACCTCCAACTCCTGCTGCCATGACTCCTCTGCTCTGCTAAGGTGAACTGGAACCGTAAGCCCAAATAAAGTCTTCCTCACTTAAGCTGATTCTGTCAGTGCATTTTATCACTGAAATGAGAAAATAATCTAAATACATTACTATTGGAATCGAATTATTCTACTCTTGTTTTCTATTATCAGAGATAAACCAGAAATAACATATGGCCCCACATCCACTTTTGTGTAATATAGTGAGCTGACACTAAAGCAGGATAAAAGCTGCACCACTGAATTCCGGTTCCTTCCATCAGATAAGCTTCCACTTACCCTAGCCGTGTTACTGTGCACAGGTTCTGTGGTCACCACTATTCACTAATATGAATTCTAGCTCAATGTGTCTGTTACGTCCCACAAAGGGAAGGCTCACATGGTCTTCCAAACACAGAGGTGAATTTTGCCCAAGTTGCACTATGCATAGCTCTTAACTGAGAAAATTATAAGCCTTAAGTATGGAACATTTTTACTTAGAAACATAAAAAATGGCTGTCAAAGAAAAGGTAAATTTAAGAAGTATCATCCATCCATTGACCAATAACAAACCAACTGCGAATTTGGTCCAGTCTGGTTTTAGCTCATCTAACACAGTTTATTGGTAAATGCTACATGACTTCCTCTCATTTCACTGTGGTAAGAAAGGCTGCTTTAGGAATGAGAACAGCAAGTGCACAGCATAAAGGCCCTGCTTTCCAGTCACAAATATGAAAGTTCAGTACTTTAACTAGAAAATATGTTCAGGTGTTGTATCACAGAATTCCAGCAAGGCTGAAAGAATTGTAATTAGAAATAGTGAGAAAAAAATATATATATATAAAACATTTGGACAGAAAAATAAGCAATATTAAGAGCAAAAGTTACTATACAAATAAATACTGTGAAAAGCATGAATTTCATTTAATAATAAACATTATACTATTACAAGACTTGATAAAAATGAAAAGATCATTTAGAGCACTATCCCTAGAATTAATTCTAGGGATAGAATTAATTCTATCAATTCTAGAATAATACAAACAATCAGATTCTATGACTATGCCTAACACTTTTAAAGTTGGTCAGATTCACTGGGGCACTAACAAAGCATACTAATTATACAGCATTTAGTCAGAATCAGAATTCTCATATGCATTATCACTAATGCTGGGGAACGTTCTTAGGCCTTGCTTTCTTGCAGTTCTGAGTTGGTGCAAATGTTCTTTCATGTCTGGAGAAATATGGCAGATTCTTCCTTCTATGCCAGGCACCGCAATCACTCCCAGTGGTTCATCTGACTCCTCCTCAAAGGCTAGGAATGCAGTAGAGCCAGTTAAAATGTGCATGGTCTCCAAGCTGATACTCTAAAGTCATAACTACAGCTTTATTAGATAACACAAATTGAAATGTATAAACAATAATGAAATTCTGTTTCTCCATATTCACAATCAATATTCACCCATGAATAGAAGTACATTAAACATCAAATGCAATGCATCACTTCATTTTGACTTTAAGATATCATATCCTTAAATAATATGTGTTTGAGGAAATAAATATGTGTACCTTGGTTTGGACATTATACAATATATACATGTATGGAAATATCACATGATATACATAATATAATTTTATGCATCAATTTCTAAACTTTTAAAGTATTACTTCTTATTACCCTAAGAGGATTTATTTGATTACTATATTTTTAAATTTTTTGATAATTTTATACATGAGTACTATATTTATATCATTTCTACCTCTCTTTCCTTGCAACTCCTCCCATCCCACCGTTCCCTCTCACATTCATGATAGTTCTTTAGTTATTGTTAAATATATGGTGTGTGTGTGTGTGTGTGTGTGTGTGTGTTACAGCCTGCTAAGATTTAGTGGTGATCATATGTGACAACTGCCATTTTGTCTTCCATTTTTACATTTCTGAAAAATAATTAGACAAAAAGTATGGTCAGTATATTAAAAAACCACTTTCTTCTGTTAAAAAAAATTGTTTTACTTCCAAAAGATATAATTATAACTTCCAGAACTTGGATATATTTAGGAATATAATTATTTATCAAAGAATAAGCCAAAACTAATTATGCTTTGATAAGACTTGCCTTGGATTGTTAAAGTGACCTTATACAAAGAATTAAGCTTCTAAACTCAACCAGTAAATGGGTATCTACATGCCAAGGTGCAGTGTTTATCAAGGAAAAGACAAAATGTTCAATTAGACAGAAGTAAGCTAATTTGACAAGTTATAATTTTCATTATATTGCCACATTTATTAGATGATAATAAATATTGCAAAAGTAGTTAAGATTGTGAAGCAGAAAAACCTGAGTAGGACACAATTTCCAGACCATCTCTGTTCTCCATAGCTTTCGATGCCTGTGCAATGTCACCCCTTGCATCTGTCTTTTCACCTTGGAAAATAAAGGTCGGTCTTTATTTTCTTCATGAATCCTCAGACACCAGCATGCCCATCTAAAGACTAGACCCTAAGAAAAGTTTGCTCAAAACACAGCACATGAAGCAGAACCATGCTGTCACCTGTTTGTGACGGTGACTTGTTTGTTCTCATAATCACACTCATTCGATGGCCTGACAGACACTTCTTCTTTCCTTGCAAAATTTTTATTGATTCGAAGTGATTCATGACAACTGTAGATAGCACTTGTGCGGTTTCAGTGTCAAACATTCGAGGGCAACTTTTAAACATACTGTAACCATCTTTCCCCTGAAACACCAAAATGTAATTCAGTTTTCTAAGTCAGAAATAATAAATACATCAAAATATGTTACATTTTAAAATGTTTACTCCAGTATTGACAGTAATTCCTTACCCTTGTACATAAAGACATTGTTTTCTTAAATCCAAGTTATTAAACCTTAAATTATTGTCCTACTCCATAAATCTAGAAATGGTAGCTATGACCCTGATGTGGCAGCTCCGTTGTCTAACAGCCTTGAGAGTAGGCCACCCATAATCTCTAAGGATGGTTGTGAAATAAAGCTAACTAAGAGGTGCTATTTAGAATAATATTGAGTTTAATCTGAAGCTTTTTCTCTGTGTGTGGTTTTTCAAGACAGGGTTTCTCTGTGTAGTCCTGGGTGTCCTGAAACTCACTGGGTAGAACAGGCTGGCCTTGAACTCAGATATCTGCTTGCTTCTGCGTCTCAAGTGCTGGGATGACAGGTGTGTGCCACTTCCACTGGCTCAAATCGGGAACTTACTATTCATCTTACAAGGTTCTTTGCACCTGATACTCCAGATCAAAGAGTGGTGAACACACTGAACTCATATGTAAAGTCCTTAATATGCAGTCATCTGTGTTTCATTCTAAGTAATGATATAAATAATTAAAATATATCTGAAATAGAAAGATCAAATGTTTTAAGATACATATAACTAAATCTGAATTTTAGCAATCCATGACAGCACTTTAGGCTACATATTTCTGGCAACAGCTGCTACTCATTTAGAGAACAGAATTGGTGTGCATGGATTTCAGATGGTCTGTGTAGTGGAAACTTTGGGTTCTTTTAACAACTCAGTTATGTTATGTAAACAGGTATTTTTAATCCCAAGTGTAGGATATGTAGTAGCTTTTTGTTTGTCCACCGCTGATAATTGCCTTGTACAGTTCTGGGACGTGGGGGGAAATGTGGTCTTTGACAGCTGGAGTTAGTGGAATTCTGAGGACTCTGAGAGAGTATAAATATGAGATCCCAGAGAGAGAAGGCATGCAAGGCCTCTCGGCGACTGACAGAGGAGGCAGAAGGCTGTGTGTTTGGCCTTCTGTGTTTGCTGTTGCTGGAGTGCTAGGTACCCTGAGAGTAGGATTGGTATTTTCCCAAAGAACCTGAGGACCCTAACCATCCGGAACTAAGTCTAAAGAGGTCTACTTCCCCTGTCCCTTCTAAGCTTATTTCTCTCCTACCTAGAGTTGAGCGGCTGGAAGGGAGGTAGAGGCTTAAGGAACCCCAAATAAAATAGTTTAAAAAGCAGCACCTACAAGTCTTTGTATTTAAATCTTATAGTACTAAACAGTTTAATCATGCTTATATACCATGAGACAAAATTAATTCAATTCATGAATCAAAAAGAGAGAATAGAAACATGCATTATTTTCTGAGGGTCTGAGATCATCAAAAGGAACTTAAGTGTGTGTGTGTGTGGCATGAGCATGTTTGTTAGCATCAAGCAATGAGTGCTTAGGACGCCTCAAAAGGAACTCACGTTTGCGATGTACTCCTTAATGGCCAGGAGGTAGGTCTTTTTCTTGCGCAGGTACTGCCCTTGAACCTTCACAGTGTCTCTGATGACGCGGTGTCCTGGTTCTGCATCTGGATCAAACCCGAATTCTATCCCAGCAACTTGAGGAAACCTGAAGTGTACAAACAACTTCTCACATAATTCTGCAAAGTCCTAACCACAAGTGAGAAGACACTAGAACTTAAGCTAGCATTTCTCTGTGCTATCTGGCAGGCAGGATGTACACAAGGCCGTGTGCATCTGAACAGACTATGTCAAGTGACCTTTCATTTCAAAGGGTCAAACAATAAAAGCAACTCTAAGTAATTCTATCCTCATTTCCTTGTACACAGAGAAACTTGAAGAATTTCTATTCTTCTACAGTTTTAAGTTACTGTGAGATGGCTGCGCCCAACTTCCACCGTCAGTTACTAAAGGAATTCAATGACAGACAACATAAATGCATCTTTAAAATGCTGTCTAACTACCGCCCCTAAGAACTTTAGAAACAACCGACTCCTGTGACTATTTACTATTACTCCCATGTTAAGAAATGACTAGCTGGGCTTGGTAACACACTTCTGACTTTTTGAGAGACTGAGGCAAGAGGATCACAAATTCAAGAACAGTATGGATTACAAAGTGAATCTGAGGTCATCCTGGGAAACTTGGTGAGGTCCTGGCTCAAAATAAAAAGGAGAGGTGAGGTAGAGCTATAACCCGGTGCCAAAATGTTCATTTTAAATATATGAGGCTAACAACATTTTTTTCCCATACAAATCGTGCCACTGGGCTAAGATCAAGTGAAGAACACTGTCATGTGGCTTACAAAAAGGTTATAAGTAGGAAACAAACGTTCACCCAGACAGATAACTAAGAAAAAGGTAAGCCGTGGCTGTGAGAACATTTTTTCCAGAGAAACAGATGATGAGGGAAGCCAAGTCCTGCCCCAAGGGCTAAACAACCCTTCACTACTTTTTTTCTACAACTGTCCCCACTGCTGCCTTCAGCCTTCTAATAACTTGTAGTTACCACTGATGAAGTTCAGTCCCCCTGCCTGCCCTGGTCTACTGCTGCTTTCTCCCTGTCCTGCGATATCTAGCCATTTCCTTTAGGTGACACACTAACAAGCACCACGTGGCCAGTTTAGGTGCACCAATCTGTACCCGCTCTAGGTAGCCATCACTCCAATCATAAAACAATACAATCAATACTCAGTAATGCCTTGCTAGGACTAGAATTACGGTTAGATAGAAATTGCAAAATATACTCCTTCTGAGCTTTGATATGGCTGAAAATTACTAAACAACACACCAAGACTATTAAAAACTAAAAACCATAATTATAAATCTGCCATATCAATATTTTTAATATGGTTTGACATTCCTCAACCACAGTATTTTAAAATGTAGGGTAAAACATAATTATGGATTATATATTTTCAATTAAAGAAACTTTCGATGGAAAAACAAAAGCCTTAGGCTTCTAATATGCTTCTGAATCACTAATATAATCTTACTGCCACCTACATACACACTCTGCCAAACCACAAGATTCCTTGACTGCATAGAAACAACACAAATAAGAAGAAAGAAAAGCCACATGGTTTCACTGGCAGAAAAGAAAAAGTAAATTGATTTTCATAAAATCAGAGAAGTACAAGAAAAGTGATTACTAGATACAAAAAGAACATTTTCTAAATGAAATCCACATAGTAGTGGACCACAGCAGATGACAATATAATCAGTAATGGTGACAGTTGATGACAAGGAGCAGGCTTGGCTAAATAGAGGCCAACGATGAAAAGAAGAATGCAGGTTTGATAAGAGATCAAAGAACTAGAAAAAGAACCAAACATTCTTCTCCATCTTCTACCAATTTAAGAGGCAAACGGGCAAGAAAGAAGAGAGAAATGAGAAAATGGAAAAGGGAGGGGAGAGAAAGAAGAAGAGAGTGTGGGAGGGGAAGAAGAAACAGAGGAAGGCGAGAAGGGAAGAAGAGAAAGAAAAGTCTAAACCATCTTGGGTTCACTAAAGATGTTTACACAATTGTGGTTCCACATTCCACTTCTCCCTGGGGTGCCCGGATGCCGCAGGGATGGGGTTGGGAGAGAAGACCTTCTCCAAGGATGAAATAACAACTCTTAGGCAATATTCAGTGAGACAGTTTATGCATGCCTTTAGTCCACAGTGAAGAATCACTATATGAGCCTTGGGGAGGGACTCCCAGGGTGAATGCGTTTCATTGTCTGAGACTTAGATGCTGGTGATGCGTTATTGATAGGGGGAAGAATTCCAGGTGACAGTGTACATGACTACCTGGAGAACTGCAGAGTTGGTGGTGCTACCTTGTGGGTGGCAGTGCTACATGCTTCAGAGAAGGCACAGAAACAGGGATGGAGCTTGCCCCACTCCTGCCATCTCAGGATGAGATTTTAAATCTCAAGCTTGAGATTTCTAGGGTTTAAGCACGCTCTACATCGCCTGTCTATGCCAGTTCCCCTGGTGGCACAGTCCATGTGCCCCCCACACAGTCAAAGTTTGCAACCCTATTGTGGGTCAGCCCTAAGCCTTCTAACTCCACCAGCCCCAGTAAGCCCATCGCTTCTGGGCGGGATGAACAAGGACAATAAATAAGGCTTCTGAAAAGTAAATTGTCATATGTGGCTCCAGAAAAGAATGAAGATTTGAGATAGCACTGAGCAGGCAGTAAGTTTACTAATGCTTTAAAAGTCCAGCAGCTACCATCATGGCAGATGCCGGAAGGAGCATGTAGGTGGAAAACTTCAAAGACCCTCTTGTTCTGGGTGCCAGAAAGGGAAAGGTAACAGCCAAAACTCAAAGAAGGGCCTCACCCTCCACACTCAGCCCCAGTGCAATACAGTGGTGGCAGCAACAGGCACCTTGTGAACCAGCACTGGGAGAGTGGACTTGCTCTGTCTGTCTGACTGCCAACTCAGATTGCCAACATGGGGTTCTTGAATAAGCCACAGGAGTGCATGGTAACTGACGTCTTTCTGTCCACCCAGATGACTAAAAAGATGATCTTCAAGGACATAGAAATCTCAAAACAGGTTAGCTGGGTTAATGCTCAAGAAAGCAAACCCATAATGCTAACTATGAACTATGGTCCCCTTTGCCTATATTAATAATTAGCATGAGAATCATGGTGAAAACTGACTGAGGCCCCAGCCACAGTCAAAGACTAGCTGCCATGTATCATCAAGGATGCTCGGGACTACAAGACTGCAAACAGAGCCAACATCTTAACCACAGCACACACAGCAGGGCTGGAACCAGGGCCTGAGGATAAACAGCTTACTGCCTACTGAACAACACTGCTCCTACTCACTAGCAAACTGAAGCGAGACCAGAAGCTCACAAAATAATATTCAAAATGCAGAGGAAATCCAAAAATATTCAGAAAAAGAAAAAAATCCAGGGAAATACCAAAGCTTGGGGGGAAAGCAAACAATGCAGAGATAACAAGGATAATGCAACCTTCAAAAATATAAAGAAGCCATTAGGAACATACACAGACAAGCAATAGAGCCATTCTTGAAGCCAATGGACTAGTAGACAGAGCTTGCACTGAAATGTAAGAGAGAGTCGGGAATTAAGGACGTGGTTTGGGCCACACACTCTTGAGGACCTGAGTTCTATCCCCAGACCTCAGAGCCCATGTGGAAAATGTCTAGGCACAGCAGCAGGTATCTATAACCTAATAATTGAAGGATGAGATAGGCAGATCCCTGAGGTTCACTGACTAAGCAAACCAATGATCTCCAGGGACAATGAGGGACCCTGCCTCAAATAAATGAGATGGACAATGACCAAAGAAGACTTTCTGCATTGACCTTTGGCCTCTGCATGCATGCACATGTTCAACATATACAAATGACACGCAGACACACAAAGACACGCAGACACAGAGATAGAGACATACAGACATACACACACACACATAAAACCAAGGGGGATAAATCTAATGATACTTAAAAAATAAAATTAAAGTTCACTGGAAGCATCAAATGCAGAGTGTAGATTACATGTTAAAAAGAAAATTCATGACCTAGAAAAAATATATTAATAAAAAATTTTAGTCTTTACACCAGAGAGAAAAATATTTTAAAATAATAATAAAATTAAACTTCTGGCATTTATATGACTATATGACTACATGACTAGAACCCAAGATATAACTATGTCCTCTAAATCTCAGAAATAAAATAAAATAAAATTAATTAAAGAATCTGTGCAAGAAAATGTCATAAGTTCAATGGAAGACATAAACAAAATCTAAGCAAAATCAAAAATCTGAGAAACACAGAGCCAGACACATCAGAAATATACCACTGAAACTAAAATAGAAAAGACAACCAGACAAAAACAATGTTTGCAAATAAAGGAAAAATAATATGAATGACTGAAAATTCTCATCATAATTCTTATTCCCACTTCTGGCCTCAGTGGGAACTGTGTAGTACACAGACATACACAGCCATACTTATAAAATTAAGTATTTTAGATGTGATAAGTTAAATATCCTAGTCAAATATTTTAATGTGTATATATTGAAATTATATATTTTTCAAAGTTGATACATTAAAATGTGGCACTAAATAATTGTCAATTAGCTAAGAAAGGGGTAGAAAAACTATGGAATGAAAAAACTATAAATATAAAATAAATACTAAATATTTAAGCATGTGAAAACAAAAATAATTTAATAGAGTCTGAAGTTTTCAACTCACAAATAAAAAGGGAGAAATTTGAAACTAAATATAAGCCACAAATTGTAATCTGTCTTATAAGTATATAATGTCTTTAAAAAGTATGCATAGTATAAAAATAAGTGAATGGACAAATTAAGCAATGCAAAGATAAATCAAAAGAGAATGGACGGGATATATTAAGCCCACCGCATAGTATAGAGCAAAGAGATAAAGACACAAAGGAGGAAAAGGAAATATTTTTTTCCCTTAAAATAGGCAGATAACTATTTTAGGCTTCATAAGCCATACTACTGCCTTTGTTACACAAATCTAACTCATTATAAATTAAGTCACAGAGAATACCTAAATGAATTAGTTTGGTTAAAAGGAAACAAATTTTATTTACAATAATAGAGAGACAACTGAATTGAACAACAACAACAAAATACTACAGTCCGTTGGCCCTTTCACCTTATATAATAAAATGGCCAACTAGGCAGTATGTTACAACACTGACTATACATGTACCTCACAACAACACTTCAAATGCTTCATCACGGAACTAAAGCCTAACCACACTGAAAGCGAAAAACAGAATCACAACCAACTGAGGAATTCAACATTCTTCACTAAATATTACAATTGGTAGAAAAGTTGCAAAGATTTAGAAGAAACAGCTTCATCACTGATTTTAAAAAGAATATACTGGAGTATACATGAAAAACAATTTTTTTTTTGTTTTTTTGTTTTTGTTTGTTTGGTTTGGTTTTTTGAGACAGGGTTCCTCTGTGTAACAGTCCTGGCTGTCCTGGACTCACTTTGTAAACCAGGCTGGCCTCGAACTCACAGAGATCCACCTGCTTCTGCCTCCCAAGCACTGGGATTACAGGCGTGTGCCACCACACCTGGCTGTATGCATGAAAATTTAACCAAAGCAGACTGGACACACACACACACACACACACACACACACACACACACACACACACACACACACCAATATATTATCTATATGCATATATATGTGTGTGTGTGTATTTATGTTATATCCAAGACCATGAAACAAATATTCTAATATTAAAGAATGGAATTCCTACAAAATATGATTTCTGAATAGAAACTAGAAGCCAGTGGCATAGGTAACAAGAAAATCTTAGAAACTGAAATATGTGTTTATAAATAGCCCAAAGATAATGAAGAAAACCTCAAAAAAAAAATAAGTGTTGTGAGCTAAACAAGGGTAAGAACACAACACAAAAAATTCGTGATGCCGCTACAGTGCTTCTAGATAAAATGTAACCCTGGATGTTCGCATCAGAAAAGAATGATCTCAAGTCTGTAATTTATGCTTCTACCGCAGGACAACAGACAGGGGCTGACTAATGTGAGGTGACAGAGGAAGGGCACTCCGGACAGAAGCCAGCGACTTCTGAGGACACAGACATGAAGCAGCCTGCTCATCAGGAGTTAAAGAGGGTTTCTTATTAAGTGAGACTTCAGAAGTCCGGTCCACATATGACAGGTGGCTTAGTCTGAAAACGCAGCGCTATGCCTCCAAAGTGTTTGAGGTCATTTGCTGTGGGCTACAGAGAGCTGCTATGTAATTTTAAGCAGAAGCATTACATGAACTTCTTGTGTTTTTTGAAAAATAACGGGTGCAGTGATGTGTAGATAGCACTGTCCTGAGGATCGTCTGTTGGAGACAGACATGAGATGTTTCTAACCTGTAGTCAGCTAACCTAGGTTCAGATGGAAGCTGATGAGTTTGTATAAGGAGATACGGTCAGAAATGTGGTTCAGATTAGATGCAAAGGCATTCTCTAAGTTCTTTCAGTTGTACTGAGGGAAAAAAAAACCCAGCTATTAGGGATCAGTTAAACCACTGTTCTGGTTATGTACTCAGGCTCAGCAGACCCTGACTAGGATCGCTTATTTCATATGCCCATCTGCTAACACTGACTTCATGTCCTGGGTGTAATACTCATCTCTCCATATAGCCACCTGTTTATTCCCCTAAAAATTGTTTTTCTATCTCTAATTCCACTTATGAACAGGCTAAAACTCACTGTCTCATCTTTTAATTTGCACACACCCAGACTGCCCTGGGTAGCTCTTTGGTAACTTGGCACACACTCCAGTCATCTGGGAAGAGGGAACCTCTACTGAGATTGGTCGCTGAGACTGGTCTGAGGGAAAGCCCACAGGACAGTTTCGTGATTTATGACTGGTGTGGGAGGACCCAGCCTTCTATGGGCCTAACAGGCCTGGCATGGCGACCAGCGTGCTAAAGAAGGCAGGCGAGGAAAGCCCCGAGGGCCGCCACTGTCAGCAGAGTTCCTCCACGCTTGCCGCCAGGCTCCTGCCGAGAGTTCCTGGCCTGCCTTTCCCTCAGTGACGAAAGGCTGTAAGATGAATGAATTCTTTCCTCTCCAAATTGCTTTTGGTCATGGTGTTTTATCATGTCAATAGAAACTCTAAGACACATGTCAACTATAAGAGTTGAAGACAAATTTTGGGGTAAATTCAATTGCCTTGAAGTGAGAAAAAAAAACATTAGAAGAAGGGCATGGTTAGGAGGAAGGTAAGTAAAAAGTTGTGTGCAACTGTTTCTTAATATTAATAATTTTATTAATATTAACTTGAAATGTTATTTCTACATCAATAAATAAAGCTAATATTTATCATTACTATATGATATTTTAAAGTAAATACACTTTAGCATATGCAATACTTTACATAGTCACTGTGTAGTAAGCAGCCCTCTTATCAATTTTTAATATAATGTGTCCTAATTAACTGTATAATAAATCTGTAGCACTGCTCCTCCTGTCCACTGTAGTTTTATATCCTTGGAGAAGTATTTCTGCACTCCAGCTCTGGCAATTCTCATTCACCTCTAGAAATAAAATAAAATGTTGAGGCTCCACATGTAGCATGTAAGATTTCTTTTAATAACAACCTTTTCAAAAGAATAAAGACATAGACCCATCTTGAAAGGAGATATACAAGTGGCCAATGAGCACATGAAGAGATGCTCACCATCAACAGCCATCAGAGATAGCAACCTGCATCACACGGCACCAATTCACACTACCTAGGACAGCTAGTAGGGAAGGTAGCAAGTGCTGGCAAGGAAGTGGAGAAACTGAAGCCTCTGGGTGCAGGCTGCTGGGAGAATGTGAAAGCAGGGCAGTCACTGTGGAAAGCAGCCTGTCAGCTTCCCTGTGACTTAGCACTTCAAGTCCTGTATGTACTACACCTAAGGGTCTAATCAGTCACTTCCACTTGTATCCTTCACAGCACATTGTTTATAAAGGTAGAAAAGGTGGAAACGTACAAAGTGTCCATCAACTGATAGATGGAAAAATGTGCTGCTATCCATAAATGGTGTGTTACTTGGCAATAGAAAGAAGTAAGTACTGATACCGACTGCAGCAAGGAAGATCCTTGAAAATACACTAAGGGAAAGAGGCCAATGAAGGACCCGATTACAGGACTGACTCCTACAACAGAAATAACAGGTAAACTTACACAGACTAAAAGTAGAGTATGCTTGCCTAGAGCTGAGGCTTGGGAGGAAATGGAAAGTGACTAGTGGTGAGTGGTTTCTTTGCAAAGTGCTAAGAATGGTGTTGACTTAATTCTGACAACTGTACAACTCTGAAAAACAAGGAAACACTCAATTGTACAGATTAAGTGGATGAATCATGTAGTGTGTTAATAATATTCCTATACATATTTTAACCAAATTTGATATAGCAATTTATGAAAGCATAAAGTGTTTCTCTGAATTCTTTCTCCAGGGGATTTCTTTCATGCTTTTTTAGCTTATAATTCATATGGCAACACCTACATTATAATATTCTCAGATGTCTGCTTGAAGGCTAGAACACACAGAGAGGTGCCCACACATCTAAGAGTACGCCCATAGCCTCATCCACCTAAGAATTCTAGTGAGATCTGGATATAAAAGATCTGGGTATAAAAGCCAGACCGCAAAGTAGTCTTTATTTTTCAAATAACTTAAAGGAAGTTAAAAACTAGGTTTAGGTACTAAATACTGAAATTCAGTACCTAAGTAAATATATCTATAAATAACTAAAAATAATACTTATTTTTAATAACAGCTTATTTTTACATATCAATATTTTGCCACTCTCAAAGTTATTTATCAAACATAAGAATGAGATTTTTAAGCTATACTTACATTTTATTACATTAACATTTACCATTTTTAAATTTGTCTTTTTTTTCAGTCCCATTTTAAAATTCAGTACATAACTTAATAGAAATCAATGGACATACCTCCCATCTAGATCTGGGTACTTGTAAACCCCGTTTTCCAAGGCTTCCAGCAGTTGTGCACCAGTTACTCTGATAACTAAAACTGGGTCCACTATGGGGAGTACAGCCAAAAGGTCATGCAGAGTGAAGTTCCCTGGTGGGTGTATCCTGTCAGACCTGAGAGTGCCTAAGGGATTCAAGTTGTGGAAAAACGTGTTTTAAGTTTTCTCCATATGGCAGTACTTTGTTGACTCAATGCTACTTACATTTAACCTCAGCATCTGATATCCCTAAGGCAAAAAGCCCTAAATAGGTTTCTAGCGTCTTCCTTACCTTTACTTCCAGCCTCATGTACATATGACATATTCATTTTAGAGGATATAACTTCATGTTAACTACCATGTTCTTCTTAAGTAGTAAGTTGTAATGTCGTAACTGGAAAGCCACTGTTCTCTCCCCATGTCCACAGAACTAGGCCTATGAGTTCCAGGACAGAGGTCTTTACGGGCAGCAACTACAGAAAAGTCCACTCTTGGGAAACATTTCCATGGACAATTCTAGACCACATCTATGTGGTGAGATATTTGTATCTTCCTTCAAAATCAGAATTCAAAGCAGTATATCATTTGGATGATGTGAGGTAGTGTTATACAGTAACCTGCGGGAAGGGGCAGGTAGGCCCTGGACTAGGGACCAACATCAAGGGCTGATGCACACCAGCCAGGACTCTTCCACTGAGCTGCATTGCCACCTTACATTCTAAACTGGAAAATCAGGAACCTCGTCTCTGTGACTAGACAACGCCTAAGTCTCTCAGTTACAGACTATGAACTAAAGTTGTTTTTAGAGGATTGCTTTTAATTTTCTATAGATGCTTAAAATCTCAAACTTCGAAGTCTACCAACTTCATACAAAAATGAATAAGCTAAGAGCAGGTCCCTGTCGGTCCAGCAGGAAACTCTTACTATTTGCTTATTAAAGGGGAAGGAAGGCAAGACTGGTCAAAGCACAAAAGTGTCAAGTGAAAGACTTAAATCTACACTTTTCATTTAGTCAAACCGTAACAGCACATGTTTAAGACAGATGAGTGACAGGCAATATCTTCATAGAAATCTCATCAGCAAGTCAAAAATCTAAAAACCCAATGCTTTTAAGTTTCTAGTAAACTGAACTCCTGAATCTGATTCCAAATACCCAATCATGACTGGAAATGGGTAGCTCAACTCATGAAATTAATAAAGTTTCTAAGTTAAGACTTCACAAATCTTAAAAATACCTACTATTACTACACATTCTGGAAACCTGATTTTTGTCATTTCATGTCCCTTCTAACAGAGACGTCACCTGAGTTAAGCAGGGCCACATCAGCACGCGTGGCCTCTAGCATTGCATTCGTCACCAGATTTCCAAGATTGCTCTCACATCTTCTTACAGTAATTTCACGGCCATCTAATTCCATATTGATTGGGCAGAGAACTTCTTCTAACATATACTAAAAGAAGAAAAAGAGCTTTCTAAATCAACATTCCTTGTGTTTTATTGATTTTTTAAAATTAATTTTCTCCATTTTCTGTATTTTTAACTTCAAATTAAAAATCAAAAGAATTTACTGGAACTCTTTCATATCACAGTACCAAAGGAATACCAAAACACTAACCACCCAACAGCCATTCATTTTTACAGCTACGTAGCAAGCCATGTTATCATACTGTTTTAAAGACTCTATGCTAGCCTTTTAGGGCCAGAAACTTGTTATAAAAATCTGTAATATTCATAACATCAAGATGATACCAGAAACAATTAATTACTTCCAGCTGAAACAACAGAAACCTCTGTTCCTACAGAATTAACTCAAGTGCCAAAAGTGGCATTAAACAATAAATGCATAGCTATAGATAAAGCTAGTCAATCTCTAGTCTCTCCCTGTCTCTGCCTCTCTGTCTCTGTCTGTCTCTCTCTTACACAAACACACACACACACACACACACATACACACAATACACACATGTACACAAATACACACACACAAACACACACATACACACATATACTCATACACACACACACACACACACACACACATACACACACACACACACACCAAGCAGCTGCAGTTAGCCCACCATGCTTAAGATGATCACTCTTAAGGGTTCAAATACCATCCGGCCTAAGTGGCCTGAAGAGAAGTCACTGAACATGTGACCTACATACAGAGCGAAGGGAGCAAAAGCATGTGCTGATGAGTTCACCTGTGCTTTTGTGTTTTAAACTAGTTCTAAACATACCAATCTCTTTATTAAAGACATAAAATGTTTGTAAAATTTGGGTACAGAAAAAATAGTTTATTGATCTCAATTTAAATAGCAATGTTACAGTGGGTCTAAATTCCTTTTATGTTTTATTTCACTTTTCAAGATAGCTCATTATTAACATGTAAATACTATAAAATTTTTTTAAAAACCTCCAAGATCCAAATTATTTCTGGTCCCCAATACCTTCAATACAAAATGTTCAACCTGCATTAGCTAAATAACCAACTATATTTCCTTACGATAACACTTTCAGTGCTCAACAGGCTTATGAAGTTATGTTATAAAAATAAAATTCATAAGCTCTTATTAACAAGGTTACAATATAGAGATGATTAGAAATAAATCTAATATATTAAATTCGAATTATTTCTACCAAGTTGAAATAAAACACAAATGGGATGTGTAAATTTAAAAAGATAGAAAACCATCACAAGTTCATGGTGACTGAGACGCTGTTTTGGTGTTGCGCATTCATCAGTCACAGGCTATGATGTGGTCTGTAACACCATCTGACGTGTTCACACGATCAACCACGTGTTGCTAAGCAACACACGCAATACTCACCCACCTGTATGTTTTGAGTAAAATCTCTTACTATTGCTTTGATATATGAATCTTCTTCCAAGTAGCGCAAAACGTCCACTTTCTCAAATACATACTGGAAAGAGGCATCAAGCAGCCGTATATTTATTTTTGTTAGATTTTTGAAATCAGATCCACTTTTGACAATCCAAGTCTCGTTCACTTTCCTGACCCCATATTCATGGTCATGGCCTCCCAGAATTAAATCGAGCCCTTCTGCTTGCTGGGCAAGCCTCGTGTCATTGCCCCACTTCATGTGCGTCATTGCAATCACAAGGTCGGCCCCTTCTTCTCTTAACTCCACCGCTAGCTCGTTAGCAGTTTCGACATAGTCTTTGTAGCTGACGTTGGACTTGTTAACGGTAGCCAGAGTGTCGAGCCAGTCTTCTTCAACTAGTCCCATTAAGCCAATTTTCAGATTGTTCCAATTAACTATCTTTTTTACTGTACCGTGTCCAAGAGGTTCAGAAGTAAATCTGTCATAGACATTACTGAGAAACCATGTAAAGTGCATTTGTTTCATATATTCTTCCAAAATATCAACGCCAAAATCAAACTCATGGTTTCCTAAAATTTAAAAAAAAAAATACATAAAGTTTAAATCACAAGAACTCTTTTCTACTTCCAAAGATATTGTAGTTCTCCATGTGGTAGCTTCCAATAGGTGCTAGACTGTATTTTAAGAGCAAGCACTTTTTAAAACATATATGTTTAATTAGCCCAGCTTTCATTTATAAAGACTGTGATTTTCAAGGGTTTCAGCTATTTCTCTTTGCAAACCAGGAAGCACTGCAGTCCCAAAAGAAATCGTAAGAAGTATGAAGGAGATGCCTCACAACAGAACCAACTGCAATGGCATGATTAATGACTGATCAATAAGAGACTAACTTAAGAATTATTTCTTAGTTCATATGAGCATGCCGATAAACTTTATAAAAATACAGATTTTATTCCTAACTGAAAATTTCAAAAACTTCAATCACACTATGCAAAAAGGACAGTCCTGGCATATCTCTACTCTATTTTCTAAAATAATTGCCACGGGGTAAATAAGTAGAAAATAAAATCCAGAATTGGTGATACAGGCCTGCCGTCAAAGCTATTTGGGGGGCTGAGGCAGGAGGATCACAAGTTCGAAGCCTAACTGTGTTATAAAGCTTGGGTGACTTAGTAATATCCTGTCCCCTGAAGCCAAAAGCAAGCTGGGGACACAGCACATCAGTGCAGTGCTTGCCCACACACAGACAGAAACGTTAGCACCAGTGACGCTATAAGGTAGTAACGGGAGGTGGGGGCAGGGTGTACTACTGCAACTGCCCCTTTCTAAGTGAATATTCAAGTAAGATAAAAATTTTCCATGGATTTATATTTCATCATTGCATCTCTAAAAGCAGCAGATTTACATAAAGCAGGATATTTTAAGAATACAGTAAAATATTTATAGCATTTTAGAATTAATATGATACATGAAACCAAAGATTCAATAGAAAATTCAGGTATAAGCTGACTTTCTTCCTCCGAAAAATATGTTGACAGATGATGGCAACTTACCTGTCCTTTAAAAAAAATCATAGGCCAAAGTGAATATTATTTGGCTTTTATACTTTTAGAGACTTTTATAATTACTTTAAGGTTTTCTCATTGAAAACCCTAGTGTAGGCTTGATTCTTCACAAACCTACTTTACTTAGAGTTCCTAAACACTTTTACCTCCCTTCCAGCCCTCCCCACCCCCGACCCTTGGTAGGAGAGAAAGAAGGTTAGAAGGAGGAAAGTGTGGGGCACAGACCTCTTCACTTCTTCTGGCTGGGTAGTGCCGTGGGGTTCTGGGGCACAGCAGCTGTCAACAGCAAATGCAGCAGGCAGTCCTCCGCCACTCTCCTCTGAACCGCCACTTCTCCCTTCCTGCTCTCTTTTTAAATACCCTTCAGAGTTCTAAGCATCAACTATCTCCAGCTGACAAAGACCACACCCCACACAAGGCAATTATCAGCTGTGAACAAACTAAAGCCACTTCTCCCTTCCTGCTCTCTTTTTAAATACCCTTCAGAGTTCTAAGCATCAACTATCTCCAGCTGACAAAGACCACACCCCACACAAGGCAATTATCAGCTGTGAACAAACTAAAGCCCAAACTAAAATCCCACACTTGGGATTAAAGCAAAAACATATTTGCATAACTGAGTTTACAAAGAAACCAAAACTTCTGCTACACCCTGGCATATCCACTTCTCCCACATGACTTCTGGAGAACTTCATTGCTAAATTCCCATACATAATGATCATGTATAGGTTTTTTAATCTAAATACCCCAAATCTGAAGTTTTCTGAGTACCAACATGATACTACAAGCAGGTAAGTGATTCCATACTTAGGTTCATGTAACAGGTGACTTTCAAAATAAAGAGAAGTAAAACATTGCATGAAATTGTCTTCAAAGTAGTATCAAGCATAAGTGAAATGTAAATGATTTGCATTCCATTTCCAACATAGCTCATTATTTAGATGGAAGCACGGTAAGTCAAAAGAACTCTGATCCGAATCACTTCTGGTCCCAAACATTTTGAATATGAAAGTCTCAACTTTGTTAGCTAAATAAGCAGTTATATTTCCCTACAATAACACTTTTGATGCTCACAAGTCATATGAAGTTATGTTAATAAAAGGAATAAGCTCTTATAACAAGGTTGTAATACAGAGAATGTACAGACATCATTTTCCCTATAAACTAAGATAAACACCAGGCACTTGAAATGTAAAACACTATGCCACTTACACTTGTGTCCCCCTAAATAAAGTACCTGGGGATAAATCTAACACAATGCACGGATATGATGTATAGGTATCTGTTCACAAGCTGCATTCATTAAAACTGAACACTTCTGCTACTAAAAGACACTGTCAAAAGAATAAAAAGGCACACACACACACACACACACACACACACAGAGAGAGAGAGAGAGAGAGAGAGAGAGAGAGAGAGACAGAGACAGAGACAGAGACAGACAGACAGACAGACAGACAGACAGACAGAAACCTGTAATTACAGCCTTGCTACATGGGTGCTGGGATTCAAACTCTGGTACTCAAATTTGTGCAAACCATGTTTAGCAGCTAAGTCATCTCTCCAGTCCCTGGAGGTTTCTTTTAAAAGGTGTTTCTTATCAGCTGACCAGGCTCCTAAACACTTGACCGCTTCCATTTGTACCTGGGAAGTTTATGCCTCTGTGCTTAACCATCACCACTGACAGCTAGAAGTACACCCAGGTGGACCAAAGGTGGCAAGGGCAAAACCAACTCTGGAGCAGCCTGAGGCAAGAATAGACAACACACATCACACCACTGACACATGCTGAGATAAGTGCTTTTAATTCCCCAGAGGATGACTCAGCTCCCTGGTAACTCTCAGCCCATAAAACAGGTCCAATCCCAACTCCCCATCATTGCCCTGAGTCACACCTGGTACCACAGACAAAAGAAGAAAGATTCTCCAGTTTCCCCTTTTATTGAAAATAGATTCTTTTCTTGTATAATATTTCCTGGTGGTTTTCCTTCCCTCCTCACATCTCCTTCCCTACCCTCCATATCCACTCCATTTCTGTCTCTAATTAAAAAAGAGGAGACTTTCAAGTGATTACAAGCAAACATGAAACAATAAAATATAATAAAATAAATCAAAACTATCATATTGAAGTTGGGCATGGCAAGCCAACAGGAAGAGGAAAGAGTCTTAAGAGCAGACACACTCATTCTCAGATTCTGGATATTCTGGATATTCCAAGTTCAATGACTCCACTAGCCGGTGGATCCAGGCAGGAAGTGAGAGAACCAATTGGAATGTACAATAAGGTGAAGGTAATTACTACTCAGATTTCTCCCTTCCTTCAAGGTCACTGTGGACTTGGCTGTGTGCTACGATGAAAGCCTTGTATCCATCCTGCCCACGGACCTTCCCATGGGACTTCTCCCTTCCCTCTTCAGCTTCATTACACTATGCTCAATAATAACGCTAACGAGAATAGTATATAGCAACACATGCAGTTTTAATATTTTCTATAACCACATGTTTAAAAGAAATTGTGAAAAAGCAATTTGACATACTTGTTTTCATTCCATCTTAAAATTCCAGTGTCTATGAAATTTACAGCATACCCAAGTCTAAAGCCATCATTGTTTAAGTTCTCAAAGCTATATTATCCTTCCCTTATCTGTTTTCTTCTTTCTTCCATTTCTTTAAAGTCTTTTTATTATACTGTCCCTGAACTTCTCACATTAATGTGTCATCTATTTTGTATCAGAATACACTCACATACTCAAGGAAATGCCTTATAGAATGATCAAGAAAAAGCAATAAAAGAAGTGAGGTGATCTCAACTACATAAAAAATGCACACGAAAGAAACATCATAAAATGGGAAGAAAAATGATGGTGTCTTAGTGAGATTTAGCTGTCGACTGTCACACAGCCTAGCGTCACCCGAGAAGACACTCTGAAAGTCCCAGTGGAGGGAATGTGGAGATCAGACTGGCTGACGGGTGGGACTGTGAAGAAGTATCTTGGTTGTTAGTTAATATAGAAGGGAAGTGTCCACTGTGGGAAGCACCATTCCCTGAGTCCTGGGTTTTATAAAAAAACAAACAAACAAAAAACTGGCTAAGTATAGGTCTGCGAGGAAGCCAGCATGCAATGTTTCTTTGCTGTGTATCCCACTTGAATTCCTGCCTTTACTTCCCCTAATGATGGGCTATAACCTGGAAGCATAAACAAAGTAATCCCTTCCTTCATATGATGCTTTTAGTCAACACTGTATCACAACAACAGAAGGAAACTAGAATAGATGGTGTTATGATTACTTTCTATTTATTGGAATACTTTAGTACACCCCAAAATGCATCAAATTGCTTTAAAAGGACTTAAAAACGCCAAAACAAAAATGCAGTATAACATCAAAACTGGTATGTCGAATATGGCCAACAAATATTGGTTGACCCTTCTCATTTCCTGGAACAGAGCCCTCTTGCAGTAGGGACAAGGACCACAAAAGGAAATGCGAACTCAACCAAATGGGAGACTGTGGGTCTATAGGGTGGCAAGTTAAATGGTTGGTTTTAGTTTACAGTTTAATATCAGGAGGGAACTGCAGACAGGGCTCCATCTGTGACAGCAGAAGTGCTCAGTCAGGATGGGGCAAGTTCTTTCCAGAACCAACACTGGCCACAACCTTCTAGCTAGCCTATGGCAAGACATCCAAACTGTACTTCAGCCTTCCCAAACAGTACCAGCAGCTAGGGACCAAGTGTTTAAATATGTGAGCCTGGAGACAACATTGCACATCAAACCATAGCCCAGGAAATCTCCTCAGTCCTCAGTCAAAGGGGCTGCTGGGAACTTTCTCAACAATCAGCAATTTCATTCTTTTTAACAAAGCAATGAGGAAAGTTAGGACATGTAGTCCAAATCAGTGCATGGACTAAAACTACTAACCAAATATACACTGCACTTAAACACAGAACATTCGAGAGTCCAGACACAGTGTTCAGTATGTGCATGTAAAACATGGCAGAAGGCCATTGCCTGACTGTGAGGGCTGGCTTTGCCTGTTCCTTTATCTTCTCTGTCACAAAGCAGCAAAGGCCATGAGGGTATGAGCAGGACACCATGAGTGCTGACATCCTATATGGTCTGTTCTTTTACCAGACGGCCTAGCCATCCTACCCCTTCTCACAGTCCACATCCCTAATACACACCTAAACTGTTAGGACAACCTCTCTGAACTCACAGTTTTATTGTAAAAACAAACAAACAAAACCACCAACAACAAAAAACAATAATGGAAACCACCTAAATATATAATAATGAATTTGTTAAATAAAAGAATATCCATTAAGTGGAACACTTTGAAACTACCAATGTTATAAAAATAAAATCTCATTCGCAGCACTGTTAGTGAACTTAGTGACCCTGAACTGTACGATAAATGGCAAAATGATAAATATTATTATTTTTATTTTAACATAATAAAAGGCCATGAGAAAAATGTTCACAATGCACTCTTTACCTTTTAAGGTTAAAATATTAATAGCATATACAGGAGGTTGCTTAAAAGCTGTGAATCAATAATGTAATTTTTTAATTTATTTATTTATTTACTTTACAACCCAATCATAGCCCCTTCCCTCCCCTCCTCCCAGATCCACCTTCCTTCCACCTTCCCCTTCCCCTAGTTGATAATTTTATTGATTCGCTGGGTAAAATCTAGAAAAACTCAGAAAAATAAAAACAAAGCCTCTTCTACCACGCAAACATGGAGACAGAAGCACTGCTGGGCGCTGTGTGTCCCCCAAGTGGGGCAGTACTTAGGTGTGCCAACAGAAGCCTGTAAACATCAGCCCTTGTTGAAACTCTAATTATTTCAATATAAGTAGCTATTGTCCAAAATATTTTCAAAATGGCGCCTCATACTTTGCTCACAGTTGCAACAGCCTTTGTTTTCCTTACCTAGGATTTGCTCACTAAGAATGACCAACTAAGATGCTGACTGGGGGCCTCGTGTGCACGGCCACTATCTTCTTCAGCCTTCACAGATGCTCTGTGGTGGTATAGCACTGTTTTCCCATTTTTATATCAAGAAACAACCGAGAGATCAGTCTCTTTATTTTGTTGATATTGTTGTGCTATTCTGTTTAGTTTGGGGGCCTTCGGGGTGGGTAGTGAGATAGGGACTCACTTCAAGACCCAAGATAGCTAGGGACTTACTATGTACCCCAAACTGGCTTCAGACTGACAGTGATCCTCCTGCCTCAGCCCCCTGGGTGCTGGAAATAAAGGAATAAACTACTAAGCACAGCAGCCATTTTCTTTTTCATAACTCAATGGCAGTGTGGTGAAGGACAGTTCAGACCCAGGCCCAGCCAGCTTCAGAGCTATGGCCTTAACCTCTCTAGTGACACATCTCGCTTTTGCATAGGCGTAACTAAAAATCACTGTCTAAAGTCAAATCTTGGTTGAGTACAATTGTTCAAGTTCACTGTTCAGTCCTGACAATTGCTTCCCAGGACCTATAAGCTGATAAATAGGATTATTTAACGATTGTTGTTTGGCATCAAATCTAGTTTTATGTAAATTGCTTTATAAAGTTCAAAAATAAATATTACTTACCAAAAACTGCAAAATGTACTCCCAATTCATTTAATATGGAAATCATATGCTTTCCTTTTGTTATTGTACTTAAGACTGAAGGGTTTAAGCAATCCCCACTGAAAATCAAGAGTGGGTTCAGGATGCTGAACTTTTTCACAGCTGTAGCAAACCTAAGAGAACAATGACCTGTGTTATCATGAAGTGTCTTTATGAAACACAAAGGCAACATCGTAAGTAGCAGTATGACTTTTTCTTTTCTTTCTTTTTTTTATTAATTTATTCTTGTTACATCTCAATGGTTATCCCATCCCTTGTATCCTCCCATTCTTCCCTCCCTCCCATTTTCCCTTTATTCCCCTCCCCTATGACTGTTCCTGAGGGGGACTTCCTCCCCCTGTATATGCTCATAGGGGATCAAGTCTCTACTTAGTAACCTGCTGTCCTTCCTCTGAGTGCCACCAGGTCTCCCCCTCCAGGGGACATGGTCAAATGTGAGGCACCAGAGTACGTGAGAAAGTCATATTCCTTCTTAAAATCAGAAAAACAAGAATATGAGAACATAGAAAGACGTGTTTAGTAAGTTCACTTCCCATATCGCACCAGTACATTTGCATTCTGAAAAGGACAAGCTAATCTTCCCACATTTTCATCTAAATGATAAATGGATTATGCCTCAAAAGACATCTTCAAAATAGAACATGAAATCATTTTAAAGAAAACACTTTAAAACATATCAGACTATTGAAACTATTCCACAAAATACAAATTCTTAAATACAAAGTATAAGTCCTGTGAGCATCAAAAAAAGCTGTGTGTGATGATGAGCTAGGTTGTTTTATATACATTTATTGCACAAAGTTTTCTGGTGTTAAGTAAATCTGATTAGCCCCCTACAATGTCTCCCTTCTGCTGTGCACCCTTGATTTTCAAGGGTTTTTCTCTCTTTGGTTTTGCCTAACACACACAGATGTGTTCCAGTTTTGTTACTTGCTCTTGTCCTCTGTCACTTTATTCTTTCTCCTTCCTTTTTCACTTAACCGTATTTTTCTTTTTCCTAAATTTTGTCCCAGCTTTATTTCAATCATTTTGCCCTAATTAATTTTAACTTCATAGTTTATATTGTTCGTGCAATTGTATTTTCTGTGGTTGCTGACGATGTAACAATTGGTTTTAATGAGCTCTGTTTCTAGATCTGCTTTGTTTCAGACTGTTGCTATGGTGGTTTGCTTTCCCCTGAGTGGTACTGAAGATTGAGCCCTAAAGAGAAAGCTACCAGTAAAGAACTTCAAATAAAATTGTAAAAGATAGTCACTGCGAAAGATGAACAAATTAGTACTTGAAGCTACAAGAAATATGACAAAGTGACAACATGGCTCTTCCAAAAGTTCACAGTTCTTCAAGTAACTGAATCCAAATGTAGAATAATGGCCAATGTGTCAAAGAATTCAAAAATCTAGCTTTAAAATTGATAGGTGACCTCAATGAGGATTCAAATAAGCCAACAGCATGAACAGGGCTCTTTTAAAAAACAGAGTTGGGACTATGAGGTTGGATGAGACACTTAACAAATTCAAAAAGACATAAGACAAAAACAGACGTCAGGACCTAGGGTAAGGTTAAAGGAGTCTTACATTCAGGAAAATGTATGCAAACTTCTGGGACAGGATTCAGAGACCAAACCTACAAATATGCAATGTTAGAAATGGTCATCAAAATAGGGAGCAAAGGCACAAAAAAAAAAAAAAAAAAAAAAAAAAAAAAAAAAAAAAACTTACTCGACGAAATGAGAGCAGAACCTTTTCCAATTCTAGGTAATCAAATGGACAATCAAGTACATGAGACCAACAGGCAGGATTGGAACAGAAGCTTTCCATGCGCTATGATACCTAAGTGCCAAGAGTACAGAACAAAGAAATGATATTAAAAGCTTAAAACACAAGTGCCAAGTTGCTTAAAAGTACACAAACCAATCAAAATAACAACAGACTGGTGAGGAGAAACCCTAAAGACCAAGAAAACATGAGTAGTACCATTTCAAACCCTGAAATAAAATGACTACGTACTAAGACTGCTGTATCAAAAGTATCCTTTAACGCTGAAGAGGAATAAAGCACTTCCACCATATTCATGAGCTAAAGTGATCCATGAGCACTAAGCCTGGATTGCATGGCCTTCCCAAGAGATCCTAGACACCGTAAGAGGAAGAAAAATACAAACACTCACAAGATCCTGGGGCAGAATAAATCACATGATGAGAAGGAAAGAATAAAATTATTAACACAGGAAATTACCAGTTCTCTGAGATGAACGGGAAAGTTGCTATGTACTTACCAAAGACTTTAAATATAAACAATCTTAACTCTCCAGTTAAGATTCAGACCAGACAAATAAATTTAAAGTAAGATACAACTATTTCTTATCTCCAAGAAATACATTGCATAGGCAAAACACAGAAACAGAATGAAAGAGAAAGGCTGGAGATGACATTCCACAAAAAGAAGCTAAAAGCAAGCAAGAACACCACTGTTCTGATCTGGCAAAACAGACTGTGAGGCAGAGTCAGTCATCAGTACATGGGACAATCCGTCAAGACTATATAACAAACATAAACATGTATGCTCTGGTTGCTGATGTATCCAATTTGTAAAACAAACACAACTGGATATAAATGGAAAGCGCCATATATAGCAATCAGCGTCTACTCTTGTCAATGAATCATCCAGACACAACTAAAATACAGCGAGTGATGAGATCACTCAGTGGATACGGCGCTTGCTGCAGTTCCCTAGCACCCACTGGCAGCCTGGCACGACAGTGTACATCTGCATCCCCAGAAATGGGCAAACAGAAACAGGGTGGCCTAGGGGGATTGATGGCCAACCCAGTCTGAATGAAAGGAAAACTGTTTAGTAGGAGACCCTCCTCAAAAAATAAGATGGTGAGTGATATAAAAATGACACCAACTCTACCTCTGGCAAGCATGCATCCCTACACCCACAAACATATGTGAAAAAATGAATACAACACACACACACACACACACACACACACTGTATTAAAAATGAAATTAAAAACTTCAGAGTTAAGACTGTGTCACAAATCAAATGGACAAAACAGGTATCTACAGAACTCCCCAGCCATTTCAGATTTTTATCAGCAGCCCACGGAACACTCTCTAAAATAGTAATATTCTATGCCATAAAGCAAGCCTTAACAAATACAAAAATATAAAGAATTGTATCAGATCAGAGCACAATGGAATCAAATTAGAAACCAACAGCAAGAAAAGCAGAAAACACTATTCATGGAATGATGCACGTTGGAATGACCAAGAGGTAATTGAAGAATTGGTAAGACAAAGTTGGTTCATTAGCAAGCCTCTAGTCAACAGTAAACAGAGATGAAGGAGAACATTTATAACAGATACCACTGAAATATGGACATTGTTAGTACTGTGTTGAAACATACCCAAATAAATTGAAAAACATAGAAGGAGTGAATAAAACTTTAGATATATATGACCTACCAAAATCAAGCCAGATGGCAGCTGATGTATCTGTAATGAGCAGTGAGACTCAAGGCAGTAATAACGTTTATCTATTTAAAAAACCCAGAACTGGATGGATAGACTACAGAATTTTATTATGACATTTAAAGAAGAACACCAAGAGCTCCTCAGATTCTTCTACAAAATAAAGAGTAAATGCTTACAAGCTTCCATCTACAAAGCCAGTTATCACCTATGAAACCCAGGTAAGTCCACAGAAGAAGAAGAAGAAGAAGAAGAAGAAGAAGAAGAAGAAGAAGAAGAAGAAGAAGAAGAAGAGGAGGAGGAGGAGGAGGAGGAGGAGGAGGAGGAGGAGGAGGAGGAGGAGGAGGAGGAGGAGGAGGAGGAGGAGGAGGAGGAAGAGGAGGAGGAGGAGGAGGAGGAGGAGGAGGAGGAGGAGGAGGAGGAGGAGGAGGAACTGAAAATGAAAAGTATAGACCAAAATTTTGCTGATGGCTACAGATGAATAAGAATTAGCAAATTACTTGCAAAACTAATTCAACATCACATTAAAGAAATTACATATACCATGATTAAATTGGTTTCATATCAGAGGCACAAGAACAGTTCAACATATGATCAAAATACAAAAAAGCAAAAACAAAAAACAAAAACAAAAACAAAAAGTAAACAAACAAAAAACCCCGACCATTGTCAAAAACCAAAGTCTTTCATAGCAAAAACTCTGAAGAAATTATAAATGAAAAGATCATGCCTCAAAATAATAGTGGATATATATGTCAGACCTATAGCCAACATTGTACTGAATGGATAAAAACTAAAAGTATTTCCTTTAAAATCCAGAGGGTACACGTTCTCTACTCTTATTCAATATCATACTTGAACTCTTAGCTAGAGCAATAATGCAAGAACAAGAAATAAAGATAAACAAGAAAAAATAATTCAATTGTACCTGTTTTTAAAGGATAAACAAGAAAAAAAGAATTCAATTGTACCTGTTTGTGGAGGATTTTATCCTATACTTAAAAGCGTATCTAAAGACTCTAACAAAATACTCTCATCTCTGACAAATATTTTGATCAAAGTATAAGGATACCAAATCAACATGCAAAATGCAGTAACTTTTCTATATACTATGCTACTAAGAAATAAGACAAACAACCCAACTTACTGTGAGTGTTCAGCCATAGATGGAATATCAGTATGAATCACTTTGCTCAAGGCTCAGGAAACATCAAGCAAGAGAGGGTGGAAAGAATGTAAGAAACAGAGAACAGGGAATAGAGCTTTGAAAGGCTGGCGTCTGGACATGGCATGGCTGTTATGCATATTAACCCCTCACTCCTGATATTATAGGAAATGCCTTCTGGTTTTATGCCAGTATCACATTATTTTTATTACATGGCTCCATAATATAGCATGAGATCTGGAGTGGGGATCCATCTACCACTGTTCTTTGTATCCAGGATTGTTTTGGCTATCCAGTGTCTTTTGTGATTGGAAAAGAAAATTAGGACAGTTTTTTTTTTCTATTTCTATGAATAGTGAGGTGAGGATTTTAATTGGGATTGTACTGAGTTTGCAAATGGATTTTGACTGAACAGTCATTTTCACAATATTAATTCTACCAACCCATGAGCATGAGATGTTTTCCATTTTCTAGTATCTTTATCTTTGGATGCTTAAAGTTTTCACCGTAGAGGTCGTTTACTTTGTTGGCTGGTTTACTACAAAATACATTATTTTCTTTGAGGCTGTTGTGAATGGGATTATATCCAGGACCTCGGTATGTTGGTTGGTGATGTGTGGGAAAGCTATTGGTTGTGCACGTTGATTCTATTTCCTACCGTGTCGCTGAATTTATCATTTCTAGCTTCCTGGTAAAATTTGTAGGAGCTTTTTATGTATAATACCATGTTATTTGTAAATAGGAATATTTTGGTTTCGTTCCCTACTTGTATTCCTTTAATTTTCTTCTCTGGCCTTATTGCTACAAGTAGTGTTTCAAACACACTATCAGAGAACAGTGGGAATGGGTAGGCTTGTCACATTCCTGATTTCGGTGGAATCACTGAAAGTTTTATGATGATGCTGGCTGTTGGGTTCCCACATATAGCATTTATTATGCTCAGACATGCTCCCTCTAGTCCTACTTTCTCATGGACTTTACTGCAAGTCATGTTGGATTTTTTTCAAAGGATTTTTTCTGCATCTATTGAGATGACATGTGGCTTTTATCAGTAAGCTCATTTATGTCATTTCTTTTTTTCTGTAGTTCAATTTTATATTACTTGTTTTTCTTTTTTTAATTTTTAAAATATATTTTATATATTACATCTCAACTGTTATCCCATCTCTTGTATTCTCCCATTCCTCTCTACCTCCCACTTTCCCCTTACTCCCCTCCCCTATGACTGTGACTGAGGTGGTATGTCATTTCTTACATTGATTTACTTGCATATGTTGGACCATCTCTGCATCTCAGGCATAAAGCCAATTTGGCCATTGTTGTTAATCTTCCTGCTGTTTGTCTATTGGGCTTAAAGTTATTTTACTGAGCACTTCTGAATCTGTTATGCAACACTTGAAAACATATGAGTAACTAGTCATATTTATATATTAGGAATATATAACATTATATATATGAACATATATATAATTATGTATATATACAATTAAAGAAAAAGAAATGTTTTTAAAAGACAAAGTTGGGAGGGTGAATATTGGTACATAATTAAGACTTGAAGGGAGAAAATGAGAGGTAGATATAATCATATTTCATTATATATATGAATTTTTATTAAAAAGCAGATAGAACAATGGCTAAGCAGTTAAGAGCTCTGGCTGCTCTTTCAGAGGACTCAGGTTAAGTTCTCAGCATCCACATAGTGGCTAACACTCATGTGTAACTTCAGTTAAAAGGAATCTCCCACTCTCTTCTGGCCTCTAAGGGCACTGGTTGCATGTTGTACACAAACATACATGCAGGTAAAACACCCCTACACATAAAATACAAAAATAAAATCTCAAAAACTAATTTTAACCAAGCTGTGGTGGCACATAATCCCAGTACTCAAGAGGCAGAGTCAGAAAGACCTCTGTGAGTTTGAGGCCAGGCTGGTCTAAATAACACATTCCGCGCCATCCAGGACTACATAGCAGGATAGTTTCAATAAATAAATAATAAATAAAATTTAAAGAATGAAAATAAAAGACCCAGTGACCTCACTTTAAAAATCATATATTTATACGATGCACTCAGCCTCTGTCTTGCAGAAAGCGGGAAAACAAATGTCAGCTAACAGTGAAACGAAGTAGAAAGAAAAAACATACAAGCAAAACCAAACAAGCTACACATTCATTCACTGAAAATTTTATGAAGCTGATATACCCTAGAAGATTGACTGAGAAAAACATTAAGTTATCAATAGCAAAACAAAAAAGAAAGCAACATTACAGATCCTACATTTTATAAGTACTTTTCTGACAATTTGAAAAAATGCAACTTATCAAAACTGACAAAAAAAAAAAAACTTTTAAAATCTGACTTTCTCTATCACTATTAAAGGAACTGAACCATACTTCACAGGTTTTCAACAGAAACTTTGATCCTAAAGATTACTTCAAAGATTTTTAAATAAATAACACTACTCTTATACAAACTCCTCTGGAGAATAAAAAGAATAATAACTTCCAATTAATACTATGTCAGTATTATTTTCACATCAAAAACTGAAAAAGACATTAAGAAAAATTATAGGTCCATCTTCTGTACAAGCATACAGACATGCTTTTAAAAGTAAATTTTTAAAAACTGAATTTAGTAACATATAAAAAAATTAAGACATCATGACCAAGCAGGATTTATTCAATAACAACAAGTTATTTAACAACCAACAATAAATATAACTTTATTGCATTAACATATATGAAAGAGAAAAAACATGATATCCCACAGCTCTCTATTTTAAAACATGCAGAAAAATTTCAACACATAGTCATAATTTAAATATTATATACAAACTAAGAATGTAATATTTTAGTCTAGAAAACCTTAAGTTAAGAAATTAACCACATGAACATCCATATGAAGTTTATATGAAGATATAAGTACTGAAGAGCAATTAGAGGATTTCTATTGTTGAACGTCAAGACTTATGATAAAGCTATGGCCATTAATACAGTGTAGAATTTTCTTAGATTAGTAGGGAAGTATAATCCAGAAACAGACCCATACATACACAGACACAGTCACTGATTAATTAATTACAGCTACATTCCCACAACTCAGTATGTGAAAGGTAATCTTTTTCAATAAAAGTATATGTAAAGGTACAATATATAAACATGAATGTAATTATACAAATGACACAAGAATAAAGATAAAATACTTTCTCAATCACGCATGAAAATTAATTTAAGTGTTTACTGCTCTAAAGGTGGCTGAGCCTGGGTGAATGGAACCTAAAAACGAGCTAGAGTAAAGTCTCATGCAATAGCCAACTTCATTCAGAGCAGCAGACAATTTATACGTGGAAAGAGCCACTTGAGAAGAACCACAACATAAGGGTAAGCTACATATGGCAAAACATGTTTTTCCATAGAGGCATATACACAAATAGCAATGCCCAGTTGTAATGAATAACCTAAAGTACACTCACTTTTTTCTGCTACACCAGGAAGGGGCATGAAGCACACTCCAAGAAATTCTGTGTTTTTAAAGAGCCTAAGGTCACAAGACACTAGTCTCATTTCCTTGGAATGTCTGACAAACACTCAGAACTCCCACAGGATAACTGGAATCTTAGTGTCCCGATATTTGAGGACTGATAAGATGGGTCAGCAGGTAAAAGTGCTTGCTGCCAAGCCAAACTACCTGAGTTCAATTCCAAGGCCACACATGGTGGAGGAAAAGTACTACTTCCTCAAGGTGTGCTCAGGACACACAAACACACACACAGGCACACATCCATGCACAGGCATGCATGCACATAGACAAGCAAACACATGATACATGAATGTAATAAAAATTAGTCACAGATGTAATTTAAAAACCAAAATAAAACATCATTGAAAAGGAATTATACAAGAATATCCTTGTGACTTTGAAGCAAAGGTTTCTAAACAGATCAGAAAAAGTACAAATCACAAAACAAAATATTGGTCAATTAAACTTAGTTTAAATTAAAATCTTCTACTGAATCTCAGCTAGAATCCCCCTCATATCCTCCCAGAATCCTGCCCTGACTTAGGTCTCCAGTCTGTCACAGAGATGCCCCCTCCTACAGTTTCTCTTTTCTCTGCAGGCCTCTGTCCTCCAGATTCCCTACTCCCCAGGTATGATTCCCCACCCTCATTTATCTCTGAGCCCCCTTTCCTACTTCGTTCCCTCTCTTCAACCACTAATGCGGTCTATTCTATTTCCCTTCTGAGTGAGAGTTAAGCATCCTCCCTTGGGTCCTCTTTGCTACTTATCTTATATGGGTCTGTGCATTGTAGTAGGTTTATCCTGTATTATATGGCTAAAATCTGCTTACAAGTGAGTACATACCATGTATGTCTTTCTGGGACTGGGTTACCTTGCTCAGGATCACAGCAGAGGCCACGGAGACTGATGAAGACACCCTTTAACTAGACAAGACTCCTAGTGGAGGAAGGGGGAACACCAATTCACCCATAAAACTTCAACAAAATTTTCTCTGCCAACAAGATGTGCAAGATTAAAGAAAGAGCAGAGATTGAGGGAATGTCTAACCAATGTCTGGTCCAACCCAAGACCCACCCTGTGGAAGAGAGCCAACCCCTGACACTATTCATGATACTCTGCTATGCTTGCTCTGCTATGGGAGGCTCTACCCAGCAACACCTCAAAACAGATGTAATCCAAGCTGTCTCAAAATAATTAAAAAAGAAATTTAAAAATAAAATAGAAAAAATTAACTAAAGAATAAATACAATAATAAATAAACATATTAAAATGTTAAACTCAATGAGAAATACAAATAAAATCTACATTGGTATGTTACTATACACCTACCAGTACTATAAAAATAGACTGTGCTAAACAGCAAGAAAATGGAATAATAAAAAATTTTCATGTAGCTGGTGGATATGTAGCTGGTACAACTATTTTCAGAAAATGTTTGGCAGCACCTAGTCAAGCTACACATATGTCTGTATATGACACAGAAATTTCATTTCTGGGCATGCACTCAAGAGAAACGATTTCTTCTAGCTACCAAAAGAATTACATAAGAAAGCTAATAATGATTTCATAATAGCAAATATTAGAAACCATCCAAGTCTCCTTAAATATTAGAGCAGATAAACAAGTCATGGTATCATTCACACATTAGAACATAATTCAGTAAGAAAAGGAACAAATCATTGCTACACACAACAACTTCAGTGACTCTCAAATGTGCAAAGAAAACACACACAAAAAAAGTATGTGCTATGTTTTAAGAGTGATGGAGGAAAGCCAAAGTGACAGGGTAGGAATGAGGGGCCCTGTGATGTGCAAAAATATTTATTTTGATTATGCAAAAATCATACAGAACTCTAGACTTCAAAATTTTTATAGATCAGTACATTACATATGCTTACGCAAGTCAGCAAACATATATGACTATTAAAATGGAGCAATATATAAGTTCAAATGATTCTGTGAAATGCTGTGTCTAGAATGAAAATTATGTCACAAGATTATACCTGAGTTTTAGGAATCAAGTAAGCAAACAAGGAAAAGTTTAGGAGCAGAGCCATGGAGTTTTTTTAATCTTGCAAAGTGTATGTGATGATTGTCATGCCCTCCTGTTAACATGGCAAAACTAAGCACCTGCTAATGTTTCTCAGGCCAGAAGCAGGAGCAGCCTAGTAGAAATTCATTTTTCAGGTCACACTCCAAACCTACATCATCTGAAACACTAAGGTAAGACACAAAGTCCTGTTTTTAATGACTCCTTTGGACAATTCTGATTCACACAAAATGTGAGAAATGGGCTGGAGAGATGAAACCACAGTCAGAAGCACTGGCTGCTCTTGCAAAGGACTTGAGTTTGACTGCTAGCACCGATGTCGTGTCTCACAACAGCTTCACCTGAGTCCCAGGGGGTCTGTCACCCTCTCCTGGCCCAAGCATAGGGCATGCACTGTTGTGCACGGACATACATAGAGACAAAACACCCATACACATTTACTTATTTGAGAAACAACATTATTAAAAAGTAGATTTTAAATCTATAAATGTATACCACTAACTGTAGTTTTATTCATTGTAAATGCCTTATAAATTATTGAAAAAGAAACCAAAATATCAAATGAGGGATCAGAGTTACAATAAAGAGGTATTTGAGGGAGAAGCTAGCAATCTGATTTTAGGCCTATTCAAAAAAGACATCAAAGTGAGCATCCTCAAAAGGCAGATGGAAATATAGGTCTAAAAAGGAGGCTAGATCCAAATAATAGATCCACAAATAGAATAGATGAAGTAGTTAAAGGCAAAAAAAATTAAAAATGCAAACTGCTTTATACTACTAGGTCTTAGAGAAACAAAGATATATGAAAATAGAGCTTGATATTAATGTCAAATTTCATAATATATATGAGAAGTTCTCAAAATGTCAGTTTCAAGATTTCCCTTCCAAGTCCTCCAAAAAGCTAACAAATTAACATATGCACCTACTAACTAAAAAACAACAAGGATATAGTACATGTATTTTTATAAAAATATATTTGAAAACACAGATGGCATACTTGTGCAAACCTCATGTCTACCTAAGTAAAGAATAGTGAGAGTTTATCTCTTGTTTTATTCAATTTACTGGAATAGGCTACTTTGTATGAAGCACATCTTTTTAAATTTTATTTATTAGGTATACAATATGCATCAGATCACATTATAGATGGTTGTAAGCCACCATGTGGTGCTGGGAATTGAACTCAGGACCTCTGCAAGAGCAGACAGTGCTCTTAACCTCTGAGCCATCTCTCCAGCCCCCATGAAGTACATTTTTAAAATCTGGAATTGCATAGATAAGTAAATAGGAAAACATTTCAATAAACTTTCTGGATAATTGCAAACATTTTTCTTTGCTGCTATACCAAAATTCTGTAAGACAGTTTCCCAAAATAGTTTTCTATGTGATATGTCAAGTCATGCGAATTAACTTATCAAAGTCTATACACTCAGAACAAAATAAAAATGAACAAAGCAGCTGTCATCTAGTAAGACTGCAAGGAAAGTGTCTGGGGCTGTTAGTATCACAGATAGGGTTATCATGGAAATAGCTAAGGTGCTTGGGCTATGGTTTGGAAACTGGTAATTTATATTTGTGACACAGGCAATAGTTCAAACCTCAAACCTAAACCAGCACGTGCCCCACATGGTACACATTTTGTCTAATTAGTGCCTGCCTTTTCTTTAATCGGCATCTTAACCATCCCCCAGAGAGGCATTCCTGTGGCCCTGACACCCAAGTATGTGCCCTAGTAGCCACTGTTGCCTCCCAGGCTCCATGAGACCCACTATGCAGATTATCACCTACCAACCTCCGCTCTTGCAAGTTCCTCAGCCTATCACAATGTCCCTGCAGACGGTCAAATGTCTCCTGCTGCTTCGTTCCACTCAAGTGCCTCCTCGTTTCCCACCTGACCATGCAGCCTTATTATCTTTTATTGAGTTTTGTGTCCACAGAAGCGCCCATGCCACAGGGCCCATGCATAGGGTAGGGAACGACTTTACAGGAGTTGATTCTGTCACCATTTAGGTCTCAGGGAATGAACTCAGGTTGTCAGGCTTGGCAGCAATCACCGAGCCATCTCACCAGCCCAGGAGAGGTCTTACTTAAATAACTTCTTTTAAAATGACAAGCATCCCAATTTCGACTCTTGTAACTTCTTATTCTCCTTATTCTGTATCATCTTTGTCCACAGCTTTTTTTTTTTTTTTTTTTTTTTTTACCATCCAACACATTGCATATTTCCATTTTTTAAAACTGTTTTCCCATCTAAAACACAAGCTCCCGTGAGGGTAAAGTCTTTTTTTTTTTTTTTTTTTTTCTTTTCTAGTCCCTACTCCTGCTGCTCAGGACAGTGCCTCGTGTAGTACTTGGAGTGTTTTAGATGGGTTATATCAATAATTCACATGTTCTTTATTGGACACTATATGCCAGGCACGCCACATCTTAGAAATGAATATTTGTTGAACAACACACAAACTGAATACACATCTACCCCAGTAAGCGAAGATGTGAACATAAAGGTTGACAAGTAAACCTCAGAACCTAACATTTAAGGGACATCTTCAAGTGCACAGTCTCAGTTAGCAATCTTAGAACCAAATGATCTAGAGTCATAACTAATCTAAATAAGCACTCATTTTTTGACCAAATTCTCTTCTAGAAACAACAGTTTTAAATGAAAATATTCCCAGAGGAGCCGATCACAGAATATTCACCCATAACTTCAGGGTTTTTTTTTTCTTCATCACCATAGTCGTCCAGAGGTCAGGTGGGCACATGTTGTCCTTGAAAGGCACGTCATTAATGTGCTGTACTCACTGGCATCCCGTGATCGGGCCTGTGAGACTAACTGACACTTCGATGACATCAGAATTCTACAATCTCCTGAGCATCACCCAACTAGGCAGCACTTTCATCAATGTGCCTGACATGCATACAGAAACATTATAGGATGAATTCCTGCATGAAGGTCACTACGGGTTACACGATCCATTAAAAAACATTTTCTAAGTGCCATCCTGCCATCTCCTTCAATGGCCAACACATGGCTTTCTCCTGGTATTTTATAACATTTTGAAAGGCAGTCTGTCTGTCTGTCAAAAAACAATGAAATCGATGAATCCATCTTTGATGAGAATGAACTGTTTCCATGCCCTGTGCCTTTGAGCAAGGCTGATTTGGAAACAGGCGCAGTGCAAACGTCATCAAGCTTACTTAGATGAGACCATTAGAGTGGACCCTAACTCAGTGACATGGGGGTGGGGGGAGTGGGGAGGCAGGGAGAAGGAAAGGGACAAAGAGGAAGGAAGTAATCACCACATGAGGGTAGAACCAGAGATTGAGTAATGATTGAGTAATGCACATTACCAAGGATTGCTGCCCTCACTAGAAACTAAAACAAGCCTTAAACAACCAACATTGCCAGCCCTTTGATTTGCAGAAATTCAAGACACACTTTTCTTTTACTGACTTAATCCACACATTTTATAATACTCTTACTTGCCTTGGCAAGCCTAGACAACTAATGCAGTACTGGCATAAATAAATAAGTGAAGATATACCATTTGATTCTTTCTGCTTCTGGGTTAACTCACTCATTATGATCATTTCTAGCTCAATCCATTTATCCACAAATTTCGGGAATTCCTTGTTTTTAATAGCTGAGTAGTATTCCATAGTGTATATGTACCACAGTTTCTTTATCCATTCTTCTACTGATGGACACTTAGGCTGTTTCCATGTTCTGGCTATTATGAATAAGGCTGCTATGAACATGGTTGAGCAAATTTTCTTGTTGTGTGCTGGAGCATCTTCTGGGTATATTCCAAGGAGTGGAATAGCTGGGTCTTGAGGAAGCCCTATTCCCATTTTTCTGAGATAGCACCAGATAGATTTCCAAAGTGGCTGTACTAGTTTGCATTCCCACCAGCAATGAAGGAGTGTTCCTGTCTCCCCACATCCTTGCCAGCATGTGGTGTCACTTGAATTTTTGATCTTAGCCATTCTGATGGGTGTAAGATGGAATCTCAGAGTTGTTTTGATTTGCATTTCCCTGATGACTAAGGAGGTTGAGCATTTCTTTAAGTGTTTCTCAGCTATTTGATATTCCTCTGTTGAGAATTCTCTGTTTAGTTCCAAATACTCACTTATATCTGCATACTAGCCCAAGGGGCATGTCTCACAAAGGCCTTCACTTACCAGGAAACTGGGACAGAGGAGAGGACATCCTATTGGGACTCTAAATGAGAGAAGCATGGGAGAATAGCAAAGTAAAAGGATCCAGAGGGTCCTAGAAACCTACAAGTAGAACATTATGATAGGCAGATTTGGGCCCAGGGGTCCCGCTCAAACTAAGGCACCAGCCAAGGACAATACAGGCGGTAAACTTTAAGCCCCTTCCCAGATCTAGCCAACGGTCAGAACATTCTCCACAGTTGAGTGAAGGGTGGGATATGACTTTCTCACATACTCTGGTGCCTCACATTTGACCATGTCCCCTGGAGGGGGAGACCTGGTGGCACTCAGAGGAAGGACAGCAGGTTACCAAGAAGAGACTTGATACCCTATGAGCATATACAGGGGGAGGTAATCCCCCTCAGGAACACTCATAGGGGAGGGGAATAATGGGAAAATGGGAGGGGAGGGAAGAATGGGAGGATACAAGGGATGGGATAAACATTGAGATGTCACAGGAATAAATTTAAAAAATTAAAAAAAATAAGTGAAGAAAAACGGATTTTCTGCTAAGAAATAATAAAAAAATTATAGTTACTTTGTCATGAAGGGGGTAAAATAAAATGTAAGCCCCTTTTTTTTAAATGTGAGCCACACAAAATGACTTTGTTCCAAAGGTTACACCACAGAAAGGGGTCAGGGAGAGGATTCTTCAGAGTGGAGAACTTTAACAAAAGTCAGTGTCTGCAGTGATGACAATATGCAGACCTGAGAAAATGTGATAAAAAATAGAATTTTATTTTGGTGGTTTTCCTAAAATAAATAAAAAAATAGAATATACCAGTATAATCATAAGAAAATATACAAATTTAAAATAAAGATCACTTAAAAAATACCTGACTGATACTTTTTAAAATATCAAGATCATTAAAAATAAAAGGTATCTAGAGAAACAACCACAATCAAAAGCAGTATAAGAAATGAGAAAGACCAAATGCAGTGTTGTCTCCTACATGGAATATTAAAACACAAAAAGAATATTAAGGGTATCTGAGTGGAATACAGATGCTAATTAATAATGTATACATTTTATTAGTTGTAGCAAATGCCCTCAAACTAATGTAAAGTGTAAATAATGGGAACATATATGATCTCTTTGTAATATTTCATAGTTTTATGTTAAGTCTAAAACACTTGCCAGTGAAAGCACATGGGCGGATTACAAGCACAGGTATATGGGAAAGAGAAGCTATACCTATAAGGAGACACGTAGCTAACATCTACCCCCAATGACCAGTACCATAACAAATGAACTCTACTAAGAAGTCATAGGATTTAGAGTAAGAATTCCTTCCAAAATACACTTCTGCCTACACTGTCACTGAGCATCTCAGCATCAATTCCACAAACCAACCATACATTCAGAAATCATTTCAAAGCTCTTGCTCCTTGGTATAAAGCAACAGAAAAATTCTAGGTCCCTTCTCTTCCTCTAGCGGCCCTGCAACGCTCTCTTCTGCCCTGCATACTTAGAGGTACAAACACATACGCTCACATGCTACTGAATAACCATTTCCTAAGCACTGTTTTGTCTTCGAAATACAACTGGCCTTTTGACTTGTATTCCCCTACATGATCCACTTGTAACTATACTCACACAAAGGGTCTCCAACTGATTTCTCCGCCTGATTTTTATTCTCTTCTGTTTAAAACCACCGTTTCCCCCATCACCTCTTGGTCATGTCAAAAGCACCTATTGGCAATCTACAGTTCTATTACTTACGTAACTCCTAGACAAGCATCTGACATATTCCACACACCAGGCTTAATTACTATTTACACTGGCATCACACCACTTATTTCCACATTTCCAAATACTTTCCACCCTCGAGTCACTGAGAACAATCAGATGCATTGAGCCCACCCTCCTAACCTAAGAAATAAAGGGAGAAATAAAGCCCACCATGGTATTTAAAGCAATTTGCCTCATATTACCCAAGTATAACACACAAAATGAAAAAAAAAAATATATATATATATATATATCTCAAAATATGCGGGAACCAAGGTCCTGCAAACCCCAACCCTGAAACAGTTCCCATCTCCACTTAATCACATCCTACCATTCTCTAAATTCCTTCCTTTCTTGCTCATGGTAGGGTTGTGAGTTTGTGAATCTTGGCAAATAAAGTGATGAAAAAGATTATTTAGGTACCTGACAATCAATCGTTATAGATGGCTCACTGAGAACTTAAAATTTCATAGTGGGAAAAACAGAGGGGGGGGGGGTTAAATTAATACAAATTTAGTACCATAGATGCTTTCCATAATTTACCACAAGAAAAACAACTCTGCTTAAAACAACAGATGGGATAACAATTTAGATGTAATATGAATAAATTAATAAAATATATTTTTTAAAAACTGGGTCAAAACTGTTAAGTCGTGGCCAACATCACACAACGATTAAGTGAAATGGCTGAGTCTGCATACAGGTTTGTATTAAACCAAAGAATTCCCCCCACAGATCACACTTAAAGTTCCCAATCCTTTTTGTGCAGATGCTGGGCCCGTTTTTGTGTGTATCTGTGTGTGTGTGTGTGTGTGTGTGTGTGTGTGTGTGTGTGTGTTTCCCTAAAACCACTGGAGTGTCTACAAGGACATTAAACAGTGGCCCCCAATGGGTTAGCATGAAAGGCTCCCTACCAGCTCCCAAGCCTTCTTGCAGGTTTCCAAAATCACCACCCTCCATTACCCCTCCAGCATCTGACAAGGAAGATGGCGGCCCACACCTAGCAGCGCCTCCTACAGGCTCCTCAGTACTCGAGTCCACGTCGTAAACATCGTTGAAATGAAGGATGGTCAAGTCGTAGGAGTCCATGTCTCCTAACTGGCTCTCCCGAGTTACTGGAGAGAGTTTTTCATCCAGCTTTGTGGACTGAGGGGGTGCCAGAGCCGGAGCTTCTTCCTTAGAGGTCTCCATGTCCCAGGCACAGGGTATGACGCCTCTCTCGGAGCCTGGGCAACCCTGTACGCATGCGCAGGATGGCAGTGGGCGCATGCGCAGGATGGCAATAGGCGCATGCGCAGCACTTGCTGGGGCCTGGACCTTGGGTTGACCATCTGGCCCTGTGCTGCTCCAGTCTTCCCCAGTCTCTCGTGCCCTGTGCTTGCTTATCTGTGCCTAAGGCAAGAAGTGACTGCCCTGTTGCCCGAAAGCCGTTAAGAGCCCAACGGAAACCCGGATGCTTCTTTTTTTTTTTTCTGACACAATAAGGTCAGAGTTAAAGGAAGGTAGTCAACGCTCATTTCTTTTAAATCTTGCTTAGTAAATATTTTTCCACTGCGTCTTTCCCCCACCCCATTTCCCCCCAGAAATATAAGACATGTAGTAAAGACCTCAAGTACATTTTTTTTTCTACACCAAGTTATTGATTCCTTTCTGTCTGAGGGGTCCTGGGTATCCATTCATCTAATAACTGAGCTCAGATACTTTGTGCTGATTCCAAAAAGAACAAAACAAACCCAGTCCTTATCCTGGGGACATGATTTCACCTTGCACCACCCCTGCTTTTTCCAGACTTTACAGTAATCTTTGAGGTCCTTTTCTGCCTCTCTTATAGTCCAAATACCATTTCCTTCTTTCTCTTTTATTTAAGACCCGGGCAATTCACAACTTGTTTTCTGATTTACCACATGATTCTACATCTGTAGTTTTCTTTAACGTCTAACGTTCTGACCCTGAAATACTGTTCTGTGGGGTCTCTTTCTTTTCTTTTCTTTTCTTTTTTTCTGAGAACAGAGCAAGTGAAAAACTAATGCTTCTATTGAATTACATCTTATGCAGTTATTGTGGCCTGATGGAATCCATCCAGGCGATCAATAAGGTACCCTAGAGTGCTGCAACCCCTTGGAATATTGCCAGCCAGACATTTGCCCAATTGGACTTGGACTAAATGGATACCTCCAGAATACAAAGTTCCGACTTTGAAAAATATAAGAAAAATAAAAGGTAGACAAATAAATGAAACTAAAGGATTGGGGTGGTGGCTAATACTCCCTCCTATAATGATAGAAGCCACAATATTTGTACAAAGCAGGCCAGTGTATTTTGTAAATTTTCGATGAATAATATTCTAAAGCCAAGCAACAGAAAAGATAAACCTATAAACTTACTGTAAACATGAGTATAAAATTTTTAACTTAATCTAATAGTACATTTCAAAATGATAAACACTGTTTAGTTTTCTTCAAGAATCATTAAATCTACAATAAAAATCTATCAATGTAATTCACTACAAAATGTCTTAAAATAGAAAATCAAGTTATTAGTGGCAAATTATGCCAGAAATATTTGATAAAGTTAAGTAATTATTTAAAAACATGTATCTACCTAAGGAATGAAAGAATCTTATTTTGATACAACAGCAAAAGTCTATAATACTAATTTTAAGTATGCTCCATATAAAACCAGCAATAAATTGATAAGCCTAACGCTTTCACCACCAATGTTTTAACAGATCATTGGTATTGAAAAATTAAGTGAATAGAGAAAAATCATGCCACTATATATCCAATAAAGGATTGATACCTAGAATTCACAAACATACTCAAAAATAAACAAGAAAAAATAAATTGGTAAAAAAAAAAAAATCAGCTAATGAACTGAACAAAGTTTTCAAAAGAAGGAATTCCAATAGCTAATAAATATTTTAGAGTGTTCAACATTGTTGGCCATTAAATAATTATAAATTTAAACTATTTTGCAATTTCATATCATTCCAATAAGAATGACTATTATCAAGAAACAAATCACAGCAAATATTGATGAGGGGGTGGGGAAAGTAACTCATAAACTGTTGATGGCAATGTGGCATGATGTGGCCACTATAGAAATCAGATTTTGAAAACATAATATTCTTGTTACTTGCGGATAATATAATACCATATGTAGAAAACACTAAGGTATCTAAGTACAAATAAACTATGCCCTTTTCTATCTTCACAATAATTCTATAAATCTAATTTTTTTTATTTGAAAAATAAATGCACATATATGTTTGAATTTAAAGTAGTTTAGCAAAAACAAGACAATTTACGGAAGCCTATCATAGCTCCTTTATACTACCAACTATCCACCTGAAAATCAGAGTAAGAAAATTAAACTCAAAATAGGACTCAAAAGAACAAATATATATACAAATAACTTTAAATGAACTGTCTGCTTTGTACACCAAAATTTACAAAGTATTACTGCTGATGAAATGAACTTGTAAGTAAGTGGGGAGATAGTCCATGTCTGTAGACTTGAAGTTTTTATATTATTAAGATTGCATCAAACTTGATATATATATTCAATACAATCTCTAACAACTGGCGCTAGCTTTTATACAGCAATTGGAAAACCGATTCTAAAATTTGCAGGAAATAGGGAGGAACCAAAAATATATTTAAAGCTTTTATTGTTATTTTTAGATCATTTGGCATAATTTTTCTAATTCCGTGTGAAGTTTTGATCTCTGATAACCAACTTGACGTCATATTATTATGGACTCCCATCTTTTCATGAAAAAACCACCCATGCTGCTTCTTTGCACATCTAATAATATCTGGCTGGAAACTAGAGATTATATTAATGTTGCAGTGACTTAGCATCATCATGCGTTTATGTGAATACTGTCCTTTCATCTTGCTGGCTAGTTTGTTTGGTTTGGGTTCAAATTGTAGTTTGTCTTCCCTGTTAGGCATCCACTGATGTGTAATCTTACGCTCTGCATTTACCGCCAAGTCATTGGCCTTGGTATTGGTATGTGTCTGTACCTGGGTAGTGTAGAGATCATCAAGAGAATGAGACAGTTGTTGTATGAATGACTCATAGGGCCCATCTGAGACTTGGCTTCTCTCTTAGGACACACCATCAGTCTCCAGATTCTCCATCCTCCTCAGACACTGCCATTCACAGACTTTCCACACAGAAGTTCAGAAATTTAAGCAAGACATGGGATCTTTCTCTTTGTTATGATTCCATCGAGAACTTTCTCTTTACATTTCCCACTGCTTTTTCAGCGATGAAGTAATGTGGCGCCTTGATTTGATAAGACTGTGAACTATAGTTATGCTTTTCTAGTTAAATGCCCCTACACATGGAGAAATCCTTCAGACTTAACCCCTTTCTTGAATTAAGCCACAGCTTCATAATTTTTAGTCCTTCTTGGTGCAATTTTTCAAGGAAAAAAATTTGCCTGCATTTTCTATTTCAGATGCTTTCTGATATTTTCAATTTATTGCATTTTTAAATTATAGTTATATAAGCTATAATTACCATTTACTATATGAGTCATATAACAATTTTACTCCATTTATAGAAAAATTGACCTCTTCTTTTAAATTTTCCCATAGTTGGAAGTTCTTTTAAATTCTGTTAGTAGTCATATCTTAAAAACATATACTGTTTTCTTGACTCAATAGTAAGTAAATTCCCTCACTGAGATACATCTCATGGGAGAAAATGGCCAATAGGAGCATCCGAATGGGCTCAGGACATTTAAATCATGCAGGATATAAAAATTGAAATAAAACCAATTTAAAGTCCCATATATGTCTTAGCAATTCTGGGCAGTATCAGTGACTGATTATTTACTGTTGTAACTGGCTTGCATTTATTGTGACAGATTTTAAGTCTCCATCTACCTGCCCCCTATTTCTCAGTTTTTCAAAGCAGTGTCTGAGATTTGAGGAGTGGCTTATTATCAATTTACACCATGTAACTTCTTTGGGGATATGTTAAGAACAAGATCACCGGAACCGCTTACATTTGGCTTTGTTTGGGCTGATTTCAGTGCTTGTGTCCATTATTTTTGCATTTATAAATGGTCACCTTACTCACATCTGGGTCTTAAAGTCTATACTTCAATTGCACAATAATTACACAAACAAACATTGCCTCTTTCAACATTAGCTACATAATCGGACTGATCGGAATGAACCGTGTTTGGATATATTTTTCTTACCTTTGCAATATTCATGTCTCCTTTGTTAAGAACTTTATTAACAAAAATGTATGCTACTATATTTAAATGTCTTTTACTTCATATATAAGAGCCACCCTAAATGAGAATAAATTTGAAATTTTGACTCAGTGGCCTGCCTTGCCCTTTGGTCTTTAACATTACAAAAGAGAACCCTACAGTCTTATTTTTGTTATTTGGCAATTGGCCTATTTTCCTCATAGTTGGACTTATGGGGTTCCTTTCTTTCAATCCTAACATTTGAGCAATTTTGCCAGCATGTGAGTTGGTACAGAATTCTGTTCAATCATTTTACCTGGGTTGCAATGACCTTTTCAGTACATGCACATAGATAGCAGCTTTGGGACCAGTAGTAAAGAGACTACTAACACTTTAATGGTACAATAATTGGAGGAAAGCACTTGCTTACAGTTGTGGGTAGGAATTCTCTGATGCTCTTTTGACCTCTGTCTCCAAATGAGGGAGGTTTCTGCCTTTGACATTAAAAAAAAAAAAAAGGATAATTAGTTAAAAGAATAGTAGTTGGTTTTTATGAGAATTTTGGTTCCTATGGGGGAAAAATGATGTAATGATGTTCCCCATTCCATCATATGTATGCATTCTCCATATCACACTCAGAAAAATGACTGCCACCACTGAGCAGGCAGAGTGATGGAACTTCTGATCAGTCACCTCCAGTTTGTAATGATCGATCACTCTATACCTAATTAAGGATGTGGAGATTTTCATCATACGGGCTAGACTACTAAAGCAGCGGCACTGGCTCAGTGAGCCATCATTTCTCCGTCACTGCATTCAAAATTTAAAATGTCAAAGTGCCAATAGGATGTCCTCCCCTCTGTCCCAGTTTCCTGGTAAGTGAAGGCTTTCGTGGGACATGCCCCTTGGGCTAGTATGCAGATATAAGTGAGTATATACCATTTGATTCTTTCTGCTTCTGGGTTAACTCACTCATTATGATCATTTCTAGCTCAATCCATTTATCCACAAATTTCGGGAATTCCTTGTTTTTAATAGCTGAGTAGTATTCCATAGTGTATATGGAGGACATCCTATTGGGACGCTAAATGAGAGACACATGGGAGAATAGCAAAATAAAAGGACCCAGAGGGTCCTAGAAACCTACAAGTAGAACATTATGATAGGCAGATTTGGGCCCAGGGGTCCCGCTCAAACTAAGGCACCAGCCAAGGACAATACAGGAGGTAAACTTTAAACCCCTTCCCAGATCTAGCCAATGGTCAGAACATTCTTCACAGTTCAGTGGAGAGTGGGATATGACTTTCTCACGTACTCTGGTGCCTCACATTTGACCATGTCCCCTGGAGGGGGAGACCTGGTGGCACTCAGAGGAAGGACAGCAGGTTGCCAAGAAGAGACTTAATACCTTATGAGCATATACAGGGGGAGGTAATCCCCCTCAGGAACAGTCATAGGGGAGGGGAATCATGGGAAAATGGGGGGGGGGAGGAATGGGAGGATGCAAGGGATGGGATAAACATTGAGATGTAACAAGAATAAATTAATATAAAAATGTGATTTAAAAAATAAATAAAATAAAAATGTCAAAGTGCAGAATAAAATGAAATAATTGCAATTTTTTCTTACTACATATTATCAAAAAGAAAACAAATTATTTTTGGGCAGAAAGCAGCACAAACCCAAACATGGAAAGTTTACAGCAACTGTAAAAAGTGGTAGTATCCCTGCTGTATTTCAGGACTTACTCTAGTATGTTTAACTCATTAAGTACTTGAACTACTGTAAACAAATGGAAAAGACATACAACAATACAAGTGGGTAAAACACAAATTCAGTTTTACTAGTAATCAGGAAAAAATAAAAAACACCAAGTAAACTAAGTTGCAAATAGCTTATGTCCATCAGTTTAAGGTCGCAGGTGATACTGAGTGAGAAAACTAAGGCTTGTAGATGCAAAAGGGTCTGTGAACTCTCTGTCCCTTCCCCTTTCTGTAAACTTAACTGCTGGAGACTTGAGTCTTTTGAAAGGGAAAAATACATTTGCAAATATAGTTTTCAGGGCTGTTCAGGGCAGGCAAAACTCCACTTTTGTTCTATTAGGGTCCTGAATAAGCCTGAGAATTTCATTGCCATAAAAAAAAAATCACTGGAGAAAAACATGCTAAGTGCATTCTCTATAGTTTTATGTGACACAAAGCCTCATAAGGAAATGAAGACACAAAGAGCAGTTATAGGCTGCCTCTGGTTCCTTCTAAGTATCAAGATTATAATGATAATGATTTATTTTCTTCTCATTTTAACTGTATAATTCCCTTCTCTTACCTTTAATTTTATTTCTAGATTACACAAAGATATACTATACTGATTCTTTTCCAATATCTATTTCTTGCATTTCCTATTTTAGTGTCATGCTGGCTAGCATCTCAAATGTATTCAGGCAAGTAGCAGTAGACATTCTTGTAGTTTCATATATCTTTTTTTAAAAGGCAATGTCTTCAGTGCTTCATCGTTATAGATAAGGTCTCTTCTATTATTCAGTAGATGCCTTTTATAGGAATTGTTCTTTTTTTTTTTTTTTTTTTTCTTCCTGGCTAACTTATAAAGCATTTGTATTCAATTGCTGTCAATTTTCATGAGAGATTTTTAGTTTATAAAACCAGAGCTGGAGATAAAGGACAGTGGTACAGTACTTGCCTAACTTGTGCCAGACTCTGAATTTGATCCCCAGTATGACCAAAAGAAAATTATCATGCAATCCTTGTCTTATTTAAGCTGATAATATAAAAAATTATTTCTTTCTTATATTGACTCAACCTTTAAAGCTAGGTATTGAGACACATGTCTATAATATCAACACACAGGAAGCTGACCCAGAAGAACTGAAAGTTCAAGGCTGATCTGGGAACACAAATTTGAAGATGACACTCACTGTTTCTGAAAAGAATGGAAGGAGGGAAAGGAAAGGCATAAGGAAAAGAAGCCAGCACGGTGGTGTGTAACTGTTATCTCAGAATCAATTCAACGCAACGCAGTCTCTATAGTTAGTTCTAGGCTACCCAGGACCGCAAACAAGAAGATCATGGCTCCAAAAAAACCTACATCTCATACAAGGTACAAACCTGTAGGCATGTACTTTTTATCTGTTTTATTTGGATTTCTTATATTTCATTCTCCCTTCTCCACCCCAAACCCCTTCCAACACGCCAATACCAGGTAGGAGAGAAAGAAAGTTAGAGGGGAAAGGAGCATTGTACGTCTTTTTAAACTACTTCCTGCTCTTTAGGTTTCTTGGGTTCCTTGGGGCAAGTCCAAACTTCATTTCAGGATATCTGCAACTTCTTCTCATCAAACCACAACAAAGCAACCAGGAGCAGCAGAGGGAAAGTGGCTTTCTTCCTTCAGGCACTCCGTCTCTCTCTGGGCTCTGATATTTATTTCCTTTCCAGAGTTCTCAGAATTAAACTACCATGCCCCTCTCAAAGCCCACATGAGGCAAATAGTCAGCTGCTGGGGACAATCTGGAGCAGCCCCATATCCCACACCTGGGATTAAAACAAAAACATGTTTATATAATATAACTGAGTTTTTAAAGAAACCAAAGCTCCCACTACACAAACCCAGATAGGTAATGCTATAGTGATATCCCCCTGCATAGATTTTCACTGTTCATGTTTTGTTTAGGGCTTGGGTATATATGCTTAAGAGTGATATTGAACTGTAATTTCCCTTTTTTTATACTTTACTTATCAGAATTAAACTTATTCTATTTCTTTACACTATAAAATAATTTGGTTAACAGATCAGAGTTTTATTTGTAGGTTTCCTGTTTGTGAAAAATATCATCTTTTTTCTTATTAGATGCTTTGATATAAACGTCCCTAGTTATAAAACTCAAGTACGCACAATGAAACACACCAATTAAAAATTTAGAACCCAACAACTCTGTCTTATTTACATTTCTATTGCCGGTTTGCTTCTTGCTTAATTAATTGCAGTTCTGTGTCATTTTATCACACATGTAGTCTGTGTAGCTAATGCTGTACTCAAGACATTGAACAATCCCATCAGCATAAACTCTAAACAGCCTGGCCTGGAGAGATTGCCCTGCAGTTAGGAGCACTTGCTGGTCTTGTAGAGGATCAGGTTTGGTTCCCAGTACCCACACGGCAGCTCCCAGGGATCCATAACCCTCTTCAGGCCTTGATAGGCACTGCATATACCTGGTGCACATATATACATGCAGCAAAAGCATCCATGCACATAAAGTAAAAATAAATAAATATTTTTCTTTAAAAATGACCCAAATAGCTGGATGAACAAGATGACTCAGCCTGTTCTTATTAGATAACTATAATCAGGCTTCTACCCTTCTCTATCTTAACTTAGTATATTTAATGGCATGTGGCTTCCTTTGGCTTCAGTGTGAGGCAGGCTCTCTCTATATTTTGGGCATGGGGCCCTTTCTGGCTCCTCCCATCTACCTAGTTCCAGAGCCGGGATTTGGGGCCTCTTTACCTTGGACTGCATGCTCAATAAAAATGGACATTGAACCACCTAGAGGACAGAGGATTGATTGTCCAGACTGTGTTCAGGCCTTTCTCCATCATGTGCAAAGCGGCGCTCCATAACCGCATTCCCTCTGACCAGAATCCCACAAAGAGGAAGAAAGGCAACTCCTACAGCAAACAGAGAAGGCAAGAAGAAGCAAAAGCACTGCTATTTCTGTGACAGTGACACACAGACCACTCAGAGAGTGGCCGCCCTGCAAACTCTCCTGAAGGAAGTGAAAGCTTGCCCCTTCTCTTTCACCAAAAAGTTCCTAGATACATAGTTTTGAGCCCATCCTTCTCCTAAACTTCAGAGATCTCATGTATAATTTAACGTCTCACTGTCACATCATATGAATACATCTATACTAGGCTAAGTTTTTTTTCCTAGCCAGCCATCCTTTCTGGATTTAAATATTGCTGGTGAAATGCAGCCCTCTAAATATAAAAGTCTATAGACCTTCACATGCTCTCTGCTTTCCATCAAAGCCGTAACAAGTCTTCCTTCGAAAGGTCTCCACCACCTACCACATGCATTTTTTACATTGTTTTTGTTGTTATTGTTGCTGTTGTTATTGTTATTGTTGTTTTAAAGTTCTAGGATCCTTTTTGTTGGGGCAACAACCCTTCCCATTCTAAACTCTACTTTATTTATTTTACATGTGATACATCTCAAAATATAGCAAAATTTCCACTTTTAAAATTTCCAATCAATTTTCTCTATTGTTTTTAGAAGCAGTCCAAAGCACTTGGCCTGATATTTCAAGATCAATTGCACACTGGCTCCAAAACACTTTACCATCTCCCTGATTATTCTTTGATTATGTAAACCCTCTGACGCAGCCAAACAATACATTTGCCATTCCCCGTACACGGTGCGCATTTGAAGCTTCCTCTTGTGCTGTGGTACTTCCAAATTCCCTTACCTTGAGTGTTTTCCTTATTCTTTTCTCCATTCTCCACAACACCTCAAATGTCCTTATTTTACGTTTATAGCTTCAACAACTTGGCACCTCCCTCCTTGAAGCTTTTCCCTCACTTTGATCCACTCTTCATTCATTAACAAAACCTGAGACCCTCTTTTTTCCTACCCTCAGTCAAGTAAGTCAACGTGCATGTGGCAAGCCACCCGACTCTGCTCCTGGCTCCCAAACACTACCCTCTAAAGTCGGCACATAAAAGGCTCCAGACAAAACCAATGCTGTTGCCCAAAACTGTGAGCCTGGGGCAGACAGATTTGAACACCAATGAGGTCATTGCATTGCATCTGTTCTCTGTTCCCAAAAGTAATTGGCATGGTCTGTGTCACTGAATTTCTGCTTCAATTTTTTTCCAGATCTTTAGATCCTTCTGGAAAAATGGAGTCCCACTCTAAATCGTACTCCACTTCTGTATGACGTCAGAACTTTATTGAGCTCTTCTCAGCCTGCTTCCCTGTCTCCTGGGTGCTGGAAGAATCACTCCCAACAGAATCCTCTCACAGATAATGTGCAAGGCTGCTGGCCTTTTCTTTTTTTCTTTCTGGGGGGCAGGGAGGGAACTTGAAGTCCTCTTCAGCAATTCTCATTTTTCTTTGTATCGCCAACACTTAGCATATAGTAGGTAAATGAGTCATACTGGATTTTTGTTTTTTGTTTGTTTGTTTGTTTGCGCCAAGTTATATATTCCTATCAAGTATAACATGGTGTTTGTTTTTGGCAATAAGCCTTTTGTTTTTGGGTAATTTTAGATTTGCAGAATGTTTACAACAATAGCACAGAAAGTTCTTGTAAACCTTTTGTCCCTGGGGTACCTTCTCATACAGCCATAGCGTTCTTAGTAAAATTTAAAAACTATAGTATTCAAATAATAAAGACTTAGAATTGTATAGATCATTCTAAAGTGTTGCTTAGTATACATAATGATGGGCTTTGATATGATATTTTCATGTATGCGTTCTTTATTTCAACCATATTCACCCTTTATTGCTCTCTTCTTCCTCCCACTGCCACTGCCTCCCTTCCTTTCCCCAAGTCCCTCCTATTCTTATATCTTTTGTTGGTTATCTCCCCACTCCCCTGTGTGTGTGTGTGTGTGTGTGTGTGTGTGTGTGTGTGTGTGTGTGATGTGTTTAAATAGAGCTTATGTGAGCATTGCTTATAGGAATATGCGCAACTTACCAGTGGCCACACTACGGAAGAAAATTTCCCTCCCTCCTCCAGAGTAAGAGTTGTGTATTTCTATCAAGTGCAACATGGTATTTTTAACACCATAAGATGCCTAAGCTGAGCTAGTTAACATAAATATTATTTCAGAATCTTATTATTGCTATTTGGTAACACTTAAAAATATGCTTTCTTTCTTAGTAACAAAATGTTATGTAGGCTTCTGGAGGTCAGAGGGGTTACTAATGACCTTATCCACTGTCACCCTATGAACTACAGTAATGACCAGTGTGGCAGGATCCACCCATGGGTACAATAGTGACAGGAATATTATAGGGTAGTCAACCACTTTCTGGTTGTATTTAAGGCTGGCTTCAGGAAAAGAAATATATGCAAAGCTGTGTAAGAACCCATAGTCAGGAGCTCACAAGTCCCAGTGGTGAACCTGATACTATTATTCAGCTAAGTGTACATGGTTTGAAATTGACCTATAATTTAGTACCTTTACATCCATGGATTAGTGCAGCTGTCAGACCTCATTAGAGAACTTGCTTTGTATAATGGGATGCTTTTAAAAAGAGATACAACAGATCAAAGGGCAGAGAATAAGTGCCAATGAAGTCCTCAGCCACAAGGGGAATATCTGTATCACCACCACCACCCCTATCTCTCTCTCTCTCTCCCTCTCTCTCTCTCTCTCTCTCTCTCACACACACACACACACACACACACAGAGAGCTCATGGACCATCAAGAAAGGGAGGAGAAAGGCTGTAAGAGCCCAAGCACTGGACTAAAGCAATATTCTGGACAGGACAGGAACCCTACAGTCATGAACTCACCACAGCTATGGTTGCCTGCATAAGACCTGCACAAGTCAAGATGAGCCACATTCCAATATGGAGCAGAGGGGGCTCATGAGCTCCCACCCCTAACTGAAGAGTTATTGACAGCTGATGGCTTCTGGAGGAGAGAGCATCACCTTTCTTTAAGGGTGTAGCCCCTGGTTGATTGGCCTCACTCAAGTGATGGTGCTACAGTCAGGAGTGTATGGGAGGCAGCCCCTAAACTGAGTTATTTTTTTTAAGGACATGAAGTTGGAGATGGTGAGAAGGTGGGGGTAGAGCTGAAGGGGGAACTGTACTTTCTGTTCAACTATAATACTTCGTTATTAATTATAATCTCTTGGATTTATTCCTATGATCTAACTAAATTCTGTATCCCTTGACCCACTTCTCCCAAACATTTAGCACTGGTAACAAAAGCAGTGATTTTGGAACTCCCAAACAAAATAATCTGCAACAGGATGAGACAACCCTAGGCATGTGGACCAATATGAACCTTACCAAATTTGCTCATTCTCTTCAGTAGAGGCAGTGTAGGCAAGCCATTAAGGGTCAGTTTCTCTCACCCCAGTCCTAGTTTATCATGCCTTGGGGTGAGGCATGAAGTATGACACTGAAAACTTTACTTTTAGCTTGATGTCTGACATATGTCTCTGAAAGTGGGAAACATGTCTAATTTCTTGAGTTCATTTATATCATATAACCTAGTCTCCTAAAAGTGCCAGAGATGAGTTAAGACATATCAGTGATAACCTGTCCTTATTGTAAGAAAATAAATAAATACCTTTTAGCATTGAAATTCACTGTAATCTACTTTAGCCTTACTAGGAATTATCTATTTGCTGCCAATATTAATTTGTGATTCTTCAACATTTTGGTGGACTGAGTCAGATTCAGTTATTTCCTGTAGCTGTATAGAATTCCCAGTTTTCATGGATTATTTGTTGATAATTTTCATTGCAATTATAGAGTAACTTGAGAGCTTAAATATATAAAGAGAAGTTATTCCTTTAAATGTATGCAAAATGTAGTCAAATATTGATAAGTCAGTGGGAGGGAGGGAAGAACGGGAGGATACAAGTGATGGGATAACAATTGAGATGTAATCTGAATAAATTAATAAAAAATTTTAAAATATTGATAAGTCAAAGGCATTTACTAATTAGCATTTCTATTAAACAATCTTTACTTCTATCTTATTCACTTTTCATTTCTTCTTAGACTTGATCAAAAGCATAGTATTACATCTTTTCTTTTTATGTTGTCATGTGAAGAATATTTTGTATCTTTCATTCAGGTTGATTCATAAAATCAACATTGATTATTAAGGCACCTATTTGACTTTAAAAGTTTCAATTAAACTCTAAAGATCTAAGTTATATATGCTATGAAGGTACACTAAAGTTCCTCTAATTTCATCTGGTTTAATATCAGAGACCTTGTTATAGAGACTGGCTCTCGAGTGTATTGAAAGGACAAAAACTATTGTGGACATCATTGAAGAGAGACAAAGAGAGTTCCTTCTGCCTGAATCTGAAACCTGACTTGATATGAACGTTTGAAGATGCAATTACCGTGATGAAGACAGTAGCCTCGATTACTGGGTCCCCTATACAAATTGGAGGAGCTATTGGGGGACTCTGCGCTGGTGAAGAGTGAGAGGTTCTGAGGCTGCATTTGCTGCCAAACCAGAAGTATATAGTCCCTGCTGCTGGCAGACTTCCAGAACAGAGCCATCAGGTACCACCTTCCAACATCCACAGAAGTGGTGAGAGGACAGAGTGAGCCCAAATGGAAGGGCCTGGACTGTCTCCTAGCCTGAGCCTTAACACCCCATCTTACAGTCTCTTTGAAGGGCCCTCTCATTCTCCAGTCTCCTTAGGGAGCAGAAGCCCAAAGTCGTTCCTCCCATGGAGTTAAGAGGACGCTCCCACCCTAGCTGTCTCCCTTTTTCTGTCAGAGTTTAAGATAGGACACTTCCATTTGGAGGGCGGGGAGGAAATTTATTTTGAACTTATCTGTCTCCAAGTCTTGTAACTACATAAAGATGAACTAACTGACTGTCTTCACTTGACGCTGGGATAGCTTAGCAAGAAGAGGTGTAGAATCATGACTCAGAACCAGCTTCAAAGAAAACGTGCAAGGCAGCACCTTAGTGGATGGTTCTGAGCCCTTCTCACCACTCTCTGATGCATCGGGATTTCAATAAGTAAGAAAAGTTCAAGAGTCCCAACACCTCAAATCAGTGTCAGCTGCTGGTATTGTTTTACAACCCTTTACTTACTTGATTCTTATTTTCCATGTGTCTATAAACAATTCTTGAGACGGTTGTTTGAGACTACTCTGACTGAAAAACAATCAGTAATTTCCATTCATTTGTATATGGGATCACTTTCATCTCATTAATAATATCTTCTTCTCCTATAACTATAAGCTCTTATGAAAGTAATATCTATCTTTACTTTTTCTTTGGCTCTTCCCTTCTTTTCCAAACATGTTCTTTAAAAAAAAAATCAAAAGCAGGGGCTGGAGAGATGGCTCAGAGGATAAGAGCACTGGCTGCTCTTCCAGAGGTCCTGAGTTCAATTCCCAGCAACCACATGGTGGCTCACAACCATCTATAATGTGATCTGATGCCCGCTTCTGGCCTACGGGTGTACATGCAGTCAGAGCACTCTATTAATAATGGTGGTGGTGATGATGATGATGATGATGATGATAAATATTTTAAAAAATCAAAAGCGTTGATGAAACTTCCTCCCAGTGGCCATCACTCTGTCTCTCCCTGCCCTCAGACTTGGTCTGTACCTGCTCCTGATACTGTTTCATCTCACACCTTACTTTTAACTTAAGTTTTGCGCCTTGTCATAACAAGTACACAACATTCCACAATGAGTGTGTTGTCTTAACTAGGGTTTCCTTGCTTCAAAGAGACACCATGACCACAGTAATTCTTTGCAAGGAAAAGATGTAACTGGGGCTGGCTTACAGGTATAGAGGTTCAGTCCATTGTCATCATGGCAAGGAGGATGGCAGCATGCAAGATGGAGGAGCTGGACGTCTATATCCTGACCCACAGGCAGCATCAGGAGACTGTGGATTGTTGCAGGATGCTTGATCCCATTGTGATCCTCGAGACTGTGAACTGTAAAAACCTGTTTCTAGTTGTGGGGTGGCTCAGCCCTAGCACACACCTTTAATCCAAGGACTACCTGTACACAGGACTTAATAAAGTTAACCCTAGGTCAAGACGTGGAGCAAGAAACCAGATGACATGGATTAAAGAGTAAGAAAGACTTTGAGTTGAGGGCTGTTTAAAACAGTGTGCAGAAGTAGAAGGAGCTCTTAAGATTTTAGCTTGGACTCCTCAGCTTTCTTTAGCTCTTTGGCTCTTAGCTCTCTAGGTCTTGAGCACCTCAGCTCCTCAGACTTTGGCTTTTTGGGGCTTGGAGCTAGCAAGCCTTTGGCTTTGGGTTTTTTGGCCTTTTCCTCGTGGGCTGACAGCTGAGCTAGTGACCTTTTGGGGCCTTTTCTATCGGGATGTGAGCTGAGTAGGAATGTCAGCTAGGTGCTTTTAGCTTAAACAGAAAGAGGGAAGTTGTAGAGGAATTTTAATTCAGAACATGGCTGTTCTGGCAAGAGATCACATCCAAAGGCCTTCTAGATCAGTATGATCTGGCTAAAATACAAACATACCTTTAATCCAGGAGACAAGGGCAAGTGGACTGAGTTCAAGGCCAGCCTGGTATAGAACAAGTTTCAGGTAAAGAAAAGCTTAGGTCCTGGTGTAGTGGTACATGCCTTTAATCCCAAGGTAAAGATAGTTTGTAAAACAAACCACCCATGTTTTAAAGTAATATATAATTAAATGGCAGAAAAAGTGATAAATCAGAGAATATTTGACAGAATAGGATATGACCAACTCTCAAAAGAAGAGAGGAGAAAGGGAAGCTAGTTATGGGGCAATACAGAGAGAGAGAGGAGATAGTTTTACTGTGAAAGTTTTACAGAGAGAGGTTGAATGAGAAACCAAGCTAGGCACAGGAGAAGACCAAATGAGTCAGAGAATGTGAAGGAGCCAGAAGATTAGAGCAGATTTCTGGAGTTAGTTTGAGACCAAGCAGAGCAACTTAGAGGCCAGGAGAGAAGCCAGATTGAATATCTCAGCTGGGAGAGGAGTTTGAGCCAGAACAGCTGAGTTGAACCAGCACGAGAAAGGGTGAGCTTATTCAGCAGTGAGTCTCAGAGGCTGAAAACTCTAGGCCTAGGTTAGATTGTACGGAGGCTAGAAACTCCCAGGACTAGGACTAGGTTAGCAGACAGGCAGTAAGCCTTCCAGACAACAATTCAAATAGGTGAATAAAAGTTCCTGCTAGCCCCCAATCAATGGGAAATAGTCTAAAAAAGATATCAATGGCCCCTCTCCCTACTAACGTCTGTCTCTCCTACCTGTTGTTGGAGTTTGGGAAGGGATTGAAGTGGAGAAGGTTGGTAGATATAAGAACCCAAATAAAGTAGTGTAAACAAATGTGGCTACATTCTTTTTTGTTTGTTTTGTTGTGAATTTTCTCTCTCTCTTCTTTTATGGTACTGAGAACTGAGTCCACAAGGATGTCACACATTCCTGCATGCTTGACAGTGTTCTGACACTCAACTGTATCCCTAATCTTTTTTTTTTTTTTTTTTTGCTTTTTAGTTTGGCACAAGGGCTCACTAAGCTGCTCAGGTTGATCCTGAATTCACTTGTAGTTTAGGGTGTCTTTGTCGAACTTGTAATTCTCCTGCCTCGGCTTCTTAAGTGGTTGGAATAACAAAGCCTCAGCCACCAGGCCCAGCTTTGAATCATCTTCCACACTTTTCTCCTTTCCCACTGTAAGCAATTTAGAAGCTTACTCTTTTAGAAATGGGCTGCATCCACTCATGATAAATTTGAGTAGAATCTTGGATCCACAAGAACTGAGGTAGGAGTGTGTGTGTGTGTGTGTGTGTGTGTGTGTGTGTGTGTGTGTCTGTGTCTGTGTCTGTCTGTCTATCTGTGAATATTAGCACATATTCAGCCACAGAGATCCTCTGTTAAGAGGGCAAAAACCATCTGAAGCTTAGAAAGAGAAACTGAAAGATTGAGAGGTAAGAATACAGAAGTGAAACAGGAAAGTCATGTCAAAACACATCTGCTAAAGGAGGGTCTTGCGGACTGTGTTTTCAGATTTCAGTGCCCTGAGGTCTGGTTACCATCCTGCCACAGGTATTTTATGTATGTTTAATCATATCCTGTATCCATGTGTTGTAAGGAATGTTCCCCAGTTATCCCATATTGGTTAATTAAGTTGCTGACGGCCTGGGCTGAGCAGAAGGAAGGTAGGCAGAGCTAAGGTTCCCTGGTTTAGGGTCTCAGGAGGACCATGAAGAGAGGAAAAGGAGAGAATGGACATGGAAAGGAGACAGGAAGTCACCATGGGGTAACTAGGAACACATGGCCAAAACCAGCTTGCTCTGAGGACTGGCCTGATGGAGCAGAAGCTGCCCAAATGGAACACGTGCAAATATTCGGGATTTTGGACGGGAAGCAGACAAGATAGCTTAGAGGGTTGATATCTGCCCAGCTTTAGTGCTTTAAAGCTTATTATAAGTCTAATAAGGTTTAGTGTCTTTTATTTGGAAAATAGCTGGTTTATGAATAACTGTTGCTATAATCATTTCCTGTATTAATTAACATATACAGAATAATTAATTCATTTTATACACATCTAAAAGCATAACAATGTCAAACTGACCAGGATATGGGCAAAAACAGCACTTTTATAAATAGTCAGCTTACATGTAATTTGATACAGCCACTCTGGAAAGAAATTCTGAAGCATCTTCAACATGTAAATCCAGGCTGGGAATGAAGCTCTGTGGTGAGGAGCAGTGTTTGTATCAGTAAGACCCTAGGTTCTTTTTTTTTTTTTTTTTTTTTTTTTTTAATTTTATTTATTAAAAATAATTAAACAATTTTACATCTCAATGTTTATCCCATCCCTTGTATCCTCCCATTCCTCCCCCCCCCCATTTTCCCATTATTCCCCTCCCCTATGACTGTTCCTGAGGGGGATTACGTCCCCCTATATATTCTCATAGGGTATCAAGTCTCTTCTTGGCTACTTGCTGTCCTTCCTCTGAGTGCCACCAGGTCTCCCCCTCCAGGGGACATGGTCAAATGTGAGGCACCAGAGTACGTGAGAAAGTCGTATCACACTCTCCACTCAACTGTGGAGAATATTCTGACCATTGGCTAGATCTGGGAAGGGGTTTAAAGTTTACCTCCTGTATTGTCCTTGGCTGGTGCCTTAGTTTGAGCGGGACCCCTGGGCCCAAATCTGCCTATCATATTGTTCTACTTGTAGATTTCTAGGACCCTCTGGATCCTTTTATTTTGCTGTTCTCCCTGGGACAGAGGGGAAGGCATCCTATTGGGACTCTAAATGAAAGACCCTAGGTTCTATCTTCAGCATTTCAAAAAATAAAAAATAAATAGTGTAAATCCACCTATGTTATGACACAGCAACTTCATTTCTTCCTATATACTTCTGAAGAATTATATATTTTCTCAGATGAAGAAGGTTACCATAAAAATTTCATTGGAGTAGTATTAATACAGTAAAAATAATCTAAATATCTCAACTGGGGGAATGGTTTGGGTAATTATATCTATTATTCTAGAATAATATGCATAATTACAATATGGAGGAAGACGGACACTAATGCTAATGTCTCTTTGAACTCAGGGTTGAAAAAGCAAAAAGACAATTTGCAGAATTATGGGCACCAACCATTTTCATAAAACCCTACATACACATAAACACCAAAGCACTGCATGGTTTTTTGGGAAGGCCCATATATACAGTTGCCTACTAGAAGATGTACAACATACAAGACTTAGTAGTAAACGTATAAGAAGAGAAGATTGAGGGTAGGATGGAAAGAGAGAGAGAGAGAGAGAGAGAGAGAGAGAGAGAGAGAGAGAGAGAGAGAGAGAGCGTGCATAGGCATTGGTCAAAGACAACTCAGGCTCTGTAGCCAGCCCGTCCCCTACAGGATTGCTCCAGTATATTTCAGCATACTTGGCAGGCCCAAAGGTGTCCTTAAAGGACCCTGAGTTTTGATGGAAAAGTGGCTGTTCCAGACAAGATTAGTGAGGCCAAGAGAAGAAAAGAGGCTCAGCAAAGTCGTGGCTGGCAAGTAAGTAGCTAGCATGGTGTGATAGCCACAAGGTTTAAAGCAGAGCTGCGCTTAGCTAGAAAATGTCCGGTCAGAGGGACTGGAGCTTTCAGTAGAACCCACAGACAAGCATCCCTACAAAGCTGACTAATGGGATCATGGTTGGGGTACACATCAAACTGCAAACATGCTATAGATTTAGAGACAGATGCAAATCTCAGGGAGAGTTGGCAGTGGCCTTGGTTTCCATGAGAGACTGAAATTCCTCTTACTTTATGTAGTTCAGATTTTTTTTTTCTAGTCAGTCCTGCTTGCAAAACAATTGTCTGACCTTAAAACTCTAAAATTTCTTAGTAGTTCTTATCAACACAACTTGGTACTACCTCCCCCTTGGGTTCTGCATAGTTTAGTAACTGGCTTCTCTATTGCTGGGTTTGGAGAGGGGCATTGTTTGGTTGGGGTTTTTGTTTGTTTGTTTGTTTCTGTTTTTTGCTTTTTTTCTGATGTATGGTGTCCCTAGCTGCCAAATTAATTTTCCTTAATAACACTGGCCTCTTATTAATTCACTTAGCTGAAAATGGCAATGGTCCTCGTTTGCCCATGGACACTCCCAACCCAGTGTCAGGATCAAACTGTTCTGATCTGAAAGTTCCTAGCTGCTGTCAACTCCCACCCTACCATCTGTGGATAAGCCCTGGCATTGATTGCTTGGCGCTCTAAAGCTCAGCCTTCAAATTCCCTTCTGCAGACTCACACAAGGTCAATGGTGGAAGAAAGATTGGTCCTTTGGGTATATCAATTTCCCAAGTGTGGCCTCAAATCACATGCATTCTTGTCATCCAAAGTAGATCATTAAAGTTTTTAGGTTGCTCAAGTCCAAGGTTCCAGACCATTCATCCTGCTCAGGGGACCTCACTCACAATACTTTCACACGAGTCCCTTTTTTTATATCTTTATTCAGACTGCTCGTCTTATTCTAAGCCACTCTCTACTATTAGATGCCTCTCCCCAAGAGCTCTCCTACTGTCCTCATCTGCCTGGATTCTGCCATCCTTTGATAACTATCTTGGGTAGCCTTCTCAGCTGATGTCATCCAGGGATATATCCCATCTCTAAATGCCTGCCGTATCTATATATAACAGAAAGCAATGTCGTTATACATTTTCTTGTCCTTGATAGCTTTATATATTTGTGTCTGTTTCATAGAGGGAAGACTCTTGTCTTGTTCTTATTTGACCTCCTTTTGTATGTCTACTATCCCTTGATCATAACAAACATTCAGCAAGTATTACATGGTAAATTAATTACAGGCACCCTATTCCTGTAATGGCTCTGTAAGTATTTTATAAACCCAGACTCTTGACTGTCCGTGATAGTATCTCCAATCCAACTGGCTTTGTTTAAAATGTCTTTTGATGCCGTTGTTGCTGCTGCTCAGCTAGCTGAAGCTGTGAGTAGTGCTATATCTACACACTTAGAGAATATTTTAGCAATGCATCTTTGTCTGCCTCTCCCTCGGTTACATACGAGGTAGTATGGTATCATGAATGACAAAGGCGGCACCAGCAGCTCTGGGCTTTCATCTCAGCAGTCTACCAACCCAATGAAAAATTAAAACATAAAACTGTCATGCATGTGTAGCTGTTAGTTTAATGGCATGGCCTAATAAATCTTTATTAGGCAATCAATCAATAAAGGACACAGACACCTGATTACTTTAGAATAGCCTTGTTTTACCTGGGGCAGGGAAGATAATAATCCCCTAAACTACCTCCCATATCTTGTAGCCCCCATCCCATGCCATTCGCTTCTAATAATGTCTACTCGGGCTACCTCCCCTCCATACTCCATAAATACTTGCTAATGTCTTCCATCTCCTCCATCCATGGTGATCCAGCCATGTGCTTTCTCACCTAATCCATCGCAGCAGATCCATTTCCTCCTTCCATGCCTGGCCTTCCTCCCTCCCCAAATCCTTTCAAATAGAGAGGCAAGGTTAAATGGCAAAACTTGTGTGAGACCGTCCTCAGCAAGCAGTCAACAAATACAAAGCATCTGAGCATACTCCAACATGCATGTGAGGCAAATATGGGAGTCTCAGTTTTTTATTCTTAATTATGCAGGTATGTATGTGTCTAGGTGTGAATGTGTGTACATGAGCACAGGTATCCACAGAGTCTAGAAGAAGGCTTCAGATCCCTTGGGGCCAGGTATACATACAGACAACTGTGAGCCTCCCAGTGTGCATGCTGGGAACCAGACTCG